>NC_140590.1:912752183-913366763 GCF_964204655.1 Triturus cristatus | reverse complement strand
ATAATTATATGTATTGTCAGGGGCCATATTGGAGTATGCAAACCGATACGTACTATACATTACTTGCTAGTGGAAAATATCTTTTTCTCTGTGTTTAAAATAATTTACCGGCTTATGTCCCCGTAGGCCCTCCTACCAATTATCATGTAAAATCGATAAGGTGACATCTGCAACTGCTGACATACCAAGCTAGACGAACACATACAGGTCATTATGCTGTACATAAATACTGGCTTAGCACTGCCATTTAGATCACATAGCTCGAATGTTGGAACAGAGAAAAAGAAAAAAGAAAAGAGGAAAGAAAGAAAACGAGTCAATAAATTACACTGTAATTAAGCCCCATTGGGCACAAAAAATGATTAACAAATAAAACTAAGAAAATGAAAAGTTATCATAGCTCTTCTGCATTCCCCATAATAGTCCATCACAACACATTTTAGTGTTGCATACATGCCTGTAAAGATTAAGGGAAACACACCTTAAATATACATAGCAAAAATAAAGTAATAAGTGCTCTTAGCATGCATTATTAAAATACTGGCTTCAACTGCTGAGGCTAAACCAGTACAGTCATAATTATAGATATGTATACATTTCTTCATCTGAATTCAAACCAATGGGTTCTTTTGCCCCAGTTCTCAGAATGTATCTTCATTCCTATTGCCTAAGTCTTATCTCTCTATCCCCCCCACGAGGAGATTTTTTAGCATTTACCAAGCATGTCAATCAGACAGTTAGGAGCTGCTTCACTTTTGAGAATGCTCTCCTTCCTGAATCTGCCAAGAAAACAGTTTTGTGCTTACTAAACACCTTGCAACTTGACTATGGTAATCCTCTTTTCTTATGGTCCTCAGACTATCCCATCCACTGTCTGAAGATTAGGCAAAACACTGCAGTCTGTCTCTTTTGGAATCTTCCATTCAGATCATCTGTCTCGTCTCGGGTGAGAGAATTACACTGGCTTTCCAACAAAAAAACGTTCTGTGTTTAAATTTCTGTGCCTTACTCATAAGAGCCATCAACAACTCTGGTCCCATCTACCTCAGTAATAAGTTCAGCCTTACCACTCCACTTGCATTCTACACTCCTCCTTCAACAATCAAGTTTATATCCCATGGATCGAATGCTGCTCTATGGAAGGGCGATCATTTTATTTTTTAGTTGCAAAGCATTAAAACATACTTCCCATCTCATTAGGGACCATGAGCTAGATGAACAACGTTTTGGAATAGCAATTTCCTAATTGCGGTTTTTGAGAATCCCAGTTAGAAAATCGCTATTTCTAATGTATGAAACTCATTGAATTCATTTAGAGATTCGTAGTGGGTCACGAACAGACCTACTTCATGAATATTAATATGATTTTCTGCCATCACAGGGATGGTGGCCTGCTTGAGTCAACAGACCACCATGTCTGTGATTGCTTTTAAATAAAGAAATCTTTTTTTTTTTAAACGCATTCCAGTTTGCTTAAAGGAAAACAGGATGTGTTTAAAAAGAAAGAAATTAAATGTTTAAGTTTCATGTTTTAAGAGTAGGCAGTGCACTCTACATAGAGGGCTGCATACCCCGTGTAGTTAGTCTGGAGACTGGGCCAGGAAGGCAGGACAGTTGTGCACTTCAAAGGCATGCCTCTAGAAGCTTCTTTCCACTTCAAAAGCACCATTGGGTATAAATACTGAACCTCAGACACCAACTCTTCAGTACATTTCTGAACATGTGGATACTCAATCAATCAATCAGGGGAATTGTAAGAGCGCTACTCACCCGTGAGGGTCTCAAGGCGCTGGGGGGGAGGGTACGCCGGGCTGCTTAGCCGAAGAGCCAGGTCTTGAGGGTCCTGTTCAGGTAGGGGGCGTGTCTTGGCTGCAATGTGAGAGAAGGATCTTTCGCCTGCTCTGGCTCAGTGGATGCGCGGGGTTCCGGCCAGTGCGAGGTTGGAGGATTGGAGGTTTCTTTTGGGTACGTGGAAGTTGATTCAGTCGTTTAGGTATTCGGGTCCGTCGTTGTGTAGGCATTTGTAGGCGTGCCAAGAAGAAGGAATGTTGTCCTGCTCTAAGTACTGCCACTCTGCTGGACTGATGCTCTAAAGGACTGCTGCCCTGACGTTCTGACCTGCTGCCCTCTTGCCTGGGTGAGAATGACTAGTCCTGCATCTCTTGAACCCAAAACCCAGAGTTACTCCAACGGCTAGTTGTCTGGCCTCCTGATCTGAAGCCTCAGGGACACAACAGGCATCCAACAACGTTGCACCTGGACTCTACCATCTGTGAGTCTACCCTGCCAAGTGGTTCCATTCCAGGCCTGAAGCCTTGGAAGTGGGCTTAAGGTGCTCTGTGGATCCAGCAGAATTGGCGCATTCTTTCTGCTGCACAGCGCAAACTCAAGCTGCTGTGTAGATTGGGCCCATCGCTAAGTCTCACATCACCTTCGTAGCTCCCTCAGAATCACCGCTACGAGACACATCCTTGGTGCAGGCCCTCGCATCTCTTGTCGACGGCAGCCTCAATAATGACTCCGGAATCCGCATTGCAGCCTCGTAGCTCCATGGAACTGTTGCATTGCTGCTGATGTGCGCCGCATCCTCTATGTTGGAATTCACATTGCAAGTCCCATCAACCGCATACTCGATGATGATGCAGGCCCTTGCATCACAGCTTTGCAAAATCTCAGAACCAATGCATCCCTTAGGCTGTGCGGCGCATCTTTGATGCGTCGCCTTACAATGCTCTGCAAACCAGTATTTAAGGTAATCTGTTCAGCAGGCCGAACTGGGTCCCTGTATCAGGCCCACGCACCATCGCAGTCGCCTTTACTTGTGACTTTGTCTTGGCCCGCCACGACCAGATATACAAAGTTGGTGGTTTGTGGTTTTTTGGTGTTATTTTCACTAACATCTTGAAAACGGAATATCTCTGGGTCTACTGATTGGATTTTTGTCATTTTGCTCTTGTTTTATTTGTTTAAAAAATTACTATTTTTGTAACATGGTGGAGGATTCTTTTTGTGTTGTGTTTGCACTATGTTACTGTTTGAAGTGTTGGGTGAAAACATAGCACATTGTTAAGCCTGACTGCTCGGTGCCAAGCTACCATAGGATTCAGGACATGTAAATTTACGATTGGCTTGCGCCTCACCTTGACAAGGATTGTGGTTGCTGCTTGACCAGGGCTCACAACCCAGTCAGCCAACGACCCAATTTCCTGCAAGAAGTCTTTCGAAACGTCTGTTTGATGACAGGGTGAAATAACCAGATAGAGGAAACTTTTCATCAATCTGCAGAGTCCAGTTTCAAGTCATGCAACATGTGTTGTTTTTCAGTAAGTTTTTTAAACTTTCAAACCGAGCTAATAACAAGATAGGCAACACACACTGACAATGTCAAAATAACGCAGTCAAAGTTGCCAGGGCTGCAAAACTGTATACACAATATATGGCATAGAAATGAAAATACTACTGGAATATGAAAAAGGAACAAGAATCTAAGACCCGATGGAGGAATTTACAATTTTGGCAGTGTAATATTACTGTCCCATGAGGAAATCTAATATGGAGTTTGGGGTGAAGTAATGTTTTTTTCTATAGAATGCAATCTTTATTTCCAGAACATTTTTATTGTTTTACAATGAGAAATAAGCATGGCATAAAGAAATTCATTACAGATCAAGATGCTTAGAAAGAAACAATTCACACCAAAGGCTATCCACTTGACCTGAAGTACACATATTCAATTATCTTACACGGCACCCTCTACCACACACCCCTCTGGACGAGCATAGGAGGTGGTTCGCTTACTGGCATATCCGATTCCTTGCAGCGATGGGTTGATGTGGGTTGCCCAAACGGACTTGGACATACAGAAGAAATGGAATACACAAATTCTTTACAGATCAAAATGATATGAGGAGGGCATGCCTGTGTAAAGCATTCAATTTATCTACCAAGTTCGGAAATACTTTCCATTACAAGGCATCCACAACTCCTGATGATGTCAGGTCTGTTTCTGAATTTGAGCAGTTCTTGATTAACTAACATCTTTGAATGGGAGGGCATTGTACGCTACCAAGATGAGCCGGGGCCTGGTTTGCAGCCTCCTTACGTTATTTCATGCTCATCCATGTTCTCTCGATCTTAGTATGTTTTTCAGGACATCCCCAGGCCTGATATATCACCCTTTCAAGGTTAAAGCAGCAGTCCATACCTATTCACCAGCCATACAAGATGGAGGAGGGAAAACGTGTCCTCCACTTTCTTGCTACATCTCATTCGGCTATCAAATAACTAAGACCAAGAAGTATGTTGGGTGCGGGACTCCATGCTCCTCCATGATCCCAAAAGTCCCACCTTAGGTGTCAAGCTGATAGGTTGCCTCACCACAGAGACTAAGGCCTGTTGGACTTGCTTCCAGCAGGGCTGAATGTCAGGACAGTCCCAAATGATTAGCATCAGGGTGCCTCTCGAAGTCTGACACCTAGTGCAGCTGGGAATGAGTACGACTCTCATCCACTGTAGCTGCTATGAAGTATAATATATCCTATGTATATAGTGAGAGTGGACAAGTCTGAGTCAGGCCCATATTGCAAGCAGTCAGGGCGCCATCTTGGCCTCCCTCCACTCATCATCAAGTGAGCCTAGGTCTGTTTCCCAGCTTCTGCATTAGTGGATCATTGGGTCTGGGTTGTTTGTGACCAGTGAGAGAGAGATTCACAATATGGCCCTTTTGCCCATGGGGCCCAGCATCAATTTGGCCTTGAGCGGGTTAAATTCTGGGAGGTGCAAAAGTTAATCCTGGAGTGGGTCAAGTATATATCGTAGTTGAAGGAATTTGAAGAAATTAGATTTGAACATCTTATATTCCCTTTGCAACTCTTCATATGCTTCTCCCTCTAATGTGTCTCCCAGTTTGGAAATTCCAATGTAGTCCCACCCTTTGAATTTCAGTGTCCTGGGGGTGGGGGGGAGCCAATCCCGAAGCCAAGTGGGTGGGAGGGCTCTAGGATAAGTTTGCAATGCCAACCTTTGTGTTGCGAAACCTTGTGCCTAGCATTCAGTGTCAATGTCATGACCAAGTAGAAATTAGTGGGAGTCTAGGACTGATAAAGGATTTGTAAGAGTTCTAATTCCAGTTCATGAGCTGAATTGTCTCTGTCCCCCAAATATCCATTCATTAATGATGGCGATGTGCTCGGCCAAATAATAGAGTTGGAGGACTACCATAGATACCGGCGGTTGCCTGCCCACCCACAAAAACATCCTTGAATTGGCTTGTAGGGTATCAAAGAAATCCTGTGTGGTGATCTGTGAAGAGGTCTGTAGCACATACAGAAGATTGGGGGGGTACAATCAGTTTTTTGTCAGTGTGACCCTGCCTATTATTTATAAGGGGAGAGTCTTCCATTTACCAAGGTAGTGATTTGTGTCCACCGAGGGGGATACTAAGAGTTCATGTGAGTTGTGGAAGCAATGGTATGTGCATTTCAAGATTCTTAAAGCTATTATTTTGGATACGGAGATGTGGCTGACATATCCCTGTGAGCGGTACTAGGACTGGCTTGTTCCAGTTGACCTTTAGATCAGATGCATCTTCTTATAATGTCAGTATTTGCTTTATAAGGGGTTCTACAGACTAGGGATTATGGACAAAAAAGAGCACATCATCCACGTATATGGATCTTCCAGCTATCCTTCCCTCCTGTTGTCTTCCACTAAGGAGCATCCCTCCTGATCCATTCAGCTAGGGGTTCAAAAGCCAGGGCAAAGAAAAGGGAAGAGAGGGGACATCCCTGTCTGATGCCCCTCTCGATTAGGAATGGATTGGAAAGAAAACCATTGACCCTAACCCTTGCCCAAGGTGAGGAGTATAATGTTCTAACATATGTCAAGAATTAAGGGCCAAAATGTATTTTCTCTATTCTTTTTCAAAGTCTGGTAACAGAATGGCAAAGGGGACAATAAGCTCCCAGTGCTGAGCCAAGACTAAGTGCTGCCTCTAAAAGTAATAGTGAGTGGTCATTCCTCGCATAACAGTTTTTGTCTCTGTGAAAAAGGGAAGTTATAACCTTCACCAGATGGCTAACTGCAACATTGGTGAAGATTTGTGTTTTAAATTTAATAAGTGAGATAGGGTGGTACACCATACACTGATCCTGAGGTTTATGCAGTTTAGGAATTAAAGCAATCGTGACCCGTAGCATGTCAATTATTTGGCAACAAGTGAGTTGGCCCAAACAAATAAATAATGAAGATTGAAGGGTTGTTAAGGATAAAAAGTTATTAAAGTATACAACTGGGAAGCCATTGGTACCTGGTGTTTTACCGTATTGCAGTTCCTTTGTGTCTTTTGCAATTCCCTCTGTGGTCAAGGGCAGGTCCAGAGCATCACAGTCGGTAAACTGCAGGCACCTAATTCGGAGATCTGAAATGAGTGTGTTGCTCAGTTCTGACCAGGATCGTGTACAGTTGGTGCATATACATAATGCTTTGTAATAAGAAGCAAAAGCAGACTCTATGCCCTTAGCATCTGAGATTATATTTCCCATGCAATACGTAATATTCAGGATCACTCTTGCTACTGACTCATTAGTGTTTAACCATAATTTAATTTGCCCACTTAGCTCCAGGTCATACATTTTCCTTTGGGTGGTCATCCACATGTGTCTGGCTCTCCGCTGTTGTGCCACTGCCTCTGCCTTGTGAAAGTAGGTGTTTGAGGCCCTCCTCCACCCGCAGGCTCCTGCCTGTGCCTCATCCCTGGTGGTCCAGTGGGAGAGCCTTGCTCTTCTGCTGGTCCTCTGTTGTCTGTCTTTGTGTTTTGGTCATCAGCCACAATAGCTCTGTGCTCTAACTGCAGCCCATTAATCTCCAAGCCATGACAACTGCCTCCCGATTCCTCCTCCAAGATCTGACATGTGCCTTCGCCTTCTCTCTGATTATGGTCTTAAATGCCTCACACAGGGCGATTGTGGAGTGGACTGATGGTTTATTGATTTCAAAATATTCTTCAATGTCTCCCAAGAGTGAGGCAACCACATCACTGCACGTAAGTCACCAGAGGCTAAACCACTAATTTTCACTATGTCTCGACCTTGTGCCGTGTAGCTCTAGTATTAATAGGGAGAGGTTTGATATGCCCCACAGAAAGGAGAGATATGCTTGTGACATCAGATATGTGAATAGACAATAGTAAGAAGTAGTCAAGGCAGGAAAATGAGCCATGTGTTGGCAAATGGAAGGTGAATGTCCTCTCCTCCCCCCTCCAAGCCAACCACACATCCACCAGACCCAGGATGCAGGCCCAGTTTGGAGCTCTCGTGGGACACCGTGCTGCCAAGAGTCCTTCATGTAATGTTGAGGAGAAGGGGGCGGTGTACATTACAGCAGGGACCGTTGTTGACCATGTATTGAAACTGTGACTAGAAAATATCAAACCTGAGGTACCTCTGTGGACTGGTCTATGATAAGGGGAAAGGACCTGTGAACTAGTATCACCATTTCCCGGGATAGGGATGTTAACCCTACATGATGAACCATAGCATATCGATAGAAGCACTGTAATTAGGTTGTCCGGTTTTAGATTTAAACCTATAATAACTGATAAAACCCCACTGAAAGAGAAATAGCCCTCACCAGTGAAAACATATAAACACTGAAAAAACACCTGCACAACCACAAACTAAATTCCATTCAAAGAAAGGAAAAAGAGAGTGACAATCATGTATTTTCTTCCTGAAGGGGCCAATACAATGTAACTTGGTTATACAAGCTAGCAGTAAGAAAGACTGGGCTAACATTATTCTGCTTGAGTTTTGTTGTTTAGGGATGCCACTCAAATATTGTTTCTTCTTCCTTTTTTCAGTTTTGTGATCTTTGGTCTAAAGATGCAGGGTTTAGAAGCATATTTTAGGTCTTGTTTAAATATTTTATAAACTGCAGAGAATCAGGAAATATCAAAACCATATTTGATATTTTGGCTATGTTTGATTCTTTCACTGATAGGTAAAATGACTGGTTTCATAAGAATCTTTCCTAATATGTGTCATCATATTTACCTACAGAGAATGGGTAAAAACCCTTAATACATCAGCCCCTAGCTTCTAGTGAGTCAGTATTGATAGTAGGTGAATTGCCAACACCTCAGGCTTTAAACATTCAATGCAAGGTATATTGACAAGTATATGTGAAAGAGCGCTATCGCCAAGCATCTGGGATAGTGGTGAAAACATGACACCAGACCTTTGGAAAACATGGAACGCAGTGTCACTTGGAATGCTCTGCAAAAAAGGTTCTTTCCATGTTCAACAAAGATTGGAGTAATATTGTTTGTATTTGCAGTGAATCAGCTACATATATGAAAATGTTGTGTGATAACCTGTCAAAATTAATACCTGAGCTGAAGTGCTTCCCTGTAAGAGATCCTTGCCACTTTTAGATCGTACACTGAAAGCATCTTTCCAATCTTCAGGGTTAATGAGGAATGCTATTGACTTTTTATTCCATTCTGGTGCACTGTTTACTTATGCACAGGAACTAGAACGCAAATATTTCTCTTTTCGTGCTTTGTGTGGCATCAAAGAAAGAGTCATCCCAACTGTTTCCCTCAACTGATGATTCCCCGTCCGAGGGGCTATGAATGCTATTTTACCCATGTGGTGACCGTTTACAGAATATTTGCTAAGTGATGATGCCATAGGCAAGAAATGTGAGGATCTTTGGTCGCATATTGATAGTGATGTGAAAAAAAGTACACGCTACTGCATTCTTTACAGGAAAACATAACTGCTCTAGTGGACATAGAAAAACTAGAGTCTGAAAACACCCTTGTCTGCCACGTGTTCAGCATAATTGGTGTAGATGTGAAACATCTCCTAGAGAGTAGGCTTTGCTACAACTCTAGTGACTTTGGTACTGCAACATGTTCCATTTTAGAGTGCTTGCCACTTGGTAAGCAAAGCAATGTTGAAGAGCAATTCAGGAACTTTTATTATACAATGTATGAGAAATGGCTTGCAATGATGCATAGAAATGTCCCTTCACCAACCATGGCATTTAAAGTCAATGAAACCTTACTGTGGTACTCTGTACAAGTTCGAGATCCTTTCTTTAAAGGGGAACCTCCTCTGTAGTTTCAAAAGTGCTGCTTCATTTTTGACCGCTTCAATAACTCTGAGGGCATAAGCGCCCATCTCAACACAAATGTTGCAGAACCAGCCCTGAGACTCACAATCTTCAAGTACGCCAGTATTGGCATGGAAAGCTATGTCAGTGGCCAGAGTTAACAAATTGTGTACTGGCTGTTTTGGCATTGCCCGTCTCAAGTGCCAATGTTGAAAGGGCCTTTTCACAGTAGTTTAAATGGTAAGGAAAGAGCGAGCGCACATGACCAAAGACTCACTGAAGAAGTAATGTATGGTGTACCACAATAAGTTTAATTTGCAAAAATCTATTTGGACCTCATATACACTATAGGTACACTGTCTATATAACATGCGCTATCAGTGCAGAAAGCAAGCAATAATAAAAGGAAAACATTCCATAAATACCAGAAAAACACTGTTTCTGTTGTTTTTAATAGCACGAAAATGTGTAACCACTGATAACCACAGTTTTTTTCAGATATTGAAATCACTTGAAAACACTGAAAAAACCCTACCAGAATTTACCAAAAATAGAAACTGAAAACAGGAAAGCCTAACTGTAATCTATATCTTTTACCCAGGAAATGAGTTTCTTATAAAAATAGATTTATGGGTGACAGATATTTTGAGAATTCCAGGAGCATGTCTCTTCACAAAGTGCATACCTGCTCCTCTTTTGATCTTGTTGTAAAGTCTGTTAACATTCCATGACAGAATGTTTTATGAGGTGGTTTGTTGTGCCTCTGTTTGACTAGTTACTGGATGTTGTTATGTAGGTGTAAGTAAATTTGTGCAGCCTGCCATGAACTCCGTCTTTCCTGAACAAACCATGAACTGAAGTCCCTCTCAATCCAACTCCCCACACTTCCTCTCACAAAATATCTGTTACCCATAATCACCCTGCAAAGCAAATAACAGTGTTGGCACTACATAGGTTGGTCCAGAGTTCAAGCTTGGGGCCCAATGTAGCGAGGGGCCACTCCAGTCCATCTCCACACCAGGAGATATCTTGTGACATTCTCAGTCAATGGACCATCAGCATTTTATGAGCCTGCTTTTCTGGGTCTTGTTTTCCAGGCACCAGTGAATGAATGTTGTCCTCCAGCCTTTAGTATGGAAAGGTGGGACCCACCACATCAGTAGTCTGAAGGGTTATATGAATTAGGATCTGTGATGTGATAGTCAATCCACGGGAGACGGTGAGTACACTAAAGGTCCTTCATTGCTTCATCGTTGGACTCGAGTGATCTCCCTTTGCCTCTCACCAGTTGCGATCATCCAGACATTTTGCATGCCTGCAATGGTGAGAGCTGCATTTTCCAGATCGTCCCGAACTCCTTGGTGGATGAGTCCAGGTGAGATAGTCCCTAGGGGTCTAAGGTTACCTCAGGTACTTCCATTGCTCCAACTAGTCCCAGGTGTATCCAGAGGTGTTAAAGAAGTACAACCTCTCATAATGAAAGACCTTCAACTGGACTGGAAAAAGGACCATATAAGTCAATTAAATGGCTCTGAACTTTTGTTTAACTTCCAAGAATGATCTCCATTACTGGTGGAATTTGGGGGTATAATACATGAAAACCATGGCACGACTGATCCTAAAAGGTGGAACGCCCCCCCCGAGGATTGCATCCCGGACTCTTTTGTTTAGGAGGTGGATTATACGAGCCAAGGAGGGTATTTAGGGGTCCCTTCTGCCAAGGACCGGCGTTCTCTTACTCCCACAGATCATTCTGGTAAGTCCTCTGCTGGAACCCAGGACTGAAGCCATGATGCAGTAAACTGATGTGGTTGGGATGCCTTCATCTCTTCCAGCATTCCTGCCTCCATATGTTGTTCTGCTGGGAGAGTCCCTCAGTGTCCTCTATCAAGAAGCACATGAGTAGTACCTGATTAAATTGGTGTGTCAGGTTTCACTCACTGGGCCCCCATCACATTTCCCCTGGCAGTCGTAGGTAAATTCTCATCCCCAGTAGAGATATATAGCCAGGAGCAGGTCGATGGAGTATGCCCAATGTCTGTAGGAGGGCACGTGCAGCTCTGAGTAGTCCTCAAGAGAAGCCCATCTTGGTCTTGTGCTGAGACAGAGTAAATGTGGCCTCCGGATCTACCACCTCAATCCAGGGAGGTCATCTGGAACTCCGATGGAACCAACTACTGCAGGTCCACTGCTCTTTGGGCTGAAACTGTATTACTGAGAGAGTAGTGCCCAATGTAGAGAGGACAGGGAAGACATCCCCCCCACAGAGGTCCCCAAGAGTTTGAATGTCTGCTGGATGCTGAATAAGGCCTCCCCAGGCAGGGCAATGGAAGGCCAGTGGAGCAATCACGGGCCACAACCTGAGTCTCTGCCCCTCTCCATGTGGTCTCACTGTACACGGTATTCCACTGGCCTTTCCAATGAGTTTGTTTTTGGCCATCAGGACCATCCCGCCATCCGCTGAAGCAATCAGGGGTGTAGCTCAATTTAGTGTCCTGAAGCCCCCGCTTCAGTTCATCAATAGCCCACAGGGGTCATCCATGCTGGGCATAGTCAGGTGACTGTCCTGGGGAACCATGCCCTTAGGTGCCTAGACAACCAGGCCATGTTCTGCATAGAAAGAGGACCGCCCTCCCCCATGGCCATACTCTGATTGCAAGCAAGCTGATAGCACTCTATTCGTGGGGAGGCTTGCATTCACATCTTCAGGGTTCCACAGCTCAGCCACAATGAAGGCAGCACCCGTTCAGGCCCAGAAGGCCACACGCCTGCCATCAAGTTTTGTCAGAAGTTGCTAACTTGGCAAATAGCCATTGTGTTGGAGGAAGGAATGTCAGCGGAATATTCCAGATGATAGAGCGGCCAGATGGGAGCTAATAAGAAAGTGGCGACCATCTTTGGTGGCCAAGCCACACCCCTAAATTGTAGTCTTGAAGCTGTAAAAAAAATACATGCATTTGCCCTTTTTGGGGCGGAACACTTTGCCTAATAAATGTCCATCACTTCAATTTCTTTTAAAATAAATAATACACAACTTCAAAAATTAAAGAAAACAATCTAAAGGTAGCAGAAATATGATGCTATTTCTCACGTTTGCTGTTAAAACAAGCAATAGTTTCATCATAAAGTATTAATACAATGACATTTTTAACTCTCTGTTTTCCAAATCAGAACAGAACCATTTGTGAGTAAGACTAACACCGTTTGGTACATATGAATTAAAGTCTATTTTTGGGCAAGAACTGCCCCGTGCAATTTCAATGCCATATGCAAGTTACATTTGAGTCCATTTTGCTTATTATTGACACATACACTTTCCAAGTTAAATTGTACTGTAGTTGCATTTACATAGAGCTTCATACTCTTGACGGTGGCCAAATCACATTGGTTGATGGGTTACACATCATGCCAAAGGTTATGCTTATTTGGAATGATGAAGTTGTTTAGTGTCACTTATGTGTGCAGCCTATTGGGGTGTAATTTCTAGAGCGAGTATTTTGTAAGATATTGCTTCACATGAGCATGTAGTGAAGCAAAGAAGAGTGAGAGAAAAAGTGTTAAAGCTTTAAGTCGTAAATTACAAATGTTAATTGTAAATTGCCTTTATATAGTGCTTACTACCTTGACAAGGCATTCAAGTGCATTAGGGCATTTAACATGCTTCCCCAGAACCCGAGGTTAGAGGCAAGAAGCTAGTAGATTAGTAAAATGTTTTTCCCTCTTGTGGATTAGTTATGTTGAGTGTGTTAAGTTACTGATGATTGAGATCCCATGCATTTACTGTATTGTTTTGAAAGGGATACATTAATTGAAGTGGATTAGTAAAGGGACGATGTGAGTTGTTATTGGGAGTGATCTACATGTGTACACTGACTCGCAGACCAACACAGAAACTCGTAGATCGACAAAGGCACTCATACTTCCACTCACAGACTCACACAGGCACTCGCACACTCACTCACAGACCCCTAGAGGAACTCACATGTCCACTAACAGACACTCACATACTAACTCACAGACCCACACAGATAATCATACACCCACACATAGATTCATTCAAGCAAGCACACACCCACTCACAAACCCACACAGGCACTCACACACCCACTCACAGCTCTATGCTGGCACATTCATACCCACTCAGAGAGCAGACAGACAGTTACATACCCAGTCACAGACCCATACATCACTCATACACCCACTCAAAGACAACCCATGCAGGCAATCAAATTCCCTTTCACCAACCCTCTCAGGCACTCACAAACCTACTGACTGAGAAACTCACTCACCCAATCACAGACACACACAGGCACTATTACACCCACCTACTCACAGACACACACTGCCACTAACAGACCCACACACAGACCTACACAGGCAGTCTCACACCCACAAACAGATCCACATCCACTCAAAGACCCACACAGCCACTCAGGCACACACTCACAACCCACACAGTCACTCACAGATCTACTCATCCCCTCACACACCCACTAACAGACCTATGAAGGCACTCATAGAGACACTCATACACTCATGCAAGTACTCAGACACATATTTACAGGCACATGCATCCACTCATATACCCACTCACAGAGCAATGCAGGTACTAACAGACCCACACACAAAGCCACACAGAGACTCACACACCCACTCAAACACACACAAAACCATTCACATACCCATTCACAGACCCATCAGACACTTTTGCACCTACTCAAAGATCCACTCAGACACTCACACACCCAGTCAGAGACATGTGTGAGCAGGTATGTGAGTGGCTGTATGGGTGTGTGAGTAGATGTATGGGTGAATAAGTGGGTGTGTGAGTAGCTGTATAGGTGAATAAATGGGTGTGTGAGTGGCTGTTTGGGTGAGTGAGTGGCTGCATGACTGCTTGTATTGGTGAGTGAGTGAGTGTGAGTGGCTGAATGGGTGAGTGAGTGGATGTGTGAGTGGCTATATGGGTATGTGACTGGGTGTGTAATTAGCTGTATGGCTGAGTGACTGGGTGTATAAGTGGCTGTATGGGTGAATGAGTGGCTGTTTGGTTAACTGAGTGGGTGTGTGAGTGTCTCTATTGGAGAGTGAGGTTCTGTGTGAGCGGCTGTATGGGTGAGTGAGTGGGTGTGTGAGTGGCTACATGGGTGAATAAGTGGGTGTGTGAGTAGCTATATGGATGAGTGAGTGGCTGTGTGAGTGACTGTATGGGTGAGTGAGTGGCTATGTGAGAAGGTGTAAGGGTAAGTGAGTGGCTTGTTGAGTGGCTATATAGGTGAGTGAGTAGGTGTGTGAGTGGTTCTATGGAAGAGTGAGCGGGTATGTGTGTAGGTGTATGAGTAGGTGAGTGGCAGTGTGAGGTGCTGTATAGGTGAGTGAGTGGGTGGAAGAGTGGCTCTATGGATGAGTGAGTGGGTGTGTGAGTGGTTGTATTGGTGTGTGAGTGGGTGTATGAATACTTATGTGTGTGTGTGAGAGAATGTGTGAGTGGTTCTGTGGATGATATCATCAGTGAAGTTGTTTAGATTTCATTAGTGATGTCATCACCCCCTATGCCCTGGGAATTATCGACCTATTTCTTTACTCCCTGCTCTAGCAAAAGTATGTGAAAAGGTGGTAAATAAACAGCTGACCGACTTTGTGGAGAGGGAGCAGATTTTACATCCAGCCCAGTCTGGCTTCCGAGCGGGACATAGCACTGAAACTGTGCTGGTCGAGGTGGCGGAGGCCATACGAGATTGTCTGGATGCAGGCGGGAGGGCAGCACTTATCCTGCTTGACCTCTCGGCCGCATTTGACACGGTTCCCCATCCATTGCTTCTATCTTGCCTGGCTAGGATTGGGATATCAGGTGCGGTATGGGAATGGCTTCGCTCCTTTTTGGAAGCCCGGACGGAGCAGATATGGATACTACCTTTTTCCTCCTCCCCACAGAGGGTCTAACGGGAGTCCCGCAAGGGTCTGCCCTTAGCCCCCTTCTATTCAATATCTATATCACCCCACTGATGTATCTAGCGGAGGGACTGGGAGCTAAGGTGATGGCATACGCGGACGACACTGAGTTACTATTCACCTGGAAGAGAGAGGTGGGCTCGGTATCTCAGGCACAATCTTGCCTGGCCTCAGTTTTTAACTGGATGGCGGAGGCAAAGCTTAAGTGTAATGAAGGGAAATCGGAGGTTCTACTATTTGGTATGTTTCCTCCGAGTTTCCGAGAGCAACTTTGGCCACCTGAATACCCCTGTCCAATATCTTTCGAGAAATCGGCAAATAATCTTGGGGTTTGGTTTGATGAGCGTCTTTCGTTTGAGATACACATTAGGAAGTTGGCAGGTGGCTGCTTTGGTTTGGTTAAATTATTTAGAAGTGTTTTCCCCTTCTACCAATAGCAGCGAGACAAACACTCATATGTGCACTGATCATGTCCCGTTTGGATTATGCTAATGCCCTTTTTTCTGGCATTCCCGGCTATCTGTTAAAGAAACTACCGGTAGTCCAGAATACTGCCGCTAGATTGTTATCTGGGCTGTCCTCTAGGGACAGTGTGCAGAGCCAGCTTTGTTTGTACCATTGGTTACCAGTAGCCGCTAGAGTTAAATTTAAGCTACTGATCCTGGCCCACCGGGCACTTCATGGCAGTGGGCCTATCTATCTTCAAAAGCGGATCGCTTTTTATGTACCTGGGCGGGCAAAGCGCTCCGCGTCTTTTTATCTTGTTCATGTTCCTCGTTTTAAGCGACAGAGGACCGGGGGTGGCTCCTTCACAGTGACGGCAGCTACTGCCTGGAACACACTTCCGCTAAGTTTGCATACTATCCAGGATTTGGGGGTGTTTAGGAAAAAACTGACAACCTATCTTTTTGTTTGACGATGAGTACATTACCTCTATAGATTCGCGCCGGGATACTCCTGAGTAACTGTGCGCGCAATAAATGCATATAACATAACATAACATCAGTGATGTCACTGACCATGTCATGAGCGATGTAATATGTGAGGTCATAAGCATTGCATTGCAGGGGCATAACTTATAGTTAGCTCAGGTATCTATAACTGCTGAATATCTTCCGGTATGCATGTGTAGATGACATGCAGCCAAAGTGGTGAATTATATTTATTGAGAGCAGCAGATCCAAAAATGCAGCATCAGACGCATTTCGGCTTGGAAAAAGGCTTTATTTACTGGGAGTAAAGCGCCGGGCATTATTCCTGATACCCACCATTTCTGTGTGTATATATATATATCTATATAAATATATATATATATATATTCACTGAAAAAACCATAGGTTTCACACATGTTATAGTTAGCGGAAATTTTACTGATAAAAAACCAATGAAATTCCCCCGTTATAGTTAGTGCAGGCAACTATAACTCACGCGACCGCAATCCTCTGCTGATGCTAATACTGTATTTAGACACTTATTTGCCCATGTTTTCTTCCATACATTTTTAGCTATACATATATTACAAATATTTTTTTTTCATAAAGACACATATGTCATCAGCAGAAGATTGCGGTCGCGTGAGTTATAGTTGCCTGCACTAACTATAACAGGGGAATTTCATTGGTTTTTTATCAGTAAAATTTCCGCTAACTATAACATGTGTGAAACCTATGGTTTTTTCAGTGAATTTGCAAGGTTTTTTAAATGCTAATTCCTAACTATAACGTGTGTGAAACCTATGGTTTTTTCAGTGAATTTGTACGTTTTTTTAAATGCTAAGTTACTTTACGCCATTCGTGGCGTGCGCGCCCACTTAACGCAGTTCGTTCCGTGCACACACGGTGCGCTTCGCGCACCGTGCGCGCACAGTGAGCACGCGGTGTGCTTTGCGCACTGCGCGCCCACTTTACGCAGTTAGTGCCGTGCACGCACGGTGGGCACGCGGTGCGCTACGCGCACCGCGTGCCCACGTTACGCTAGATAGGCCATGTACGCACGATGCGCTTCGCGCACCGTGCGCACATGGAGGACATATGATGCACTTCGTTTTGAAAGGTGATATTTAAATTTTTCGTATATTTTATAAGCCATGCACAAATGGTGCCCTTCGGGCACCATTTGCACACGGGGTGGAGAGAGTGTGGATAATTTTTTTTTTTATTATTTTTTTTTTTAGTATTTTAGTTTATCTCATCTCTAATAAGCCATGCACAATTAGTGCCCTGCGGGCACCAATTGCACACGGGGTGGAGAGAGTGTGGATAATTGTTTTTTTTAAAAAAAATTTTACCGTACGCGTACGGTAAGCGTAATCGGCGAAATTACCGAAAAAATAAAAATTCAGTTTTTGGCCTTGGGGGATCTTTGGGGACTCCCCCAACATGGCTATGTGTGTGGGAGCTGTCTAAACAGCCCCTTTACATGTTTTTGGGCTTTATATTTTAGAAATCACTCTCAGTGCGAGAGAGAAAATGGCGGCCGCCGCTTCCTGGTTTCGGCCGATTCGAATGTTTACTAAGATCTAAGAGCCAATCAGAATCGCGCTCGCGCACGCCACCGTACGCGTACGGTAAGCGTACCGTAAGCGCACCGTAAGCTGGCTCAGATATATATATATTGATTTAAAGGCTATTTTCTCAGAATCTACTGAACAGATTTACACCAAACCTACAAAAGGCACTTCCTTGACCTGAGGACTACCTCTCTGCCAAATTTCTAGTAATTCTGTTCAGCCGTTCGGGCTGTAGCCCTGTCTAAAGGTCCTATGGAAAAATGCATGGGAAAAACGCGTTTTGGGACCCCCCTTTTATCTCAGCCCCCGCTTGACGAATCCCCCCGAGACTTTCAGGGTAGGAGCGGAGCGTAGCGCCCCACCTATTTTGAAAAATTCGCGAGGATTCGTCGACCGGCGCCAAAGTTATTCAAAATAGAATGTTGCGGATTTCCTATGGAAACGTGGTCCTAACTATAACTACCTACTGGCGACCGCCAGTAGGTAATATATATATATATATATATATATATATTCCAAATCACCACGTCCCATCAAAGACAACGTGCTGCGCATTCCAGCTCGATCGAAAAAATCATTTTAATTCTGTTTCCAAAAGAAAAACGAACACACGCGTTCCGGCACCCTGGCCTTCGTCAGTGTTAGTTTGTTTACATCATTGCTACCCTTAACCCCTTCTGTGCCACGCCCTTTCCCCCTCCTGTGCCGGGCGTTGCATTAGTGGGTGGGGTTCATGACGAGATAGTCTCGTCATGGGCACAGCGCGACCGTGCTCCATGACGAGACTATCTCGTCATGGGCACAGAAGAGGTTAAATATCAGGCTATCTCATTCCTCCAAAGGGCTATCTATCAACATAGACAAGGGACTTTACAATACATTACACAGACCATAATACATATTACATCACTCATGACATGGTCAGTGACATCACTGATGACATCTCAAATTAGATCACCGATGACATCACTGATGACATCATCCAGTGACTGTGTGTTTCTGTAAAGTTTAAATATGTTTAATATATATAGGGAAAGGTGTATTGAAGAATGAGTGGGTGTATAAGTGTCTGAATGGATGATTTAGTAGGTGCGTGACTGACTCTACAAAAGAGTGATTAAACGTATCTTACTGAATGCATGGGTTACTGACTAAACTGTGTGAATGTCTGTTTCCGTCTGTCTGTTGGTGTGTAAGCGGCTGCATGGGTTTGTGAATAGCTAGATGAGTGTCTATATCAGTTATAGATTGCTTGTCAGAGTATCTGTATGGGTGCCTGAGTGTTTGTGCGGGTGGGGTGTGTGTGGCTCTGTGCATAGATGTGTGAGTGGGTAATTCACTGGGTGCATGGTTTCAAGAGTGCATCTGTGATGGACTGTATAGGTGGGTGAGTGTGTGTATGGGTGTGTTAGTGAGTAAATGTATATCTCAGTGGTTCATGTGTGAGTAACTACATATGTGAAAGGCAGTATATATGTGTGGTAGAGTATATAAATGGCTATAAGTGAGAGTGTGTGATTGTGAGAGTGGCTGTAAGCGCCACAGAGCTGTGTTGCAGAGTTTTGTAAAAAAGGGCGTGGCCTCTGAACACCTCTCTGCAATGCAGCTCCCTGGCGCATACTGGAGGTACCTGGTGGGCTAGTTGGCTCCCAAGGACCCTCAGGATTAAAGAGGAATTAATTCCCCAACTTAAAACGTGCCACATGGCATGTTTGCACACATGTCACCTCAGGCCCCGCCCCCTTCCTTCACCATTGTGCAAACGCGCTCCGTGGCGAGTTGTAAGTTGGGGAATTAATTCCCCTTCAATACTGAGGGTCCCAGAGGGCCAACTAGCCCACCAGGTACCTCCAGCATGCGCCAGAGAACTGCGTTGCAAAGAGGTGTTCAGAGGCCACGCCCCTTTTTACACCTTTCCGAAACGCAGCTCTCTGGCGCCTAGTTGGACCCTAGGGACCCTCAGGATTCAAGGGGACTTAATCTCCCAACTTAAAACAGCCACAGGGCGTGTTTACACAGTGGTGAAGGGAGGGGATGAAGCCTGAGGTGACGTGTGCAAACAAGCCCTGTGGCGAGTTTTAAGTTGGGGAAATAATTCCTCTTCAATCCTGAGGGCCCCTGGGGGCCAACTAGCCCACCAGGTGCTTCCAGTAAGCGCCACTGCGCTGCCTTGCAGAGAGGTGGTCCAGGCTGTGCCCCTTTTTACACCTCTCTGCCACGCAGCTCTGTGGCGCTTACTGGAGGTACCTAGTGGGCTAGTTGGACCCTAGGGACCCTCAGGATTCAAGGGGAGTTAATCTCCCAACTTAAAACGGCCACAGGGCGTGTTTGCACACATGTCACCTCAGGCACCCCCCTCCCTTCACCAGTGTGCAAACGCGCCCCGTTACGCATGGGGTAGTTAAATCCCCCTGTCCTATTATGTACTAGGGTCTTACAGAGGAGGTCATGTTAATCACAGGGGTACCCCAACGCATAGTGTTCCTTAGTGTATGTAGGTGTTTTCACTGTATTCAAAGTGTCTTTTAGCATAGCACTGGCTCTAGGCCGGGTTAGTCAGAGTCACTTACCACCAGTACCCGTCTGAAAAAGTTGTGGGCACAGGATCATTTTGCAACAAGGCCTCTTCCTGCTCCTCTGTTGGTTCTTTCTGCACATGTCTTGGTTCTTCCTGCAATTTTCTTCGTCTTTATGGACTTCTGTTGCCTCTTTCTGCATTTCTTTTGCTTCTTTCTGTGTGTTTTTACTTCTTTCTTCACATGTCCTACCTCTGTAGGCATAGTTAGAAACTAGCATTTGAAAAACTTTTGAAATTCACTGAAAAAAACAAAGGTTTCAGGCACGTTATAGTTAGAAATTAGCATTTAAAAAACCTTAGAAATTCACTGAAAAAAACATAGGTTTCAGGGGTGTTATAGTTAGTTGGACATTTCACTTGTACAAAACCATTGAAATTCCCCCGTTATAGGTAGTTCAGCTAACTATGACTTGCGCCTCCGCAATGCACTGCTGATGACATCACATATTATATCACTCATGACATGGTCAGTGACATCACTCATGACATCTCAAATGACATCAGTGATGACATCACTGATGACATCATCCATGTGATAATTTGATGCATCTTTTCACACCCTAATATAACCTTTGAAACACCCACTCAAAATAACAGATGGCCATTCTCAAAACCATTGCTACTCCAATACGAATAACTTCATACCCACTCATTGATTCTTAGGTCTACACACACATCCACTTACTCACCTGTACATTCACACATACTTACAGTCACTCAGTACAGGACTATCATATGCATTTATATACCTATATAGACACTCACACACTGCCACTCATCCATAGAGATACTCACACACCTTGTCAGTCATGCAAATAATTCATCACACTCCCATTTACTCACCTATACTATTATACACACACCAGCTCACTTACTCATAAAAATACTACCACATTCTTACGCTCTTATACAATCACTGATGCAAGCACACACTCATCAATACCGCCACTCTCACAATCACAAACTCTCACATATAGCCATTTATATACTCTAACACACATATATAAAGCCTTTCACATATGTGGTTACTCACACATGTACCACTGAGATATACATTCAATCACTAACACACCCATACATACACTCACCCACCCATACAGTCCATCACAGATGCACTCTTAAAACCATGCACCCAGTGAATCACCCACTCACACATCTATGCACAGAGTCATACACAACCCACCCACACAAACACTCAGGCACCCATACAGATACTCAGATAACCAATCAATAACCCATATCGACACTCATGCAGCTATTCGCAAACCCATGCAGCCGCTTACACACCAACAGACAGACGGATACAGACATTAACACAGTTTAGTCACTAACCCATGCATTCAGTATGTTATGTTTAATCACTCATTTAAAGAGTCAGTCACACACCTAGTAAATCAGCCATTCAGACACTTATACACCCTCTCATTCTTCAACACGCCTTTCCCTATATATATTAAAACGTATTTAAACTTTAGAGAAACACACAGTAACTGGATGATGTCATCAGTGATGTCATCGGTGATGTCATTTGAGAAGTCGTCAGTGATGTCATCAGTGATGTCACTGACCATGTCATGTGTGATGTAATATGTGACGTCATCAGCAGTGCATTGTGGGGGCGCGAGTTATAGTTAGCTGAACTAACTATAACAGCGGAATTTCAATGGTTTTGTACGAGTGAAATGTCCAACTAACTATAACGCCCCTGAAACCTATGTTTTTTTCAGTGAATATATATATATATCTATATGAATGCAAAACGCCGCTGCCAGTGCCTCGCTCGAACACAGAGACGAAAAGCGGACCCAGACGATTTGTGCCAATCAAGGTGCTTTATTTAGTTGCCCAGCCAGTCCGTCATAACGCGTTTCGACCCCCACTCAGGTCTTGATCACATGATATGTATAAATATATATATATATATATATATATATATATATATATATATATATATATATATATATATATATATATATATAAACTCCACTTGTGTTCCGGTAAACCCACCACCTCCAAAACGAAGGGCGCGTCGGCGTTTATGGACCTCCGACACTCGGTCCCGATATGCAACAAATTTCCAATGAAGGAGAGTCGACGCCGTGCCGTTCAGTTAATCTGGTTTATTATCAGCTGTTAATGTTAGACACGTTTCGGCTGCCCAGCAGGCTTGCTCACTAACATTGCAATAAAGTTTTCACATCAATTTAACTGAAAGTGTTCCCTTGACATGTGAGGACTACAAAACCATAAACAATGAAGACAGACTCGCAGTTCCACATTAAATTCATCATTTTACATCAAGCAAAAATCGTGCCTTCTCTAAAAAGTTGGATAGATTGCTGGCATTTCGAATGTATCTATAATATAAATTATTGACATTTGTTTATAAAGGCTAATAAATATTAAGTCTTTAGATGTCAGTGTCTTGACTTATAATTTTTAACAGACACACTCTCGCAACATGGACCATTCGGCAAATTATGTTCAAGCTCTTTTAGGCCTAAATATTATTCGAATTATGATACCAATCACAGCCCTAGTGGGCCAAAATGTCATAATCAATCGTGTTTTGCCATCATTAAAGTCACGTGACCAAATCACAGATATTTCTGACATTATAGAACGCCTTGGTCCATTTGATGCGTACCAACCTTCATTCCTAAGATAATGTGTTCGCCCTAGTGGGCTATTACTCACGACCATATTTGGTGTAACAATAAATATTTTCAAAAAATTATTACCAGAAAATCACAAAAGATCAATTAATTTTGTGGAACCAATTAGCTATCTTCATCACCCTCATACTTATAGTGTGTGTGAAATAAAACAGTTAAAAAACAACAACAGGATCGGTAGGACATTTACAGGTATGTATGGAGATCTTCTTCCATATTCAAACCTATGGGGATCTTAGTGTTAAGTTTGATGATATAGCTAGATTCTAGCCTATCTAATGCTTTCTGATGATCACCTCCCCTAATGCTCTGTGGTACAGCATCAATCACAAAATATGACAATCCTCTTACATCTTTATTGTGTTGTGAGAGTGTGTCTGTTAAAAATTATAAGTCAAGACACTGACATCTAAAGACTTAATATTTCTTAGCCATCAGTGATGTCATTTGAGATGTCATCAGTGATGTCATCAGTGATGTCACTGACCATGTCATGAGTGATGTAATATGTGACGTCATCAGCAGTGCATTGCGGGGGCGTGAGTTATAGTTAGCTGAACTAACTATAACGGGGTAATTTCTAGGGTTTTGTACGAGGGAAATGTCCAGCTAACTATAACGCCCCTGAAACCTATGTTTTTTTTAGTGAATATATATATATACATAGTAAGACAGTAAGGGGCACAACTCTGACATTCTTCAGGGTCTTTTTCTTTCATATATATATTTTTTTTAAACAAAGAAGGGCATTGTGCAGTAAATAGTGTGTATTTAAAGGGGCAACCCCTAGTACGGCCACCCAATTAAAATCAATTTTCATTGGTCATGAACTATACCTTTGACCATCTGCTTACAGAGGCATATGATGGCCACCATTTGGGCCACATTCAGAGTTATATGGTTAGGAGCGATACTTTCAATGCACATTGGTTAACCAAGTGACACATATACATGTATGTTCGAACATTTAGCATGGTATACTTGTAGTTTTGTGTATGATTTTTTGAATGATTTTTTGACCTAGTAAAGTACCCCAGACTTGTACTGGAAGTAAAGCCCCAGGCATTATTCCTGATACCCACCATTTCTGTATTATGATTATGTATATCTATCTATCTATCTATCTATCTATCTATCTATCTATCTATCTATCTATCTATCTATCTATCTATCTATCTATCTATCTATCTATCTATCTATCTATCTATCTATCTATCTATCTATCTATCTATCTATCTATCTATCTATCTATCTATCTATCTCTCTCTATCTATCTATCTATCTATCTATCTATCTATCTATCTATCTATCTATCTATCTATCTATCTATCTATCTATCTATCTATCTATCTATCTATCTATCTATCTCTCTATCTCTCTATCTCTCTATCTAGCTATCTATCTATTTATCTGTCTGTATAGTACCCCAAAATAATATGTACATGTGTACAGACAAACCTGCATATCCAAATATATACATACATATATATATACCAATATAAATGCTCACGTATATGTACAGTGAATTGACCCCTATAGATCTACACTCATAAGGGCATACATGTAATAATAGTTGCATAGTCAAGCATACACATGTACATTGTGCAAAATTATCCATAGGTAGTATTTATTTATTTATCTATCTATTTATTTGTATCTAAAATGTATTCTTATACCCTTTTTAGTACATTCCCTATATTATATTCATATACCCAGATTTCTATATATTATCATAGAAAGGAATGCACATCCATATAGAGATACTCATCTATACATGTTATCAATATACAATTACATACTTATATATTTAATGCACTTTAAATGTGGCAACACATATTAATGAACATGTTCACATGCAAAAGTTATACATACAATGTAACCATCTTTTAATTTTTTTATTTTAATACAGTGATTTGCTTATGTTTGATTATAAATATTTTATGGGGGGGGACCAGCAAGATTGCGGAGTACACGTGTATTCTAGAAGTTCCTCCAGGGCTTACCATTATCCTGCCATATTCCGACATAGGGGTCCGACATTTCTGACCCCTAATTTCATACTCCATTGGCCCTCGATTAACCGCTTACACTCCTATGTAGCTCTGCGGAGATGGGGTAATCGTTCTGCAATGTCCGCCTGAGAGGCAGGCAGTGCGAGCCGGTCTCAAGATGGCAGCCGCCAGGGACAGAGACAGCGGAGCTGAGTGAAGAGCCCAGGCCATAGAGGCGATCCGGGGCAACAGTGGCTGCACTTGCTCTAACTCACCATTGCGACACCAGCCGCCTGTCCCTCCTTGATGGGGGACTGGGGCGCAGAAATTTCAGGACTGCATGGAGGAGTGTGTGAGGCAAAGAGTGGAAGTTTGTTGTTAGGTGTGACTGGATGGGAATGGATGACAGTGTACCACACAGGACCCTCTGAGCTCTGTTGTGAGAAGAGAGTTTCCGAAATGTCTGAGTGAAAAGGGGGACGTCAGACTGTGGGAGACGGTGGTGTGCTTGTGAAGTGGCTGTTACATTTTGTTTAATAGTTGTTAATTAGTGGATAACATTCAGAGGGTGGGCTACAGACCTCTCAAAACCTGCCTGCGTAGTGCTAGCTTACTTGACCATGGGTTTCCACTTGCGAGGTAAGGGGAGGAGGGTTGGGTGGGAAGGGATGGTAAAGATGGGGGTGATTTTCATTTTGTGCTGTTGGTTTTATGTTAAAATGCTGAGAGCAGAACTACAAGATGTCCTCCGGCTTGACATTGTTAGAGGTATCACACAGAGATCAGGTTGTGTGAGATGTGATACAGCCATGACTTGTCAGGGAATGCAGGGAGTAACTGATTGTTCTATCCTCAACTGGAATGTAAATGGGTTGGCCGCAAAGTTAAATAGGATTAGTTACCATCTACATTCAGCAGAGGAGGATGAATGTGGTTCTCCTCCAAGAAACACACTTAATGGGCACTAAGTGATGTTCCCTCGACCGTAGTGCATACATGACAATGGACCATGCAGAGTACAACACTGGCTCAATGGGGCATGAAATCCTGATCCGTAAAACACCCCTCTTCCAGATTTACAAATCTTGGGTAGACCCCCATGGAAAATACGTAGCTGTGGGGGGACAGAGGGGGCAGGACAGATGTCACATTTGTCAACGTCTACGCACCTCACACCTTCAACGGCCCACATTAGATGCAGTTGCAGCAATCCTACTTGACTCAGATTCCTCCTTACATATACTATGGGGGACATTAATGGCATGATAGACCCCGAGGTGGACTGCACTAGCTTTGCCCTGGGTGGACCACGAATAACACCACCTAACTCAAATCATAAATCTAGGTCTTTTGGACCTGGGAATTTGCCACTATCCGGATGATAGAGGGAACTCTTACTTTTCTGGGACACACAGAGTGTTCTCCAGGCTTGACTATATCTATGTACCAGCGGGCGAGCTGCGCAGGGTAGAGCAGCTTGCGAGGGGCTTGTCGGACCATTCACCATTCTGGGTGAGGGTAAGACATAGACCCCTTAGCTTGACATCTAGATGGCAACTCAATTCTTGGGAGCTTCACGATAAGGATGTTTTGCGAGAGATACAGGTTGACTCCGAGCTTTACTTCACTGAACATGAGGAAACAGTTGACTTGGCAGCCACTCTGTGTGAGGCATATGAAGCAGCACTGCAAGACCGGTTGCAAAATATAATAGCCCATTAAAGATGGAAAGAGATTAGGGACATGGAAGACCTGGAACATAAGTTGCAGCAGGCAGAATCAGCACCGGGGGCACTACTGAGCCCATTGGCTCTCCGTAGAATTGAGGCAATGAGAGAGGAATATCATGCAATGGTGCAAAATGAAGCTAAAGCACACATATTGGAGACACAGCCTCTATGAAACTGAAGATAAGGTGGGGAAGCTCCTCACATAGTGTAGCCAATGCGAAGCTGAGGTGAGATGAGTGAATATAATAGTTACAATGGAAGGGATAACCCATGCTAGTGAGAAGTAAATAGCAGACAAATGTATGGGATATTACAAAGCTTTTTACAAATCAAGACCTCTGGCCTAGACCCAGGAAAAAGCTGCTTTTCTCATTGGCATCGATGTCCCAACCCTCCCAGGGGAGGATTGCCTCGAGCTCAAGGAAGAATTAATGATTGAGGAGGTAAAGTCAACTGTGGTAAAGCTCACCTCCGGGAAAACCCCGGTCCCAATCGTCTTTCAGTGGAGATTTTCAAGACACATGCCAGAATCCTTAGTCGCCATCTTCTGAACATGTATTTGGAAGTCAGGGATGAGGGCACTCTACCACCTGATTTAAGCAAATCCACAATAGTAGTAATTCACAAGCAAGGGAAGCCAGTCACTAACTGCGGTCCTACCCCAATATCATTTCTAAATGTTGAGTCAAATTATTTTTAGCCACAATTTTTGCCACAACACTATTGAGAGTCTGGCCCCCAGTAATACAGTAAGACCAGTCAGGATTTATGTCGAAGAGATCTACTAGATACAACCTGTGCAGAGTACACAACTAGCTTTCAGAGGCTCATGCCAAACCAGAGCCCTGTGTATTTCTCTCATTAGAAGCCGAACAGGCCTTTGATGTTGAGCACTGGCCCTTTTTAATGCAGGCTCTGAGATGATTTGGATTCACCCCAAGTTCCAGGCATGGATTGCACTACTGTACAAAAATTCAGTTGCAGAGGTACGGGTTAATGGGACTTAATAAGCAGAATTCCCAATTGAGAGGGGGACCTGGCATGGCTGTCCCCTGTCCCCCCTCCTGTTTGCACTGACGCTGGAGCCACTGGCGTTCCAAATCCATACCCACCGGGACATAGCGGGATTTCAGACTAGGAAAACGGAGTCTGGGAGTGAGAAAATCTTGCTATGTGCAGACAGCATCCTGCTGTTTAGCACTGGACCAGACGATTCCCTCTCTAGGGTGTTCCAGACTTTTGAGGACTAGGTTGCCAATCAGGCTCCATGATCAACTGGGACAAGTCGGTTCTGTACCACATGAGCAAGGAGGCGACCTCCTTTCTGGGTCGACTGCACATAGATACCCTGGGCTTCCAATATCTGGGAATCTACATCAACTCCACTAGGGAGGTGTGCCTGGAAAGAAACCTTTAAAAGGGTGTTGGCAGAGTTTCATGAAGACGCAGTCTGATGGAAATCGCTCCCTTTAAAAAAAGTAGGAAGGGCAGCCATGTCTAAAATTATCCCTCTGCCCAAATTCCTCTATGTGTTGCAAAACACATACTATAAGATCCCCGAAGAGATCTTTGGAAAAATTGATGTGGTAGTAAGGTAGTTGTTGTGGATCGATGGACACCCTAGGATCGTATTACGCACCCTGCATCGGTACCCATATAGTGGGGGGATTGCCCTGCGAGACAGGAGAGCCTATTCTTGGGCGGCGCATTTGGTAGTCATTAAAGACTGGAACCATGCACAGGGAGATCATCCAACATATGTACTGGAAAGAGCTCAGTTTCAATTCAGAACCTCTCTATATTATATTTATGGGGGAAAGGGAGTTCAAAGGCTAAACCCGGTGACCCAAGTGATGATAGAGGCATGGGTCAAGGCAAGTAGATGTGTGAGGTGGACTGGCAAGATTATCTGAGTAGGCTCCCCCCATGGGTCGGAGCACAATTTAAAGATCTGGAGAAAATGAAGGGATTCAGATCCTGGGACTTACTAGGCATACCAGCTCTGGGTGATCGCAAAGAAGATGGTGCTTTGGTTCTCTTTAGCTCTCACCAGAGGGAATATATAATGCAAGATTACCAAAAATATGAATATATGCAACTCCAACATGCTTGGACATCAGACAATCTGGATATCTCTGCTATTAATGAGTATGCCCTCCTGGAAAGTAGGCTGTTGATGGGCGTGATAGAGGGAAAGGCAGTATCCGACACCTATAAGTCTATCCTTAACAATATCCCAGACTCACTGGTGTCCCTGAGGAGTAAATGGGAAAACCGATATCGTGGAATTAGATGACACAGACTGAGAAGTAGCGATTATGCACCCCAGAGAAGTAGCTGGTAACTCATGGTTATGCCTGACCCAATGAAAAATCCTACACCGGGTATATTACGATAGGGCCCAACTACACTCATTTAGAGGGGCAGACACCTCAGACAGGTTGAGATGTAAAAGAGAGAGTGGGACATTCATATGCATAATTTGGGCCTGTCCGGTTGTCCAAATATACTGGAAGAAAATACTAATGGAACTAGGGAAAGTGTTCCAGGTTTACATACCACACGATTCATGGGAGTCCCCATGGATGTTGATATCCCCCGATCCAAGCTTTTTTACCAGCAATCTTGGGCTGAAAGTAGCCACAAGAGATGTGGCAGGGCACTGGGCTGCACCAGGGCCACCCTCACTACATGAATGGAGGTCAGTAATGGACTTATATATTGTTGCTTAAAAGGTAACGTATACAAGCAGAGGATGCCCACGTAAATTCTATAAGATCTGGGGCAGTTGGATACAATATTACAACCTTGATTTGGTGGATGATAGTTCTATGGATGCCGCAAGCCAATCCTAACACTGTCCATTTCAGGTTTCATTGTGAGTTGCCAACTGCCTACCTTCGGATTGTATATGTATATGCTTATGTATATGTTCTGAATAAACTGATGAGAGTGATACCTGACGAGGCAGATCTGATACTAACTACCTCAGCACTGTTTATGTTTAAATTTTTTGGTGCACATTTGTGCGCTTTTGATAACTGTGTTGCTAAAGAAAAAATGCGATAAAAACATTAAAAAATATATAGACATAGAAACATTCAGGCATATATGTGTTCTCATATCATTCAGAGAACAGTGCAATCCCTATAAAATGTACAGACCTAAATATCTCCACAATTGTAACCTATAATTACAGATGTAAAGAAGTAATATCTATATACTTCTTTACATCTGTAATTATAGGTTGATATATATATATATATATATATATATATATATATATATATATATATATATATATATATATATATATATATATATATATTGCAGCGAAATCTTCCCCAATATATCCGGAAGAAAAACGAAGCCTTGTGTGATTTTAAGCAAATCTTTTATTCCTTCGTCAGCCGTTCGCCAAACGCGTTTCGAGTGCGTAGCACCCTTGTTCACTGACGTTGAGAAAAGTATTCAGCGGCCATTTAACTTTGCTTCACACGTGACTTTTCAACTACAAATTTAGTGTATAAGAAAACAGACTCGTAGTTTTTACATATATATACACACAATTGTATGCTGTTGGCAACCTATGGAAATCACAATCCTGTGTTATTTCATCAAACTGAAATAGTATATGAATCCACTGTAATTTCACATTTGTGCTCAGTTACACAATTAATTATTTGTCTTTCGTTTATAATGCCCAAGTGGGCCTTCTTGATAAACCTTGTCTTTTAAGCCCAAGTGGGTTTTATATTGCCAATACAATGCATAATTCATAGAAAAAACAAGTCTCAACATTGCATGATGAAAGCATTTCTTATAAAAACTTTTTTGTAGGAACTGATTATTAAAGATGTGTGTACATATCCTCTTCAATATTCAAACCATCTGGCTGTTTGGAATTCAATTCTATTATATAGCGCGACTCCAATCTCCTCAATTGCTTTTCTCTATTGCCTCCCCTGGGATTTTTTTCAACGGCATCTATCACATAATATGTTAAACCTTCTGTTTGTTTGTTATGGAATTTCTCAAAATGTCGAGCGACAGGATATGACCTGTCGCCGTTCTTTATTGCTCTCAAATGTTGAAGCACTCTTTTGTGTGCTTCTAAGATTGTGCTGCCCACGTACCTCAAGCCACAAGGGCATTGAAGCACGTAGACAGCAAAATTCGTTTTACAATAGAATTTTCCTTTTACTTTTCGCAATGTTTTGCTAAGACCTGGTTCATACTTATCTGTATTGACACCATGTGTGCATGCTTTGCACTTGGTGCATTTTACAAATCATTGTTTCTTCGTTAACCAAGTTGTTTTGGGTTGGGTTTTTTAAAAAGTATTTCTGACCAAGGTTTGCTTGAACGATCTTGCCTTGCGAAATGTGATTTGCGGTCTCCGAGGGACAGTTTTTCCAAGGATTGGGTCATTTTTAATCACATGCCAGTGTTTATTTAAAATGCCTCTCAGTTTAGTATGCTGTGTGCTATATGTTGTGATGAATCTCCCTGGTTGATTTAGAACCATTTTCTTATTTTTCTCCTGATCAAATTTTGTTTTGTCGAATAGAATGTCTTCTCTCTTTTTTCTTTGCACTTTGAAAATTGCACTATCTATCCATTCATCTGGATAACCTCTTTCCTTAAATCTCTCTTTTAGTACTCTCAGTTCTTTCTTTATTACCTGATCATTACTGCAATTGCGTTTCGTGTGTATGCATTCACCATATGGAATACTCTTTTTGAGATTTATTGGGTGAAAACTTTTTGCATGCAAGATAGTGTTGCTGGAGGTCGGTTTTCGGTACAGTTTGGTTTCTACTTTACCATTTTCAATGTATACTGTCAAATCAAGAAAGTTTACTTCGGTCTTACTTATTTCACTTGTAAATTTTAAGTTGAGGTCGTTACTTTGTAAACTATTGATAAATGACCTGGCCTCCTCTTCTGTGCCTTTCCATACTACAAACAAGTCATCTATAAAGCGACTCCAATGCAAGATATTATTCTCCCATTGGTGTTGGTACTGCAGCCTGACCACCTGCTCCTCCCACCAGCCCATATGCAAATTAGCATAGCTGGGGGCGAAGCAGATGCCCATCGCAGTACTGCAAACTTGATGGAACAACTCATTGTTGAACATGAAGTAGTTGTTTGTCAAACATGTTTCGATCATTGTCAAAAGCATTTGGGTGTGTGCCCACATTGTAATAGGTATAGTTCCCAGAAAATATTTTACAGCTCTTATCCCATCAGTATGTCGTATACTCGTATAGAGTGTTGACACATCAATTGTTATTAGTAGATAATCATCTTTCCAAGGCAGGTCATAAATACCCCTCAAGAAATCCCCTGTATCCTGGATATAGGAAGGTAAAGTTTGAACAAGTGGATTAATGAAGTTATCTACATATTTTGAAGTGTTTTCCAAAGCACTTCCCATTGCTGAAATAATCGGGCGCCCTGGCGGTTCTAAAATATCTTTATGAACCTTGGGAATTAGGTAAAAGACTGCCGTTGTTGGATGATCAATTTTTAAAAATTTGTACTCATCATGATTGAGCAAACCCTGATCAAACCAATTCTTCAATTGAATATTATACTCATTGTTACTGGTACGCATGACTTTATCATCCACTCGTACATAGCATTTTTTGTTATTGAATTGTTTGTATGCTTCCGTGAGATATTTCTGTTTGTCCCATAGGACAGTATTGCCCCCTTTGTCCGCATTACGCACAATGCAGTTTTCATTATTGGACAGTTTTTTCAATAGGGCTTGATACTCATTTTGTTTAGCATATTTATTGCTTACATTCATTTGACAACTCAATTTCTTAAGTTTGTTTGTGACTAAGTCACAAAAAATGTCTATGCCATCTCTCGCTGACATGGGGATGAACCGTGAAGTGGGTCTGAAACTTGTTGGTGCTCCTTGTGCAATGGATAATCCTTCATCTTGTGCCATTGTTTCTGCATCTATTACGCTTGCTCCAGATGTGCATGCTATATCAATTGATTTGAGTTCCATCATTAAATCAAAGTCATCGACTTGTAGTCCGCTTGTTGTAGTTGTAGGTCTTTCCATGGTATGTGCACTTTTGATGGTGGGTGCACTTTTCTGCACGGGATTAATAAGAAAATGTTTTGTCAATTTAAGTGTTCGAATGAATTTAAAGAGATCTATTCTAGTTTGTACATAATCCAGGTTTGATTCGGGACAAAATGTTAAGCCCAACTGTAGAATTTCTTTCTCCTTGTTGGTGAGGGTTATTTCTGTCAAATTTATTATTGCCTCATTGGTTCCTGTTGTCATTATTTGTTCATTTTCTTCTCTTGTCTTTGTTGCCCTCTTCCGACAGGCTGCCCCCTTCCTCCTCGATGTCCTCTGCCTCTTCCTCTTGGTGGTCTTTGCATCTGTGCCGGTGGCCTTGGTCGCAAGTTGAACCTGCGTTCTTCGCATAAAAAATCAAACTCTTCAATTACTGTTGGTACTGAGGTTTGTGTAGTTGTATCTTCATCTAGATCAGTGGCTTGAGGTACGTGGGCAGCACAATCTTAGAAGCACACAAAAGAGTGCTTCAACATTTGAGAGCAATAAAGAACGGCGACAGGTCATATCCTGTCGCTCGACATTTTGAGAAATTCCATAACAAACAAACAGAAGGTTTAACATATTATGTGATAGATGCCGTTGAAAAAAATCCCAGGGGAGGCAATAGAGAAAAGCAATTGAGGAGATTGGAGTCGGGCTATATAATAGAATTGAATTCCAAACAGCCAGATGGTTTGAATATTGAAGAGGATATGTACACACATCTTTAATAATCAGTTCCTACAAAAAAGTTTTTATAAGAAATGCTTTCATCATGCAATGTTGAGACTTGTTTTTTCTATGAATTATGCATTGTATTGGCAATATAAAACCCACTTGGGCTTAAAAGACAAGGTTTATCAAGAAGGCCCACTTGGGCATTATAAACGAAAGACAAATAATTAATTGTGTAATTGAGCACAAATGTGAAATTACAGTGGATTCATATACTATTTCAGTTTGATGAAATAACACAGGATTGTGATTTCCATAGGTTGCCAACAGCATACAATTGTGTGTATATATATGTTAAAACTACGAGTCTGTTTTCTTATACACTAAATTTGTAGTTGAAAAGTCACGTGTGAAGCAAAGTTAAATGGCCGCTGAATACTTTTCTCAACGTCAGTGAACAAGGGTGCTACGCACTCGAAACGCGTTTGGCGAACGGCTGACGGAGGAATAAAAGATTTGCTTAAAACCACACAAGGCTTCGTTTTTCTTCCGGATATATTGGGGAAGATTTCACTGCAATTTTGAAGAGACCGACTTCCGTGCGGTCCAACCAACGAAGCAACTCTCGTTCAGGAGGAGGTATCTCATATACGGAAGTTACCAAGGCATATATATATATATATATATATATATATATATATATCTGATCCGACGCTGATAAATTCAAGAAAACAGCATGCTGTGGACCATAAATGCTTTGCAAAAGGTGATTTATTAACAGAGAGAGGTGGCTCTGACACACTCTATGCATTTCGGGGAAGAACCCCTTGTTCACGAGTGGTTAGGTCAGCATTTACTTCAGTTTAAATAAACAAGTCAGGTGATTAATGAACATAGCAAACAGACTTCCGAGTTAAAATCACTCGGAACATTACAACTTTTTTCTGTTCAGTCTACAAAATTACTACATTGTTACATTTCAAGAGAAAGTATCAAAATGAACTAACTGCAGTGCGGTAAGAATGAAAGAAATAAAATAAATGAATATCTCATTAGGGCATGTTCGAATATTAACCACCATTTCAGTGTTTCAAAACTTTATCGATCACAGACACAGTCTGTTAATATCATTGCAATTCATATATTATCTGTGGCGCAAAGCACATGCATACACCTCTTCCATCCCATAACATTATGCCACAATTTTTTCACTTGATGCACCGATATATATATATATAACCATACCGGAGATAGTCCATCAGAAATATTTAGCCTGAAGATGCAAAGCTTAGTTGCTGCCTCCCCCATGTGGTCATGTTCAACTATTTAGTTAGCAGGCATACTTCTCTTTGGAATGCGACGGTTCTGGCGTGTTTCAAAAATACAATCCATCAATTGCCACACACCACGCTTGAACTCCTTCATGTCGGGTGCCTCCGCTGTGTATGTGGCTTGCACACAATATTTTTCCCACCAAAGAGGGCTCTCCATCAAGAACCATACCAGAGCACTCTGGGGATTCAATCCATGCCTTTATTCAATTTTCACACTAAATAGTTGGACATAACCACATAGGAGAGGCAGCTACTAAGCTTTGCATCTTCCGGCTAAATATTTCTGATGGACTACAATGTGGCTGTCGAAGGGGATTCAGTGCAATGTGGCCACTGCGAGAAAAAAATCAACATCATGCAACCGCCAGACAGAAAAATAATTACTGAAATAAATACCATCACTTAGATGAAAATCACAAGGATTGAAATACAACCATGCAAAGATGGCGGCGAAAACAACGAAGGGAACTACAACAAGATCGTAGTCCTTCCGTGATGGCAAGAACTAAGTATGAGTTAAATGGACCAAGAGACCACCTGCACGCTTAAGAAATCCCACTCGAAGCATTTGAGAAAGGCGGATACGCTGAAACGCATCATGCAGAGCGGAACGAGTGCATTTTAAAGTGTGAAAATTGAATAAATGCATCGATTCGATTGAATCCCCAGAGTGCTCCTGTAGGGTTCTTGATGGAGAGCCCTGTTTGGTGAGAAAAATATTGGGTTCAAGCCACATGCACAGAGGAGGCACCCGACATGAAGGAGTTCAAGCGTGGTGTCTGGCAATTGATGGATTATATATAGATATATATACACACACATACACATATGTATGTGTGTATATATCTATATCTATATCTATCTATATATATATATCTATATAATGTTTTAAAGTATAGTTTGTGTGTCTTGAATACTATTTCTGTACATTTCTGGTGTGAGTATTGTAGTCATGTAGGGAAGAGCCAAATCTTGACTAACCTTCTGAAATTGAGGTGATTTTTAGTGGATCTTGTGTTTGTGAGTAACAAATTCCATAATTTGGCTGCTTGGGCAGAAAAAGATGTTCCACCCATGTTTTTGTTTTCTTGTAAGCTGGGAATTTAAAACAGGTTTCCAGTCTAGAGCGGAGCTTCCTTTGTTGTACGTATTTAGTGTTTTTCTTTGTGAGAAAAAGTGGTCCTTTGCCACTTATTGCTTTTTGGGTGATACAAAGCAGCTTGAAGGTGGATCGTCTGGCAACTGGTAACCAATGTAGGGTCCTCAAGGCAGGGTAGATATGCACTTTTGTCTTTACATGCAGTAGTTGTCTGGTAGCAGAGTTCTGAATTCTCTGTAATCTTCTCATAGTTGCTAGAGATAAGCTGTGGTATAGGCTATTAGTGTAATCATCTTTTGAAAGGACAAGCAAGATAGTTGCTTATGCTTTGTGGGAGAATCCTAAACGTGGGGAGGTTTTCATTGTAAGATAGCTTGGTGTGGCCACCTCATCCACATGAGCATTCATTTCTTACCTCATGTGATATCCTCGTGTTGGTCTCAGATTTTCTGGGCAGGTGTAAACAGAGTCATACGTTTTCCAGTCACCACAAGTGAGAATTTCAGCTGTGGATGCATTCCATTTGAGGTTGCTCCATGTCATCCAATGATCAATGACCTGGAGGAAACTGAATATTTTTGAACTCTTACTGTTCTTGGGGCTTTTCAATGTAAGAAGTTTCTGTGTGTCATCTGTGTAGTTATAGCAGATGACCTGAAAATTCGTAATCTTTCCCGGCAATGAATTCATGTAGATGTTGAAAATCATGGGTTGGATGATAGAGCCTTAAGGGATAATTGTTTTTATGTTGTAGGGTTTGGATGAAAAAGGCAGAATATGGATGAAATTGTTCTATTTTGTAGGATGGGTCTTGTCCAAGCGAGAGCGGTACCCTCTATGCTGGCTTTGTTCAGTCTTTGGAGTAGTGTGACATGATCAACTGTGTTGAAGGCAGCTGAAAGGTGCAAGCAATAAGGACAGGAACCCCATTCTAGTCAATGGTGTTTTTTTCATTTGTCCCAAGTGGCAATTAGTGCAGATTCCTGGACAGAATCCTGTTTGGTAGTCTGAAAGTAGGAAATTATTACCAATAAATTTGGACATCTGCGGGGAGTGCTTCTCTTTCTATATGTTTCCCCAGGAATGGTCGATTTGCCATAAGCCTGTACTTGGGGAATTGAAGGCCCTGGTTTGTTTCCTTTAAAAATGGGCGTATGTATGCCATTTTCTAACTTTCTAAAAATAAACTCCTATTGTTAAAGAGTTGATCTGTATTCTAACTGGTGTGGCAGCCGAAATCATTAAAAGATTTTTTTTGAAGATTTGTGGAGAAAAAGCGTTAGAAGGAGCAAGTGGCTGGCTTGTTCACATTGACAATACCCAGAAATTCAGGTGGTGCTAATTCTCAAAACTAGTGGAGTTAACCTACTCCTCGGAAATGGGTTGGGGCTGGTTGTTTTCTTGTAACATGTCTGCTTTGGTTGTGTAATGATTTGGCAGTAAGAAAAATCTTGAGAGATGGGATGGCTTCCCTCGGAGCATTTTGCTTCATGAAATTATTTGAGTTTTTTACAAAATTCTTTATTAGCACATTTTGCATTGTGGATTCTGCTTGAATAGTTGTTTTTTTACTTATTTTTATTGTTGATGTGTACGTTTTGTTATGTTTATGGAGGTGTATTCTGTCTTTAGGGATGTTTGTTTTAGGTCCAACATGTTGAAGCTTAGCAATTTGTTGTTTTATCTTTTGTAATTCTGCATTCATCCAAGGGCGTTGTTTTCTTTTGTCACGTTTAGATGTTTTTGGTGGTATTAAGATATCACAACATTCATGGAGCCATCCGTAGACTTTTGGACACAAATTATTTGAGTCCAGACCTGTGTTGGAGGTAAGCTGCCTTCCTAGGTCCTCAAAATTCAGTTTGTTCCAAGGTTTATATGTAGTTGCAGGAAAGGTGAGTTTAGCAGAGGTGAATTACGGTGCCTTGTATTGGAAGACCACCAGGTGGTGGCCTGACCACTTGACTGGAGCAATACTTTGGAATGTAACTAGGTCTGGGTTGAGGAAAAAGGCATCTTAGATGTGTCCTGCAATGTGCATGTGTTTGGAGCTGGGGTGATGCAGGCAGAGTGTGTCTCAGCCAATGGGGGTCATTTTGGGGTGCAGCATATTAGATTTGTCAAACCATATGTGTAGATCACCAATTATGCAGAGGTTTGAATGTAGTGTAAGATGGTTTGAAACTGTGTCTAGAAAGGTGTCTAGGAATGTTCCATTGCTTGGTGGTGGTCTGTAGGAAAGAGAAAGTTACAGGAAAAGTTTGGGGTAGGGTTATATCTGACAAGGAGGGCCTCACAATGTGGTACAGAATCATCCCCAGCTTTGGTAAGATTTGTTGTTTCCTTAAATATAATGGCTAAGCCAACTCCTCTTTTGACTATGTGATTTTGTGTCACAGTTTAATAGCCCAGTGGGACAGCTTCATGCAATACTGGTGCATGTCTTATCCCAGTCTTGAGTCAGAAATGAAGAGTAAGTCAGTTTCCGTATCTGTCAATAGGTCAAAGATGTGGTGCTTCTTTTGGAAATGGATCAAGCATTGATTAGTAGGCAGTGTAAAGAATGTGTTTTGGATGTGGTGTGATTTTGTGCTGCGGGAGGGTGAGTATTTTCCGTTGAAAACAAAAAGGTAGACTTGGCTGGGTTTAAGGTCTGGTGCACACTTATAGATTCGCTACATCTCCCAACATGTAAATCAATTGGTTGGTGCTCAAAATCGGAGGAATGGACTGCACAAAAGCCCTCAAAGAACAAATTATCATCAATATATAGTGCCTTTGAACACTCAGTCTGTAATAAGACAAGCAACAATATATTATAACTCATTAAATCTGAACCTGTTTTCTGGTCCTCTTTGCTTTGTAATGTTTTTAACAAACTGTCCAACACTACAATTTCCGGAAACCTGGTCTACTAGTATCATTGTACCCATCTTCAAGAAGGACGATAGATCAAATCCCAGCTGCTACCGCCCTATATCTTTAATAGACAATACATTGAAGATTTTGGGTAGAGTGATCTTTAATAGAATCAGGCACTGGGCAGAGGAAAATCAAATTTTACATCCCTGTCAGTTGGGATTTAGAAGCAATGTGGGTACTGTTGAACAGTGTTTGAATTTAAACCTTATACTAGGCAAGTACACAATCGCCAAAAAAGCCCCTTTGTACTTAGGCTTTATGGATTTATCGTCAGCGTTCGATTTTGTAAATCGATCAAGATTATGGGAGCTCCTTCTAAATTACGGATTAGACAAGACACTCGTCCACTTTCTGGCGCATTTGCATAGAGACCTAAATGCCCGTGTAAGGATAAATAATGAAGGAGAGGTCTCCGGGGATATTTTAATTGGTAAGGGGGTCAGACAAGGTTGCGTCTTGGCCCCCCTGCTTTTTATCCTTTATATAAATGAACTAAATAAATCCCTGTCTAATTTTACATGCGATGTGCCGAAAATTAATGGTAAATTACTTCCCGTACTCCTATACGCAGACGATGCGGTCCTGATGAGCCGCACACCTAAAGCACTTCGCACTTTAATTATGGGCTTCGTTTCTTTTATGGCTGATTTGGACTTGTGCACCAATTTTAAAAAATCATATATTATGTCCTGCGGGCCCAAAAAACATCGCATTGATCACATAGCATCAGGAGACAATTTTTTAAAAAGCACTGGCACTTTCCCGTACCTGGGTTTGATTTTTTCAGACTCTGGATCATGGTCAGCACATGTAGTCCATGGTAGAAATAAACTCGCCAAGGCAGTCAATTCAATTATTAGCCTATGACAGCCAAAGAGGGCTGAGGTTGTGATACCCCTAATACAGATCTATAAATCTCAATGCCTACCCACTGCAACATACGGCACCGAGGAGTGGGGGTACACAAATTGCAGTGGTATTCAGACAGAAGAAAATAGACTCTGTAGAAAGATTTTAGGGGCACAAATCTCATCACCCACCTATATATGCCATAAAGAATTAAATCTGTATTATGTTGAGGATTTTATTAGATCACGGCCAGCCTTGTTCTGGCTAAAGATATGGCAAAATCCGGCTGCAACCTTAACTCAGGAAATAATTAACGATTGCCTTAAATGTGATAGGGGCAGTTATATACCGTGGCTTAATGCTGTTAGGAAAAGTTTGGCCAGTGTGGAATTGGAACATATCTTTCTTCACCCTTCAAATACAGAGGGCATGAACATTAAAACCATGAGAGAGGCACTGCTTGCTCTATTCCGAAGGGAAAGAGAACACTCAGAGCTTCGTAAACCATCTATAACTAGATATATCTCTATTTTGTCTAGTCCTTGTCACAAAAAAGACATGTTACAGGATTATCTTAAGAAAAATATTGGAAGATGGCACAGGAGCCTGCTCTTTCGCCTTAGGGACGGGAGCATAAAATACTCACTCTGCTTCCCACTTGGTTTCAATAAAAATCTAGAGCATTTGCTCTGCCCATGCGGAAATGGTCAAAAACAAACAACCCTACATTTCCTCTTCTTTTGTAATGTTTACACTAGATACACCAAACAGTATTTGATTCCTTATTTTAGGTCGCATACTATCACTGATTATAAATTGGCATACAATGAAATATTGCAGTTAGGAAGTGATGTCATGATTCTTAGAGTAAGTTCATTTTTGCAATCTGCGGTACGTTCACAAAAAACTATGGACTCACCATAAGATTGCATTTTATTTATCATTCCTGTTTAATCCAATTCAATGTTTACAGACTGCTTATTTGCACATTGATATAGTCAGGCCTGTAGTCTGTATAGAGTTTACACCGAATTTGTCTGCACTTTATTGCCCGTTTGCACAAACTTCTTTTGACATTGACAAAACTGATTTCGTATTCAATGTTCTTGGATTGTCTATTGCATAAATTGTAAATAAGTTGGGTTGACACTCACATGTTATGTATATTGAATTTATTTTGCTCCTTATCGCCATCCTTGCACATTTTTACCCACGTCATCAGCAATATTGTCATGAAATCGATTTTTATTGTGTGTGTTTTATGCTTGTATATTATATCTAATTGGCGGCGATGATTTGTACTTTTATGGATATTTTTATCCGAATAAAGACCATTTGACTTGACTATATATAAGTCCTTGCAATGTTTCATTTTCCATAATTTTTCCAAATAGGTCCTCTAAACAACATGCGTTTTGTCACTGAGGCTATATGCCATCAACTCCCTCAGTGCAAGAACAAGTTTGAATACAGTATTAGAATATATTTCAACATATCCTCATAATCCTCCACCAAGTAGGGCACCCTGTCGGTCTTACATGAGGAACTATAAGGGTAATCATGGTGACTTACAACTGCATGCATCACATAATACAAGTCATTAACAGTGTTAAAAAACATAAACAGACTTGTTGTCTTTCAGGAAAGCATTAAAAACATGGCTGTTTAATCTCTGACTCTGAATTAGGATTTTACGGCATATTCTGCCATAAGAGCTAGCGTCTTGGCACCTTCGGATAATTGTATTGCCCTACATAAATGTATTTTTCATTTTCATGAATAATGTTGAATCAAGGAATAAAGAACAGATTGAGCCCCCACAACCCCCCCTTCTTTACCCACTATGATCGCTATATGTATATATGAATCAAATACTCATAATAATGAATGCACAAAAATAGACACTATGCTCTATGTTCTTCACAGTTGGGCACAATAAGACGTTCCAAGAGCATGGAGAATTGGTTTGGTATATCGCATTTTAGGTAAGCGTAACCTATCCAAGAAAAGTGAGCACTATTTGTGCAATGTCTCTATATGATTTTTTGAATGCTGTTTATTTGACTTTCCAGATTAGACGAACCCCTTTGAAGTGAATTGGGTCATTGAACACCTGACCGCCCAGGTCCTGTGGTGGCCAGTATACTTACAATTTTTTCATGCATGCAGAGAGACTATCTAACTAAGGTCCTGATGAATGCCTCCAGATCTCTTCAGGGGACCAAACTATGGCAGAAACAGGTTGACCTAATTCTCGGGATGTATTGGTTTAATCCCTAGTCCTCTTGCTTTTTAATTGTGTCCCTGTGGCCACCCAATTAAGATTTAATGGACCCAGGGAGACACTTTTAAACACTCAAACACCTTTTTGCACTCTGCCCCTCAGTCACCACCATCAATACGCTCATTTTGAGAAATCACCTCAGCTCCTCCCCACGGGGAGTTGCAGCCCACATCTCGGTGAGGGGGGGACCCATATGATGAAGCATGTCACCTAACAGTGAGTGAGAGTTCTTGTCCTGAAGGTAACTTCTCCCTCTCTTTCCTTCTTCCGACATTACACATATCCTACCTACCTCTTTCTCACATATAGCCAGACGTACTCTGTGTGATAACAGGACACTGAGATTACCATTGTACACTTCCCACACACACACCTAGCTCTCAGAGCCCAATTGTGGCCAAAGACTTCTGCCATCTTGAAAATGCCCGTATTTTGTAGGGTTTGTGTTATATTTCATGTATGGGAACCACTGATGTATTCTAGTTGCATGCAATCTACAGTTTCCTAGCAACGCAGTTTCACTGGGGATTCTAGATTGTGGATTCCTCAGTGAGGCTTGGCTGTGGAGCTGAGAAGATACATATGGGGGTTTGTTCTCATTACTTCATTAAATCTACATCTCATCTACCTTGGATGTATCCTGTATTCTTTAAAAATGGCGACGAGGATGGGATCCGGTAATGATCTACTAAAGAAGACACAGGAGATCCAGTTTTGAGAACAACATTGGAAGAGAACCCCCAGTTTGTAATTGAAGTAACTAAAGAACAAGGATTACATGGAATGACCTTCACAACGTTGGAAGCCACCAGTTGTTATCCTGTTATCATTAAGAAAGGACCATTGCTGAGTGAGTACTCTTTCATTGGACTTTGAGGGAAAAGGACACACAAACGCGTTTGTTCTTGGAGGAAAGCGTTTGACAACAGCGTTGTGTGATTCAGCTTTGTGAAGTTGCCATAGATGAGTGGATTCCTTGTTGGTCTTAACCGTGAATGGGGAGAAGGATTTTGAAGCACATTTGAGCTTTTTGTTTACACTGCGTGTATAACGAGACTTTGAAACTCAGGGCTGGAGTACAATGCAGTTCCTGCTCGCACTGCGTGAAAAATGAAACTTTGGCACTCAACGCTAAGTGAGAAGTCCAATTTGAAACAACTAAACTTCAAGCAACACAGTAAAGAAAGCGCCGTAGGCAATCATTACTAATTGAACATCTTACCGGCTGATTTTTAAAACGCGCGTAAAACTGCCGCGTAGCACGAGTGCCTACATCTTTGTCTTCGTTTGAAAAGACTCCTCACGAGCGTGTGCATCGCGTGCATCTCGGCTATTCCTGCCTCCATTGTCGTTCATCTTGAGGGGAAACAACTTCTGACGTCAAGGAAGCATCGAGCACACTGATTGGTCCAGACCGACGTACGTCGCTCTCAAGGAACGAACTCGACCATTGGTGAAGACGTCAGTGGCATCACGTTGCTTAGTTACTGAAGCCATTTTGCGAGGAAACAATCGCAATCGTTTGCAAGAACAGCCAAGCACTGGCGCTGACTGTAAAAGCATCCAAATGGAACAGAACTGTTGATTCTTGGTCATTTTTTTTGAGTAACTGTTTTAAAAGAAAAAAAAAGGGAGAAAAATACATATCATTTATATTTCTGTATTTTTCTTTTGGTAGTGATGGTGACTATTAGCATATGAATAGCAGGTAAACTCTTTATACATTGCTTTATGGTTTAAATCACATTGTCTGATCAGTTACATTTAAGTCTATTGCAAACAATGGCCACACAAAACATTCCTCCTCCTCCTACCTTCTTGCAGGAACCGGGACCCACTTGCATGGAATGGGAGGACTGGAAGGAGGCTTTTGTTACTTATCTAGAGGCTATAGGTGGAGATGTGTTTTTGCCTAAGAGGAAGTTCGCTATTTTAAAATTGAGTTTAGGCATTGAAGGCAGGAAAGTTCTAAGCACGTTACCAAGTTTCTCTGAACACGTAGAAAACAATAATTCTGATTCTGAGGATGATCAATTTGATATATATGAATGCGCAATGTCTGCGTTATCTGAAAATTTTGGGAAAAAACTGAGTCTTGTTGTGGAGAGACACAAGTTTTTCTCGCGAGTTCAAAAACAAGGTGAGAAAATTGAACAGTATGTCGCTGCCTTGCGTAGACTAGCAATCACCTGCAAATTCAAAGATCTAAGGGACGAAATTATTAGGGACCAATTAATTAATAGGACAAGCAATCCCAAAATCTAAGAAAAACTTTTAGATCTAAAGGATCCCACCTTAGATAAGTCTTTAGATATTGCTAAACGCATCGAGAACACATCTCAATATGTCAAGGATTTAGCAGATAGTAAGTCAAAAGCTAACTCCCACATGAGCAAGGTATGCGCGGTACACGCTTCTAAAAAGAATCCCAAGACAAGCAGTGAAGACAAAAGGGGACCATTTGTGAAACAAGACAATGATAGCAAGGGAAAGGTATGCTATAGGTGCGGCAGTAACAAACACACTGCGGAAGCTAGCCATTGTCCGTTGTTATAAGTGCAAGAGGATTGGCCATTTTTCCAGGGTTTGTAAAGGGGTAAACTTTCACAATGTGAGAAAGTCGGTGAATGTAATAAATGATGATACCTCAACTCATTCTGTTGTTGATAATGCAAGTGACATAGATTCTGATATTGAAGTGATGGTGGTAGGTGATGACGAAACACAAGACAATAAACCACTTAACATAGACAAATCTGATAAGTACGTACCTCCCAAGTGCATGATCAGTATAAACAATGTGGATGTGGCTATGTGGGCTGATTCTTGTTCCCCTTTTTCTTTAATTGACAAGCAAAAGTGGAAAGAAATGAAGGGTAAGGAATTGATAGCGACTAATGTAGAACCTCAAGGTTATTGTGGGACAAAATTACCAGTCATTGGTTATTTTAATGCTTCTATGTCCTTCAAGGGAAGGGAAACGGAAGCAAAGGTTTACGTTGTAGAAACTGGGAAGTGTCTATTAGGATGGGTGGAGCAGAAAAATTTGGGAATCATCCTTGAACCCAATCATCCTCTACAAGTATTGCTGACGGGATTGGAGGACAACAAGTGGACAAGGAAATTTCCAAATTTATTCAAAGAGAGCTTGGGTTGTCTTAAGAAATTCGAACATCAGATAATTTAAAAAAATGATGCCATACCCAAAGTGCACAAGGTTCGTATGGTACCTCTTGCCTTGAGGAATAAGTTGAAACATGAGCTGGAAAGGTTGTGTAAGGAAGGTGTAATTGAGGAGATAGAAGCTTCAGAATGGTTAAGTCCCATTGTGATAGCGCACAAGCCCAATGGGAATATTCGTATGTGTGTGGACTTGAGGGATCTGAATGAGTGTATATGGGTAGACAGACATCCACTACCTCATATTAACGAAATGCTGTCTACAGTTGCTGGTGGGAAATGTTTTACCACATTAGATTTATCCAGCGCTTACCACCAAGTGCGTTTAAAGAAAGAATCAAGACATCTTACATCTTTCATAACACCTGAAGATGCATATCAATTTGTAAGAATGCCTTACGGGTTAGCGTCAGCGTCTGCAGTATTCCAGAGAGTAATGCAAAAAATACTGAAGGGCATTGACAAAGTTTTAGTATTTCAAGATGATGTATTAGTATGGGGAAATGACAATAGTCAACATGATGCTACTTTGTTGGAAGTTCTGTCTAAATTGAAATCTGTTGGTTTAACCATTAGTCTGCAGAAGTGTAAGTTTGCTCAACCTACTGTTGAATATTTGGGACACACATTATCATTTGAAGATATTAAACCAAAATTAAATTTAGTAGCTGACTTAGAAAAAACTCCTTCTCCTCGTGATAAGGAACAATTGAGGTCATTTCTTGGTTTAGCCGAATATTATTCCAAATTTGTGTATCATTTTTCCAATCTGGTACATCCTTTGCGTTGTTTGATGAAAAAGGGTGTACCTTTCATATGGTCTTTAGAATGTCGGTCTGCATTCGTGAATATTAAGAAAGCGGTGGCTAATGCTACTGCGTTAAGTCCATTCAACCCACAACATGAAACAATAATTGTCACAGATGCCAGTGGATATGGGTTGGGTGCTGTGCTGATGCAGAGGAACAAGGGAAAAGAAAGAGTGGTAGCTTTTGCCTCACGTACTCTCAAGGACGCTGAGCCTTCTTATTCCACCATAGAGAAGGAGGCTCTTGCTTGTTGGTGGGGTGTACAACATTTTAAGATTTATGTGTGGGGAACTAAGTTTGAACGGTACACGGATCATAAGCCGTTGATAGATGTCTTTACTACGTCTGGAGCAGGAAGAGCTACCCCACGCATAGCTAAATGGTTATATCGTCTGCAAGAGTTTTAATTTGAAATAAAGTACATGCCGGGTGTAAAGAATGTCTATGCGGACTGCTTATCCCGTTTGCCAGTGACCAGAGATGAGGTGGATTCCTATATTGGTGAGTAATGGATGGTAGCTAGCATTGAGGAAGTATGTCAAGCCATTACAAAACAGGAATGGCTTGATGCGATTGCTTCAGATGCAGTTATGGTAGAGGTGGTTAAGCAATTACCTACGTCCTTCGGTTGGAAGTTGGATGAATCGGTGAAAAGCTATAAGGATGTGTGAGAGGAATTGTCTGTCGTTGATGGCATTGTAAGAAGGTGCGATAAATTAGTTGGTCCATCTTCATTGAGGACATGGTTAATGGAGCTATTACACGAAGGCCATGGTGGAATGTCAGCTGTCAAAAGGAAGGCCAGGATGGATTTTTGGTGGCCAGGGATGGACATGTGTTAAGAGAAACTCCTATAACTCTATCAAGTTACCAGTTAGACCATGGGAGAGGTTAGGAATAGATATATGTGGCCCATTCGATTGTTTACCACCATCTGAAAGATATGCTATTGTCATGATGGATTATTATTCAAAATGGCCTGAAGTGGCCTTTGTTAGAGAGGTTAAATCTACTAATGTAATTGCATTTTGCGATGAGGTGTTTAGGAGAGAGGGTTGTCCTGCAGTGATATTATCGGACAATGGACCCCAATTTACTTCAGAAGAGTTTAGTAGTTTTCTTGGTAGAACGGGCATAAGGCACTTGAGGACGCCAGTATATCATCCCAGGGGTAATGGATTAGTGGAACGCTTTAACTGAGTGTTGGGGGGATTGCATTCAATTATGTCTATCAACAAATAAGAGTTGGAAAATTGAAGTAAATAATTTACTTTGGAATTACAGAACCACTCCTCATTCAGTGACTGGGGAGACCCCATTTAGATTACTCAAGGGTAGAGTGCCTAGCACCATGTCAGTACCAGCGTGGGTGGGAAGAAGTGGTAAGAAAAGTATAAAGATCACTGAGATGCGTGCCAAATTTGAAAGGCATCAAGATGCCTACCAGAAAAGACATAACGACAAGTTATCCAGTGCTGCAGTGGATATTGGAAAGGGGGATGGAAACATGATGAAGAAAGGTGGGTCAAAGTTTTCTGAACCAAAGGAAGTCATAAATGTGAGAGGTAATTTAGTAGAGTTATCTGATGGTAAATGGTGGAATACACTGAGAATTACAAAGTGCAATGAGGTAGAAGTAAAAATATGGTTCGAAAAGAATGCACATTGCATCAAAACACATGGTGTTTCCGAAAGGACTCTAAGTGAGCGTGTCAAACATAAACCCAAGAAATTGGATGATTATTTAAGTGATTGAAAATTGTCATTTTAAAACTATTAAGTTCTTTCGTTGGTGCATAATAAATCGTTGTGACATTTTTAGGTAATAAAAAAAATCTTTTTTTTTACTGATGACTAAAGTAATGTTCTTTGTTGTTGATTGTATAAAAAGGGAGATGTGTTATATTTCATGTATGGGAACCACTGATGTATTCTAGTTGCATGCAATCTACAGTTTCCTAGCAACGCAGTTTCACTGGGGATTCTAGATTGTGGATTCCTCAGTGAGGCTTGGCTGTGGAGCTGAGAAGATACATATGGGGGTTTGTTCTCATTACTTCATTAAATCTACATCTCATCTACCTTGGATGTATCCTGTATTCTTTAAAAGTTAGCCCTGGGAACCTCTACCCCATTGGTAGGGTGAGACCAGAGGAAAATCCCACCCCCTAGCTCATGCCAGCATAAATGTGGCACCTCCAGGTGCACATGTGAGAACACCTCTGGACCTGTGGAAGATCAGAAGAGGATTGAACTTGCCTTTTTGCAACCGGGAAAGAGCACTGGAGGAGCGGAACTACTCTTTTTCTTTTGCCGAGGACAAGCAAATGGATTCTAGGGGTCATAAGGCTGACCTCCTTTTCGAGTCACAGTGATACAAGAAATTTCAAGAGACCTTTCCTGCAACTGCCCAGCTGATCAGCAGCAGGAGGACCTGCACAAGACTCTGCTTCCCACCCTGTGAGTACTTCACTTTAGATCCTGGGGGGGTTTATAAGTACCTGGTTAGTGTATCCAATCAACTCTCCATCACGGTCAACATTCAATTTGGCCTTGGTCCTATTCTACTGTGACCATTGACTGTTATCAGCTTTTTACTTCTTGATGCTATTTCTAATTTAAACTTTCTAAATTCATGTCTCTGTTTCCTCTTATTTGATTTTTGTCGTCTTGGTGCCATTTAGTTTCTTGGGAATTTGTTTTTGCATTTCAGCTATTACTATTCTAGTACTGTGTACGTACTTTACACACTGCCCCAAGTTAAGCCTGTATGCTTTGTGCCATAGCTACCAGAGGTTGAACTCAGGTTGCTTTAGTGACTTTTAAGGCTCATCCTGACATGCCTGAAGAGTGGCTCTCATTGCAGTGATGATGATGCAAAACAACCCAACACTTCAGTTTGAGCTTAAAAAACATTTAGTAGCCCAGTTTGAAGTGTAGGGTTGTTTTGCTGTTGATTCTGAACCAATTGTAATATTGCACTAAAATATGTTTTGCGCCATAAACGATTTTGTACCTACGTTTGATTTTGTCTTGTAAATATTTTCGACACTGATATTGCACCAACTATGATTGTGCAATTCAGTGGCATATTCACAAAATATTATGCCATACCGAGGCATGCTTTTTACACCTAACGGGCCATTTTATTATTGTATTTTCTCTGTGCACTGAGTGTATTTGCACGTAAGTATCATACAACAATCTTGATGGGTTTTCACAAAGGAAAATGTTGAACCTACACCAAATGTTTTTCTACCCTCCTGTTGATGTTGCACCATGGTGATTTTGCCCTTAAATATGATTTGCACATTAGGTAATTTTGCACCTAAATGCGTTCTGAACCTAAATGTGATTTTTGGTCCTACAAATGTTGTCACACCTGTTGATGTTGCACAACTGTGATTTTGACCTAAATGTTTTCTTACTCCTAAATGTGATTTGTTCTCCTAAGAGTGTTCCCAATCCCCTGGCAATGTTAAACAAACAGTTGTTTGGCACTTGTAGGAAAATGCCTCTTTATGCATGATCACCTCCAATTTTTGTGAACTGATGCAGCTGTTTTATTGACTCAGTGCACTGGAACTCTGCTAACCAGGTCTGAGTACATGTGCTCTAACCCCTAAAACATGTTGAAATTGGTTATGCTCCAAATTGGCATATGTAAGTGTAGAAATTGGGTTTCTGGTTGGCTAGGGTATGCACCTAAGCCAGGCAGAACCACTGTAGTCAGGGTAAGGGAGTTACACACCCAAGCCAACCCTTGCTCACCCCCTTGGTGGCTTGGCAGAGCAGTCAGGTTTATGCCAGAGGCAATGTGTAAAGCGTTTGCACAACACACAAACCAGTCACACAACAAACACACTACAAAAGAGGCTCCACACAGTAGTACATACAAATACCTCATTTATTGTATATAAAACCCATACAGTTTCAACACTAAGGACAGACAATGAAAAAGTTAACTGCATTCAAAGGCAATCATGCTAAAAAGAAACTTAGGTTTTTAAGAAGAACCCTCACCCACCAACCTAGGTGGTGGCATGCTTCATCATTGGGTTCCCAACTAGGATGCTGAGTGCATTCTATGTGTGCTTCAACGTCTGATTACAACGGAGCGGGTATTTTTGTAAAAGACAGTAAAAAAGGTAAATTTTAAAACTGTCTCAAGGCTCCCCCTCCAAACTAGGAGGACTTTTAATAGCGGGGTCCTGGGACAAGGCTAAAAACTGAATGCAGATGTTAGGAGATATAATTGGTCTTAAACATCCTTAGGTTGGTCTACATGTTTCAGCCAATATCGAATAGATTCCAAGGCATTTTTCAGGACCAGAAGTGAAAAGGCCTTTCAGTGTGGTGAGAGTACACGTACTAAGGTGTACCATCTATTTTAAGGGTGAAACAGTCACTTACGGTTTTCACCCAGTACCCTGTATCTGTAAAACAAAATGGCACAATGATAGATAGTCACCATAGCACAGAGGTTATTGAATGCAATTTGTGGTGTAGTATACCCATTTCGTGTCATCTTCACCATAAAACATTCATGCAGAAAGTAACTGTATTCCAGCTTGGCACACGTGTAGGGCTCGTCGTCACCGGTATTAAAGACCTTGTGCTTCTTGGATGTAAATCAAACCGTACAAAAAACACCTCATTCCTTCATTATAAGTATTCCTTATAAGGCATACTTTGGTAAATTATATGTTGTAAATCAATGTTTATGCAGCCAAAGTAACTTTTCGTTGCATGCATCACGAGGGTCTATTTCTATTGTGGGTCTATTCCTTCCTTCAAATCTCTGTATATGTAATCACTAAATAAATCATTAAAATGTTTTATTAAAAAAATATTTAGGGCAGAGAAATGCATGAATGGTCAGCGATGTTGAGAGCTAGTTAGAGAAGTGGATGTAATGAAAGGAAATTGTCTTACGTGAATACAAATAAACTTAAGTAACATGGATCCCGGCGGGGGGCGGTGTCTGTAGTCACACACTAGAGACATGAATAAAAGGAGACAATCTTGTAAACTCTGTTTTTTTTACAAAATATATCTTTTTTATAACATCATGCTCCCCCGGCCCCACTTACTTCATCAAGGTAAACCGCCCATGCCAGTTACCTATTACAGCCCTGACACGAGATCCCGGAGATTCTTCGGTTTCAGCGTTTCCTGTTTAAGTAATCTTCCTGGGCTGGAATCGGCCTGTCACGTGGGCACGTACGCATGCTGACGTCATGAGGATTCTTCCTCTTGGTGGAGCCAAACTGGCCCCCACAGTTGTTAGCCCTTACATGTGAGAGTTTTACAACGATCTAGTCTGTATTAATGCAATCTCAAAAGAAGTTTTTATTTTAGAGTAATGCGGTTGCCTTCGTTACTTATTATTTTGACATACTGATGTTTCTCTATGACATACCATGTTACAACGATCTCATTTGTATTATTTCTTTCTAAAAAGATCTTTTTTCTTTTGGAGCCATACGAATACCTTTGTTACTTATTAATTTAAAATAATGATGTTTATCTAATAACATACCTCGCAGCACATTTTGAATCGTGTTGAACCATCCAAAAGGTATCAATGAGAATCTCAATAGGTTACATACAGAATACAAGAAATGAAGTTGTTTTCTGATTAAAAACAATACTTCTTGATCTAAGGACCATCATAAATGACCATGTGGCATTTTATGTGTTGCATTCAGAATTAATAGGCATAGAGTTGGTAACTGGTAGGAATTTTGGAAATAGAGTTGGATTTTTAGATATAGATTTGAAATCTGTTTAGGATAAATACTTCTCAATCAAGTGAGGGCCATCCAAATTGACCCTGTGGCATTTAGAATTTGCTGCTTTTATATTCCTGACAGTGTATGTACTGATTTTGTAAATGAGCAGATTAACTGGTATTCAGTGTGTTCCAGAGAATGTTGTCATTCAGTCCCTTTTTGTGTGTGAACAGTCGATACACCCATCTTTGTTCTTTTGCCAAGAGTCTGCTCTCTAGATTATCTTGGGTTTTTTCCAATTGTACTATGACAACCCATTTTAGTTCATTTGTTGTTTGTCCTGTTTGTAAAAAGTGGTCAGTCATTCTTGTTGTATTGCGGTTGCATCTTATGTTTCTGCGATGCTCGCGGATTCTCACCTTTATCTTTCTACTGGTCATTCCAATTTACCACAGACCACAAGGACAGCTGATCATATATATCATATTGCTTGAATTGCAATTGGTATGTTTTTATTTGGTTCTTAGTGGCGCTTGTCAGTTGACATACACTACAGTTGCAGCATGAAAAATGTCCTGTCACTTTTGACAAGCCCCATGCATTGAGCACCATGTTGGTAGCGTGTTCAGGATGTTTTTTTGGGTGAGGAGATACCAGGTAATCTTTTAGGCTTCTTGTTTTTCTGAAAGACAACAGGGGTTTTTCCCAGTTCTGTTTGCCTGTTTGCAGTATCCACCAGAGTTTATTATTGACTTTGGTCACTTTGTTTGAAATAGTACAATAGGTTGTAACACACGTGAGAAGTCTCGCTGTCGCCATTCTGGGTGACTCTTTGAGAAGGGCTTCTCTGTTTTGGCTGCATACGCGCTTTAAAAAAGTTTTTATAATTTTGTCTGGGTAACCACAGTCCCTTAGTTTGTTGGACAGAGCTGACACTTGAGCACGATAGTCTTCCACTTGGCTACAGTTTCTTTTAAGTCGGAGGAATTGTCCGTAGGGTAAATTCTCCCTTAATGCTCTTGGGTGGAGCCGTCAAATTTCAGTAGTGTGTTCCTAGCTGTAGGTTTGTAATAGGTCTTGGATTCCAGTTTCCAATTATCAGCAGTTATCTTAATATCCAAAACTGTAATGGTTTCATTGTTCACACAATGGGTAAATGTCAGGTTCTTGTCACAGTTGTTGATCCACTCTAAAAAGGAACCAGTGTCTCTTCATGTTCTTGCCAGATCATCAGTATATCATCTATATACCATTTCCAGAATGTTATATTTCCTCTGAAAGGTTTGTTAACATTTAGTATGTATGTTTTTCAAATTCAAAAACATACACGCCAGCCACACTCGGGGCAAAGGTGCTGCCCATGGAAGTGCCGTAGGTTTGTAAGAAGAGGTTCCCTTCACACTCAAAAAAGTTTTCTTTTTTTGTGCTAGGTCTACACATTCAACAATAAAGGATTTAGGGGTTTTGAAATCCCATGTGGCTCCCTCTAGCGTGTTTTTAATGACCTTGATGGTGTCACCCTGGGGGAGGTTTGTGTAAATAATTTTAATATCCAAGCTAACCACAGAGAGGTCTCTGGGTCAAAACCTAATATCTTCAAGTAGGTTCAAGAAATGTTTAGTGTCTTTCAAGTAGGTGGAGGTGATCTGTACCACTAGCCACTCCTGGAGGGAGTGCTACCGGGCGTTGACGCGGGGCAGGGGAGGGGCAGGGTGGCGGGTAGTAAACTCCGGATTATGGCCCAACGAGGTAAGAATACAATTAAATAAATAAAATGAATGTCATTGCGCGCTGCATCGCCAAATGTGATGCAGTGCGCGCAATGAAAATTGTTTTTGGCAGAATTTGCCATTCAGATATAAAGTTTGAGGCAGTTGAATGTTTGCGAAAATATGGCCTCCACTTGTCCAGAATAGGTATGGATCTCTATTTGTTAGAAATTAGAGAAGCGTTGGCAAGGATCTTGAATATACTCTGGTATGTTGGAGTTAAAACTGTAACAGAGTAGCAGGTTGTCGGTGGACCAGAAAAAGGGGGTGTTGCACCCCTCCTTTTCTGGGTGGCAGGGGCATGCAAAGTTTGATAGGAGTTGGCAGAAATTTGGCTGGCGCTGGTAGTCAGTGAACTATGTGCAAGAAAAGAGTAGGCAGGTAGATCAAGGTTCTTTTTAGGACGTTTGGTTATTTACAGTTTCATACATGTGTCATAGGATGTAGGGTTAATAGAATGTTGGTAATGTCGAAATGCAATACATTGTAATGTTTTAGTTGCAGGACGGGCATGTTGGGGGGATGGGGGGTGGGGTTGGGAGCAAAATGGGAAGGTTAATGGATTTATAGCGAGGTTTTCGTTTTGTAAGGCCGTTGCCAGCATATTTTGTTGTGATGTGCACCTGTTTCAATAAAGCAATGTCAGTGTTTTGGATGCACCCCCCACTCCCAAAGCTCGCACGCGCACTGCGGAGGTCTTTTTGTGAGATCCCAGGAAATGGGTAAACTAATTTTTACATTTAAAAAAAAATGCTTCTTCAGAATGAGCTCTTATTGCACAGAGGGTCACAATTGTTGCAACAGTTGTGACTCGTGAAATTTTGCACTGCACAAGTCAGGCAAATGTGAGTTATTCAAAAATAATTGTATCTATTTTCTGTCCCCGTAGATGGTTATCGGACCCTAGCTGTTCATTCTTGCCGCGTTGATACCATCAAACAGCAACGTTAAGAAAACAATTCGATAAAGTGAGAAAATAGAGCACGTGCCTCTGCGTGCAAGGAAGCAAAGTGAACATGTACACTTCCGGTAAGGTCTTTCCCAATAGTTGAAAAATAGTTTCACAACAGTGAACCTAATTTGCCCTTATTATGACTGTATGCACGGGACTGAATGTTTATGGCACACGCTACTGTAGATGGCAACCAGAACGGCAAGGCGCAGAGAACAGTTACATGGCCCCTTGTGTACTTTTTTTTCGTAACATTTGTGATTCTGCACTTTAAAAGTAATGATAATCTAATACCGCGGGTTCACCGAAGTACGGATGCTTGCTTGGTCCTGAGACTATCAACCAGATGGTAGTTAAATAGTTATTGGTTTAAGGGCCACGGGACCCAACCCTACAGAGCGATTTACAGCTTTATTGCTACACAGCAGCAAAAGCTTCGAAAAAACCAGCTACCGAGCTCTATGCAAAAACATGCAAATTACGAGCTGCGCTGCCCATCTGCTTTAGATCAAGTATTATTGATAGCAGATAGGGCTCGCTCACTGGTATGCAATGTGTCTTTAAAGTATGATTAAAACGGTTAGAGATGAAAACAAGAAATGTGTGTTGGTAATACCACATGGACAGGCCGGAGGGAACGAAAAATAGCAATATTATGCAGAGGAATCGAGTTAGGTAGGCTATGTATGTTGCCTAGCAAGCAGATACTTTTCAGTTAAATTACTGTCACCTCGAAGTCTGCCCCGAGGGCGCCAATTGTCACCTGGACCTCAGTTTGCACAACTGAGCTAGGGTAATTGTAACAGACCCAAGCATCTCGAAAGGAAGCCTAGTTCAACCTTTGGTCTTTGGAGTCACATTTCATAGCCACCAGATGTGGCAAACAGGCCTGCAGAATTCTGCGAAATGTTTGCTGCTGCCCCCAAGATAGTTCATTAAAAGGACTGTACATTTGTGAGGGTGAAGAGTGTTTTTTTCTTTGAACTCTACATGTCGCATAGGAACAAGGTTGTACATGTCAGTAGTTTTTATTTTTCATTTCTTCGGTGAATGCTCAAAGTGCCAGTGTAAAATGTGTGTTATTTGTAGGAAGTACACCTGAAGCTCTATGCATGGATGGACAAGCTTGAGGTGATGGCTCATAACATGCTGTGTTTAGCTTTAGGTGTTTTGACTGATCTTTAGGTAGGTGTTGAGGAAGTGTGTGTGCTGTTTGGGGGGTTTTAGTAGAGGTTTCAACATCTAGACAGGTGTGGCCAGGCTAAAAGGTTCACGTGGAAAAGGTGTGTTCTCTTCCACATGAACCTCCTTCCTGGGCCTTCACAAACAACATTCTATATCTCATTGGAGGGGGAGAGGGTTCCAGAATGTTGTGCTCTGAACCTATAGAGCGCTACCTCCAAATCCTCTGAGCCTGGGAAGTGCATGGCCAATAGCTTCAAAGTGGTCAATATAATGTGTGTTGTGTAGCGGGAGGATGTGGCAATATTTAGCGTCACTGCACATGGCTAGCACCAATGTAGCATCTCGTGGACCATCCCATGAAAGCTCTCTTCTTAGCTGGGGGAGGGATGTGCCGAAATGGGGAAAAGTCTGGTGTGCCGGGCACGCAGTCTGTAGGGACAATAGAATCTACACCATAGCGGTACTGTTTGAGAGGCTGGAGGGCTTATGCAAGTGTGTGGAGTTGGATGCTGGCCTCTAATTACTCACAATCATCTGTCAGGAGTGATTTACATCCATGTCTTTCATCCCTTTCCAGGAAGGCACCCATACTTATTCTTTAGCAACACTTCACATTCTGACTGGGATGTAGTATGTACTTGCCCACATCCTGTCAGGTAGAACATTTTAAGATTATCTGTTCAATAGGTAAACAGCATAAAAAATTAAAAAAGAGGAATTCTAACAATATTTAGTTTAAAAATGATAATACATATATATATGTGTGTGTGTGTATATATAATAAAAAAGAGAAAGTGACCTGAAAAGTGGACCGGTGTTTGTTTAAATGCGACGTGGGATTGGATGTTCTGGCAAAAGAACATCAATGGATGAATATACATATAGATATATACACACATATGTATATAATATATAACCACAGTCAATTTAACATTTGACGAAAATGTTTACGACTATTCACTGGACAAGATTAGTTTAAAATGGAATCTAAAAAAGGATGCAAAGGTATGTCCCTGTGTTCAATTTCCATTCGAGATACTGGCAAGTAAATGGAAACTCTATTCCAAATCATCCAATCATGTTTTGTTTCAGCACTAATTTTAGCTGACTTCCAGGAGCTTGAAGATCCCACTCAGAGCTTCAAGCTGAAAGGCATGGGAGTTTAAAGCTGCTAGGCACAGTTCTTTGTGATTGCAAAGAGGCCTTCTTATGATGATTCACTACTTGAACTGGCAAATGTTCTACTTCCTCTCAACGACGAAGGTCTCAAAATGATCTTTCACACTTATTCTGGCACATGCATTCAGTTGACAGTCTCGAAAAATACATTGACTACACTGCAGACTATTTTAGAATGTGTCAGTCTTTTAAATAGTTTTCTTCTTGCTCTGCAGACCGTGTAAGGGGCTCTCAAAGATACATGGTAGAATGGTTTTAGTAGCACGGGTGCAACAAATTAAAAAAAGGTTCAATATTCATGGTCTCCATGCCTAGAACATTAGCTATTCAAAAGTTCTGAAACTGTAAGGTGCAAATACTTCATTCTAGAAGTGCTTTCCTTTAAAATGGTGGTTCCATCGCTGCTGTCGAAGCCCCCGGAACTAGAAGCACACATTGACTGCTGAAACAAAATAAGTCACACCAGTTTGGTGGGATAAAAATTCTACAGTTTGGGCAGTGACTTTCTTCTAAGCTAGTCCATATTGTACTTTGGTTTGCAATTGTTTAAATTGACATGTCATTGAGAGATTAAACAAGGGGCCAGGTTATATTTTCCCAGTGGATCAAAGACTGTATCCAACCCAGTGAAGTGGGGCTGGGATTTTCTGCCTTCATTATAAGAGGCGTAAAAGAGTAGTATGCAAATTCTACTTTTGTCTAAAAAGATGCATACATTGACCACATTTTATTCTGAGTTTAAAATCACATTTAAAAAAGTATAACTGATAGGACTATTCACAAAGCTCGACATACACAAATAAATCTACATGGATAACTTTGCTCTTACACCCAATAATACTTTTCAATATTCACCATTTACGAGTGTCAAGTTACTCAAAAGTGTAGTTTTACATGTCCTTCTATCCACTGAAATAGAGGGTGGAGTCAGTAAAAACGTCAAATTGCACCATTAGGTAAACTTAAAGTAGTGATTTTATAATCGTATATTACATTCTGCACACCTCTCCCTTATAGTCATAAGTATTCCCCTTTTCGCAGGCACTACACCACCCCTTTCACATTTTCTACTAAACATATAACTACATGTGCATGAATCTTTGGAGTTGGGGCAGAGCTATCCATACATAAATGACAGGGAAGGTGAAGGTGTTGATCTCTGCATATAGGTTTGGGAATAGCATTTTGTGGTATATTAATAGTATTATTGTATCACTACTAAACACATTACAAAGTGCAGTTTGTGACTATTCCCTCATATGATTACAACAAACATTACCTTTGGTATGCTGTTACTTTAGCTATTTAATGCAAAAATGTGGTGTGCAGCATAGGGATTTATGAATTAGGCAAGGTCTACATGTCTAATATTCACCTTTCTTTTATGGCACTGTACATTGCTGTAGAATACCATTATAAAGATGACAGAAACGTTGTCTACAGTGAACTTAGATTTTAGGGTAAGTCAGAATTTAGGGACATCAAAAAAAAAAAATTCTGTGCGTATTGCAGAAATTATTTATTTAAGGACGTAAACTAATCTCCTTATGAGACCTGGTGTATCTTGCTTGCTCAAGACAATTTGATGTCTCTCTAATTGTTATGTACTTTGATATCATTATCCAAAGTATCGCATTGGAAAGAGAGTCTGCCTATGTCATTCAGATTGCACATGGATTTGTGCAGATTGGACCCCTACCATAGAATTTGTCATGATTTACATTCTGAAATTGCTGCGATGGGTGGCTTAATGGTATTAAATGTGTCTCTTTCCTATTACTTGCCAGTGTGCGCCAAATCAGGGTGCACAATGTAGCAGACCAGGTCTCTGTAGCCTGTTGTGTAATATGACACCTGGGCTTGTACAATAGGGCACACCGTCCCAGTCACCTTGCAGCACAGCTTTAACTGGGTGCCCAGTCTGGTAGAGTGTGTTTTTTCACACTGAATGTCTTGTTTCCAGTGCAGGTGTAAATGCACGTCTGCAGTGGGAAAAGCATCCTTGTGGAAGGCTTACAGGCCGATTGAAGACGTTGGTGCATCTTTCACTGTGCAACATCAACCTGGCTTGCAATTCAAATGGGACCAGAGATCCCACTTTAGGCAGGAGCAGTGAGTGCCTGCAATCTCTTACCAGTGGATGCCTGGGGAATCCTGTAATCCCTATTTCTCCCTTTCAAAGAGTTCCACTTGTTGTGCCAAGTCCTGATGGTTTTCCTCATTTGCACCGATGCAAATTAGGGAACCCTGATGCAAAATTTGCACTTGTGTGATCTGTATCACAGAGAGGTCTCCACAAACATCTGCAACTCTTTCCATAATACCAAGAGCCCGGGAGGAGCAAGAAGTAAGTGGAAGTGGCCTATGTGGCCACGGGGCACTCACTGTAATACAGTTTCTAGTATTAAACATATCTCTTGCCTTCTAACTCAACTCACATCTTCGTCAATTATCCTCAGTCTTGTTATCACTTCCAGACTTTTCATTGAACTTGATTTTAGCACTGTGCTCCCTTCGTAGTTGAGGGTTCACATTCTGTTCTTTTGAGTTAGTTTTCAAAAAAAAATATTTTTTATTCTTTTAAAAACATTATAAAGTTACATGGAAAACATATGTGTATCGATGCGAGATTACTGCACACCTTCTTTCAAGTTACTTAACCAGTCTTTTTCTGTAGTTTTTCACTATCTGTTTTCCTTAGATACTATTTATTTATGTTGTGTTTAATATATGCGTCTGTAAATTTCTTCTTGAAGTCTCTTTTTAGCTTCAGATAGTTAGTTCCTGTCCATCTTTTAGCACATGATGTAACAGGAGGAGCCAGCAGTGAAGACCTGACTCAGCAGACAACTACTCCCTTCTGTTTTTTATTCAATTGTTCTTTTGTTTGTTCAGAACACCCATTTTTTTATTGACCTTGACCCAGAGAAGTTAGGGCCCGGGTGACAGCGTACCACTGAAGTTCATTTATGTAAGTTGCAGGGTAATGAATCTTAAACATAGTTTAGAATTCCTGTTACTTCCCTCTTCCCTTCTTGGGCTGTAATCCTCAGAATACAAAGTTCATTCAACTGAATAGTACCCCGGCAAGGTGCTGTTCAGGATACTACCTTTCTTGGGTTTTAGAAAATCTATCATAAACTATTTCTTAAGTCAATATGGTAGTATGGACAATGAAATACTATACAAATATGCAATAAAAAACGTGCAAAGAATATAGCAAAATGATGCTGAAAAAAACACGGACAAATGTAAGAGGAATCATGTTATACCCCTGACTAAAAGACAGCTAACTAAGTATATATTTAAACAATCGAGAATATGTGTACATGGAGCTCTAGTGAATACATAAATGTGTTGGACTGCCCACAACGAGCTGAAGCATATTAAAAATCCCCAAGAGGAATACATGATATGTTAACTGTCTGTAAGATTAAAACAACATACAAACCCTGTTGTTGGCTCAGATGTTTCTAATTTGTTTTCCATTTGAGTAGAATGTGCACAGCTGCCGGCCATTCCCAGGACCCCCGCTTGTTACATTTGTTTTTCAGCTTTGGATTTGTGACTTGCTAAATCCTGGGGATCTCCATCGCATTAGCTGATGAAATGTATGAAAGACAAAAGGTCAGAAGTTACCTTCCCTTAAAGCACAAAATGAACCACTAATTAACTTGAAGTATTCCAAAATGGACCCACTGTTATTCTGTGTAATAGGAAAATGGCAAAGGCGAGTGATTCAAAATACGACTGTTTAAGTCTTTTTTTCCACTTAATCAGCCCTAGAAGGCATGTGAAAAGCTCCACTGATATGCCGTGCTCTTTAATACATGCGAACTTTAATCCTTACATTAAAATCATGCCACCTGTTATACCCACCTTTTTCATACTATTATATTTTCGGTTGCAAAGAAAAACTCCGAAAGCAAAATCTTCTTGAACTAAGGTTTTTTCAGTGAGATCTCATGCTTTGATATAGCTGGGTAAAGTTGTTCAGCTAACCTGTCGATAAAGTAGGAAAGATGAATGGTATTTAGACCTTTAACAATAGGATTTCCCTCTTGCATGTTCTCACTGTGGCGCAAAGGGTTATCTGTAATACTGTTTTCTTTGTCTGCGGTGCTGAAGCAATAGTGGGTGGAAGGAGATAGTCTCTAAGAAATTGGGAATATGGCTATCTTGGTCCTTTTGGAGCCAATCCACTTTGATTTGTCCCCTTTCCAAAACCATGCATTCGATTGTGCTTTTCCTGAATGCCTAAGAAATTACAAGGAAGTTTTATGACTAATTGTTTTGTTTGCTTTATTCAAAGACCTACAAAGATGATTTCTCCCCCAAAATAATTACAAGGAGAGCTTCCTTTGAAGATTTACATGAAGGTTTCACTGAAAGCGCTGCCATTAACTACTGTGTGAAGAGTTTACTATGACTCTGAATGGACATGTAGATCCTTATAGATGCAAACTTGAATTGACCCCTTTTCTTTTTAGGTCGAGCCTAGCGGCAGCGCGCATGCACTGCTCGCTCTGCGAGGCATACTGTAACATAGTATGCAGAGGAAGCCCCACCCACTCTCCGCCTCATATTTTTAATTGGCTTGTGTCATTGTCCTTCGTAAACGCTGACTTCCGATTCATTATGAGGCTTGTTAGTCTTTCCTTGGTACCGCCTTGTCGCCATTTGTTACCGCCCATATCGACTGGACCTTTTACACTGCCTTATAAAGGCGTGATCACTATTTGGTAAATGGGACAATAGTGGCTGTTTCTTGTATTTGCAGAACGCGCACAAGTGGCCGCCCCCTACCTCCACAGCATTCACGGGACAATGCCGGTCGCTTTTTGCTTGTAAAAATTTTAAGCTGAACGCGGCGTCCGCTTAAGGGATGCCGCATTCTGGTTTTTTTTTTACTTTAATGTTGAGCGCAGGTCCTGCTTCAGGGACTCCGCGCTCTGTTTAAGATAAAAAAGAAAAAGCTTTGCACAGAGAAGAAAACATTTTGTTGTAAGGGCAGCTGCCGATTTTGGAACTGGAGAAGCAGGTTCGAGTTTCAGAGTCGGATCAACATTCTGTGATTATGGGCAAATCACTTGAGGTAAAAAGAAACAAGCATTTCCAATGCAATAGGTCTCGCATTATTAAAGTTTGAGCTGTTGGCATTGCTAATAATAATGCAACACCAATAGCAGCTCAAAGATTCAGTAATGTGAGACCTATTGCATTGCAATTGTTTTTTGTTGTTGTTTTTTTTATATAGCACGAACTTGAGTGAAAGGTGTGTATTTATGTTGCATTGAGTAAAGTGTAATTATGTATTGTGTTATTATGTGGCACAGAGTGGTATTGTATGGAGTGTATTTATCTTGCATTAAGTAGAGAGTAATTATGTGACGTGCAATTATGTAGTACTGAGTGGTATGTGGAGTGTATTTATGTTGTATTGAATACAGTGTAATTATGTGATGTGTAATCACACAACCACACCCAACCACACAACCACACACACACAACCACACCCACAACCACACACACAACCACAACCACACACACAACCACACACACAAAACCACACACACACAACCACACACACACACAACCACACACACACACAACCATGTGAGACCTGTTGAATTGCAATTGTTTTTTTTATATATAGCACGAACTTGAGTGAAAGGTGTGTATTTATGTTGCATTTAGTACAGTGTAATTATGTGTTGTGTTATTATGTGGCACAGAGTGGTATTGTGTGGAGTGTATTTATCTTGCATTAAGTAGAGAGTAATTATGTGACGTGCAATTATGTAGTACTGAGTGGTATGTGGAGTGTATTTATGTTGTATTGAATACAGTGTAATGATGTGATGTGTAATCACACAACCACACCCAACCACACAACCACACACACACAACCACACCCACAACCACACACACAACCACAACCACACACACAACCACACACACATAACCACACACAAAACCACACACACAACCACAACCACACACACACACAACCACACGCACAACCACACACACACAACCACACACACACACAACCACAAACACAACCCACACAACCACACACACAACCACAACCACACACACAACCACAACCACACACACAACCACACACACAACCACAACACACATAACCACCACAACCACACACACAACCACAACCACACACACAACCACACACACAACCACCCACACAACCACAACCACACATACAACCACACATACAACCACACACACACTTAACCACATATACACAACCACACACACTCAACCACACACACACAACCACACACACACAACCACACACACACACAACCACACACACACAATCACACACACACACACAACCACACACACAACCACACACACAACCACAAACACCACACACACAACCACACACACACAATGATGCACACACAACCACACACAACCACACACACAACCACACACACAACCACACACACACCACACACACACAACCACAACCACACACACAACCACAACCACACACACAACCACACACAACCACACAACCACACACACAACCACAAACACACAACCACACACAACCACACACACAACCACACAAACACACATAACCACACACACACACACACACACACAGCCACACATACACAACCACACACACAACCACACACACAAACACACACACAACCACACAACCACACAACCACACACACAACCACACACACAACCATACACAACCACACTCACACACAACCACACACACTACCACAAGCACACACACACAACCACACACACAACCACAAGCACACACACAACCACACACACAACCACACACACAACCACACACACACAGCCACCCACACAACCACACCCACAACCACACACACAACCACAACCACACACACAACCACACACACACAACCACACACACAACCACACACAACCACACACACACACAACCACACACACAACCACCCACACACAACCACATGCACACAACCACAAACACAACACACACACCCACAACCACACATACAACCACAACCACACACACAACCACAACCACACACACAACCACACATACGACTACCCACACACTCAACCACACACACACACAACCACACACACACAACCACACACACACACACAACCACACACACACACACAATCACACACACACACAACCATGTGAGACCTGTTGAATTGCAATAGTTTTTTTTATATATAGCACGAACTTGAGTGAAAGGTGTGTATTTATGTTGCATTTAGTACAGTGTAATTATGTGTTGTGTTATTATGTGGCACAGAGTGGTATTGTGTGGAGTGTATTTATCTTGCATTAAGTAGAGAGTAATTATGTGACGTGCAATTATGTAGTACTGAGTGGTATGTGGAGTGTATTATGTTGTATTGAATACAGTGTAATGATGTGATGTGTAATCACACAACCACACCCAACCACACACACACAACCACACCCACAACCACACACACAACCACAACCACAACCACACACACAACCACAACCACACACACAACCACACATACACATAACCACACACAAAACCACACACACAACCACAACCACACACACAAACGACCACATGAACAACCACACACACACAACCAAATACACACAACCACAAACACAACCCACACAACCACACACACAACCACAACCACACACACAACCACAACCACACACACAACCACAACACACATAACCACCACAACCACACACACAACCACAACCACACATACAACCACACACACACTTAACCACATATACACAACCACACACACTCAACCACACACACACAACCACACACACACAACCACACACACACTCAATCACACACACACACACACACACACACACAATCACACACACACACAACCACAAACAACACACACACACAACCACACACACACACAATGATGCACACACAACCACACACAACCACACACACAACCACACACACACCACACACACACAACCACAACCACACACACAACCACACACAACCACACAACCACACACACAACCACAAACACACAACCACACACACAACCACACATACAACCACACACACAACCACACAAACACACACAGCCACACACACAAACACACACACACACACAGCCACACATACACAACCACACACACACAACCACACACACAAACACACACACAACCACACACAACCACACAACTACACACCCACACACACAACCACACACACAACCATACCCAACCACACTCACACACAACCACACACACAACCACAAGCACACACACACAACCACACACACAACCACACACACAACCACACACACAACCACACACACACAGCCACCCACACAACCACACACACACACACAACCACACACAACTTAAGGGAATCGGGTAACGGAAAGAGAAAGAACTCTATCCAAAATCACACGTTTTCAGTCCAGTCAGAAGGTATGACTTAGCCCCAACTTGTCCTTGTTTTGTAGCTAAGCAGATACAGTCAATTATTTCAGTAAGCCTGACGCGACATTAGAAAAAGAGAAGTATAGTGCAATTATTAGGCACGCATTGTTTACCTTGTAACCGCATAAATATTTGCAGCGCATTTTAATTTTTTTTACCTTGTAACCACCTTCATTTATTTTACCTTGTAACGAAGTAAATATTTGCCGCGCATTTTCATTTACTTTGCCTTGTAACCGCTATTTTACCTTGCAACCACGTAAAGATTAGCCATGCATTCCTCCCAATTAAGCAACAAACTGTATTTCAGCCGCAAAGCCACAAGTAAAGTGATCGCAAAACTGAAAGCAAAACCACAAGATGCATTTGTTTTACTGTCTGTTTCTTCTCTCATAGTGTATTCATCTTTCTCTTAGTTTGTGTTTTTCTATCTCTCTCTCAGTCTATCTGTGTGTCTCTATCTTTGTATATGCTCCTCTGTGCGCGTCATGCTCCGCTATATGTGTCTATCTATGTGTACACTGTATTTGCGTGTATGTATCAAACTCTATATTTGCCTTTTAGTGTTTATAAGTTTCTGTCTTTATCTCTGCCTCTGTTCCTCTTTGTCTATCTGTCTCAGTTTCTAGCTTTGTGTATGTGCCTCTGTTTCTGTATATCTCTTTGCTTGTTAATCTCCTTTTCTATATGTGTGTACGTCTGTTTTCCTGTACCTAGGTCTAGCTCTGTGTCTTTCTGTCTATATGTCTATAACTCTATTTGTAAGCAAGCGCCATTTTAGATTAAGGGAATCGGGTAACGGAAAGAGAAAGAACTCTATCCAAAATCACACGTTTTCAGTCCAGTCAGAAAGTATGACTTAGCCCCAACGAGTCCTTGTTTTGTAGCTAAGCAGATACAGTCAATTATTTCAGTAAGCCTGACGCAACATTAGAAAAAGAGAAGTATAGTGCAATTATTAGGCACGCATTGTTTACCTTGTAACCGCGTAAATATTTGCAGCGCATTTTTCATTTTTTTTACCTTGTAACTGCCTTCATTTATTTTACCTCGTAACGAAGTAAATATTTGCAGAGCATTTTCATTTACTTTGCCTTGTAACCGCCTTCATTTATTTTACCTTGTAACCGCATAAAGATTAGCCACGCATTCCTCCCAATTTAGCTACAAAATGTATTGCAGCCGCAAAGCCACAAGTAAAGTGATCGCAAAACTGAAAGCAAAGCCACAAGTAAAGCGATCGCGAAACCAAAAGCAATCGCTTTTGGAAGCAGAGACAGCCGCCAATGGTGCGCGCGCGTGCCACAGACAGCCATATGCTTTCAATTATCGTGCCCGTGTCTGGGCACGATAATTGAAACCAGATAGGCTTTAGTGCGCGTAACAGACACCAATAGGCCGTGGGCGGAGCGATGCGCCTGCCTTTGGCCTATTGCATGCTCTGTCTAAAAAATACAGCCACTAAAAGCCCAATAATAGAAGACAAAACAAAAAACACACGCACGAGCGTGTACGATTCCAGGGTCCATTTCTGACCCCCGGACAAAAGGACTCTCGCTGCGCGAGCACTGCTACGCAGTGCAACGCTAGGCGCGAGACCTAAAAATGAGTAACGTAACTGGTGTTCATGTAAAGCACTCCGAACACCTTTGGGTCGAGTTTGCGCTATATACAACTGCAAAAAAAAAACCAACTAATGGACATCTGTAAATTATGCAATCCGCTTCTTCACAGAAACTCGTTCCTCCAGTTTAAGGCAGTTGACCTAATTGTTTGATATTTTTTAAAGACATTGAACGCGAAGAAATCATTAGCCTCGCACCTGAATGCATCACATGGCAGGGTACCTTTATATTTTCAACAAATATTTTTATATCCCTGAAGCAGGAGCAAGGATGGGCTTCTGCATTAACTACCACAATGTGATCTGTATCAACTCTAGTGGCGGGAAGTCGTTTCAACAAATAAATGCTCTACCGGCTCTGCACAGATTACCTGCTTTCATTTCTGAGGAATACAACAGAAAAACATCGTTTGAGCAGAGGGGCGAGTCTGCGCCATTGCCTCACAAGTAACCGGTATTCCCGACAGCATGAAAGCGGCCTTTAATACCTACCTCACAGGGGACGCTTCAAAGCGGTATGATATACTGTGAGTCTCGTCTTCCCGAGGTCACATACTCCATAACCACCAGATTAAGGCAAACTGGAATTTGTAAGTCTGTACAGTTGAGTGGGATTTTTCAGTTGAACTGTAAAAGACTTGGTACTTTTCTAGTATGACATTTGTTGGCACAATCTTCAATAGGGGTCTCACTGTTGCTTTAAGAAAGCAGTTTTGAATTTACTATTTATATTTTTGTATGTATGTAGGACATGGATTCAGTTACAATATAAATACATTGTTTTTTTATAGGGCTTCATACTGTAATTTTAAAGTAACTGTACACAGTGATTAACACGTTACTAATATCCAGTACGCTTAGAAAGCAGAGCAGTGTAGGAATATATCAAGGAATCTGAGAATGAGGGAAAAGTCAGTTCGATGATCGGGGTTGATGGGGAAGGACATGGGTGAAATTGCAGTTTCTATTGATTGGAGGGCAGGGAAACCAGATTGCAGAGAATACATTTTGTATCAAATGGTTGAAGACCAAATGCCCCAGAATCTTAGAGAAGAAGGGAAGTAGAGGCACTGGATAATCAATGGAAGGAGAGGAAGAGTTGGAAGTGGTATTTTTAAACAGAGTTAGGAACACTGACGATTTGAAACAAGCTGCACAGGTGACCGATTTGACAAAGAGTGGCAGAGACATATCAGTCAAAAACGATTCTTGGATGTAAGAGTAAAGGTTTGTTGGTTTGGTATCTAAAGTGGTCAGACAGTGCACACAATGAATTGACTCTTTTTAGTACTAAAAATCATTATGTATGTGTATGGGATTGAGGTGTAGTGTGGGTGTGAGAGGGTGAAGGTGGACTACAAAGTAGGATATTTAGGGTACCTCCCATAGTGCAACATTTTTGACACAGTCACCATCTGACAGGGACAGATCTGTCAGAAGTGAGCATGATGGAGAGAGAAGGCTGCTGTTTCTGTATGCTAGTTATTGTGGATGAGATTGAAGCAAGTGGGTGAGATTTTGATTTTGAGAGTATGCTAATTTGGCATTGTGAGTGGTGTAAGATAGTGTCTGCAAACATTGTTTGTGGTTCTTCAGGCGAAAGGCTGTCTTGTTTGTGACAGTTGCAAATGTGGAGTGGAAAGTGTGCATTAAAGGCCTACTGTAGAGTATTAATGAACTACTAAAATAATGTATTGCTTTGGAGAGGGGCTGGTGACCCTGGCATATTTGGTGTAGAATTGCTGGAAGGGGAGCTGATGATAAGAAATTCAGTTGCTGGGGGAGGGGTGGTGGGCTTTTCACTAATGTGCATAATGTCATATTGGATGGGGAGGGGTTGATTGTAGGTTTAGAGTACAAGAGTAATTTGGATTTCAGCACAGGTTCTAGGGGTGTGTCCAGGCAATGGGGTGGTGAACTTTAATGTTGATTGATTAATGTTTGATCAGAGAAAAATTGTGAAAGGAGGGTCTATTGCCGTTTATTTAACATCAATATGCAACTCAAAATATTTTATTCTAGTTTATAACTGAGGACAAAGAGCAGATATCTTTATATTTCTGTGAAATTATGTATACCATCATTGAAACATTGTGTGAACTAACATCAAAGTTTTGATTCAGTAGAAAACTTTTTCCCCCAAAACATGTTAGATTTATTGACACTAAAGCTGTAAAAGACTGAAAATTAATTATCTAGTTATAGCATTTATACTCAAGTGCTACTTGAGAGCACATGATGGATTTACCGGAAGCCATTTCATACATTTCACTACGGGAATGTTTGGCGGAGCTACAAGCAATGCTTGTTATATGGGCAGATGTTAGGAGCATTGGCCTTATCCTTTCAATTACTATGCACTTTATTGATGCCATTTAACAAAAAATGCAATGTATTAAACTCTATTAATTTTATCTGAAAAGAAGAAGCTCCTGTACTTTTCCTTACCAAATTGAACTACAAATAATAATGTAGAAAAATCCTATATGATTGTTTTACTGTAGTCTGAATGTGAGTTGACCTAATCCTATGAGTAAGATGCAAAATAGATCAATTTAATCAAAATGGGATGGGGCAGCAGATAGTAAGCTTTTGTAAATTGCTGTAGCAGAGTTGTCTATTTGATAAATGTTTAATCATACAAATTCTGAAATTCCTGTTCTCTCTTGTAAGTCTTCTCACAATGCCATATTTTATACAGCACCTGTTCCAGTAATGGCCAATCGGTTTTACCTTTAGTCCAAGATTTTTTGGCGAGCAGGTCTTTAACAGATGTGTAGAAGAACAGTTGTAGCCACCTTAACACTTCAAAGATTCAACAATTTTGATGTGACAAAAACCTATCGATGTGAAGAGTTTCCCGCTATTGATCATGCTACTTTAATTTTTCCCATTGACCATATTTCAATGGTCTTGATTTGGACAAAGTCTATGGACATGTGCACCAGATGAGCTTTGACTGCTGGTCATCACCAAATATTCACCAAATATTGCCATCTTCAGAATGGACTGAATACCTCATTTTAAGAACAGTTCAATACATTCTCAATTGTATCCTTTGCTGTGTAATCACTGGTCACGTATTAACACTTGTTTCAGAAATGTTCACTAAATCACTCATCCATTGCTTTTTCCCAATCCAATTTCTTTTTGTAACAGCTTTGGGATATCATCTAAGACACTTTTGAATTTGTAGTGATTGCAATGGAACAAAGACATACTTTTCCACCTAATAGAATCATTGACTCAGACCACTCAATATGTTTTACAGTGACATATAAAAGATTTTAGTGTAAGTGTAAATAGTACCATATTTTACCAGGTGGAGGGTAGCAGAAAATGATCTTTCAAAACTTTAAATTAAAGAATGTATTTACTTGATATTGGCTGGGTCAGTCAGATTATTACTAGGAGATCTATTCATCTGCCCAACAGTATTTTCATCCCATAAATAAATATTAGAGACTTATGATGTGTTGGCACTACCAAAAGAGCAGAGACAGACTCAACAATTCCCAGACATGGGAATGATGCTTATTAATGTTCAATAAATAATATTTAGTGGAATAATTTGCAGGCAAGGTGTTATCTATCAACACATTTAGGGGTTTCCATATTCCTCTCCTGCAGTTTTGCACAATCCTTTAATTGCACGTAAAGAGCATTAAAACAATGACATTGAATTGCAACCATTGTAGCATCACATCACAATAATGAATCCGCTGGAGTGCATTAAGTCCTACTACTCTCCCCTTCCCTCCACCCCGTCTTTGTAGCTAGACATTGGGCCATATCACCCTTGGGTCGATCCAAACGAAGAACATCAGATTTGATGGGAGCGGTCAGGTTACATAATCCACCTCAGAAGTCATTCCACTTCACCCATATTTTGGCCCATTTTTTGGGACATTCTCTTGCTTCGTAAACTGACCTCTCTGCCAGCATGCACCAATCCATGTCTTTGCTCTAGTGACTCAGTTGTGGCACCCGGTCCAGCCCTCCGTTCACATGCAATATTGTGCTTCGCCACCATCAAACCCAATGTCATGTAAATCTGGTCCATGCAAGGAAGGTCCATAGCCTCCCAGACATTAAGGATACACAACTAGGGGAAGGCCTCCATATTGCCCCACACACCTCCTTCAGGCATGCTACCACAGAGTTCCAGTATTGCTAAATGGCAGGACAACTCCAGATCATGTGGAAAGATGTACCTCCTTGGTTACAAACTGAGTGACGTAGTGGGGTTTCCACCGTACCCATCTTTGCCATGGTGGTACATGCAAAATAGCTGTGGTGTAGGATTTTTAATTGTACAAGACGAAACCTGGCCCTAATAGCCACTTCTCGGGGGTGTCAATGCCGGCAACCATTCATCATCCTGTATCCCCTCTAAATCTCTGTCCCATGGCTCTCATAGCCTAACTAGGGTGTCAGGCGAATTATTAATCACAAGTGAGCTGCAGCACCCATTGTGCCATCCACCACAATGACAATGTAAACATGACTGAAGGCCTGCTACTGGTAGTCTGGCTGTGCTGGTTCTGGCTGTGCTGGTTTTAACTGCAAATGTTACCTGTCAAAATAACCCCTTTTGACTGGCCTAAACCTTTCTTTTAAATATTTCTAAGTTACCCCTGACAAAGTGAACTAAAAGCATAGCCTTAAATATTATAAAGAGATGTTGACGGAAACAAAAAATAGTTTTTTTCTCCAGTAAAATCCTCCTTGTGAGATTAAACTCTAAAGAGCTTTTTAAAACAGTGAAAAATTTAGCCTTGCCTATTATCATTAAAAAGGATACCAGTCCAGAACTGTGTGAAACTCCGGCTACCTTTTTTCTTCAAAAAGTAGAAGGTATTTTCTCCACTTTTACCCCTGAATCATACGAAGTAGGTCTACTTCCAGGGAGCACAATCCACGAATATCCCGAGTCCGGACAAGTCTTTGATCATTTTCTACCTCTTGGGCTAGAAGAAACTGTTAAACGTCTTAGCTCTGCTCGCTCAGATTCCCCCATTGACCCCTGCCCAGTCTCAATACTTAAATCCATTCCGGAAACCATATGCTCTGTGGTAAACCCTCTGATTAACAAAATTTTTGCCACCGGGATCTTTCCGACAGATTGGAAAAAGGCGTCTATTCTTCCCCTTCTAAAAAAAACCTTCCCTAGACCCTTTAGATCCCGGCAGCTATCGGACAATTTCTCGGCTTCCGCTGCCCGCAAAAATAATAGAAAAAGCCATGAACTTTCAACTTAGCACCTTTTGCAACAACAATAATGTCTTTGATAAGACCCAATACGGCTTTAGAGCTGATCACAGTACGGAACTGGCCCTAATCAAATCTTGCGAAGAGATAAGGGAGGCTCTGGACTGCGGTGGGAAGGCTCTAATGTTGGATTTGTCGGCAGCCTCCGACACGGTCCATCACAAGGTGTTGATGGATCGGTTGTCGGGGGTTAGGGTTCATGGGATGGCTTGGAAACTCCTTCAATCCTTCCTATCCGATAGAAATCAAACTGTCGACCTGGATAACCATAAGTCTAAATATTTTAGCCTTCCTTGCGGGGTTCCCCAGGGGTCTTGGCTGAGCCCCATCCTTTTAATGTTTATGTGATATCGTTGGCAGTTCTGATTAGATCTTTTGGTTTTCAGTTAACCTCGTATGCTGACAATACACAAATTGTTCTTTCCCTTAAAAACGGTCAGGAAAAATAAACTGGAGCTCGCTTTCATGACTGTATGCTAGCCATAGCAAGATGGATGTAAATGAACTGTTTAAAACTGAACTCAAGTAAGACCGAGGTGATTGTATTCGGAAACAATCCTCATATCTGGACCCTGGACTGGTGGCCTACAGAGTTGGGAAACCATCCTATCCTAACTCTGAAAGTAAAGATTTTAGGGGTCATAGTGGACAATAGATTGACCTTCAACGACCACATAAGTTCAGTAGTATCTTCCTGCTTCCTGACTTTGCGAATTTTGAGGAAATTAAAACCCTACCTCTCAGAAATAGATTTTAGGACGGTAGTTACAGTCCTCGTTATGTCACGCCTGGACTACTGTAATAGCATTTATCTGAATGCCCAAAATCAACATGTCAATAGGCTTCAGATTGCTTAGAATGCAGCCGCCAGGCTGTTAACAGGCACACCGAAATTTGTCTTGGTAAAAAGAGAGTTAATTCGGCTACATTGGCTCCCGGTGAGACAAAGGGTTCATTTTAAGGGCCTTGTGCATAGCCTTTAAAGCTCTCAATGGCATTGGCCCTGACCATTTGAGGCAAAGGTTCAAATGGTATGCCCCCGCCAGGACCCTGCAGTCCAAAGAAGCAAAAAATGCCCAAACCCACACCTTTCAAAAAAACAGCTGGGGAGGCAGGAGCTTTGTTACCTGTACGTCCAAGGCATGGAACGAGCTTCCATTCTATCTGAGAAATGCCGTACACCTTCTTTCTTTTAGAAAGGGTTTGAAAACCCGGCTCTTTTCTCATTGAACCTTTCTGATTTCGGCTCAGCAGAGCTAAGCGCCAGGACACCCCAGGGTAATCGTGCGCTTTTATACATTTAATTAACATAACATAACCCCTAAGTTGGCCTTATTGTCTATAAGGCAAGGTGCATGGTATTTAAATGTAGGACGTGTAAAAGTTTAATTTTAAACATGTCCTTACAGAGAAAAATCCATAAAAGCTATTTTCACTGCAGCAGTGTTACTTAGGAAAGTATTGGAATACAATATTACATTTAATAAATGTTATCTCCATCTAGGAAACAGTTAAAAATATAATTGTTTGAGTTTATTAAAATATTTACTATTAGACACATTCACTGGTAAAGTCAGATTTGTAATAAATATTATGGAAAGATAATGTTTACAAAGTTATCTTTGCTTTACCTTAAATCTGCATTTTGTTCTCGCACTTCTGCCGACCAGTAATTAGCAATTCAATGTGATGTGAACTTTCTTCCAAGACGAAAACAAAATTACTTGGGTGTGGGTAGGTATTGTATCCTTGACACGATGGGCTGTGGGCTGGACCAAGGACTTGATTCATTTACAAGAGGCCTACCCTGTCACAGGCAGATGTAACTAACACCCAGGCCTGAACTCTTCTTTCTTCCCCCCCAGCCAGACCGGCCTCCATCACAGTGAAACTCTTGTAGACATCACAGTGTCAGATCCTGCTGGAATGTCACAACCTGTTTGACAGCTCTGCAGGTTTTACATATAACATTTGGGGCACATTTCAAAGGAGGGAAACAGTATGGCAAAACAAATTGAGTGTATCCACTGTCTGGTTGCTGAAAGCTTAGCTTTGTCCTACCAGACCTCTTTCTCTGCATTTGTTGGGGGTATAGGGACTGCCTAAAACTGAATTTTAGTATTCGGTGTTGGAGGACACTAGAATTACCATACACACTCCTAGCCCTCAGAGCAGAAGTTTAGTGTGGCCGAATACTTTGGCCTTCTGGAAAATGCCCAAAGTGCATAGGGTTAGCCCTAGGAACTTTTACCCCATTGGTTAAGGCATTCCTAGGGGTCATTCCAACCCATTAGATTGTACCAGATATAAATGTGTCATCTCCAGGCTCCCACTTAAACACCTTGGACCTTTGCTTTCTGAGATATGAGACTGGACTTGCTTTCCCTCTTTTACTGAGGACAGAGAAGAGGGCTCCAAGGGTCCTAAGGCTGACATTCTGTTAAAGCTACAGGGTCAAAACAAGCTAAAGAGTTCTTTTACTGCAAAGCTGACCAGTGACAACTAGACTTGGACTGGATATTTGGATATTGACCTCTACTTTCCACCCTGTGAGTTTCTAAGTACCTCCCCTGAGGTCCTGGGGGGCTTTAGAAGTGTAGTTATGCAGTGGATTGAGAGTAAAAGGACTAAAGTCAGAAGGTAAAATCTCTGATGAGGACAGACCTGGTTAGTGTATCCGAACAGTTCTCCATTGTGTTCAGCATTAAATTGTGCCTAGTCTTGTTGTAAAGTGACAATTGACTATCATTGTCACTTTGTGCTTCTTAGGTCTAGTTCTACCTAAAACTTTTAAATTTCATATCTCTAGTTCCCCTTATTGGATTTGTGTCATTTTGGTGTCATTTTGTGTACAAAATTGTACTCAATTTCTCTAATTCATTTTGGAATTTGCTTTGTTTTGCATTTCTACTTCATTACTGATTTAGTCCTTGAAAATAATTTTACACATTGCCTCAAATCTAAGCCTGTCTGCTGTGTGCCATAGCTAGAGGTTGAACTCAGGTTTATTTAGGAACTTTACTGGTTGACCCTGACAAGGACTGGGATTGCTAATTAAGGTTTGTATGTATCCCCCTCCTCAACTAATAACCCAATTTCTTACAATACACACTTAAAAAAAGACATGGCAGCTGCTTCTCAGATTATATTTATGATGTCTCAAGCCAACTTCTATATTCTGCACACCCAATTAGGACCTATGCTATTCATTTGCTTAAGTCACATACTGTTGGAAAATCGAAGGTATGAAACAGATCGAGTTACCTATATAGACCAGGAAGACTTGAAGATTTTTGGTTCCTTATTATAAAACTTAATTTTGTTCTTTAGTTGAAATAATTTGCTTTAGTAATTTGTCCTTTAAAGAAATTTAAAAAGGAAGAATATTTTGGGCTTCTTCCAGCCATTTTCTCTGTTTCATGTCCACAAAATTGTATTTTTAGATAGATGGAGATTAGCGAACACCCCTGTGTGTGTGAACTGAACGTGTTTGAAGCTGTAGGAACCATGACTGTAGGAGAGCTTACAACATCCCTTTGTGGACGCCGCGTCAGGGGGTAGTAAGCACTATATAAACACCATTAGAATTACAATTATTAAACAGATGGCCATACTGATAAACAGTGTTCAAAGGAAGCCTGATTCACAAAGCCATTTGCATTTATGTTTGTAAGGTATCCACAAAAAGATACCTGGCAGGCATAAGTCTTTTACTACTGTTTAATTGTACGCTGCAAATACATACAATTACGCAGTAGAACACATTGCATCATAGTTGTAAGTGGATGGATCAGGGCTTGGTTCCCTGGGAGTTTGTGTATCTCACAAATTCATGAGTTTGTTGACATTTACAGGGAATGAGTCGCAAAACCATTTACAACCATATGGAATATTGCTATTTCTCGTGTGTTTACAAATGGCAATTCGCAATGTCTGGTTGTATATTTCCGCACCCATCTTTCCTAACACTTGTGTGCATATTAATCCATCTTGAGTGCAAATTAATCCATACACCTAAACCCATACTAAGTTGAAAAAGTGGGATTGGTCTATAGAAGCAACTGAAAATTTTGCAATATTAATTTTCCAAAATTGTGAGTAGCAAGGTGTAAATAACGGAGGAGCTCAAGGAGGGCCATGCAAATGGAACAACATGTCTATTAAAGTGAAAGTCAGGCCCAGTTTACACTGGCTACTCAGACACCTACTCAAGTAGTTTTAAGCAAAACAAGCTCAAACCTACTCCAGCGAGATTTGAAGTAAGTCACGCAACACGCCAGGCCACACCAGGGAACAGCAATGGAATCACACAGAAAGCAATAAAGGCATGGAATACTACTAAGGCAAAGGAAAAACACACAGTTGCGGCTAAAAACTAGAATAAAACATAAACACTAAACTAGTGAAATGCTCTAAGAACTCAGAAAAGTCACATATACTAGCAACCAGAAAGAGAGAGAGAGACACACACACACACACAAGTTCCCAGGGCCGGCCTGGGGTAGCAAATCAGCCCTGGTAATTACATCCGATCAGCCCGGGCGGGGGGTACTGGCAGGGCCACTGCTGCTGCGCTTTTGTTACAAGGGGCTGATTTTGCAGCACTGCTGCAAAACCAACCCCCAGTAACAAAAACAGCCTCCACCTGTCGAAAACTGGCCCCCATCCTTCCGGCCCACCGGGGAAACGCCCGGTGCCCACTACGGCCAGTCCGGCCCTGCAAGTTCCTATGTAGCCAGGCATATGGCCAAAACATTTCACGTGGAAATTTAAATTGGGTTGCTTCACAGAGGCAGAAAAGTTTTTCATGACATATTTTGTGTGAAACACACCTTTAGCTTGGACATCTGGTATGTTGGCTTCAGCACAGGCTCCTGACTCTATCAAAGAATGTGGGGATTTAAGGGGTTCTTGTCATGGATGGAATGGGTAGAGGCAAACAATTATGCTTCTTTATGCAAAAGTTGGTCGCACACTGCTCGTCACACCAGCAAGTTGCCCCAAAGGACTGTGGTAAATGTAGTGGCGACGGCGGGTACGCCTATGCCACGATGTGTAAAAAGAACAGTATGTGTTGCGTTAGCCATCCCTGGACACGTGTTTCGAGGTAGTTGCCTATCGTCAGCAGGGAGCAGGTCAGTGTAAAGGGGTGCCGTGTGGACTGCCAAAATGTAATTAAAACAGGTCAAGTATCTCTCATGGCGCGCAGGTGCAGATCGAAGGCTCGTCAGCCCGTTGGCTCAAGGGAGCCGTAATAAATTATGCAAAAGTTGGTCGCACACTGCTCGTCACACCAGCAAGTTGCCCCAAAGGACTGTGGTAAATGTAGTGGCGACGGCGGGTACGCCTATGCCACGATGTGTAAAAAGAACAGTATGTGTTGCGTTAGCCATCCCTGGACACGTGTTTCGAGGTAGTTGCCTCTCGTCAGCATGGAGCAGGTCAGTGTAAAGGGGTGCCGTGTGGACTGCCAAAATGTAATTAAAACAGGTCAAGTACCTCTCATGGCGCGCAGGTGCAGATCGAAGGCTCGTCAGCCCGTTGGCTCAAGGGAGCCGTAATAAATTATGCAAAAGTTGGTCGCACACTGCTCGTCACACCAGCAAGTTGCCCCAAAGGACTGTGGTAAATGTAGTGGCGACGGCGGGTACGCCTATGCCACGATGTGTAAAAAGAACAGTATGTGTTGCGTTAGCCATCCCTGGACACGTGTTTCGAGGTAGTTGCCTCTCGTCAGCAGGGAGCAGGTCAGTGTAAAGGGGTGCCGTGTGGACTGCCAAAATGTAATTAAAACAGGTCAAGTACCTCTCATGGCGCGCAGGTGCAGATCGAAGGCTCGTCAGCCCGTTGGCTCAAGGGAGCCGTAATAAATTATGCAAAAGTTGGTCGCACACTGCTCGTCACAACAGCAAGTTGCCCCAAAGGACTGTGGTAAATGTAGTGGCGACGGCGGGTACGCCTATGCCACGATGTGTAAAAAGAACAGTATGTGTTGCGTTAGCCATCCCTGGACACGTGTTTCGAGGTAGTTGCCTCTCGTCAGCAGGGAGCAGGTCAGTGTAAAGGGGTGCCGTGTGGACTGCCAAAATGTAATTAACACAGGTCAAGTACCTCTCATGGCGCGCAGGTGCAGATCGAAGGCTCGTCAGCCCGTTGGCTCAAGGGAGCCGTAATAAATTATGCAAAAGTTGGTCGCACACTGCTCGTCACACCAGCAAGTTGCCCCAAAGGACTGTGGTAAATGTAGTGGCGACGGCGGGTACGCCTATGCCACGATGTGTAAAAAGAACAGTATGTGTTGCGTTAGCCATCCCTGGACACGTGTTTCGAGGTAGTTGCCTCTCGTCAGCAGGGAGCAGGTCAGTGTAAAGGGGTGCCGTGTGGACTGCCAAAATGTAATTAAAACAGGTCAAGTACCTCTCATGGCGCGCAGGTGCAGATCGAAGGCTCGTCAGCCCGTTGGCTCAAGGGAGCCGTAATAAATTATGCAAAAGTTGGTCGCACACTGCTCGTCACACCAGCAAGTTGCCCCAAAGGACTGTGGTAAAATTATGCTTCTTTCACTTGGTCTCTTTGTTCCCAAGTCACTGTGCATGCTGATGTGGTTCTGCAGAGCAGATGAAGCAGTTCTCACACCTTTTCCAGATCTAGAATCCACTCTTTAAAGTAGAATTTATAGGGGCAAAGGGTGGCATCTATCCATAGAGAGCAGCAGGAGATCATAGGCACCCTCCTCCTACCATCTGCATACTATACGGTCAGAATGCCACATGGCTGCTGAGGAGCAGCCTTGGCAATGAAGAGTTAGTAAAAACAGGGGTGACTCCTCTGTTATGGTGGCGGAAAACCAGTTTATTATCATTTTATTTTTCTTACAGAGCAAATTACCAGCCTTAATGCGGGGGCGGGGCCATTCTGTCGGCACGTCACTCAAGTGCAGTGAGGAGCAGTGGTGGGGCACTGTAGGTGCGTATATCGGTGTGGGCGGCTGTCTTAGGATGGCCAAACCAACATGCGCACTTACATTTCCCCAATCCAGCTGTGTTGCACAGTGCAGTGGAGAAATGGAACAGGCTCTCTGTGCCTGAGGGAGCATCAAGACAGCCCGCTCAGGCAAATCATGGCGCTGCTCGCCAGCAGGACAGCAGCACCGTGATTGGCCCCTGGGAGCCTGTGAAGCATGCCCAGCGTCAGGAGAGGCGCACCAAGGTGGTCCCGAAGTGCTTTAGTGCTTTAATTTATTATTTTCCCCTACTTCTCACCCCTGACCCCCGAGGTTTGCGTTGTTCCACCACTTTGACATTAAAGCAGCCTCTACTGGGCAAAAACAGCAACAGGCGTGGCAGACAGGTTGCACTTGAAAGGCCTGCTAAATCCTCTATGATGTACCTGTCATAACAGATTAATTTCTCGGCCTCTGCAAAACCCTCATTGTTCTGCTATGACCTGGCACCAAATGGATACCATTTTGACCATATTTAGAGGTCAGCGGATGCCGGGCATCTTCTAAAATGGCCAGCTATCCCATCCGCTCTACTTAGAGTGCTTTCAGGTCCTTTCAGCCGGATGGTCTGCACCAGCCAAACTCTAAATAAGGCCCCTTTGGAATCCTAAACAGGTAGCCTATGTAAGAATTGGAAATCAGAACAGTTTACTATTGCTCTGTGCTTCTTAGCAGACACAAATGTGCAGTATATAACCTTCTCCGTGCGTCTTTGAATTCCTTGTTCATTTTGTCTTCCTCAATCAGTTTGAATAGCTTTACAAGCTACACTGCTACTTGCACTCTGAAACCTGCTCGCTATCAAGAGTTAGGTAATAGTTCTCTGCTCTGGCAACGTGCAGCCAGAACATATTCCTGACACAGGAAAAACATGTTCCAGTGTCACCAGTGATGCAATAATCTGCTTCCTAATTGAAAACGTCTGCAGCTGTTCACAGCCACAAGCCTGAAGTTGGCTATTGGAGGATGGCGTTTGAAGTCAGCAGTGATGAAAACCTCTCGCCGCGAGGGCATGGCCATTGCAAAACTCTGTGGCCAAATGAATGATTATATTTGCGGAAGGCGTGAGTCAAGGTTTGCTGGCCCCACACGCATCCCCTCCCCCCGGATTCCTACTCAAGGTCACCATGAACTTTCTTTCTGGGAAATATTTCAGTTCGAACTGTAAATGAAACAATTGAGCACGCAAATCTGGGAACGTTATTTAAATCAGAGTAAATTAAGATCTTACACAAGGAGAAGTCAATAAAAAGAAATGTGGAAAGTGAGTGAATGCGTGAACTATTGCCTGGTGTTTATCATTTGCAAAGATCCAGATCATTTTTATATTGCATGTATTCCATTTAATGATGTCAACCCGTGATAACAGCGATATTGGAGATTCCATGTATGATGCTATCTGTGATGTCATATGTGACGTGAAATTTATGATGTGATACTTTATAGCAGCAAAACAATCGAGATGATATGGGTGCCCTGGATTTATTGACAGATGCTGTTTCCTCTTTGCGTGACGGTTCATACAAAGTAAATGTATTTCTGGAAATTCTATCCTTTACTCAAAAGGACTTTTGTTTCTCTCTGGATTGTCACACGGGCCATTTGACTGTACCTTGGTGTGCTTCACGTTTCACACAACACTTAATTTCACATTGTTATCTGGAACCGATAAGCAGTTTTAAATGCCAGTTTCCTAGAAATGAAAAACATACTCTGCTACTACAGAAGCTCCCTGTGGACTGTTTCATTCATGTTCTTTGGTCCCAGGTAGCAGCAAACCAACCTCATACATTTCCACAGTCAGCTTTCATGCGACCATGTTGCATGGTCAGGAGACGCTCCGTCCAGGCACACAGGCAAGGGATGCTTGGTTGAAGCAAAAGCTGTCCTGCTTTTTTGTATGTAACAGATCATATATTTTGGCTTATATTATTAAGCAATCAATATGAGTTCATACTTTGAGACATCTGCCCTACGAATAGATGAATATGATGTATAACAAATATTTGACTACAAAGTCAAAATTATAAACAATAAGCTTATGAAATTTAAAGCAGCATCTAAACACTAATTTACAGACACAACATTAAGACAAGTTCTAAAAGGATATATAATAGTGTTGTATAGGTCAAAAAACAAGTACATATATGAACTGTTATGAATCCATTTTGCACCTGCCCGTCATATCATCCTTGACCTCTTACAAATTCTGCGAATAGTCCTTCTCCCCTGTTCTTCAATAATTAACAGTAAAATCACTCGTGGCCACATGGATAGGTATGATTTGAAGCTACCAATTTTGTAGCAGTTTCTCTTCAAGGTAGCATATTGAAAATGTTTCTGTTGAGTTACATGGTAGGTTATGTTTACGATTTACCCTAAAACTGTCCAGACATATCAGGGCCGATTCACAGAACTAATGTGAGATAAAATCCTAAACGTACTACTTTTGGTATTCACAGAAGGCATTAGGTAGTAGTAAAGTTAGAAGTCCTAACTTTACTACTACTGAATGCCTTCTGTGAATACCAAAAGTAGTAAGTTTAGGATTTTATCCCAGTTTAGTATTAGTAAAGTGAGGAGTCCTAATTTTACTACTACTAAATGCCTACTGTGAATACCAAAAGTAGTACATTTAGGATTTTTTCTCAGATTAGTTCTGTGAATCGGCCCCACCATCCATAATAATGCACCCATGTTCAGTCTCCCATATCAAGTATTCATTGGCCCCAACTCTTGCTTTAGTGAAGATTTTTTTAGCATTGGTATGGGGGAAACATTTATTGCTCTCCATATAAATAATTCTGTTAGATTTGAAGAACACTGAGGCAAAACTTAAGATTTGTTTATTTGGTGAGAGGGGTGTACCTTAAGTCATATTTTGAAAGGAGTGCCTGGACCCTGTGTGCCCCTAGCGTACAGTGCAAACAGTACATACAAACACTTTGAGCCCATTAACAATGAAGCACAGGCAAAGTCAACAGGTCTGACCATGGCAAGGTTGTGCGATGGTTAAATGTCTTTTTTATATCAAGAATAGGCCTCAAAAAGAAAAAAAAAATGTCCTTCTGCCTGAAGGTGGCAGCAGCCAAATGCTTACAATAACAGTTTTGCATCTAAAAAAGAACACAATATTCGTTTATAAATGTAATAGAACAGTACGGGTGCTTTAGAACAGGTATAGACATTATTTTGATTTTTAAAGGACATTTAATGTCTTATAATTTTTATTAATGCAAAGAAATGGTTTTCTGCCTATCTGCCAAGCCTGCAAAATGTTCACTTTGTACTTACTTCTTTTTTCTCTCCCTAGCATAATATCTTTGACTCAGACATTGCTAAGGTTAATTTTACCTTTGCAATTAGTGGTTGGTTGGGGACAAGATGCATACATTCAAATAAAAATCAGGCATTGTGATTGACCTAGATGATATGTTTTGGCGGTTTTGTAGGGGTACGTTCTGCAGCTGACATTTAGATAGTATTTCTGTTCTCTCTATATTTTTGTAGTTATGTTTGTTGGACATGGGCGTTATTCCTATGAATGGCAGAGCCTTTGCTGCTGAGACAATATAGCCTTGGACAAGCATTTATACATCCAGTTAAAGACTACATATTGTTATAAATTTTGTATTCTTGCTTTTGGATTTGGATTTTTACAGTATATTTTTGCTGTCCCTAATCAAATATTTGTTATTTGTGTCCCTGCAGGCTCTGTTTTCCACAATGTCTCCTCTATTGACAAGAGAAAGAAAAAGAAGCACATACTAGGTAAAAAAACAATCATTGTGAGTGAGCACAATTGTATATATCTGTGGATTTGGTATGCCTATTTACTGTAGGTATCCTTTCTCTTTCTGTTTATATTACAGGTTCTCTTGTCTCCTGATGTATCAAAATAAAGAAATAAATCCCTGAATAGGAGAGCCATTGCAACCAACACAACCTATACTTGTAGATAAAATGATACATTTTATCTATTTTTTGCAATTTGCAAGATTAGTTTTCTGTATGGGTAAAAAGTAAATCTACTCTAATTAATCTTTGTTGCTGCAGGTTCTGTTCCCCCAGTTCTTTAATTGTGAATTGGCTTTAGAAGAACTCATGAGAGTTTAAAACCTTGTTTTTATTGGTCATTGTAGGCTCTGTTCCCAGAGATCCGGACCTAACCCTTTCTCACTTGACTCTGTGTGAGATTTCTGATTTGTTTAATGAGCAATGTGTAGCACAAAGGTGGTTGGAATTGGTTATCTTTCCACCTTGTGCAAGATGTTTCGTCTTCAAGTAAGTAAACAAATGTATTATTTTTTCAGCTCCAGACATGGAGATGTTTCAGAGAATACTCTAGTCAAACTCTACATACATTTAGGTTAGAGATGACTTGTGAAGGCGCTAGATTTGATTAATTTTGGGTAGCGTTAGATTTTGTTTCCCATAGCTGATTTGTACACATTCTTTTACTACAGGTTTGATTCTCAGAAGCCTAACCATGTGGATCATAGTGGAGCTAACATAGTCGAATCTTGGAGCAAAAGGTGATTACGTTCAAGGAATAGTGCAAAATTTGTGAGGCAGCTAGATTTAATTACTTTTGAGTTTTGCAAATAGTTGTTATGGCTAAAATGCATTTCTTTACTATTTGTCATTAGAGGTTCTATTCGGCGAAGAAGAATTTCAGAGCTGCTCTGTTTTTGTCATTACAGGTTCTGTTCCCAGAGATTCCAGCCTAACTCATTCCACTTGACTTTGAACTAGATTTCTGATCTATGTAATGATCAGAGTCAACAACATAGTTGCTTGGGAAAGGGTATCTATCCACATTGTGCAGGGCATTAGGATGACAAGTAAGTATTCAGGGCCTCATTTATGAGAAGTGCTGCTCGCTGCAACACTTCTCAGTGCGCCCTTTTTGCGACACAACAGATGCAACATATTTACTGTATGACTCATCATGTCGTAAGGAATGACAGATAAGTCAGTATTACTGACGTATCTGTTGGTGCAAAACTGCAGCATTTCTGGAGTTGTGTCAGAAGCATGATGCAACTCCAGCAATACGGGGGGGGGCTATAATTATAGCACTGCGTCACCCTTACGCATGCTATGAGTCTGGCATAAGGATTTGACGCAATGGCATCCTAGAAGTGGCACACTGAAATCTTATAGATTTCAATGCGCCACTTCTACAAGGCTTAGATACGGGAGAACGCCCACCCTGCATACATTATACCTGGTGCAGTTATAATGTAGCGCAGGGGTTTACAAAGTGACATATCTGCCCAGATGCATCACTTTGAAATAGGGCGCAACATGGTGCATTTTGTACGCGGCCGGTGCGTCACAAAAAGTGGTGCACCGGTGGCGCAAAAGTGTTGCAAGGGCTCATAAATAAGCCCTTCAGATTTCAGAACTACAGTGCTTCTAGTATTTACCAGTAGTACTGGTTCTATAAGCTTTAAAATGCTTAATTTACTTAATATTTATCTAAAAATGAGACCCTGAGACAAACTAAATGGTGTTTCAAGAAAGGGCATGCTCCACTAATGCATTTTTGGCAGTGCCCAAGCCTAATTGTGATCGCAATCCAATCCTGCTTCCGTGCTACTAAAGGTTCACTTGAGCTGAGCCTGGTGATCCTTGAGCCGAAAACTAAGTTTTGAGCAAAATTCTCAGGCAATATTGAAAAAAAAAGCGATAGGTTTTAAAAGGCGGCACCATCTAAACGTTGTATAGCACAACAGAATGTTAAAGATGTACCATTACGGTGGGAATGTAGTCTAGAGGATAAATTGTAAGCTGTCTAACCAGGGGACCCATATTCTAATCCTGATCATGGACCTAGGCCAATCTGTGTGTTTTTAGCCAAGTGTGTTTATCTCGAGCTCTGCTTTCTCCTTTTTCTGCCCCACATGGCGCTGGGAGGCAGTAGCCTGAATGCAAATGGCATCTAGCACATTTCAGCCTGATATTGCTGCACTCATGCACAGTTTGCCAGTGCCCCTGCTCTAGGAATAGAGCCTGCTTAATTATATTTTTAAATGTATATTGACTATCGCTCTTTAATGGTATTTAGCGTTGAACTGACATTTCAGGCACTCTGGCATTGTGGCATTGACAGATGGGCCAGCTTGAAAGGGCCAGTGTTTGGGCTTTTTTTGGTCCTGCCACAGCCACGAGACCATAAAACGGCCACACACTGACCCTTGGAAGCTTTCAAGGTGTCCCGTTTGCCAGTGCCAAACAGCCACTACTGTTGGTGTTTGATTTATATTTTCGGTTTGCTGATGCAAACGTGATAGTGAATGTCCCACATCTACTCCTCAGAGCCCTTGAAGTGTGGCGATTTACATTTATAGGTTGCGATAATTCATCACAAGCTGAGTACCTGCTTTGGAGAGCTCTGAGGGATGGTATGGGAGATTCAGCCTTTCATCCACCCGAAGCTGATAAATTAAGTTGCATCTGTTTGTGTACTGGTTACTGTCTATGGATGGGCTAATATATACCAAATATTCTATACATAATGCTATGTATGCTGTGGAGAGCTGCTCTTGCACTACCATGATTAGAGTGAAAGACGTTACCAAATTTTGATATGCCTTTTATAGATCTATTGTACGCTTATTTTGGAAATCATGGGGCATATTATCAACGGCCAGCGATAATTATCGCTGGCCGTTCATAGCAGTAGAAAAATTATCGCCAGCTATCGTTGAATATTATCGCCATGATAACGCTATATTTACAACGCATAGCGCTATGGCGATAATATTTCAGCGATAGCGGTGTTTTCAATGGAACATCGCTGGTTTTCCAGTGATGTTCCATTGAAAACAGTGATAACATTGCTGATAGGACCCTGTGGTCCTATCAGCATAATCCATATCCCATTAAAAGTATGCCTTAGTCAGGAATTTAACAGGTGTTAAATTCCTGAGTTAAGGCTGAGGTTTGTGCGTTTTTTTTTATCGCTGCACCTCCTTGTTAATATCACGAAGCTGCCTTCTCGATATTAACATGTGTTGTTTTCACAGCCACGCCTCTTTTGCATCTCATTAGCGATGCGAGGCGAGGCTGTGAAAAAACGGGCTCTACATCAAGGAAACATGCGCTAGCGTGTTCTTGATGATATTGCGATATAATTATCGCCGCTTTTCGCCCAAAAACGGACGCTAAAGCGGCGATTATTATATTGCCAGCCCTTGCTAATATGCCCCTACGTTCCTTAGTTGCTGCAATCTACACTGTGTAGACTACCATAGAACTCCAGCGTCTTGAAACAGCTCCCAGCCTCAAAATGACCACTGGGTCAGCCTGTTCCCACTAATTCTGGAGCTGCTCTCTCGCTGATGAGAGCAGCTCCAGGATTGGTTGGATTTGTGTCCCACTGAGCAGGAAGGCAGTCCTTCCATTCCTGTTCATGGAACGCCAGGGAGAACATATGATATTTGGTGCCATAGAGCCCCAATACATTTTTTAAATGGTACCTGCTACTGTCCTATGCTGACAATGGGATTTCTGAAACGGGGCTGAGAATGTGCTGCTCCCATCTATGACAATATGACAATGGAGATGTGATTCTCAAAATAAACACAGGTCGCCCTTGAAGAGTTCATAGTTTATTCGTAAGTCTAATGTTCGATTCCTTCGAATGTCAAAACATATATGTACGGTATATGCCTTGTATAAAGCACCATTTATTTTCTATCACTTGATGACTAGTGTTCCTTCGGGTAGGACATAAGGAACATAAGAGTCCATTTGATCTGTAAAGTCATCATGACACAGTGACCTACTGTGAAGAAAGACAGAACGAGCACATGCTGCACTTCCTGCTGTTTCATGAGCACATGAATAACCACAGCAGCATGCTGCTGAAAACATGCCACCTTAAGGGATTAGGAAATTAAGGCACCCCTCTGCCCCAGAGCACTCAAGAAGCGCCTGGAGGGAAGGATGCTTTGACAGCAGAAAGTGAACAGCTTTAGCTTGGCAAAGTTCCTCCCGATGATTGAGCATCTGTTTTCAGGCGAGATCATCCCAGGAAGAGAACACACTTACATTGACAACTTCATCCAAAATACTTTTATTCCAAATAAAGTTTTGAACTGACACCAGGTATCTTTAAACACACCACTGAGAGCTTCTGCTTGGAAGCATTTTAAAAACGACCCAAGACCAGGAAAAAAGTTAAACTCACATGACAATCAGAAATCAAGCATTGGCTATGCTAATAGGCCTAGCTTATAAATTGAAGCCCCTCTTTAGTAATTGATGGGTTTAGGTGCCCAAAAAGTAATTGTACATGCAGTGTCAATCATCCTTGCACTCAAACATCCAATCATCAATCCAACAACTCATTCTTGCATTCATCCACTTGCAAACCCACAATAAAGCATTTATAAAAACTCAACAACATATACGAGATTCATTGAAAGAAAAACAATATATACTGCTGCGTAAGGATGGCAGGCACACCCTTGCAATAAAACAAATCAAATAAACCTAGCAGCAGGCCATCATCTTGCAATGCTACTGTCCATAGTGTAGGGTTGTTGTAAAGTTCTAACGTGGCATGAACAAAAGCATTCCATGATGGCCCTGGTTTAGAGCAAGTGGCACCTCAGGTCATGGAGCACCACAGATGAAATCTGCAGTAAGCAGGCTGCTCATAGACTCTCCACGCGGAGCTGTAATATGCTCTAAAAGTTAACAATAAAACAGGATAAAAAAGGAAATTAAAAGGGAAATAGAAAAGGAGTAAATAGAAAACTGAAGGATTGGCACATCAGTACTGGCACACACTGAAACACACTCATTTTCAGGCAGATGTGCACACGTGATCAGACAAATGCCTTCACTCAAAGATTAAAAGAGTCAATGGCTAAAGTGGGCTGAGCCATTCCTCATAAACGACTCTCGTAAATAATCAATGTGTTAATCTATGCATGTATGTGTGCTTTGATTTGTTCATTGCAAAATCATGTCAGGCAACGCAGCCAGTCATGCCTTCTGAAAATATTCTAGCAGGAATTATTGCAGGTCAAATCTTCTGCCAACCGGGTTTATCCAAGGGGGTAATCAACACCACACATGTCTGCAAGCTTTTACATGGTGCAATACCAGTCCGTCCTAAAAGACCTATTGACTTTAACATATTTCTTTTGTCATACATATAGCAGGTTTCGTGCCTTTGTCAGGGCTTCTCATGATTAACAGGTCAGACATATGACATCTGAAATAACCTTTCCCAGTGAACCAATCAGGCCTATAGGCTCATCACCATGAATGACTCAGAGCTACTGCATTGAACATGAGCTTTCCCACATGGCAACCATCAGGTATACTGTAATAAATTACAAACAAAATTACTGTAGCCAACATAAGATTACTTTCCACCTAAAATGGACTACTAGAGATTATCATGGTTCAAATCTTCTCTCTTCAAGGTTTGTTCTAGTGGTTCACAACACCAAAACCGTTGCCTACTATTGTAATCTGTGAGGTTCCATGCAAAACATACCTGCCTACAGGCTTTAAGCATGATGTAACAACAATCATGCTTAAAAGCCAATTGCCTTTAACACATTCTTTTCACAATAAGTAAGTCATGGCTACTGGCTTTGTCATAACTTTTCATGATTTTTGCAAATGAGTTCAACCTATTTAGTCCACCAGTATTTTTCGCTTTTTGATCATCCGGGTTTTGGAACTTTACTGTGGGTGAGTCTCACTACCTGAATCTCACTCATAGTAAATTCATGGTAATTAGACTGAGCGTATTTACTAGAAAATGTGCAGTGGTTTCACTGTATTGTGCATAGAGATCGAATCTGCCTTAGTGTGCAGTTTTGCTCCACTTAGGCCTCAGTCCAGCAATGTGTCAAACCAGAGTTTTTCAGGTTCTAATAGCATACATATACATCTTATCTGATGCCATGAATTGTCATATTTCTCTGGATCAGCTCACAATCAGATTTTTGGCCATTGCCCCACCTGCTAAAGCTCCACACACAAAGGGAGCAATTATTAGAGATTGAGCCAGTTCCTGGGAATGGGAATGGGAAAGGTTGAGGTTAAAATCTGCATCTGACAATTAGTTGTCAGAGTGCACCTGGGCTTGATCAGCTCAGGCCCACTGAACAAAGGAGGAAGACCAGACACCTAGGCCCGGACATCTGGAGCCAACACAGGAGGGGCTCCCCTTCGAGGATTTGGTGGGAAAAGATCTGGTAGTAATGTCAACAAGGCATGTAACTGAGGTCCTCAGAAGAGCTCTGTTCAGCGATAACTTGACAGTTGCATTTTGGGACCTCCCAGAATGCTGAGCAGGAGGGGTTGCAAGGGGTTGAAGAGATGAGGTGGCATCCTAGGTTTAGCCATGGATGCCTGGCATCTAGAACCACCACTTATAAACCCCTGCACAAAGGCGAGACAGAGTACAAAACCCTAAATCTTGAAGGAGACAAAATCTGATTAATGGACAACTGGAAAGAGAAGTCTCCAGCTGACCCCCAGTCCTAGGGGATCCCCTCACAGCCCCCAATGTGTACTAGAGGCTGAGGGTGCCACAGAAAATATACATAATCTCAGGCTGGAGCACCCTATAATGCTCTATGAGGGCTGAAATTAGCGTACTCTTCTCCTTTATGGTGCTTCAAGTAGAAGCAAGGCACCACCAACACATTTGTTGTAGGGGGCTGCATGAAGTACACCAGACCTCAGGAGTAGTTGATACAAAGTCTCCCAATGTTTCTAAGGGGATAACATTTCTGACTCCACAGGAAAGGTGTCTGTACTGAAGCACTCCTAGAGCTTGAGCTTTTAATAGTCAGCTTGGAAGTGTGGGGACTCCTAGTGGTTGGTCCTATAGCTTCATTATGTAGCCTGAACATGTCAAAAAAGACTATGGCAATTTTATTTTATTTTTTGCTGTCTTTGAATGCAACAACATTGTAATGCTCATTTTAATAATGAATGCATTTGAATATGGTTCTGTGGAGTCTCTGTGCCCACCAAGAGGTAGGCCAGGGTAATGAGCAGTGCCCCTCTCCTTGGTAACTTCAAACCAGTTCTGAGAACAGCTTTCCTCCACTGGGTTTAGTGCCTACCTGATGGGGAGGACAAAAGCTGGAGTATTGTCAGGTGTCACATAATATTTGCTTGTGACAGGGATGGCCCTTTGAAATAAATTGAGTTCTTGGGCACACCCCAACTGGCCACCCTGCCAGGGTAACAAAAACATCTCCCCACACTCAAGCCTTTGTTTCTGCCTTGGGAGCAGTTTTCACTGGCTGGGCTGCAGGTAGAGGGCTAATGCAAATTAGCCTCCAGGAGTTTCAGGCATGGAAAAGGTAACTTTCTGATAATTACATTTACCTCATATGCTTTCAAAATTAAACTTCACCATTAAGTTGGGCTTTTAATAAATATTGAAAATAGTTATTTATTCATTTTTCTAGCTGGCCCACCACCGGAGATAGCCGAATTAAGTAATATTTAAAATTACTTTCCAGTGTTTTGCTATGGGCCAGCCAGCCTTCTTAGAGTAAAAATGTTTTTGGACTGCTAGTATCTGTCACTGTAAGGAGATGTTAACTTTAAATTCCAACATGTCCTACTTTTGGGCACCATGAACCATGCCTTGTGGGCTATAAGGCCTGCCTAGTTGTGACTTATTAATATTTAAAAGAAACGTTCACCTGTCCAAAAAGGTTTATTTCGTCAGGCCGGGCTGCAGGTTTTGAATTGCAGCAGCCAGGATTCAGTGGTACGCCTGGAGTCGTGTTTGCTTGGCCACACTATTGGGTGGCACAGTAATGATGTATTCCATAAGTGACATTTATCTTTCCGTGCATTGGGTGTATTTTGGGCACCATGCTCTATGGCCGTATGGGGAAAGTTTAATAAGCCAATAAGGAGTTGGACAATTTTTACATATTTTAGGGGTCAGAGCACTGGGCCTGGTTGCACGGTGCCAGTGCTCAGAGTAAGAAAACAGCAGTATCAGTCCACAAAAAAAAATTAGTGTAACTACACAAAAACAGGCGCATTGTCACTACTGTGCTCAAATTTGACTCTGGCCTGTCAATGGGGAATCATTCAAACGTGGTAGTTAGGACCTGTTTTTCCAACTTTGAATCCTGAGCTAATTAGATATCTTTTCAATACCCAACAAAAACACACACAGATTATCATCGTCTTTGTTTCTTCAATGTTGAATTAATGCAATTCAAATCTTTTGGGGTTACCATCTAAACCTGTCAATAATTTGAAGTTGTTTCAAAACGTGATGGCTGACTGGTTCTAAAAAGCAGCAAATTGGAATCTAGCTCAGCAGGCTTGGCCAAACTTCATTGGGTGCCACTTTGTCTAAGGATCATTACATCTAGTACATAAAGCACTATATATTAGCCAACGTAGTCCTTTAACCAAAACATTTTCTTTTTGTAAACCACAGCCCGCATTCAGAGAAGGCCTTTATAGGTTTTGCCTGCCCAGCGCTTGCGCTATACTAATGAAATCTTTAGTTTTAATATAAACTTAAAAGGGCTTCCATCCTGCCCCCTCTCTTTACTGGCTTTTCATTGGTTCCTGTGCCTGCACTAACTTTTCTTCCATTTTTATTGGATGTAGCATATTTTCCTGCATTTACCAATGCTTGTTCATCTTCCTGTGGCTGAAATACTGTTAACATCCGCTTTGGTGGAAGAATTGTTTTCATAAAGTTTTGCCTCTTTCTGCTTTTTCGTCTTTAAGTAGATCTATATTGCACACCTTATCACCTGGAGACATTAAGGGCCTTATGTAGGTAGCCTACCATTTACCACTTCATAAATATCGAATTTTACCGATTCGGTATTTATGAAGTGGTAAATGCTATGTAGGTAATTAGTCGGTAAAAATTACCGATTCGGTATTGGTCGGTAATTAAGAATCGGTATTTACCGATTCGGTAATGGTAACTGGCTTCCCATTGATTCCTATGGGCCAGGAGGCCCATAGGAATCAATGGGAAGCCAGTTACCATTACCGAATCGGTAAATACCGATTCGGTAATGGGGGGCGCACAATCAAGGGTGGCAGGGTGTCACAGTGACACCCTGTTGCACCCCTGATTCCTGCATGTGTGCACATGTGGCACACATACATGCCCTAAGGGCATGTATGTCTGCCACATTGCACACTTCTAAGGGCCAAATAATGTTTTTTCTAAGACATTCGTCATTTACCACCAACTTTTAGTTGGTGGTAAATAACGAATCCACACTACACCCACACACTCCCCCTACAGCTCATTTCAGGATTCGGTATTTACCGAATCGGTAAAATTACCGAATCGGTAATTTTACCGATTCGGTAAATTACCGAATCCTGAAATGTCCCCCCTACATACCAAAAGCCTGAATACCGGTCGGTAACGTGATTTTTACCGAAAATCGGGCGTTACCGACCGGTATTGGGCTTCCTACATATGCGCCTTAGTGATTTGCCCAGAATCACATGGTGTTGCGCCACCGAGACTCGAGCCGTGATCCTCAGCTCTAGAGCTGCCCACATCCTCTCCACTCCTGTGATACTTGCTTCTATTTTCTTTCCCTTCTTAATATCTCCTTTCTCTCTCTCTCAGATCTCCTTCCTGCGTTCTGACTCTCACAGCCCATGATGCGTGCATGAGTCACTCTCAGACTTCATAGAGCCTGTTAGGTTTCTTTGATTGGAAAGAGGATTGTTAGGGGCGAGAGGGTGATTTTAGATTACAGAGAGGCGCTCACACTGCTGCATAGTGAAAGAGAAGGCTTGCACACCATGTCAAATCTTCCATTCAGCTCTGAGTTCCCTTTATAATCCCATATTTCCAACATGTGGCAGTCTGTGTGCAATGCACACATACTCATTGCACATTATGTCTCTTCGAGGAGCTGCTACAGTAAGCGGCTTGCTTGAAGGGTAGGCAAGTGGTGGGACTGGGCGATGCGGGTTCTACTCCTGCCTATCGTGGTTCGACAACAATCTTTTCATTTTTGGGAGATCGTCTAATTTGCCCGTGCATGTAAATGTGAACATAACATGCATGTTTGTAAAGTGCACGTTCACCTCTGGGGCTTCACGGTGCTGAATAACAGAGGTTTATTTTTACCATCCGCAGTGGTACTCATTTTATGTTTCATGTAAATATGTAACTTAAAAAAACCACTTGTATTTTCTACTGTCCCAATTACACGTATATCCCTCCTTTTTGTGTAATCTAATTTCAGTTCAATTCACAGCATCGTGCTGTGCCTGTTATACAAGAGATTTTTTGTAAAACTCTCTGTTTATCATTGAAACAAGATCTACATTGTGTCGGACAGTGGTTTGCTGCAGAGGTAGTCTTCTGAGAAACTGCCTCGATTGTGTGATCCGGTGCAACTCACTCTATATCACTGTGCTTAAGATCGTAATTCATCAAAGTGAAAAGCTGTCAGAAGTAGTCCAAAACAGTGCATATCATTGTGTGAAAATGGGACAGTGTGTAATCTTATTTCAAGCATAAATGATACTTCTCAGGATGCACTCACACTCCCAAATTTGTCTCGAATTCAGCACCCTGCAAGTGGAATGTTTCAATTTGTGTGCATGAAATTGAGATCCTACATTTTTTAGTTAAATAGTGGGTAATGCGAGGTTCGAAAATCATGCCCTTGAGTTCTCCCTCTTTGGCGCACCCTGAAAATGCCCAATAGTAAATCTGCACACATGTTGTTTCCATTGAAGCAGTATTTCCAAAGCCTAAAGACCCCACTCAATGTGACATCAGTTGTATGCAGCACAAGAACATGACCATTATTATCACTTTCTTATTTTTTTATGTATTTAACAAGATTTTGTTTATATTTAGCCAAAATACAGAGAGTTGAGGTGATGATGAGGTAGAGCACATGCCCGGTAGATTGCCTCAAGATCATGTTATGTTATGTTATAGGATTTGTAGAGCGCATGGCTGTCCCGGCAAAGGGACGTCCCAACGCTTAAAGCCGGGGGTGAGGATGCAAGAGGAGCTCCTAGATTGATGGAAAAAGCTAGGTCTTCACTGCCCTTCTAAAAGACAAGAGATTGGTGGTGTTTCTGATAGAAAGCGGCAGAGAGTTCCACAGAACGGGTGCAAGCACCTTAAATGCACGTCCCCTGCTCTGGACCTACAGAATCATGGCATTCGTGTCAGATGTAGGTAAGCGGAGCGAAGAACGCGGGTCGGAGTGTAAGGATGACATAGATTGCTCAGAATCGTCAGGCCTGCGCCTGCAAGAAATTTGTGAATGATGCAGAGCGCTTTAAACTGGATTCTTTGCTCTACGGGCAGACAATGAAGGCAACGCAGCAGGCCTGAGACAGAGCTATATGTAGGCAGAGCAAACAATGTTTGGGCTGCCGCGTTCATGGTGCGCTGTAGCCTGTTGATAACAGACTTATTAGATCCCAGCAGCAGACTATTACATAATCCAATCGGGCCAAAACCATAGCTTGAACGGCCAACTGGTGGGTGTGGGGGTCAGACAGACCCAGTATGTGTTTGAGGCCACGCAGTAGGCCAAAGCAGGTCCCTGCCAAAGATTTAGCGTGGTCCTCAAAAGGGATGGCCTTGTCGAACCGAACGCCAAGGTTTTTTACGACGGCTTTTGGCACAGGAGCAGTACCGAGTGTCAGCGGCCACCACTTGTCACCCCAGAGATGGGAGTCTCTACCTAATAGGAGGATCTCGGTTTTGGATGAGTTAAGCTGGAGGCAGTTCATTTCCATCCAGGCAGCTATGGCAGATAGGTCATCCCGAAATGTGGCAGAGTCCTGATGTTGGAATAGAAACTGTTTATGCTTACGCAGTGCTCCAAGTAAGTTAGCATTTGCTGTGCCATTATCTTTTTAGGCGCTATTCCAGGCTGCTCGAAACTGATCTCATCCAATTTTGAGAAATGCTCCCCTCTGAGTTGTGTTTCTTCACTTAGGTTTTGTTTCAGTAATGAGTGCACTCTTCTTTTTAGTGCATACCTTTCCCTCTAGATAGAGGCCCTCTCCCACTTGTCTGGTGGCGGGCCCAGGATGGAACGACCTTGGATTATATTATTTTGTGTCAGATACGAGAAGTTGAAACCTTTTTTTTGTATTTCACTGTTTAGCTGCACCTGCTTGGAAAATTCCACTCTGGGAGTGTTTCTGCTTGACTACGAAACAATACATAATGTATCTTTATGCTTGTCGATTTTAATTCCCTATGTAGCACTCCTAGTGGCTGGGCAGATGGGGCTCCACTCTGAGTGTATATGAATAAACAGTTTGTATTCTCTACTGTCTGACCGACTCTTCATTTGGTACGGAAGGCTGAGAGGTGGTCATTAGTGACCCGGGTGGCCCTAAACGGGTTACTTCCTTCACTGATTAGGGTCCTTAGTGAAAGATAGTATCAACTGTATGTCATCCACGTATGACATCAGAGAAATATTACGGGTTTAGGCCATCACAGCCAGTGGCCGAATATAGACATTGAACAGGGTCGGACTTAATGCCGACCCCTGAGGAACACCACAATGTAGTGAGTGTATCTGAGAGTGAAAGGGAGGGGCAATGACCTGAAAGTACCTGTCAGACAGAAGGGATGTGAACCAGGCGAAGACGTTACCAGTGATACTGACCTCCTGCAACCGACAGAGCAGGATGTTATGTGAGAACGTATCAAAGTCGGCACTAACATCTGGCAGAATAAGTGTCGCCATACTGCCCTCATCCATGGAAGCTCTGAGTTGCTCCGTAACTGCCAGTAGAGCTGACTTAGTGATGTGTCTCGGCCGAAAACCATTTTGCGAAGAATCCAATATGGAATAGGATTCCAAGTATTGAGTTAGTATAGTATTCACATAGGATTCCGTTATTTTAGCCAGGAATGGAAGCAAAGGGATCAGGCGATAGTTCTCCGGCCTAGAGGCATCTAATGATGACTTCTTTAGTAGAATAGCTATAAATAGCCACGCCCCCTGCACTCCGTGCTTGACTTAGTTTCTTAATTGAAAAGACTCCTGCATCAAGAATTCCATTCCAGCATCGGGAACCACGAAGAGCCGGCTCCAACGATCAACACTGGTACTGTTTCCTGAGTACAGCCAGCTAAGTCCCGTGATTGCATGGGAATGTGTTGCGAGTGTAACTAATGTCTGGACTTGGTATTTGATAGTTTATTTATTTTTTAGAACTGATTCAGTACACAATTTGAATATTGAAAGCCCTCTTGTGTTTTCACGCTTTCTCTATGGCAATTCAGTTTGCGTGTGTTTGGCAAAGACATATTTGGTGCATTTGAAGTTGGCAGCTGCTTTTGAATTTGCGCTTGAGAAGGATCCGAGTCTCTTTGTTTTTTGGTCGCATTTAGGAACCTTTATTGGATACAGCAATCACAATTGAGAACTAAGGTGAGATAGTTACAGACCTAAAAATATGAATGATTGTACAAAGGGAAAACTACCTTTTGGGTGCATGACGTTTGCTTTCTATTTTCGGTCCCATTTGTAGCCCATGGATAAATAACTATAGCTATTTCAATTAAAGTCTTTCAGGAAGGTGAACTCCTATCCCAGATATAGGTTATCTGTTATGAAAACATATGCTGTTCCTTAATATTCTAACAGGTGATTGTTATATATTACAACAAGTGTTACATTATTGTTGTTGCCTGCTATCATTGCTTAGCTCATACATTGACTTCTTTCTTAGGATAGAGCGAAGAAGGCAGTTCTGCAAGAAAGATCCCGACTGGTCCAGGTGGCAGAACGAGGCGGTGTCTTTTTCTCTCTATGTCTTATTTCTCATACCAAACCCCTTCCCTCTTGGAATATTTGCCAGGGCTGCTGTTTACCTTCTTCAGTAGCGCTGAGGATTATTGAAAGAGGGTTGGGGCACTATCATCGCCCCTGCGGACAACCTGGTTTTCAGGTGAGTGGTTGGACCAGAACAAAAAGTCAAGCCACAAAAAATAAGGTTGGCCTGGACGATAGATTCCCCCGTTGATGTCATTTTAGCTTCAGATCAGGTCTCAGATCCTCATTAAAACAGGAGAATAATACCTTGAAAAACGATTTACAGCATTTTAAACCGCGTGGAAATCCCTGGGAACATACTACTTTCAAACCTAGACCAGTGGTACAGCCTCTTCTTTTTCACTTTACTTCTACTCCAACCGAAGCGTCTGCAGTTCAACCTGTGGACGTTTCTGTTACCATTCCCACACCTATTCCATTGTCCCCTCCTGAATGTTTCTTTTGAGTTCACGCAAAATATGACATTTTTATGAATCAATACCAGTGAATTTTCTTTGTCGTCTATCTGCTTTTCCCAATGATGCAGCAAAAGTAGCATTTGTCCTGTCCTATCTAGGAGGAACAGCCGCAACTTGGTCTGTTCCGTTTGTTGAACGGGATGATCCGTTACTTCATGATTTTGTTCGTTTTAAAGAAGCAATGCAAAAACTGTTTGGGAAACATCAGTTTATTCAGGCATGTGATAATGAGCTTTTGAAATTACATCAGGGTAGTAAGGATTTATTAAAGTATATTACATCGTTCAATCATTTAATTGCTGAAACAGAGTGGCCAGACGAAAAAAGAACCTCATTGTTTTATCGGGGAGTTCGAGACGATCTGAGTGATGTACTAGCTCAGATTGTAGATCCTCCTACTGATTGTTCGGAATTCATTGATCTGGTAGTTCATTTGGATCACCGATTAGGTGAACGAAAAGGTGAAAAGAGTTGTGGAGACACCACTAGAATTGTTGTGGTAAAACAGGAAAAGAAAGAATCGTCCAAAACTACTCCAGATACTACAGAACCTATGCAGATAGGGAGTGTTAGAGGACCCCTGTCTAAAGATGAAAAAGAACGTAGACGTCGCTTAAACTTGTGTCTATATTGTGGTAGATCCGGACATTTTGCCCCTGACTACTCATTAAACCCACCACACCCCAAAAGGCAATAGGGCTTACAGAGTTATCCTCCTCTGATAAAGAACAGTCGGGAAACTTCTCAGCCTGGTAAGGAAAGAGACCTCCTTATCGATCACATCTAAAACAACAGTCTCTCCTCGTTATTTGGCAAATACCATTACGCCTATTCCAAGTCACTTAACGTTAATACTAACCTTGCTCTTGGCTGCTCAGACTAGAAAAGTGATCCCTATTTTATTAGATTCTGGGGCTACAGGAAACTTTTTGGATATAGGTTTAGCTAATACCCTGAACATTTCCACAGTTAAAAAAATCATTCCTGAACCTGTTTGAGCCGCCGTTGGCTCCGAGTTGTCATCTGGTCTGATTTAGTATCAGACTATTCCCCTGACCATGATTTGTGCCGATGGACACACGGAGCAGATCCAATTCGATTTAATTGATACATCCGTATTTGGGGCCATATTGGGAATACCTTGGCTCCAATTACACAATCCTAATATTGATTGGTTTAAAAGAACTTTCACTTTAGATTCTACTCATTGTTCAAAATCTTGCTATAAGGAAAAACAACAACCCATTACACCTTTGTATTGGGCCTCTACCATGGAAAACGCAGAGATTGAAAAAAGTACACTACCCAAAATGTATGGGGACTTTCACGATGTCTTTACAGAAATTCAGGCCACTCAACTACCCCCTCTTCGGTCTTATGACTGCCGAATAGATTTGGTCCCTGGAGCCACCTTGCCTTGCAGTCGTGTTTATGACTTATCTGAACCTGAGACTCGTTATCTACGAGAATATCTTGATGATTTATTGACAAAGGGTTTTATCCGACATTCCACCTCTCCTGTCAGCTCTCCACTCTTTTTTGTCCTAAAGAAAATACAAGAACTATGTGCCTGCATTGACTATCATGCAGGAAACAAGGTCACGGTTAAGAATAGATACCCTCTTCCACTCATACCAGTATTATTGGATCAGGTACGCGATTCCACTATCTTTACTAAATTGGATCTCCGAGGTGCGTATCACCTGAAAGAAGGGGATGAGTGAAAGATGGCATTCAGGACCAAATTTGGTCAATTTGAGTTCACCCTAATGCCTTTCGGACTATGTAACGCTCCTGCAGCATTTTAGTTTTTATAAATGAAGAACTGCAGAAGTTCCTGGACATCTGTGTGATCTGTTACATTGATGACATCCTGATTTACTCTTCCTTTAATGAGGAACACATAGGGCATGTACTGGCAGTTTTACAGTGTCTGCGGGAACATCATTTGTTTGCCAAATTAGATAAATGTGTCTTTCACGCTACCAGTATTGACTTTCTGGGTTATGTTATTTCACCACATGGCATCCCCATGGACCAATCAAAGGTGCAAGCCATTATGAGATGAGATACCCCAGTGTCACTCAAAGACATCCAATGATTTCTGGGATTTACCAATTTATATCGGCGTTTCATCCCTAATTTTTCTTGTTGTTTCCCCTATCACTCAACTTCTAAAAAAGGAAGTTCATTTTCATTGGTCCACTGATGCAGAAAAGGCCGTCCAACATCTGAAAAAGGCATACACTGAAGCACCAATTTTGCATCATCCTGACCTCACTCAGCCTTTTTATGTGGAAGTGTATGCCTCCCTAGTGGCAGTGGGAGCTGCCTTGTCTCAAAGAGATCCACAGTCTGGTCATCTGCACACTGTGGCATATTTTTCCCCAAAACTTTTACCTGCCAAACATAACTACACAGTGGCTGAACAAGAGTTATTGGCCATTAAGTTAGCCTTTCAGGAGTGGTGGCATCATCTTTTTTTGTGGGCCCGAAACACAGTTACAATTTAATCTGACCACTGCAATTTACAGTTTTATCAAAATGTTAAAGCAGTAACACCACATCAACTTCATTGGCTTCTTTTTTTAATAAATTTGATTTAATCATCACGTGCAGGCCTGGCAGGGAACAACAGAAAGCTGATACTCTGTCACGTCTGTGCTATCCTAGTCCAGACCTTGCTAAAGATCAATCTAATACTAACATCCCTGAACATAAAATTGTCGCCCTTTGTGCTCCACAAGAATTTTTATCCCAAGTCCTGAAAGCACAGATCTGTACTCCAGTGCCACCTGAGCTGGTCAAAAAGGGGGATTTAGTCTATCATAGAGATCGCTTATATGTTCCAACATAGGATTTACAACAAACTGTCTTATTTTGGGCTCATGATTCAGTGTTTGCAAGATATCCAGGCATAAACAAAAGTATAGATTTATGTCAACGGCACTTCTGGTGGCCCACGCTCATTGCTGATGTTAAAAACTACATCCAAACCTGTCCCGTTTGTGAACAATCTAAAGCTTCACATGTGGCACCAGCTGATTTATTGCATCTTATGCCCATACCACCTGCACCATGGCATACTTTGAGTATGGATTTTGTCATCGATCTACCAGTGTCTAATGGTTTTTCAATCATTTGGGTTGTGGTAGACTATTTTACAAAAATGGCCCATTTCGTTCCTCTTAAACACATGCCTACAGCTAAGGAACTTACTGATCTGTTTGTACATCACGTGCTCAAAATACATGGATTACCGTCCATAATTATATCTGACTGTAATCCACAATTTATTTCCAGGTTCTGGCATAGTTTTTGTTCATCAATGGGTATTGATGTCCGTCTGGCTTCTGCTTATCATCCACAGACTGATGGACAGACGGAACGTCTCAATCAGACAATAGAACCAACTTTACGCTATTTATTAACTACCTGGACAACAGAATGGTAAAAAACCATGCCTCTAGTGGACTTTGTTTATAACAATACTGTCCATTCGCCCACAGGGGTTTCTCCATTTTATTGTTTATTAGGCTATCATCCAAAAATGTTACCCATACCACAGGATCCTATTTCAGAATCTGTCCCTGCAGCCCACATTCATCATACGCATCTACATAAAATACAAGAACAAGCACATTCACATTTAAAACAATATCAGCAACAGGTTAAAACGCAAGCTGACAAACACAGGAAACGTGCCCCGAAGTATGCTATTGGTGATAAGGTCTGGTTGTCCTCAAAGAACCTGCGTTTAGCCGGATCTCGTAAGCTTCAACCTCAGTTCTTAGGTCCCTTCCCTATAATTAAACTCATCAACCCTGTTACTGTTGAACTATCTTTACCTACTGAATACCAAGTTTATCCAGTATTTCATGTCTCTCTTTTGTGACCCTATGTAGCAACTACTCATATGTGTCCTCCTCCTCCCATAAAGGTAGATGGTCAGTGGTAATTTGAGGTCGCCAAGGTCCTTGGTTCAAAAAGACAGCTAAGTATACTGTACTACCTTTTAGCATGGAAAGGTTATGGAGCTGAAGAGAACTCCTGGGAACCAGCATCCTCAGTCCATGCTCCTCGTCTAGTGAGACAATTCCATCTCCAAAATCCCTCAAAGCCACGTCCCGTACCAGGGGTTTTGAGAGGGAGGACTGTCTGGAACCAGGACACTATATCCAACATCATCTCTTGAATGATCTGTCAACATCCCCAAGGTTTTCAATTAAAGCATATAGCCTTTCACTAAAAGGTTAAATAATGTACAAAATATTTCAAAGGCCGAAATAGTGCAAGACCCGAACAAATATTTACTTTTTATTTGTTTTTAACAATGATTGTTTTGATTTCAATAGCTCTAACGCGCTGAAGAAGACGCGCGCTGGCTTTTGTTTATTGGTTGCCAGGGAAACCAGACTACCTGATAGCCATGTGTTTTCCTGAAAGTTCGGCAACGCCCAATGAATAACTATAAATAGCCGCGCCCCCTGCACTCCGTGCTTGACTGTGTTTCTAAATTGAAAGGACTCCCACGTCAAAAATTCCATTCCTGCATCGAGATCCACAAAGAGCTGGCTCCAACGATCAACACCGGCACTGTTTCCTGATTACAGCCAGCTAAGTCCCGTGATTGCATGGCAATGTATTGCGAGTGTAACTAATGTCTGGACTTGGTATTTGTTAGTTTATTTGTTTTTTAGAACTGGTTCAGTACACAATTTGAATATTGAAAGCCCTCTTGTGTTTTCACGCGTTCTCTATGGCAATTCAGTTTGTGTGTGTTTGGCAAAGACATATTTGGTGCATTTGAAGTTGGCAGTTGCTTTTGAATTTGCGTTTGAGAAGGACCAGAGTCTATTTACTTTTGGGTCGCATATAAGAAGCTTTATTGGATACAGCAATCACAATTGAGAACTATGGTGAGATAGTTACAGACCTAAAATTATGAATGATTGTACAAAGGGAAAACTACCCTTAGGGTCCATGACATTTGATTTCTATTTTCTGTCTCATTTGTAGCCCGAGGATATATGACTCAAGCTATTTTAATTAAAGTCTTCAAGGAAGGTGAACTCCTATTTCAGATATAGGTTATCTGTTATGAAAACATACGCTGTTCCTTAATGTGCTAAAAGATGATTGTTATATATTACAAGTGTTACATTATTGTTGTTGCCTTCTGCCAGTGCTTAACTCAATCATTGACTTCCTTCTTAGGATAGAGCGAAGAAGGCAGTTCTGCAAGAAATATCCCGGCTGGTCCAGGTGGCAGAACGAAGCGGTGTCTTTTTCTATCTGTGTCTTATTTCTCATCCCAAACCCCTTCCCTCTTGGAATATTTGCCCGGGCTGCTGTTTACCTTCTTCAGTAGCGCTGAGAATTATTCAAAGAGGGTTGGGGCACTATCATCAACCCTGCGGAGTACCTGGTTTTCAGGTGAGTGGTTGGACCATAACAGCACGTTCAGCAGGTGCTCGGACAATAAGTCGAAAACCTCCGCATGATGTTGAACTAGCGAGCGGCAGTTAATGCTGCCGATTTTAAATTTAAGTAGCTGACTGCCTAGCGGTGCACTCAGGCCGTATTGAGCCCTAAAGTTACAGACACTGCGGTGCAAGGCACCTGCAGTAGAGGACCAACTGTGTGCCCCACACAAGGGGCTACTCCTTTGCACTGAGAGCAAGTCCTTACGAGAATATACTAGCCTATGGGTAGGAGAAAGGGCATAGAGCCTGGCTCCTGGCGATGTCCAGGCGTGAACGGGCGAAGGCGGGCTTGCCTGTGGTGTGCTTTTGTTGTGCCAGCGGCGCGCCCGCTGCGCGTGTGCCGCTGCGGCGTGCATGATGTACTTGAGGGCACAACTGACTCCTCCCAGTCACGCCTCTGATTGGAGAAAATGAACCCATCAGAGCACGGCACAGCCGAGTAGGAAAAACCTCACCCCACATAAAAAAGTGTCAGAAGTTAAAAGTATTTCCATTAAAGGAGCATAAAAACAATCAGCGTTAGTGGGAACCTGCCACAGATAAACTTTAGCGAGCAGTCCTTCTCACAGAGAACACTCTCTCCCCCCAACAGTGCATCTGCGCGCGGCATTTGGAATGTACCTGGGGGCACAAATGTTTCCTCCCAGGCACACCTCTCATTAGAGAAAAAGAACCAATCAGAGCACGGCACAGCCGAGTAGGAAAAACCCCACCCCACATAAAAAAGTGTCAGAAGTTAAAAGTATTTCCATTAAAGGAGCATAAAAACAATCAGCGTTAGTGGGAACCTGCCACAGATAAACTTTAGCGAGCAGTCCTTCTCATAGAGAACACTCTCTCCCCCCAACAGCGCATCTGCGCGCGGCATGTGTAATGTACCTGGGGGCACAACTGTCTCCTCCCAGGCACGCCTCTGATTAGAGAAAAAGAACCAATCAGAGCACGCCACAGCAGAGTAGGAAAAACTACACCTGACAGAAAAAAGTGTCCGAAGTTAAAAGTATTTGCATTAAAGGAGCATAAAAACAAACAGCGTTAGTGGGAGCCTGCCACAGATAACCTTCAGCGAGCAGTCTCTCTCACAGAGAACATTCACTCTCCCCAATCAGGAAGACGGGTTGTCTTTTATTCTGAAACCTCTCATGTGTATGCATGACCTTAACATATGCAAACTGGTCTGACCATAATATGTTCTTTCATATGCCTGACCTTAAGATGTCCTCTGACATACCAGACCATAACATCCTAAGACATGTGTGACTATAATATGTATATAGGAGAAACCTAATGCAATTACCAATGCTTATTAGTGACTGTACCTGCGGTGATACAGTGAAACATTCACCCAAGGAGCTTGCGAGGTGAAACTTCACCGATAAGGTTCAGAAGATTTGAAAAAACATGGCTTTTTCCAATGTAAACAGATATTCGTGGTGTCTTGGGCTGTGGAATGATCATAGACCCTCCAGTGCCAACATACCTATGGGTAAATGATAGCGCTCTATAAGTGTTACCAAATAAAATAAATAAATAAAATAAGAATCCTCCTTCTTTGTATCTACATTCATGATCAGGATCAGTGAAAATTGAGGAAAGCACTACCATCCCCTACACGTGCCAACAAAACAATAATTAGGTAGAACATCCTACCACATCTCCTGGAAACAGAAAAGAACAAATAAAGCATCGGTGTTAATCAAACAGCTGCAATGATGTGCCTCCTGCCACACCTCAGTCTTGTACAGCAGTCTTTTTACATGCTCTTTACACCGCATTGTTTTGTTCATGCCTTCACTTTAACCGAACAAAAGTAATTTCTCTTCTATCTAATTGTTTTACCACGTTTGTTCTTCCAGTTCTTTATCATTTTAAATTTCCCCTGAATTGGGCAGTTTCTCTTTTGCTTTTCCAGTGCCCGTGCCCAATGTTTACAGGGAATCCAAGCTTTAAAATCTCACGTGAACGGATACCATGCTATTCCATCTCACATCTCTCACTCACATAGTGAACTTCCATGGTTGTGGTGCCCCATTGCGAGCAGACTATGCCACTGTATATCCGGATACATGGCTCTAGCACTGTTAACAAGGAACAAGAAAAATTTACTCAGGTAGGCCCACATTTTTAAGACATGTTTTCCCATTTGTGACCAATTACTGGACTACAGTTACCTTTAGTTGTCTTGCCAGACTCATATAATCTGAAAAGTTCATGAATAAGCTATGGGAAAGCCAGTAGGTCTGGCATTGGCAAGCTGCTGCGATGGTTATTTTGTATTGTAAATATATGCCGCAAATCTAAAAAGGAAAGCATGTGCTGTCACCTTTACTGGCTGCCTTGTTAGCAGTAATAATTTTAATTTAATTTTATATAACAGGCCTTACATTTTTCAAATGAGTGTGTATTATTATTATTTGAGTAGGAGACAAAAATAAATCAACAACTAATAACCCCTTCAAATCGCTGACAGCTACCATGTTACAATGTCACAAACACTTTATAACAAACTTAAATAAGGAATGCATGCAATATAAATAGCCAGCACTTAAAGTTAATACAAATAATACATAAAAGCACACTTTGTACTAACTTTGCAACAGAACAGAAATACATTATTTTAAGGTGGATGTAAACAATGTGCACAGGCTTTGTGCAGTTACTCAAAGTGAATGGAGTGAAGTGGGCTGAACCACTGTCCCATGCCGTATGCTGTCGCGGGTGGAGGTAGAACGTGAAGGGCGATTTGACAGATCAATGGATAAAGACCACTAACCAAAAGCCCCTCTATATTTGTATATCATGGATGATTTTTTGGGGGAAAAACAATAGTCTGCCAAAAAGCTAATGCTGTCTCAAATGCCAGCCCTAAACAATTTGTTTGTATTATCAAATAATTTGTGATTTAAGGCTTAGGTTGAAACGTGAATTGTTCATTTCTGAATTAAATCTTAAAACACAGCTCATTCTTAATTTTGAGGCCATTACTTATGGCATCACACCTGAACAGTGGACAATCATGCTTGATTTGTGCGCTTAAGACATCATTATGAGATTTTTCTTTAATTCTTTTAACTTTATGTTTCTGTGACAAAAGACCCTGTCACTCCCATGTTACAGCATGCAGAACGGTATTTCTGGGTTCTAGGAATGCTGGACCATTACAAGAATGTCCCTGAGAAATGGGGACTAACATGCAGGAGACAGGAGTCAGTGTTTCTCCACTGATTTCTGCAATCCATGTCTGGCCGCTAAGTGGGCTTCAGAAGCCGATAAGATGACTGCCATTGAGTTGGGTAACAATTAGCATCTGTTTTTCAGTGCCACAACACCCCAATGGGTCATCAATGTGTGCTTACAAATACACTCTGCCTTAGGTTATTTCTCATTTGGGAACTTATTGCACATGGATGGTTTGCCTTCTTTGAGCAGCTAAAATGTCCAAGTAAAAAGTCAAGAGCTGTGGGATTTCAACAGCTGCTACAACAGAAATGACATGCCTCTTGTATTGAGGTCCTAAATATTATTGTTAGGCCATTGGCAAAATGTTCCATTCTGCTGCGACTACTCCATGTCTATGTTATTTATTTTGTTACATCTAGGACCATGCCTTGCTCCTGAAGGACTGTATGCCCTTTGGGATTTTTACTCTCCTGGTACATAAGAGGGGGTTTCCCGGTTTATTCTTCATGTTGTCAGACACAATACTTAGACTCTCATCCGAGGCAGATTGCAGTAATGTGGCGCTAGTCTATCCTTACCTCGGTAGGCCTTCAGCACGAGCTGTTGTTTAAAGGAGAATGAGAGAACTTTGGTAATCCCACAATGAAGAATTCAGGTATAGACTGAAGATCACGCGTGCCAAAATGGAACCCTTGGGATCCCAAATAGCATGTGGTTGGAGACAGGCTCATTATTTATTTTACTTATATATTTATATAGCGCAGCTAATACCCTAAGGCGTCTAGGTGCTTGTCGACCAACATCCTGCAGCCATGAGTGAAAAGTGCTGAATAATTAAAAGTAAAAATGTAACCGAAGTTATGCCTTGAAAAGCCAAGTCTTTAGACCCTTCCTAAAAGAGATCAGGTCAGGGGAGTTTTTAAGTGTGAATGGCAGCTGATTCAACAATCTGGCAGTGATATTTAAAAAACTTTGCCACCCCAGTTAGAAAGTCATGCTTTGGGAACCTCCAACAACATATGAGAAGAAGACAGCAGCATTCGGGTTGGTGTGTACCAGCGAAAGTGGTCAATCAGATATGCAGGGCCCTGGTTGTGCAGTGCCCTAAAGGCAATGCAAAGTGCCTTAAAATTGATCAGTTTTTCCACTGGAAGCCAGTGTAGGGTATTGAGGGCCACCTTTGCGGAAGAGTATTTTGGTAATTTAAAAAGCAGACGGGTGGCCGAATTCTGTATCACCTGCAGTTTAACAAGGAGGGCTTTTTTAATTCTGATCAAAAGGCTGTTACAATAGTCCAGACTTGTTAGGTCTAAGGCTGAGACCACTGTTTTTTGTAGGTCGAGTGGTATGAAAGGAAAAATTTTCCACAGGACCTTCAGGAACTAGCAGGTAGCTGACTTAGTTGCTGACCCCCAACACTGAAATAAATTAGCTAAAAAAGAGAAAAGCTATTCTTCACGGTCTATCTCCCAAACACCAAGGATAATACCATATGTAATAAGATAATATATAAAGATTATTTCGAGTATGATAAAAGTTTCAGTAGCATATGCCAAATAAACATTATATACATCAAAATGATCTGTGTTAAATGCTCAAGATAGCTATCTAGTACCAAAAAATCTTTTCATCAAACGACTGTAAAATTTCCATAAAACACTCCAATATCACGTAATCATTTTACAATGTCATAAAAATATCAGCATTTAGAATTGCACAAAGCAAAATAAAATCTTCCCAGAATTATATGTCCTTGTAATTAAACTCAAATAACCTATAGGGATGACTTGAGCAGTCAACTACAAGTAGGAGACAGCACCAAGCTTTCGGTACCCAATATTTAAGGTATGTAACCTTTGCAATAGTCGACATAATGTGTCATTCATCAGACTGTAAGAAGTTGCAGGCGTGAGGCCTTTTGACACTTTCCTATAATCCATTCTGTTCTCTTATTTCCTGGTCTGTAGAGTGCCTAATGATGATCCTCCTGGTCTCCAGTTATGTGCAATTTGTACATGGGGTCAATGCTTGCCTTGATGCATGATCTTCAGGTGTTTTTATCATTTCAACCTGCAGTGCAAACAGATGACAGCCCACAGCAATTTTGCAATGTTTTCAGTTGCTTTCATGCTACCTGATTCATTACAACTCGCAGAGCACTTCTCACCAATATCAAATCTACAACACACCATGCTTTTGTGAGTCGTGGAATCTAGGGTCTGCAATGCATAGGCGTCTTTCTGTCAAGTGCCAAGTACTACACATCACAGGTTAGACTAACTCATTTCAGTGCAGATGTCCATATACCCACCCTGTAATGTAATGTCACTTCAGTTTAGTAGCTTCTTTGTGTCTTCACTTGCATGAGACACAACTGTGGTTGAGCCATCACAGGTTCTGCTGTTTTGGGTGGAGAGGTGAGATTGCCATCGGAGTGCTTCTGGTTATTTGGCTTTCACCGGCCCCAGAGTTACTATTCTCTACCACTGTAGTTAGAGGCATGAGTGGGGTGTGTGTTGTGGCTTGACTGACCCCACTCTGGTGCATTCCTTCGACCACTGAGGATCATTTGTGTTCATTTGTGCACAGGTGTCAACTTGTTCCATTCCACTCTTCTTGTTAGCAGGAAATGGTCTGTCTTACTAATCGGTTATATGTCCTTTGCATTAAGCCAATGAATAGTTTTATTCTTTTTTTTTTTTTTTTAAATTTTTTTAACAATAAATCAATTACAAGCATGGGCCTACAACCACCAGGGCCGGCCGCTAGATTCAGAAAGGATCATACAGATGTTAAGGCAGTAGTCGACTCCCGGGGCCCAGCCCCGTACATGGCTCCGGATAGTCCTAGGGAAGCAGGATACATAGGTTGAACATAAATAACAAATAAAAACAAAAGGCGAGGCGTAAGGGCAAAAAATGTGGGTCAGGCTACGTCCGGGGGACTCTACTTCAGACCTTCAAATAGCTATCAAGAGGAAGGAGTACTGATAGGTCGGGGGGGGGGTCACGGGAGAGGAACGTCTATATTCGGTTATTCCAAAAGTCGCAAGGAACCATCAAGGGTCAGGGGGACAAAGCAATATCGGTGTCCACTAGGGGGGGAATACAGATACCCCCACGATACGCGTTCCATTGCCCCCAGATTCTACCCCATGCCCCCGGTTTACCACGAGCCACATACACAGTCTTCTCCCTGAACATGCACCAGTCCATGTTCTCCTTCCATACGGACACGTTGGGAGGCCGCTGGGAACCCCAAAGCTGCGCTATATCTCTCTTGGCAATCATGTTCCCCAGGGCCGCCCACCGAGTCTGAGCCGCGTTATAATCATTGGGCTCCCACACATTCAGGACACAGCGACGCACCTCTGGCAGCAGCACAACCCCGGTGACCTGTCCCATGACCACATGAACCCGGCGCCAGTATTCCGCCACCTCGCGACACTCCCAAAGGATATGGAGAAAGGTGGCTCTGAGTCCACATCCCCGCTTACAGAGCCCGTCTTCAGAAAATCCCATCGAGACCAAACGGGGACCCGTCACATACACCCGGTGGAGAATCTTAAGTTGGACCAGGCGGAGACGGGCTGGAATGGCCACTTCCTTGGGGGACGACAGTGCGGACTGCCAGTCCTCGTCGTCCAGTTCCACCCCATCCCCCGTCCACGCCTCCCGGAGGCGCACCAAGAGGTCAGCCCGATTATTGATAAGTTTTTTATAAATTAATGAGATAGTACTGTCGGGGACATGACCATCGAGTATGCGGTCCTCGAGGGGCGAAGAAGCCGGGATCTTGGTCCCCTCCCCAAAAACAGAGAGCAGGGCATGCCGAATCTGGGCGTAGCGGAAGAACTCCCTTTCCGTAAGTTCGTATTCGCTCTGGAGCGCCGCGAATGTTTTAACCGCACCCTTAATCCATAAGTCTCCCACTCTACTAATACCAATCGTGTCCCAACGTTCAAACCCCTTCGTTGTCCAGAGGCTTCCCAGGCGGTCGGAGGCAAACAGAGGAGTAGCACATGTTAATCGCTCACTCCAGCCCAAGGCTACATTGGCCGCCTTCCAGATCCGTACCGCAATCTTAGTAGGGCCCGTAAGGGTCCGTCCAGCCGAGCTGGAGTAAAGTGCCCTGTTATAGTTTCCGCCGGGAAGCAGGAATTTATCCATCTCATACGCCGGATTCAAGCCAGGCGCATACGTGGCATGGTTAATGGCCGATAGCTGTGAGGCCCAATAATACCTGCGAATGTCGGGAAGCGCGATGCCCCCGTCGTACCAGGGGAGAGTAAGCTTTGCCAGAGCGATACGCGCCCGTCCGTCCCACACCAGTCTCCTCTGCAGGCTCTCCACCTCCCGAAAGTAGGACACAGGAATAACATCGAAGGAGTTCTGAAGTGCATAGAGAAATCTGGGAAGGGACATCATTTTAAACAGTGCTGCCCGACCCAGCGGGGACAAGGGCAGCTTACACCACCGAGCCGTGTCCTCCCTCAAACGCCGAAGTGGAAGCAGGAGATTCTGCTCATAGCGAGCCACCGGGTCCATCGAGACGTATATTCCCAAGTATTTAAAGCCGGACAGAGATAATTGGATCGGAAGCCGAGGCGGCAAGAGAGGAGGGTCACCGGAGATAGGATAGACACAGGATTTAGACCAGTTGATCGTTAGACCCGAATTTCTCCCAAAGGAAGTCAGAACATCAAAGAGAACATTAAGCGACTGCCGCGGCGAGGTGAGATACAGGAGAATATCGTCCGCATACAACGAGACCCGATCCTCGAAGCCCGGGGCCCACCGGATCCCTCTGATCGAGGGCTCCCAGCGGAGCCAAGCAGCGAGCGGCTCCAAGGCAAGAGCAAAGAGCAGAGGGGACAACGGGCACCCCTGCCTCGTACCCCTACCGAGAGCGAAGGGCCGAGAGACCCGCCCATTAACTACCACCTGAGCCATGGGTCCCGTGTAAAGAAGCTTCACCCAGCCAAGAAATCCCTCCCCAAAGCCGAATTTGGTCAAGACAGCCCAGAGGAATGGCCACTCGATGGTGTCAAAGGCCATCGTGGCGTCTAAAGAAACCAGCACGGCTGGTTCGGAGAGGTACTCGGCCCTGGCGAGGGCGCCGTGAAGACGCCGCAAGTTAAGAGCGGTGTTACGGTGAGGGATGAAGCCGCATTGATCAGGATGAATCAAATCGCAGATGACGCTCAACAAACGATTGGCAAGGACTTTAGCCAGGATTTTAGGCTCTGCATTTAGCAGTGAAATAGGCCTGTAGGAGGCACAGCGATCTCGTAGCTTACCGTCCTTGGGGATCACAACTATCGTAGCCAGACGCTGGTCGTCAGGAAGGGAGCCTGCCTCAAGGGACTCCTGAAACATACGACGGAGGAAGGGCGCGAGTTTATCCGGGCGCAACTTATATAATTCAATAGGCAGCCCGTTGGGACCCATCGCCTTGCCCGAACGAAGGGACCGAATCGCAGTTGCAATTTCATCTACAGACAAGGGGGCGTCCAGCTGCTCACGGTCTTCGACGGACAGGCCGGGCAAAGCAATATCCCGCAGCAGAAGGCAAGAGTCTTCTTCATCCCTATCAGTCACCGGGGAGTACACGGCCCGGAGGTGGTCAGCGAAACATTCCACAATCTCACCAGGCTCAGTCACACACACTCCATCCGAGACACACAGCTCCGAGACCACACGATTCACTCTCTCCTTCTTATCCAGCCACGCAATCAACTTTCCCGCCTTGTCCCCGGCATCATATAGTCGACCCTGCTGCTCCCTATACATCGTTTTGGCAGCGTCAGTGACAAGAGACCTGTATTCAAACTGTTTCAGGCTGAGGGCATGGAGCCCGTCCGGAGTGACACCCGTCTCCAAGGCCGACTCCAGCCCCGAGATGTCAGTCTCCAGCTTCACCGCTGCCTCACTCTTGAGCTTCTTAGCCACCACTATCTGGGAGAGGGCGTGTCCGCGGATCACGGCTTTAAAGGCTTCCCACAGGGACATTGCGGACGACACCGACCCCTCGTTTTCAAGGAAGTATTGGTCCATAGCCTTAACCAGGCTGTCGCGAGTCATAGGGTCTCGCAGGTACCACGGGTTAATGGGAGCAATCCGCCCTGCAGACCGCGACTCGGTGTCAAAGAGCAGCCACAGCGGGGAATGATCGGAAATACCCCGCGCCAGGTGCCTAACCTCTCGAATCCGACCAGTCTGTGCCGCGGGCATAAGGAAATAGTCTAACCTAGAAAGACTCCCATGCGCCCCAGAGTGAAAGGTGTACTGTCATTGGGTCGGATGCATTAATCTCCAACTATCCACCAGGCCGAAGGTCTCCAGCAGGCCACCAAGCCATGCCTGGGCAGCGGGGAGGGCCCTGGGTGGGTGACGATCCAGGTCACCCGAAACCACCGAATTAAAGTCCCCGCCCATAAGCAAAAGACCATCCGGAAGTTCAAGCAGCATTCGACCCAAGTCCGCGAAAGTGGAGTTCTGGAGGCCCGGGGGGACGTAAACTGAGACCAGGGAAAGGGGCTGCCCCTCCCACCTCCCAGTCAGACACACATAGCGCCCTCTGTCATCCGAGATTACCCTAGTGATATCCAACGGAAGTGAGGACCGCAGGAGAATGCCCGCCCCCCTGGAACCAGTTGTGAAACCAGAATGGGCCACGAGGCGGTATCCCCCCCTGTTCATTGCATGACAAACATTGCCAACCAGATGCGTCTCCTGGATAAACACCACATCAGGAGTCAGACGACGCAAATACTGCAGTACTACACCCCGTTTGATACGATCCCCCAACCCATTGACGTTCCATGACATCAGTCTCAACCCGTCCCCCCCCATCCCCTCCAATAGATCAAAGGCCCCCCAGTCAGTAGCACAGTTCCCGAATCTGGACAAAAATCAATACCTCGCCCTGCGAACAAAAACACACAGCAAAACAACCCCTCCCTCCCCCCAACCCCCCCCCAAATCCAACTCCCCCCACCCTGCACCCCTGCGGGCCAGAAAACCCCCCCAACTTGCAGTGTGCCTGTCGCCCTACTAACCCCATTCTACGAAAAGACCCCGGAGGAGGAAAGGGACCCGTCCCCGCCCGCCCCCCACACAGGTCCTAGTGAGACAAAATGAACAAAAGAAGTAAAACCCAGCTGAACAATGCAAAATGGCAAAATCAAGGACCAAAAGTCACTCCAAAGGGGACCCGTCACCTTCGGCGCCTGCAGAGGGCCCGGGACGGTCACCTCTGTCCGGCAACGAGTCCAGCCAGTCACTCACGGCCACAGGAGAGTCAAAAAAGGCAGTCCGATCCTCATGTTCCACTCGGAGTATTGCAGGGTAGAGCATAGAGTACTTTAGGCCCAGTTCACGGAGACGACGCTTCACCCCCTGGAATCCCATCCGCTGTTTCTGGACAAGTTGGGTAAAGTCCGGATAAAAGTTAATGGATGAGTTCTCATGACGAACCGGGCCGTGGACCCGTGAGGCCTGCAGAATCGCATCTCGGTCTCTATAGTGGAACAGTTTGGCCACGATAGGCCTCGGGGGGGCCCCCGGCCGTGGCCGACCGCCCGGAACTCGATGGGCCCGCTCCACGGCAAAGAACTTACTTAGGCCTGCAGGGGCCAACTGTTGGAGGATGAGTTCCTCGACCAGGAGGTCAACCGGGCGGATGTCGGAGGACTCCGGTACGCCTATGACACGGATGTTGTTGCGTCGGGCCCGTCCCTCGAAGTCCTCCAGCCGCCGGGCCATCTGATCGTTGACCGCCTTAATGTCACCAAGCGCGGCCTGCAGGTCCGACACATCCGTACCAAGGGTGGAGGTCCGCACATCGAGAGCCTGAACCCTCTCGTTAGTTTTGGAGAGATCTGCCCGAATTAAGGTGACATCAATTGCCACCGTGTCGATTTTACGGGCCAGGGCCTCGTATTGCGTGGCGATGGTTTCCCTGATGCCATCAATGGCGCCCATGATGTCCTGCAGGGAAAGCTCCGGAGAGACGGTCGTGCCACCACCGACGGCATCCGGGGGGGGGGCGGTCGCTCCAGGGGACCCTCTGCCCTGAGTGTAGCGGTCCATGTTGTTGCCCTGGACCGGTCCCCCGCGGAGGGAGGCCTTAGTCTTACGCCCCTCGGGGCCCCCCTTGCCCCCCATGTGGTCACGGACACCGAAGGGGACCGCCGATCAAGAGTCGTAGGGGCACCGGCACCACAGACCAGCGCCTCACCAGAGACCACAATATAGCGGTGCGGGGGGACCCAAGGCGATGGGCACACTAGTGGCAGGTGGAGACAAGGCCTCGCGCAGAGGCCAAGGAAACACCCCGCCACATCCAGTGCATTCGCAGGCCAGCCCCCTGAAGTCCGAAAGTGAAACCGAAAGTGGTAGAGCGGCCACTGGCACCGCACTGCAGCCGCTGTTGTTCAATTACGACACGGCTCCACGGTTCACCTTCGCCCCGGGCACCTCCGTCGGGTGGGTCCCAAAAGTTCGAACAACGACAACTCAGGATTCCCAGGTCCGATTCGAGTTCTGAAAAGAGATACGTGCTCAGCCGGTCTTCATCTGCCAGATTCCATAGACCACATCAGGATATTCTCAGGATAAATTCCGAGGAGCAGCAAGGGTCCGGGGAGCCCTGTGCTCACGCGACCATCTTGGATGCGCGCTAGGCTCCTCCTCCTAATAGTTTTATTCTTGAGCTGGCCATGGGACTGAGTTGTGCTAGGGGTCAAAGGTGGAACAGTAACGAAAAACCGCTACATAAGAGCAGCAAGCTGGTGGCAGCTTCATTGCAACTGGGGAAAATGTCGCTCCAGGTTTATCCAGGGTCTCACCCTCATAAGGAGTTAAACCACGCTAATGTAGATTTCTGAGCCGTGGTGGAAAGTGGTTGCGGCTGGACAGTATTAACCACATACTGTTCCCTTCCTGATGACGTATGGGAGGTCATCCTTAGCAATAGTACCCGGGGCATCACAGAAATGGCTGGTAGAGGACAATACAAGACTGTTGATAAGTGTTCCTCTGTTACTAGTGCCACTCGGAAGAGAGGTTGGGTCATTAGACAATGCAAAATTGGTTAATTGAGCAGGTTAGGCTCTAGCATGGCATTAAGGGCGACAGAATAGGAGGCTTGAAGGTTCTTTAATTTTGCCTAGTTATTTAGTAAAGGGTAGCAACAAACTTTCCAATAACCCCTTAATGCACTCTGATAATTGTCCATGCAGAGTTTGCAACATGGTATCTGGAAAAAACCTTTGGAAGTTTACAGCTTTAGTCGAAAAAGCCTGAGTGTCTTGAGTTGAGATCCCCTCTTTTTGTCCTTGGCATCTTTTCCATTTTGCAGGCGGGACTCCATTAGGATGCGTAGATTTTAGGTGGCTGCTGTCGTGGTCAGAGCCATGATCCCCCAGGGCGTGGCATACTATTTGAGGGTCATTAGTATAACAGGAGACAAGGCCACGGGTACTGGCTGAATGGTTAAGTCAGGAAGAGTTAAAGAGCCAGGGGGAGCAGGAGCTGGGCCAATGGAAGCAGATAGGGGATCTCAATTTCTTTGTTAATGGCAACTACTGCTTTCCTAATATATCCATCTAGGGTGGAAACTCCAGATTTAGCACCGGACTTGAAAGTGGGTGGGGTGCTTTACGGTTGGGTATCGTTATATGAAATGAAGCTGGTAAAGTACAAAGATGTTGGTATAATATAGTACCTGTGTATAGATTCTTTGATAGTAAGGCCAAAAGAGGGGTGGCCCAGGGCAGCCTCGCCCTGCCGTGGACGGGTGCAGATGGGCTGGCCATTGGTGAAAAATGGGGACCAATAGATCATTCTATGATGAAAAATACATTTAAGGAGTAGTTTAGACACAGATTTTCAGGTCATAATCATTGGCAAAAGGATTGAATACACCATTCAGTTCTTGCGGTACAGTGAAATGCTAATAGTGCCCTCAATGTGTGTGTGTACGGGGGTGGAGGGGCACAGAATAGCTGGCATAATAATCCCAAAATGTACCTGACATATGGCTATGTCTTTTGTGACTGATACCTTTGGCCATTCCTTGCCACTTAGCCAAGACAATTTTACATTCTCGGGCTTGTAGTCACCAGTGGACAGATGGCCATTACATGACTGAGCTAACTTCCATTTGGTCAGCTGCATTAAAGACTTTTTGGCAGGCTGCTTGCATGTTACTGCATTTAACCACATTCTGCTTCAATAGCATCAGTGCAGATTTACAAGGTTCAAAGATGCTTACACCTTCTGTGCTGAAGCTTTCCTATGTAAATACATGCTGGTGCTTCAAAGGCCCTTCCACGCAGCTCATATTGACAGGATGCAGGGCCACTCAAGGGGCATAACACCAGGGTCACCTGAGGCATACAGGTCCACTTCAGCCTTGTCCCACAGTGAGATAAACCAAGAGCCTGGAAGTCCAAGAACGCAAAAAGTGATTGCAGTGACAAGGTAAGAGTGGTGGGGTGGGGAGAGGGGGACAGTCGACAGACGACGACGAGGGAGAATCAAATTAAAAGAAAAGAAAACCACTTAACTTACGCGCGCCGCATCGTCGACTCGGCCTCACCACTCTTACCTGCACTGCCCATCACTGAGTGGTTGTCTAAAAACACAATACTGTCTAGGACTGTCACATATGGGCACACGTAGTGCCTAAGAACTGCACAGAATGTCATAAGGGGTTCTATCAGAAATTTTACTACTCCCTCACTCATTTTGATCTGACACCGGGGGTTTTCACCTAGGGTAGGAGTCATAGCTTCCCATAACTGTTAATTTCTGATGGATCAGCTGTCAATTCCCTAGTAGGTAGTTCAGCGGTTTCCTACTGTCCATGGTGGTGGATGTCAGAAATTGCAAGTGCTGTATTTATTTGATGACAATGTTATCGCTTAATAGTTGTTTTACCTGACCTGAAGTATCTGATGCAGCGCGGAATGCAAAATCCCTCCCTTCGTCACAGATCATAGATCACACTCAATCACTACATTCGCTGGTGGGGCCCATAACACCAACATTCATCCTTCTAATAACCTGTTTCCAAAGAGGCGATTGCTCCACTCGCTGTAATGGAAGGAGAGACTCATATATCGCTATTTATTCCGACCTAAACATCACCTTTAGTACTCCTTCCATGAATAGGCCATGGATCAGCTAGCTGCAGGTTGGAGTGATAACAAAATCTTTAACTTATTTACATAAATACATTTTTCATAATAACGACCCAATACAGTTCTTGTAATAAATCTTAAAACTTTATCTAAATAATTGAAATTCGAGTCTCTGGTTTAATCAAACAATAGATCATCATAGTTACCTATTCTGGCTAAAAGTCGCCCTCTAAGTCAAAATCTTGGTCATCGGTTCATACTGTCAGGGTCTTAGGAAACAGCAGTCCTGCAGTGTCACCGTCCTCTCCGTCAGCATAACGCCAGGAAATCGAAAATCTTCTGAAGGGTCTCGCTTTCAACCTCTCTATTCTACCTTTTTTATAGTAAAATTACATTCCAAAGAGTAACGAATTATATTTTGAACGTTTCTAATTGGTCCATTTAAAATGGTTCCACAGCTTTCCCATACGGATAATGTGTCGTTAGATATAGTTCTTAGTTTCTCCTCGGAATAGTATCTTTTCATTGTTTCTTTCAGAGCAGCTGGCTGGTAGCTCGGTGTGTCCTTGGGTGGCACAGTTGAGTTAGGGTCGTTCAAAGGCCACTGCAGCTGATGGTGACGCATGCGCACTTCACCCAGAGACGTTCACAAATGAAGTCAATTCGTCTGATAGGGATGTCAGCCATTTTGTGGCCACCAAATGGTCAACTTAAGCAAAGAAACACAAAAATGTAATTAATACATGGAAATGACTAATAAAATGTTATCCCCTTACTAATACCCATATGTGTGTGTATTTATCTAGCAGAAGCAACACTTAATGCAAGTTATATTCACATTAATAATGCACAAATCACGAATACATCACGGAAGCAACATATATAATCATGCAATTTCTAATTGTCTATTATTAATATGCATACAAAATTAGTTTACATTATTAATTAGGCCATGCAAATGCAATTCCCACGTATATTTCTTATATTAGTAATGTTGGTCAATTCACACAGCAAACTATTTGTACAATTACTATTAATTAATTATTCTTACTAATGTAAACATGCAAAATGGAGAGGGTATACAATTTTTTAAGAAAACCTCACTCTAGCAATCCCCCCTTTGGTGATTTTATCACCACCACAACACCAAATTTATTCACCCTTTTATGGAAAATTGAAATGTATTCTTGCTCTTAATTATAATTCAGTTTCTTCTTCATCTCTTTTTGCCTTTTTATACAAACTTTCTTTCCACTCATCTATAGTTATCTCTGTTAAATCTCCTTCTGGATCCTTTTTTCTTTTTAGTTTTTCTCTTTTTATCTTATTCTTTGTTTTCTTATTTTTACAACACATACATCCTAATCTTAATAGTAATAACACGAAAATCACACAAGTTAATGGGAATAATATTTTACCTATAAAAGTACTACCTATTTTCATTAAGAAATTTTTAATAGCAGAAATTTTCTTCCCAATCTTTTCCCAAACACCTTCAACCTCCAGTGGTATAATTTCGTCATGCAATTCAGTAATATTTTTAATGTAAACTTTCAGATCTTTGCTTTCGTCTAGAATGTAAGTGCAACAATGTTGAAATTTCAGCATTCCACAGACTCCACCCTCTTTTGCCAATAAGATATCAAGGGCAAGTCGATTTTGCATTACCATAGCACGCATGGCAACCATTTCAGTATTAACCAATAAAAATCCTCCAGCGGTGCTTGTTGACAAGCGATCCACCACTGTTGATAATCTTCTAATATTGTTCGCATTCAGAGATATTCCCACTGCTGGTATCAATGCTCCAAAAATGTCAACTATAATTTCTGCCCAAGATTCTCTTTTACTACGTGTTAATTGATTACCTAACCTATGTACACCATCTTTACCTCTATCCATGTGAAAGATTTTTGGGAAAAACCAGGCCTACGTAATATGTGCCATACCATTGGTCTGGCAAGCGATAATATGCCCTGTTCCCACAGATAAAATAAAGTCCAGGGAAAACTGGATCTCTTCCACCTTTAAATCCCCATCCACCTATGATTCGGTATGTATCATGGCACTCACTATTCCCTACAAAATGATTATCGTACGCCGTTTGATTTCTTCTTATACACAGTTTCCCTTTCTGAGGCCAATCTAAAGCCAAAGTTGGATTAGACTCTCCTTTCATATGTTTTTCCATTTCTACATCCCAGACTGTTTTCTCCCCTTTTCCTTCAGATGCCTTTCTTTTCATTTTCAATCTCCTTTCCTCGACCATGTCTAGGAATGTCCTTTCTTCATTCTTCAAACTGCATGTCAAATTATTTTTAAATATATACTCTAATGTTAGCTCCTTAGTTACTAAGAAAAATTTGCCTAATACCTTAGCAGGTCTTACTTTGTTTAGTTTGTTATCAGCAGGTACTTGCGCAAAAATGTTATCAACATCTGAAAAATAATATTCTAATTTACCTGTCTCATATAATAAGCTTGCTATCATACTACATGCTATTCCATACGTTGCTGGAAGGTGATGATAAGTCACTCCCTCTGACACAGATGCAGGTAACTGCATGCATACGTAGCAGTCCCTTACGTCCATGGTCTTTACATATTCATACAATAACTTTGAAAACACATTATTTGAAAAATGCGATGCAGCGTGCGCAACAAAATTCGTTTTATTTATTTAAATGTGTACTTACCTCTGTTCATCCATATTCCGTTGTTTACATTTCCCCACCCTGCCCCTCCCCCGCCTCACCGCCCCACCGAACTTCCTCCACGGACCGCTACTGCTTTTACATCACTCCTTGTTAGTCGTACCAAGGGTTTTGCAATCAGGAAAAAATTGCTAATCCACTGACGGCAGTACCCCACCATTCCCAGAAACATTCTCACCTCTCTTTGGGTCATGGGGGCTCTCATTCCTTTTATGATTATGATTCTGTCTAATATTTTTCTCAGTCCTTTCTCGATTTTATGTCCCAAATACTGTACTTCTTTCTTACAATACTGTAATTTTGCTGGTGACACTTTCAATCCTCCGTCTGCCAAATGATTCAGTAGTACTATTGTGTCTACCTCGCAAGCTTCACGTGTTTTCGACACCACCAAAAGGTCGTCGATATATTGCACTAGTACTGAGCTTTCAGGCATTTGCAGACTTTCCAAAGATTTCTTTAACAATTGATTGAATATTGAGGGGCTCTCTGTATACCCCTGTGGCATTCGGCACCATGCCAAAATCCGCTCTCCAAAACGAAATGCAAAAATAGGCTGACTGTCATGGTGCAATGGGATAGAAAAGAAAGCATGGCATAGATCAATTACTGTATACCATTCCGCATCATGGGAAAACTGGTACAGAATTACTGATGGGTTTGGCACAATAGGACAGCATGATACCACAATTTTGTTTACCTTTCTCAAATCTTGCACTATCCTGAATTTCCCATTAGGCTTTTTCAGTCCCATTATCGGTGAATTACATGGACTACTCATTATTTCTCGTACAATTCCTTGCTTAATCATTTTCTCAATTATTGCAGTAACCCCTTCAATTATCTCCGGTGTCAACCTTTACTGAGGGACATTTGGATAGCTTATTCCTTCCTTCACAGTTATTTTGACTGGATCTACGTTTCTCATTAACCCTACATCTTCTCCAGTAAAATCCCACACTTCTGCCTTCACTGACTGTTTTAGTTCTTTAGGTAATTCATCAGGGTTGAATATTGCATAGGTCTCAGTTACCTCATTTTCTCTGTTAGCTATAGTCATTTTATACAGCACTTCCTCATCTGGTGTTTCAAATGCTATTCCATCTGGAGTACAGAATATAGGGCAATTCATCTTGCACAACAGGTCCTTACCTAATAAATTCACTGGACTGGTGTCACACACAACAAAGCGGTGCATCTCTGTAAATTTCCCTATACTAACGTTCACTGGTTCTGTCAAAAACGTTTTTATCTGTCTGTTGGACACACCAACCACTTGGATTGTTTCATCCGAAAGAGGAAGATTCTTCAGTGGATTTTTATAAAACACATCATCCAACACATCATCATCCGAATCATTTGCTCCGTAACCTCTTGATTCCACATTATTCCTTTTTTCCACACATTTTCTTCCTTCATTCTCTCCTACCGCTCTTACAGGAAACATTCCCTCAGTCATACTTGCATTCCGCCATCTTTTCATTCGATCATCATGCGTTTCATGTCCATATGACCTGCCAAATAAATATCTGTAACTTCTACCATTCCTTTGCTTTTCTCGCTCATGCACTTCATCTTCCCACTCTGTCAATGCCTCAAACTGCGTCGGCCTAGGTCTTGGTTCTAAGTACATCATCTTTTGGCGCAGATTCCTTAAAACCGCCAAATTAAAGGAACCATGTTCTGGAAATGCCAGGACTCCATCGTCCTTGGTATATTTTACCCAATAATCTACCCAAATACAAGTATGATATCCATATTTCGCAATCATTAAAGCTGCGGGGGTTTTCGGTGGAGGAATTAACTGTCCTTCCCTAGTTTTGACCTGTTTATCTTTCTTGAACCACTTTTTAACTTTACCAAACCAGGATTTCTTTTCCCTATCTGGTGGCTGGTAATACATTTTCTTGGTTTCTGTGTATCGCTAGGCTCTTACAACTGTACCGCTATTCTGTCCAGTCACAGCGCGACTTCACGCTAACGCACCAATCAAGAGCGTCTACGTCACTGTCACAGTCCTCTAATCCCAGCGCGACTTACACTAACGCACCAATGGGGAGCGTTTACGTCACCCTGTACTTCTCCAATCCTAGCGCGGCTTTACACTAACGCACCAATCCGGAGCGTTTTACACTTCTGACCCACTGTCCAATCCCAGTGCGGTCGTTCTGACGTCAGCAGCCGCTGCGGCAGCTCTGCTCCTGTCTACCCCTCCTTTACAAGTCCACTCCGTGAACTCTTATTGCAACTTTTTACAATTCTAGTAGTAACAACACTAAAACATCTCCATTGTCCGCTTCGCTAACCAAAGAACAGCAATAGACCTTTCTCACGAGAATTCCGTCTTTCCCGAGAGCAGCGCTTATCTCTGCCCTACTATGGAATCGTTACTTCCGTTGATAAAGTAGCACATCCCTCTACTTCACCCTTCTAGCAAGCATTAGCTAATTGTTTCTCTAGCATTTAAGAAATAAACCTAGAGTTTCGCAATCAACCTTAATGCCTTTACATTCACACTCGTTCATACAAGAAAATGTAGTACATACGCACAGAATCCTGTCTTTCCCGAGAACAGCGAACAGTCTGTCCTACTACAGAATTATGACACACGTTAACAAATCAGCGCTTCCCTCTACTTTGTCCTTCTAACAAGCTCAGAGAACACCTGCTACCTTTTCAGTGATAAGCGTTATCGGTATGCCAATTAGTTTCCTGGTACTTAAAGACCAAAATTTCACAGGTAACCTTTGCTTTCATACACACTTCTCTCACACCAAGAATATTTCTAATGGCAACACACGACGATGCCGCCGAATCGAACCCAGACAATGCGCCGTGCAACTTCACTTGTCACACGTTTCCCCTGTGTACCTACAGGGCAACAACAATTCCGTCTTTTCCGAGAGCAGCGCTTACCTCTGCTCTGCTATGGAACTGTTACAAACTTCCGACTTCCTACATCCCAGAAGCCATGCTAACAACATATAACTCAACTTAACTCAACATATAGTGTTAGTACATAAATCAATACCAATCAATAATCAATAAGCTATTTACAAGCAATGATCACTAAACCCAAACAGTAGCTAACCATACTTCTGCTACCAAGAAAAACTGATGCAGCGCGGAATGCAAAATCCCTCCCTTCGTCACAGATCATAGATCACACTCAATCACTACATTCGCTGGTGGGGCCCATAACACCAACATTCATCCTTCTAATAACCTGTTTCCAAAGAGGCGATTGTTCCACTCGCTGTAATGGAAGGAAATACTCATATATCCCTATTTATTCAGACCTAAACTTCACCTTTAGTACTCCTCCCATGAATAGGCCATGGATCAGCTAGCTGCAGGTTGGAGTGATAACAAAATCTTTAACTTATTTACATAAATACATTTTTCATAATAACGACCCAACACAGTTCTTGTAATAAATCTTAAAACTTTATCTAAATAATTGAAATTCGAGTCTCTGGTGTAATCAAACAATAGATCATCATAGTTACCTATTCTGGCTAAAAGTCGCCCTCTAAGTCAAAATCTTGGTCATCGGTTCATACTGTCAGAGTCTTAGGAAACAGCTGTCCTGCAGTGTCACCGTCCTCTCCGTCAGCATAACGTCAGGAAATCGAAAATCTTCTGAAGGGTCTCGCTTTCAACCTCTCTATACTACCATTTTTATAGTAAAATTACATTCCAAAGAGTAACGAATGATATTTTGAACGTTTCTAATTGGTCCGTTTAAAATGGTTCCACAGCTTTCCCATACGGATAATGTGTCTTTAGATATAGTTCTTATTTTCTCCTCGGAATAGTAGCTTTTCATTGTTTCTTTCAGAGCAGCTGGCTGGTAGCCCGGTGTGTCCTTGGGTGGCACAATTGAGTTAGGGTCGTTCAAAGGCCACTGCAGCTGATGGTGATGCATGCGCACTTCACCCAGAGACGTTCACAAATGAAGTCAATTCGTCTGATAGGGATGTCAGCCATTTTGTGGCCACCAAATGGTCAACTTAAGCAAAGAAACACAAAAATGTAATTAATACATGGAAATAACTAATAAAATGTTATCCCCTTACTAATACCCATATGTGTGTGTATTTATCTAGCAGAAGCAACACTTAATGCAAGTTATATTCACATTAATAATGCACAAATCACGAATACATCACGGAAGCAACATATAATCATGCAATTTCTAATTGTCTATTATTAATATGCATACGAAATTAGTTTACATTATTAATTAGGCCATGCAAATGCAATTCCCACGTATATTTCTTATATTAGTAATGTTGGTCAATTCACACAGCAAACAATTAGTACAATTACTGTTAATTAATTATTCTTATTAATGTAAACATGCAAAATGGAGAGGGTAGACAATTTTTAAAGAAAACCCCACTCCAGCATATCGCCATGACTTACAAGTTTAACAAATTATAGTAGTAGCCTTAAAAGTCTTGTATCTATATATTGTTTATTCAGTTTAATTTGTTTCAAATATCTCCAGACCCATCTTGTTGGAAAACAGAAGTGTATGTGCTTTCTTAAGCAATATAAGAGTATTTCAGTCTGGTTAGACTATTACATTGAACAAAAGAGGTTTGTTTTTTCAAATTTATCTCACTACTTGGGTGGAACTGCTTTGCTATTCGTGCGCTGAACTGCCACTCAAAATGTTGCATGCAAGGCATTTTAATGTCACACATATATACACATTAAAATATGGAAATGTCACACGAAAGCAGTAGGAAAACTTGGCAGCTATATACATCTCGCTGCTAATGAGAGCTTCATTGGACTCTCAACCTGCTGCACTTCCTGGTATGACCCTCAAGCACATATTGTGCGAACGGGGCATAAGCTTGTCTATAAATCACTTTGCACACATGCAGCCCGTTTTGTACATGCACAAATGTGTCTTCCATATTTGTGAATAAATAAAATATCGCTACTATCCCAATTTGTGCTTGTGGACATTGAGTACTTTTTCTGTGAATTGTGCCAAATCTACAGGTCTCTCCCCATTTACATGATCATTATTACTTCAATGTCATTTGGTGCCTTTCCCCTGCACGTTAAATAACACAATATTATACCAAAGCTAGAAAAGCTTACCCCACTCCCATTGGGCTTCATTTTACCATTTGACTGAATGGCATTCCATTCATCCCCAGCAGCAGAGGTCATAAGCGTATTAAAAACATGAAGCAAGAAGCTACAGCCCATGTATATTGATGCCCTGCCCTAACAACTCAAATGAGACTGCACCATTGGGAGGGAGGGGCGTAGCACAGAAAACTGACCACTTGCTGTGTGTGAAAAAAGCTGCAAAGGCCGCTTTATTGAAACAGGTGCACATATGATATTTTCCTTGCAAACTGCCTTACAAAACTAAAACCTCACTATACATCCAGTGAACTAGCCCCTGGGCCCACCCCGCCCCTAAGCCCTCCCAACATGCCCACCCTGCAGCTAACTCATTTACTGTATTGCATTTCATAATTTTCAACTTTCTCTCCCCCCTACATCCTATGACTGTATATATGAACCTGTAAATAACCAAATGCCCTAAACTTGGTTCTCCAACTGGCTACTCCAAACAACTTCTGCCAACTCCTGGAGCACCTGTTCCAAGCAACAACGTACACAACCATGCCCATACACACATGTCTCAACAAAAGAGCCCTTATCTGAAGACCAACAGGTTGTACCCCAGGAAACCCTAGCTAAAAGGATGGGCGGGTGGGGAAAATAAACACTGCTATGCTCCCTGCCACGAGGTCTCTTGAACTTAAAATGGTGGCAGGGAGCCCACCTTGAACCCTTAATATATAGACTGGGCTATGTTTGGGCTATATATGTTGCCCAATGTGAAATGGCAGTCACTGGACTGCCCCACAATCATGGATAGACCTCCACATCTAGTTTGTGAAAACAGATTGTTTTCTTTAGATAACCCTCACCCACCAGGGTTTCCACTTGGTGGCATGCTTCATCCTTGGGCCCTCCCCATTCTGCTGCGGAATGGGCGTGCTGTGACCTGCAAGATACATGAGGGCACTTATAGGTATAATATAATAGATGAATATTAGATGTAAACAATACGAGTGTGGGGGGGGGTCTGAGAATTTAAAATACCTGTAGTAGGTAAAATACTGTGTATTCGCACCTCTGGTTGAAATGATTTTAAAAAAAGGGAAAAGACCAAGACTTTGGGGGAATAAAGCTCCTGGGTTTCTAAGGGTCTACATGTTTCAAGCCCGACCCCAAGGCTTTTTGTCAGGACCAAGGATATCTACTCTCTGATACCACTCCTTTTATCTAGATAGCCGCAATCAATCCGCATGCTAAGGAAAGTAAAATATATACATACAGTACAGTACTGGTGTTATGCCTGAATGATATGTATAAGCCTAAATCTGGCATCATGAGTCCTCTGGGGGAAGGGATACCTTTAGTTACACAGATTCAAACCCTAGGGGTAGTCCTCGAATTACAGCCAAACTTTATACGTTTTAGTAGAAATGCTTTACTCCTCTCTCTATAGCATGGCTCACATTTTAACCATTTCACTGGTGATGTGTTTGCCTTCACTGTGCCAGACCTTTTTTTTTTTTTAAACATAGGTGTCAGGTTTTGCAAACATGTAACTTTGTGCATCTATACAAAATATGTCTTTTTTAGCACATCCAGGGCCAAGTGTTAGTGCAATCCGTGCATCAGTATCTTATTGCAGTCTGAGGAAAGAACAATGAAAAGTGTGGAAGTGTTTTCATTTTTATTAACCAATTTCTTCAATATTTTGTTTCATTTCTCAAATGTACAAATATAAATCCTCAAATGCTTCCAGTGTCTGGCAGAGAAGAACATATCATTCCAAGTTGTGATCCCATCTGTGGTCTTCTGCGTCTCCTGCATATGGGAGGTTATCTATGGATTCAGGACTTGAACAGACAATAAACTGGATTCAGTGCATTCAGGAAAGATTGATAGCAACTGAAAGCATAATGCTTGTTTAAAGTACCAGTGTTTTCCAAGTATCAACCCTTCGCTTACTGCAGCCATATATTTTCAACATTTACACCTTTTAAGGTTTCTTTCTCTACACTGCATGCCAGAACTCTCTTGCTTTGATTTTCTGGCCGGGACAATGCATTTAAAGGGACATTTGTCTGGTTTACAAAATATTTGTTCCTCACAGAGGAAGGTATCCCTGCCAAGGCTTGACCCACATATGTGTTCCCCTGAGTTCATTGACTGTGAGGGTATCAAACATGTAGGTTTTTAATGGGTTTGAGTAGGAATCCATACACGAAGCACTAGGTAATGCGGAACTTTAATGGTCGATGACTGCAGTATTTGAGCAGGGGCTCGGCCGATACCCAGGAAAGCTTACCATCCCCATACACATCTGAAAACTAGCTCCCTAGGATGTGGCATTCATGAATCCTAGGAAGTAAGATTACCCAGAATGCCCTGCAATATCACACTATGGGTAATAATATCATGATTTCTTCACTTTTATTTGATAGAAAACATCAGAACTTCTGGCAAATAGCATACCTATATTACTTTACATGTCCCCTATACATATATACACACTGGGGCTTATTCACAAAAGTAAATACATATGTGCATATGTACTAATGCACCTAGGTGTAACCCTACACTGCTTTGCAAGTCCCCGTTTCCGAGTATAATCTTGAATTTCTCCAGCCCCTCAGTTCGAGGCTGCAGGGGCGGGGAGGGAGACATCTAGGACTAAACTTACTTGTGTAAAGTTAATACTATTGACTAGTCTTGATGGAGGTTTCCATAACCTTGATGGAGATCTCACAATGGGAAAGTGTAGGAAGAATTAATAAACTTAATGTATTTAAAAATAAACATAAAAAACATTGTAATATAAAATATACATTTAAAATAGTATTAACCTAGAACTAGTACAAATGGTTCAGCACTTTAACTTTTCAAAATAAACGTTTGTTAAACGTCTCCTAAATAATTAATGTAAATATATTAATTTATTTTTAAACACACACTTATAAAAAAAATCCCACCCTCACTACTATTTCAATTTTTTATTAATATCTAACACATTTTATTGAAAGTTATTTTGAATTCATGCAAAATATTTTTTTACTTCTCACACGTTTGAAAATATATATTTTTCAAATTCAGTTAACTTTTAAAATGTGAATGCAAATGTGTTTCATTACTCATTGGGTGCATCCACTGTCAACGGTGGCATCCTTCTTTCAATCACCAAATATCATGATGCTTCAGTAATAATAATAATCCACATTTGTAAAGCGCGAACAATCACCTGTAAGGGTCTCTAGGCGCTGGAGGCCGTCGGGAAGATTAAGCAAGCTATTGCCCAGAGTCATATGGTGCTGGGCTAATCTGCCACTGGTGCCAGGGATCGAACCGTGATCCCCAGATTCCGGAGTCAGTCGCCCTGGCCACGGCGTCACACCTCTTCAGTTGGGGAAATGCACACCATTTTCTCTTCCCTCTCAGTGTTAGTGGCTCCCTGGTAATGGTCTCCTTCCAGATCCACCTCTGCCTCAGCCTCTGCTACAGCACCTTTCCATCTCTGTGTCTCTATGATCCTCCCCAGCGGCTTATCACAGACGTTTATTTAAACTCTCCTCTTCTCCAACATGCTTGCTCCACCACATGAATGGGTCCATTGCCTGGCTATCTTAGGCAAAATAATGAAGATGTCGTCTGACCCCGAATTGGCATCTTTTTTTGTTCGGCCCTGGACTTTGAGCACCTACAGTTAGGCATCATGCTGCCTAATAGCCGTTCGTGAGACCGTATTTTTTTTCTCCTCAATACGTCAACATAAGATGTTGATCTCACATTATCACCATTACAGTTTCAAATGTATCATCATGGAATTCCTCCCAAGATTATCACTATCAAATATTCTCCAAAACATCATGCCCTGCTCCATAGTATCCATGTATATATGTCGTATTCGAAAGGTTGGACAGACTGGCATTCACACCTCTTTTGGGTACACATCAAAAACCAGTTGCAATGCTTTTATTGCAATTCATAATGGAAATTAAGAATCAATATGACCTGAGGTACAATGAGATTTGGCAGAATGCATTTGTAAAAACAAACAAATAATGCTGATTTATGAATGTAGACTATTTGATGCATACATGTGGCACAATAAGGGCTTTCATTTTGAAGCAAAGGTTGCTGAAAAATATATTGTAAAAGCATGTGTTTAACAATATTATAATGGACATGATTGTAATTATTATATTTTATCTTCAAAATAGTACTTACTGACTGATATTGTTGGGTCAGGAAGGAAGACCTGCCAAGGCATTTTGACTTGCATCCATTGATTTAACTTCTCCTTTAAATGACATTTGATTTAGGGACTTACTATTGATTTATTTGAAATAATTTTAAACATACCATAGCATACCATTAGGTTTGTCCACTGCCAGTGCAGTTCCAAGCCTTTGACTCTTGTGAAAGTCTTCCCTTGTGATGCCTGCTTTCCCATTGAAAAGTGCCAGTTTCTCAATTATGGTGAAATCAATGCCGCAGATTTACTGAATGTAGCAGTTGAGCTTTTTCCAGTATGTTATCAAATTTGGGAAATGCCATAGTATGTGGACTATTTCACAGTGGATGTTTACATTTACACCAGAGTAGTTAGGACTTAGATTGTGTTTCTGTCGACTGACTTGGGAGCAGTGCCACCCCTCCAGCATTTAAAAAAATGAATTTCAGATCCACTTCTCCCAGGCTCTTATAATCCTAGAGTAAAATATTGGACAATTCTGTCAAGTTTGTGTCATTGGGCAGTGGATCCGATTCCTGGCACATCCTTCCTCTGAGGGCTCCAGGTCCAGCCTTTCTTGCCAGTTCAGTAGCATTCTTTCAAGTGATCTGTCATGTAAGTTTTCAAGCATGCAGTTATAGAGACACACTCGTCCTTTGTGTTCCACCAAGGTTTTGAGGTAAATCTTATTGTATATTCAGGCATCGACTTAAAGACCTCTTGAAACAGTGAAGGTGAGGCATCTGTTTTCATCTTCCAGCTCCGCTAAGCTCTTTGGAGACTCATTATTGATCACATCTTGTAGCCAATCAAGATCATGAGCAACAGCTGAACAGCTTTCCACCAAACTCTAGTCCTGCAATGCACCATAGGGTAGCACTGGAATGCAACAATTAATGAATGTTTATTTACTAATGGAACAAATGGCAGTTGGCAACCAGTGAGTGTAACAATGGAGTATTATATTCAGTCAGACTAGTTTTGATTTGTGCAACAGATCTTCAGCCAGCAACAGGATGTGTCGTCCATCAACAGACTTGACTCAAGTTACTGACAGAACTAGTTTGTATAATAATGCCGAGAGAGGAATGATACCTAATGGGTGCTCTAGTAAAGTTCCAGATTCAGCAGATGTCGGCTTCTTGATGTCATCGAGGAATTAAGTTTCATTATTTTACATCTATATTATATGTCATCCTATACAAACGATACACAATGGTGTCAATTTTTAGAAGAAGAGGTTTTGGGATCTAAAATAATATCTTGCTGAAGATATAGTGGGTCCTCAGTGTGGTAACCATTTTACCAATCTGCACGCTCTCCATAAAGGCAACCGTAATTTGGATCAGCATTCAACGTTAGCTTCTGTGGATGATGTCACCTTTTTGATGGTTTCACCGCTCGCCTTCTTGGCGGTCCTCTTGCTCTATTTAGATGTTAGCGGGTCCATGGACGAATGACCGCCCATGTGCTGCAGACACAGCCAGGAATTTTCTCCCGCCTCAATGCATCTTAGGCAGAAGTGGCTGGTGGCTGGAGTCCAACTAAGATTACTGCTGGGCCGATCACGATGTGCCTTTCTGTCGTGGAAACTGTGGTGGGGCTACTTCCTACTTTGAGTTTGTGGAATTGAAGGAAATGAGGTAGAACATACCTTCTTTTTGTCTGCTTCCCACTTCCGTTTCCATCTTCAACCCCATTGTCCAGGTCCTTCCTTTTGCTGTTACTACATGGCCACAACGCTAATTAACTCAGCTGTCGCAGGGATCTAAAAAAAGATTCTTTTACACTTGTCTTACTATGAATAGTGTGTTGGCAATTGTTTAGCCTTATGTATTTTTACATTGCTCTTATATGCTAGCTGTTTATGTGTAATTCATTACTGTACGTTTTACAACTTATCAAGATAAAATTAACACACCTGTATTGACACTTAAAAAAACATTTATGTTGTGGTGGTTGTGGTGTTGTGCTTCTGGTGCCTGTGGGTGTGCATTCAATAGTGTGTGTGTGTTGTTTGTGTGCTATGCAATATGTAAGAAAAGGGGCATAACACATTACCTACATATATTTTAGAAGCAAACAGAACATTTATGTGTACTGACACATACATCAGTAGTACTTACTAGTCTCCACTCCACCAGAGACTCACTCCATTCACAAACTACTGGACAGCGCCAACAAAATGGGGACATCGAAATAGGCTTGGCGCAAACCCGTTGACTTGATGAAGTACTATTAGCCAGCAGGAGAGTCTGCTGCTTCATGAGTGTGCGCCTCTGAGGCAACAGGAAACACATCTGAGATGCAAAGCGAGGAGTGAACAAAATGGGAGCTGAATCAAGGAAACACGCACTTGCTTGTCCTTGCAAATAATGCGATATAATTATCGCCGCTTTTCGGACGAAAACGGCCGCAAATCAGCGATAATTATGTCACCAGCCCTTGATGATATGCCCCTTAGTTTGTAACACAATGGGTGCCGGTGCCCAAAGCTGTGCTCAGATGCCTCTGGTGGGGTTATTAAATGTCAGCGCATCAAAGAGCAATATTGTGTGGTCTTGCATCCACCTCCAGCCCCTCCAGTCTTCTGCCAGACACTGACTGCCCCTTTAGCCCCTTTAGCTCACTTCTTTAGGACCCTGCCTTCTCCCTTTGCGACGGTTTTCCCATCTTTCCCTTCTGCCTTCTTCCCCCTTTATGTGTTTTTCCCTCTCTTGCTCTCATTGAATGTATGATGAGGAAAAATAAGTGCCGGTCCCCAAAATTTAGTGCCAGAGACTGCCCCCCCCCCCCTGCACCCCACATCCCGCCACCCACAGGCTTAAATTAAGCACTGAATTCACCAGTTTTTCGTCAGATTCTCCATTGCTGAGCTATTCTAGTATTGAAAATACAGACCACAGACTCTCCCAATTAGGGAAGGCAACGGATTCAGGAGGTAGAAATGAACATGATTTACACCAGCTTTAGATCAACTGTACCGAGGGATCGGCATTTCAGGCACTCCTTCAGTTTATTTTAATATTTATAGCATGTGCAGGATCAAAGGCTGATAAAATGTGAGAGGTTCAACAGTTCACAGCTGCGTATCCCAGAGACCAAGCTTTGAAATCTGCAACTTGCTGTTTTACCTTCAGTAAATCTTCGAACCTCCTGATGCTTCCAGCTCTACACGCTGCAGACTCTTGTTACTCCAGTCCACAGTGCTGACTCAGTGTGGATTAAAAACAGGAAACGTACAGACAGATCCACTTTATGTTGGCGCAGCACACAAAACGGTATCAGGATAGGGAATATGGTGTTGCAAGAAACAGTTCTAAATAGTCCACAAAATCTATTGCACTCGTTTTCCCCAATTAGTGCATGAATCTCTAAACTGATGAATAAAATCAGCTTATAACATCTTTGAGTTCACTTCAATACGTTGTAGGAAAAAATAATTAATTATCTATTTGCATGCTCTAACATCAAACACTCTTCCCAAAAATTGCCACATTTGCTGAAATTTATCCTATTGTGTTCTTTGTGCTTCGTTGTAAATACTTACTCATTGGTAGGTTCTTAACAACTACGCTTCATGTGTTTAAAATACAAGTGTGCCACACGTCTAATGAAGCCCTGCCTCTTACAGAAAACATCAAATTTCTTCAACACTGCAAGCTAAGGGCCTGATTGTGAGTTTGGCGGTACAGAACAGGGTCTGCCCCACCACCAAACTGCCAAACCTGTGGTCAGGCCACCCACCAGATTAGGAGTTTCCTCCTGTCTGACGGGCTTTTTTTTTTTACATTCCCACAGCAGTGCCCTGAAAATGGACACTGCAATGGGACCATCAGAAACTGTTCCTGCACGGCATAAACTTTAAAGTCCATGCCGTGCAGGAACTGGGGTGCATGCCCACAAAGGGACACATATTGTATGGCCCTTTTTGTTTCCATCCCTGCCAAAGTTTTCATGGAATAAGAACCGCCATGAAAACTGTGGGCGAGAGGAAACTTGTAATATGCTTGGCAGGACCATGGCGGTTCCGCCAAGCATATTGCTGCCTCTTGACCGCAACAGGGGATTCCCTGGCAGCTGCGGCGGGGCAATGGCAGTCCAACCACCCTAATTGTAATAGGGCAGTCGGGAGACCGCCACCACCCCTCCCCGTGAGTTTGGCAGTCCTGCCAGACTCGTAATCAAGCCCATAGTGAGTTGATGCCCACCCTCCAGACACTATGTTCATTGCATTACTATTATTTTATTTTTGGTCCTCTCATTGTCCTTTATTATCTGCATGCATTTTATGTTGTGAAACCTTCCTGCCTTATCCTGACTACAAATGTCTCCCTCCTAAGGCACAACTAGCCCTGTGTGTCTAGATTAGAACACCAATCACAGATCTTGAGATGTTATGTATATTTATAAAACACACAATTACCATGTCTATCCCTGTATTTGATAGATTGGTTAATTTAAAAGCCAGGCCTTCAGCTTCTTGCAGAATTCAAGAAGAGAAGAGGAGGCTCTGAGGTAGAGAGTGATACCGTTCCACGCTTTAGGAATGATCTAAGAGAACCCCCATCCTCCTGGTCTGGTTCTGTGTATGCATGGGATGAGTGTGATTAGGAGTCCTACAGAGCAGAGGTGTCTGTGTGGGGTGAAAGGCGATGTGTCTGTTCAGATAGGTGGTGTGTAAATTGTGTAGCGTCCGGAATGTGTATGTTAAGAGTTTGAAACTAGCGCGTTTGTGTACCAGGAGCAAGTTGAGATCCCTGAGGTGTGGTGTGATGTGAGGGAGGCTGCAGAGATATGCAAGGTTTGTAGTCATCTAGTGCAGTGCTTCCCAAACTTTTTAGAACAGCAATCCACTTTGCAACCCACCTAGCTTTAATGGACATGAGATGGACTATTTTTTAATGTAACTAAAGCATCAGTTCATTTACGAGTATTTACATTTTGTTGCGTTACACAAAATGACGTCTTACCTTTCCTCTCACACTCTGTACCCCAGTAAGATTGTCACACAATTCGCTTTCATTTTCTTTCTCTGACTGCAGTGAGAAGAGCTTGTAAACACCAATCCCCGTGTTAAAATATAAGCAGCAATTTTTCAGAAGAAATAGCCTGACTTTTGACCTTCGTCTTTGAAACCCAGCAAATGTGACAAGATAAATACATAATTTAAAGGCATCCTTATTTATTGCATGGACTTTTACAACCCACAAAAAATCAGCTCGCTATCCACCAGTGGATTGCAACCCACAGTCTGGGAAACACTGTTCTAGTGAGGTCCTTGGTGATTCTGACGTAGAAGGTGTTCATGTAGTCCAACTTGCTGGTGACTAGCACCTGAGTGACAGTTTTTCTATCGCTGCTTGGCAGCCATTTGAAGTCTTCTTCAGCATCTCTAGGGTTTGGAAGCAAGATGCAGCAAAGGCATTGACTTGCTCAATCATCTCCACTTTGCTGTTGATGACTATTCTGAGCTTCCTGGCATGGGTGCGGATGTGGATCCGAGTTTGGCCTGCCACCAGCTAGATGGTGAGATGTTCTTGCTGAAAATTACCAATTCTGTCTTTGCGAATGTTGAGCAGGAGGCAGTTGGCTTTCATTCAGTTAATGAATTCGGTTGTGCAGGCGGTGAACTTGTTTCTGGAGTTGGCGGTCTTGTCCAAGAGGGAGAATATGAGTTGCCATTCCTTAGTGTAAAAGAGAATGTTGATGTCATGTGCGCGGGTGACACTGGCCATAGGTATTATGTATGGTTTGAAGAGGGTGGCCATGCTTTATACAATTTAACAATAAATGTAAAAAAACAAATAGAGCAAAATTTAAATCAAATGACTCCAAAAGCAGGCATCAAATTAATGTAAAGTCAATGTGTGAAACCAATAAAATTCACTTAAACTCATTGGATGAAAAACAAACATATGGTTATTACATGTTTGAAACAGTTCTTGGATTGGTAAAAAAAAAAAGCAAACGAACATTGGCAAGTCTGATAGTTCTGGCTTAACACTAAAAGTGATTTTAGTCACTGGTGAGTTTAGCCACTCAATAACTCATTACACATACCCTGTGTCAGATTAGCACTCATAAATATACATCCAATCTATACACTGACTCATTCTTATATTCATACACTCACTGGCAGCAACATGCAAGAAAAATAAACAAATAGAAATTTTAAAAAATAATGTTGCAACATACAGATGCTGGGAATATGCTTGCAATAAAAAATAAGTAAAATATTAAACATAGCAGTTAGCAAATACCATCTTGGAGTAGTATTGTGCATATTTAAAGATCCAATACGGCTACCACATTTAAAAGCAATGTGTCAGCTATCTTGGAATGATAGAACAATGATACAGTAGACACAATACCATTGCATGATGGCTGCTCAGTAGATTTTGCACTGGGTGGTCATCTTCGAATGGTATCATGCATAATGTATGTGAGCATACACCAAAACCCCTTGCCTACTGTAGTAATCTGTGAGATTCCATGAACTATAATACCTGTCTACAAGCTGTTATTACACAGTATAATAAGAATCCACTCCTAAATGTCTAGTGTCTTTAACCTAAGCTTTTGAAATTAAAGAAATCAGGAATACTACCTGTTTTACAACTTTTCTTAATGAACAAATAAGGTGTATGCAGCTGACTTACCTTTTTCTAATGAAGCAATAAAGCCTTTAGCCGTGATTCTTAATTATTCACTTGTCCTTAGGGGTGTGCAGTTTTTTGGGCATTGGGTAATTATGTGAAATTTCAGGAAAATTACATGGAGTTCCACAAAATGTCAAAAAAAGAAAATCCAGCATTTAGCACCATTTTTTAGTGCTATGTTGGATGCGAGAATGGATTTTGTGATAACAAAAATAGCAATAAATCACACATGATGTGAACACAGGCCACTCATGTTTGGTTACTTTGTGTTTTTCCTGTGCTCTTGCAATAGCAACATTTCCCAGGAAGATTGAAAAATACACAAGTTAGCTTAATGGCATGATTTCAGATATGTTGTAAAACAAATAAAGCAAAATGCCAGAAATTACACTTGATCACACCAGCATAACCAAAATTTCCCACAGACCTACTTCTCACCATAATCAACACATGCCCACTGCATTGAGCATATGCTTCCACACAAGGCAAACCAGCACTCTTTTTCAGTGGAAACACTTATCCTACAAACAAGTAAAAGCTTGTAGATTAACCTGTGGGTGAAGATTGAGCCTCTGTATCAGTAGCGCTTCTTGCAGTTCTTTTTCTAGTAAGCACAGAAGGACAAATGTGGGCATCAAGCCAGAACTAAAAGGTTGGGGACCTACATACAAGTCAAAGAGATGTTTATTGGCAGCATCAGTTCTACATGAACCTCAAGATCTCTTGCTAAGCCTATGTACCTGTGGTAGCTGGCATGCATATTTTATGAAATGCACAGGAAAAAGCACGCTAGCTTACAAAATGATTCTGGAAACAATAGTTTGGAACTCCTGGTTCCCTTTACGATTTAGCGAGGACTTCCCACACCTTTGTTGATTAAAGCCAGAGTTGTTGAAAAACAGGCATTCTGAAACATTGTTTTGTGAATGATCATTCAACAACCTCATTATGAAAATCCACAACTGACATATTTGACCTGAGGACACTGTGATTTTTAGAGTTGGGCAAGACATCGGAAACAGTTTGTTACATTTTTCCTCATAGCATTCTAATATGTTTTGAAGATTCTATGCAGGGATATAGTGTTTGTTTCAAAACTTTGTACATTGCCTTATTACATGATGCTAACACAAGGTTTTTCACTATAAATTAACGGCCCGAAGGCCTTGTCACAAGTTAAGAGGAAGAAGTAAATCCTGCTCTTATAGTGTTCGATGGTTTTGATGTCAATAGCACAACACAATTAACCTTCATCACAAATTTACAATTTAAAGACATGAAATAGGGCATCCATCAAGATTGTGGGAGATCAGTGAATACATATCTCTAGCAGAAAGTCTACTAGAATAATGATTGTTATAGGCTATAACTATAATTTTGTATAATTTTAAATCAAAGTGGACTGATGCTGTTTACATTATTGGTTACATGAATCCATGATTATAAATTTGTTCTAACATCCAGGGGATAAATTGTGGTAATATTCTTATTTTAGTTTGAACCATAAAATATATCGTTCTGATAGGTGTTTATGAAGAGACAACTGTAAAGGACCTTGGATATTTCATCTTAACCATTTGAAAAATCTTCATTAATCTCTAACCCACTTCAATTTCTAAAGAGCATCCTGTCTTCCTGCTATATTTATTGTCAAACTTGTAATAATTCCACTGCCTTTATCTTTGCTGTATTGCTATATCTGTATGAGGAAAGCAAGACTGTCCCATTTGCCTAACTTTGAGTATAGTGCTGGATGTGTACAGTAACAGGAGCAGAGAGCCTTACTCTCCCGACTTTCTTAAAGACAAGAAGAGGGGAATCCTTGCATTCTCATGAGAAGTTTTTCAGAAAAGTATATCTTTGGTAATAAGTGAGACAAATGAGATATCCACACGCTTCTGATTATTTAGTATATCTATAAGAAATAAGATTATAAACAGGGTGACAGCAATAATATATTATGAGCATATAAGGAATAAAGTTTCAAACCATGTTTTATTAAATATTAAGAGTATTTCAGATATTGAGCACATGTCCCTTGATCATCAATATAGGGTTATTTATCATCATTTATGACTTCATATAGCTTCCTGTAATATGCACTTAAAACTGATAAATGAACAGTCTGTCTAATGTGTTCAAAACGTTGCAAAACATACCAGTTTGATTTTCAGAGGTTCAGTTACCTTATGTAGACATCCTGACCACAATGGAGGCCAAAATGTCTCACAGGTTCAAATATTCCTCAGTTTGTTGAGCGACCAATAGGAAGGTACAGTGCATCTATCACAGTGATGTTGCCATTCCTTGTGTGTTCCCGATCTATAAACGTGGTATATTGCCCTGCGTGACTCCTGGTTAGAGTTTATCTCTTGAATTTGGGTGGTGGAACATTTAGCCGCTCATGATTAGTTTAGATGTTAGGATACGTTGTTAAATACAGGCATTTTTCATTGCAAGTGTTTACAATGTGAATTCACAACAGAAAGTTATAAATACAAATTTGCCAGGAGAACTGTAATTCATAACAAGCTGCTAAAATGAAATGTGTTTTATTGCATTGAGAGTTACAATTGTATTACAACAGTTCTGTAGTTAAATGTGGTGCGCTTGACATTGTAAGAATTGTATTGATTTAATGAAATGAACTGAATAAACTGAAGTAGATCAAATGGAAGGACGTAATGGCAATGCAGATTGTCAGGAAAGGTGGCCTTGAAATGATCAAAAGATATTGCCAATCTAAATAATAGTTGGCATTACCCAGTGCAAAGTCCAAATCCCATAAAATGTTGATAATGGACATGAAAGTGATATACATGAAAACACGTCTTTTAAAGGGGTGGGGGGTCTATATCCTGAAGCCAAGCTGTTGACATTGTTTTAAGTACTGACGCCATATTTACATTATGTTATCTGCACATTCTATGTGTTCACTCATTTGTTTCTGTTTAAAATAACTTTTACTACCCTGAGTCTGTTCTTGTGCTATGAAGCTGTAGTACATTGCGACTGTAGACTCGGGGCCTGATGATGTTAAACATTTTTGCGGTTGCAGTCGCCTGCAGTGCACAAAATCACATGCTTGGTGACTGCGAAAAGGCAGGCTAAAATGTTCTAAGGGCACACTGAGAGTCAAAAATGTTTCTCTGATTTGCAAAGTGCACTAACGAACAGCAACAGAAAATGAAAGAAGCACCCTCACCAGCTTTACAGTTCGCTATACAAAAATTTCAATAATTGCCATTAATAACTGTTTAACAGGCAATCAAAACTTTTCAAATGTTTAAAGATTAGACCTGGGGGAAAATTGTACAATTTCCTTTGTGACAATTGTGCGAGATTCCTGCTAAGTTACATGAAATGCTGCCTACATTTTCGACATGTGGACACATTTTGAGCTTAAAAATAGTGCAACATCTCAGGCGACAAAAACAGCAGCTGCTCACATTCTGTTCATTCACATTTATTCTGTGCACCTCGATTTTTATCCAAACAAAATATCAAATATGCAACGAAGTGTAATCCCAGGAATTTTGCTTAGTAAAGATCAATTTGTTTTCCAAAATGTGAAAATTCTAATTTTTCAATCTGAGGCAGGAAATGTACTGTGTTTTTGGAGACTGAAAAAAATCTTGATGCCAATACTCAATGCTACCGAACTGGGAACATACACTTTAATACCTGGACTTTCTGCAATTCCTGGAGGTCATACATTGTACCGTATGCCTGTTTGAAATTATAGGCCATCTATGGTTATCACTTAGGACATTATTTTTATTTTTTTATTTTGTTTATTGGTATTTTCAGATAAATGCCATATACATTTATTATACAACAAACCAACATTTTCTAGACATACAACAGCTCAAAATATACATAGTACTCTTTAGTCATCAGGTGCCTATGACAGCAATGGGTCCCAGTAGCACCAGGAACAGTATTTGCGAAACAATATCCATGGAGAGGTAGTAATACATGGCCATAATAGAAGAGTCAAGTCCACACCCGACAGTATCCACCACACAAACCTTTCAAATATCCATAGCACATTGTTTATGCATCCTCAGTCTGGACAGCATTTATCACAACATTCTCATCTCCACTCGTCTTCTACTGAAGCCAGGCAATAAAGGGCTCCCATATTTCTTGGGGTCTCAAGGTAGGAGGCATCAATTCCCAGAAGGTGGCCAGCTGGGAGTGACCATACGCAACCTCTCTAAGCCATTCCTTGGTCGTTGGCTTCCTTCTCCTCCCCCAGTGAACTGCAATTTGACGTTTAGAGAATAATAGCAATAGTGTATGTAGTTTGCGCTTCTTGACATATGTTTCCTTAACATATCCTAATAGTCCCAATAATGGAGATGGGGACAAGGACACACCCAGGATCTGATTTATGTACATAAAAATCTGTGACCAGTACTCTATGAGTGCCGAACATTCCCATGCCATATGTAAGAAGGATGCAGGGGTTACCCCACACCGCTAGCAGCACTCATCCTCTCTCAGCCCCATACGGTGTAAGGTTGTGGGTGTTCTGTAAGATCTATGGAGGAATTTGAAATGAATCAAATGAAGTTTATAGTTAGGGGACAGTTCATTGAGCTGATTGCAACAGTACGTCCATTGATCTTCGGTCAGCGGAGGAGAGAGCTCAGCGTTCCACCTTAGTAGTGCACTAGGTCTTGTCACAGGGGCAGTGGTTTGCATATGTGTATAAAGACGGGTTATAAGTTTTCGTGGCGATGATGAGTGGAGTAAGTTCTCTAGGGCTGATAAGGGAGAAGGTGGGGCTGGGAAATCGCTGTGCAGCATGCGGCAGGCCGCTCGCAGTTTGTGATAAAGAAACATCTCCCCGAATGGCACCTTCTGACCCTCTTCTGCAAATGGGGGGGGTCCCTAAATGTGTCCCCCGGGTAGAGGTCCGCAAACGTATGAAGCTTCATCTTCTGTGCGACCTTTTTACTTATCTCATTCTTGATGTTGGGTAACATTGGGTTTTGTGCTAGGGGGATTGAAGGAGCATATAATATCTGGGCTCCGGCACGCTTCCGTAATCCATCTCAAGCCCATCTCAGGGTTTCAGAAGTGTCAATTCCTTCTGTGGGGCGGTGATATTTCTGATATATTACTACTTGCAGAGGAACCTGTGCCACCGCGTCCGTCTCCACCGTAACATGTGGCTGAAATGGTGTTGGGTGGACCCAATAATGCAGAAATTGTGCCTGTGCACAAAGTGCATATAGTTTCATATCTGGTGCACCCAGCCCTCCCTGGTTTAACGGAAGAGATAGTAGCTCCCACAATACTCGAGCCTGTCCTCCCGCCCATACCAAAGATATCAACAATGAGCGCAGTGTTCTGAAAAAAGGTTGTGTAAGTATGATCGGCAAGTTCACAAAAAGATACAAAAATTTAGGCAATACCACCATCTTTGTCAGAGCGATCTTCCCTGCCAGTGACAATGGAAGTCAAGCCCAGAGAGCAACCTTCTCCTCAAGCCATGCCATTGTACGACCATAATTCAAGTTCCACACCTCCTGTAAATCCCAACTTATCCAGATTCCCAAATATTTTACCTTCTCCGCCTCCCACTTAAGCGGGAATTCAGAGGTCACAGCCTTAGTATTGTCTGTCAAGGGGAATATGACTGACTTAGCCCAATTGATGGAAATGCCGGCCAGCCCACCCAATGTAAAGAATTCTCTTAGAACAACATCTAAGTTCTTCGCAGGGTCAAGTATATACAGAGTGACATCATCTGTGTAGAGTGATATAAGGAGGCTCCTAGTGCTGAACCCTATCCCCCTGGCCGTGTGATGTTGTCTAATGCGAGCAGCCAATAGCTCCATCGCAACAGCGAACAATAGGGGGGACAGGGGGCACCCCTGATGTGTTACTTAGGACATTATTAAGAGTGTGGTAGTGCAGGAGTGGGACCGCCGGCACCAGCAAACCGGTCTAGGAACCACCTGCCATATCGGGAGATTTCTCCTTTCACGCAGGCAGTTCTTTGGCACTCCCATGACGGTGCCTGTGAAATAGGAACGGCAAAGACAGTATCTGCATGGCATGGCATGGACTGCTGCATTCTATGCCATGCAGGTACTGGTGTGCATGCACATTATGCCCCCCCCTGTGTGCATCCACATGGCCTGAGGCACAAGGAGGCCCTATAGGGCACCACTTTTCATAGCGTGGAGGTGAGGAAACTCGTAATATGCTTGGCAGATGCCCGACTGCCCTAGGCATAATAGGGCAGTCAGGAGATGACCACCGTGAGTCTGGCGGTTCATGGACCGCCAGACACATATTAAGGCCCTTAGCCTCATTCTCTCCTGTGTGCTTGTTTCAGTTGTCACTTAAATGTTACAGAGATAAAAAGGTGTGTAGGGTTCTAGTGGCTCTTCACAGTCATCGAATAGGCTAATCTTATATCAGACAGTTGACTGCTAAAACCTAGGCATAAAAAATTAAATTATTCTTGAAGATTCATTATTTTCTTTCAGGGCATGATCCCCAATGTTGTTTCCAGAGTAAGCATCCGAGCAGTTGAATTCATCAGACAATTGTTTGAAGTGTATCATTCTTGATTTCTTCCAGTTTTAAATAAATACCTTTTTGAAAACAAAACAGAATTTTCCGTATAGTTAGAATATATTACACAAGATTTTGTCACTCATGCATCATCCTTGCACTGACTGCTGTCCCTTCCCACCCTGATGGATGTAGATTGATAGTGGAAGGTGCAGAAACCCCTGCCCTGAGAAACACAGCTGTACGACTTGGTGTACTGACATTTTCCTTTTGGCCTACCATACACAGCAATCCTGCTTTCCAACTGCATTCCCACTGTGGCCTAGAAGAGCCTGTAATATGCCAGACTCAGGGCCTTGCTTTGTAGTCTGGAGGAGCACAATAAGCATTCCCTCAAGTTGACACTTTTGTCCATGTCAGACATATACATTAAGGAGTGGTGGCAACGTGCCATATGCTTTGTATTAATTAATCGTAAACAGATCTTTTTCCTGTTTAGAAAGAGTGTGGTGCCTGTTTGCCCCCTTTGTGTGTCAGAGTCAATGTGGAATTGTACTGTGTGCACATGGTGCTGTAAACTGGGATCCATGTTAAACGTGAGAGTATGCTTGACCTGACAAATACAACATAGCACAAGTTGGACTTATGGCTTAGCGCCTCGATGAAGCAAAGAAACTGCTGAATCCCTTTAGCTGACACATAAAATCGGTTTAGACAACTTCTGTAAGAAAAATGACAAACGTGTACCATCTGTGCTAAATATACATTGAGAAATTGCGTGAGACCAGCCAATGAATTGCATCGTGAAAGCATGCAGATAAAGTGTAGGGTAAGGGGAAACATATATTAAATAACATAGGCTCATAGTTTGACCTGTTTCAGTTGCTCGTCTTAGGTGTATCAATAAAAATTGTAAATGGGATGTATTTAGAGCTTACAAGGTTTCTAACCATTTTTATCAAATTAATGATGTGCGCAAAGAATTAATTGATGTCTAATATGGTTCAGATATTTACATGTAATATTGAAAGGGTTCATGTGCAAACTTCATATTTTCATACGTGGAATGTGCACTGAATGAGAAAAGAGAAAAAGGTGCTGCACGTTTATACTAAGATTAAATGCTCCAAAACCTTTAGGGAATAATCTTCATATATGTACTATTGAGAATTAATAGAATAAATATTAATATTTTATGCTTTGAAATAATTTTGTACGCTGGTACTTTGAAACTGCAGTAATATGTCATGGTTACATGTGCAAATTGGAATGAAACTAAAATGCTTTATGAGTGCAAATGAGTTGAAAGTAATATATAAGGATCCCAAAGGAGATGAATTAAATGTATATTCTCCTTATTTTATATTCTATATTTCATGAACCAAATTCAATTTAGGCCTGAGTATTCCTTACCTTACTTGATTCTTCTGCACTCCTAAATTTATTTGTCTGATATTGAGATATTTACTGATAAAAATTGAACTTAACTAAATCCTGTTTCTGTCTGGACATGATTTGTCTCAAATTATTGATTGTGCATTCCAGTTCAGTATTAATGAGGGGTGCGAATCTAAATAGAGAGGACTCTGGACAGCAGGTCCTAATGTTATTATTCTACATAGCTCTAACTGAATTTTTAGTCTGCATGGCGCTACAACATCCTCAAACAAGGATATTATTGCTGACATTCATGGATTAAATGCAACAGCCCTAGAAGTGAGGGAGGATGAAGACAGGGCTACTTTTGAAAAGCAGCAGTGATCATTTGGTGGAGGACCCGCAGATTATATCTCTCAGAGCACCGCCATCATGCCTATTAATAGGCAGGGGAAGGTGAGTCAACATATTTATTTAAGGTGTAAAAGGAATTTTCAGGCAGGACCTGCTCTTTTGTCTTCCCCCAAGTGCTACTCGTAAAATGGCTGTTGGAAGTCTGGTGCAGAGCTCCACACTATATTATGCATTTTACTTGGGTACTCCAGTTGGAGACTGTGAGGAAGTTGGTGACTTACCTGAAGGCTTCTCCTATCTCTGGGTCCTTGAAAGAAAAGACCAAAAGAGTAACCCCCAACAAAAGAATGAAAGAGAAGGAGAAAGAAAGAGAAGAGGAAGAAAGACTATCTGTTAATTATTTCTAGGTACCAATCAGAGAGAGAGAGAGAGAGATGCAACCCCAAACCTGCATGGGTTGATGAGAAGATGCCACGTCGAGGATTACCTGGACAGCAAAGGAGCACAGGCATGGTGGGGCAGGAGGCGAAAGTGAGACCCGAACCAAATGTAAATGGAGCCACAGCCCACCAAGCCTTAAACTGTGAATCATGGGAAGCAACGCTATCAGCCAGAGTGCCTACCAACACTTGAGTGGGCCAGGCATGGATCTCTAGGTCCGCAATTGATCACATAACTTTATTCTTTACACTGTTTCAGGGGCAGGAAGGAGAGATCCTACACAAATATCTTGAAAGAAGCTGAGAGATTATATGACAAGAGGGGAAAGGGGTGGAGGGAAGACAACAAATGTAGTATAGTGAAAAGGGGAAACGAAAGAAAAGTACGTACATGGGGTTTTTCCTCCCAGACTAAATCCTCCAAGAACATCATAAGCCTTAGCCTCCTAAAGAGAATGCTGAAAGGGATAAAAACCCTTATATTTGGTATCTTTCTTCTTTTATTTAATTTATAACTGTGCTTTCAGAGTACAAGACTAACCTGGCTCTCTTACAGAGGAAAGGCTAATATTCTCATGCTAAAGGGAACCTAAGCACAAGCTATGTTAAGATAATGAGAGCAGGAAAGTGGAAAGAAAGAAGGGTAGCATCAAAAGGGCTAATTACTTACTGGAGTATTCTACTTTCCTCTGAAGGTGAAATGCCCTTAGTCTGGGACCATTGCCATTACCCTAAAAGAGAAAGGAAAAATCGAGATGTTTCATTAATTGGAGTTATATCTCGCCTATCTACCAGCCCTTCCCATGAACACAGAGAGAATACTTATCTAAAGACGGCACCCTCTTAGGACCCTTGTTTGCCTCTTGCTTTGAAAGAACTTTCAAAAGAACAAATAATGTAAAGTAATACTTTCCAGCCTGAGAACAAAACCTTTCCACTATTGTTGTTTGGACAGAACCCATTCAGAGACATTCTCATCAGTACCTGCCTAGAAGAGCTTTTCCAGGGACAAAGACTATGTCTGCTCCATGGAGTTGGAATATACATAGACGAGGAACTGGCCACAAACTATTCTGATGCCTTTGGCAGTGGGATCCGTATCCTCTGTCTGGAAAATGACTATTAAAGTAAGCTGTCCATTTATCCACTGTGCTCTATTTTCTTCATTCAAGAGATAGAGTACGTCATAGAGTACTCAAAAAAAGTTAGGTCTGGAGAAATTGTTAATTTATCTAGAGTAAACTGAGTAATTTCAGTATTTTCGCATTACCCTTTTGAGACAAAATTGCTGGAAATTACGTGATTACAACCATTCCTGTAATTAAGAGTAATTTGACACAAAAATCCTACTGCAGGAAAACAACTGCTGGTTGCTACTGATTGTGTTCTATTACATTTTGGATGTGAGACTGCTTTTTGCATTAAGACAGCACTAAATGCTGAGTTACGCTCCTTGTGGAATTCTGTGCAATCTCACATAATTTTGCTGCGATTTCTCATAATTATGCAACAGCAAATTACACAAGGTATCCCCATCCCTAAAAGAAATCCTGAGGTCAAAAGCATGTGTCTTCTACAGCTAGTATCCCAGTAATAAAGGGTGGCGGTATCATCTGAAGCCTGTACCATTGCTGAGGAAAACTGAGAGTCTGCTTGTGACCTTGGAGCTGCTGGCCTGCTGAGAGATGGGAAGGAGCTTCCGGCCCCTGGAGAGGGACAACTGCCAAGAAGAAGAAGAAGCCCAGCCACTGTGCCCACGAGCATCAGGCAGCTTCAGCAATAGCAGACTACAGTGGAAAGAGTATTCTGCACCAAAGTGAGCTGGGAGCGAGTCTCCGAGCCTCCCTGACCAAACCCAAGTCACCCATTTATCCTGCACGACATGTGACCACTGCTCTGAAATCCCCTGAGATGTTCTTAAACTATGAAGGACCATGACCTCGAGTACCTGCTACAACCAGCAACCATCACCTGAGACACCTACAGTTATGAGCAACCATGATCTGAAGCACCAAGAGCTACAGAAGACGTCACTGTCAAGTGCAGGAATGGCTGACCCTAATTCTTCCAATTCCACTTGATGCGGCCAAATGCTAGCAGAGTCCCCATGTAGATCAACTGTGGCTCCGTTAGCTGCCAATCAGCATGCAGATCTGCTGTGAGAATCTGAAGGATGCAGGGCTGTGCCCACTAAAACTCAAGAACCTTGAAATACACTCTTCGCTTTCCAGCAGCAATACCCATATAAAGCTGGGAACCTTTGAACCCTCACAAGTGCATCACGCATTGAATTAAAGTGGATTGGGAAAATGGCCAACTTTAAAGACTCTCTGCTGGGACATTTGAAAAGACTGACCTATAAGTCACAGACCCTGGGAAGCTGCTCATGCAGTCTATAGCGAGTCAACATCTTTGCTTACATTAAACCTGAAATCCCCAGAGTACATGTTTAGAACCTACTGCCTTCAATAGTTCTGCGTGTAATATTGCATTTTTGAGTTGATTAAGGCACTTTTCTTTTTCAGAAAAAGAAGCACTGATATGGACAGTAATGGCAGTGTCAATTGTATAACTGTTGAGTTTGAACCACTACCTCCATACTACTGAGAAACCTTGGACTGCTTTCCTTACTGCCATGTGCTGAAGAGATGTAGTTGTTGTTCATTTTTCTGGATCATGCAAGGTGAGACCCCTGGACAGCAGGTTATGGCCCTGTGGCTCCAAACTGGTTTCGACACACACACACACTTGCTCATAAAGTGGCACACCCACAATCACTCACATACACAATCACTCACACTTAAACAATAACTCAACAATACTTAGACCTGTTTGCAAAGGTCGAATGTTTTTAACCAAATTTACATCTATAGACCTGCCAAGAATTCACAAATACATAAGCCCTTTTACATTGGCAGAGATCTCCACAATGAACAGAGAATGTGGATGAAACTGCATCATGCAGTCATGAAGGTGCAGGTTATGCAGGCAAGCTGGTGATCTAGCCTGTTCTGTGACTCCCTGGCTACATGTCTGAGCATTAGCAGATGCCTCATTGCATGCTAAGAAAATCTGCCCCTCCACAGGCCTACATGAGCATTTTACACAGCTAGGCACAGTCCCTCCACCATCACACTGCCATTGCTGAGGAAATCAGCAATACCTTGTCATGAATCCACGAAACCCCCAGAGAAGACAATAATGATGGCAGCACACCCAAACACCATCCACCAGCCCATCGAGCCCCATTCAGCAGGAAGTCTTGGCATCAGGACCAAGCACCACCTTTGTGTGAGGGCATCTGCAGGGGCGACCCAGCCCTAGGTCCATTGAATCCCACATTCTACAGCTCCCTTCCAATAATAATCACACTGCATATGCATCCCCTCACCACCCCCTCCATTGTGAATCCCTCCATGGTCTTCCCATAGGAATTCACCAGTACTCATGCAAGCCCAATCCTTCCATTAGAAGTCATACAACATTATAGATCAGGTCTGACCTTGAGGTGGACGAACACTAGCTCCTCCATTCTACTGCTCTTGAGGCAGAAGGAAAGATGCCCAGCATTTATGTTATGGTGGTGCAATCAGTCCACTGACTACCACGTGAAAGATATCAAGCCAAGTGTGAAAGTTGGAGCATGGCTCTTGCTGCAGGTCATGTTATAGACATTTTAAGGAGAATGTCCATTCTGGCATGTTAGACCCTGGCCATTGATGAAGGCTGGGTGGAAACAGGTATGACTGTGAGTAATGACCATCACTTAGCAGTTCTGGCCTTTGGAAAAGATGGTATGTTTTCCAGTCAACAACACTCCCGATGTAGGTACTGGAAAGGTAGGAAGTCACGTCACGGGAAATCACAGTCATGTGGGCTATGGCCAGGTGGGTGACTGCATGGCATCAAGTCTTTCAAAAGAAATCCATGCACCACTGGGCCCATTTACTTTTGGTCTTAGTATTTCCTGACACTGTGCCTCAGAGTCATTTACTTGGTCCTCCAATGGATCTTGAACCATACCGAGAGGGGTCGGATAGAGGGGATCCAAACAAGTTATCCAATGAGGACCAGACTTGAGTAACTTCCCTACAGGCTAGTAATTAGATTCATATACATAACTCTTAAAACTATACTGTACAAATACAGGATTATTACAGCAAGACCAAATCTCCTGAAGAAAATCAGTCGGACTAGAACCATTAAAACCAATAATTCAGTTAAAGCTAGACAAAATAGTAACATTAGAATCTGTTGACTAGAGACCTCACTATAAGAATTCCCATCCCTCATTGATACTAAATTGGAATGCACAATCCTTAATTGGAGACAAGTCATAGAGAGACAGAAACAGGATTTGAGAATAATTACATTTTCATCAGTATGTTAGGAAAAGTAAATGCATCAATCTTAGGCATTAAATCTATGAGTACAGAATAATCAAATTAATCTCCTTCGGGCCATCAATTACCAATGCTCTAAAGGAAGAGTTCAGGAGGAGACATGAACCATATCAGCTCAAAAGTTCTCTCCCTTGGGGGGAAGGAGTCCAGGCATAGCACACACAGCATATGTGTCAGACCAAGGAAAGCCAGTAGAGTTCGCAAGAATCGAAAGCTGTCTCTCAGTCCACAAAGAAGCAGGGTCCTCTGTGGTAAAGTGGCAAAAAAGAGATTGGCCTCCTTATCATCATTCCAAAGTATAATATAATTTCCCAAGTTCCAGGGTGACACCTCATGGGGTCACCTCATCCGGTCAGACCACTCCGTCCGTTAGTCAGTTCTTATAGGGTGATTGTCATGCAGCTTAAAGAAGACACATTTTATGGGACAAAGGTGGTGATCATCACATAAGCTGTCGAACCATTCAAAAAATAAAGTTGTGAGCAATGGTCCTTTAGCAAAGACACATGAGTGAGTTGAAGAGGACAGTGTCTCACTGCAGATGTTCTCAAAGTAACAAAATAGTTGCGAATAGTCCTGGTATGCATATAGGAACTCTTTCTATCAAACATAGGGGCATATGAACAAGAACTGCCGCTAACTAGCGTTAGCTTTAGCTAGCGGCAGTTTTCTTAACGCAGCCTATCACCAAAACCTATCACCCCGATAGCGATGTATTTACAATACGTCGCTTCATTTTTTTTTTTGTTGAAACACTTTTTATTGTTTCATAGCAACAGCTCAGTACAAACCCCGCTTCCTCCACGGGCAAAGAATGTTTTACACATACAGAGTTACCAGCCAATAGCCGGGAAAATGAGCTTCCAGCCCATATAGGCCCTCCCCCCTCCCTCCCCACCCCATGTCAGTGTGCCTCCTGTCTTTCGCCTCACTCCTGATGTGCCCCTTCCCTGCCATAAATCAGACATGGGTGCCCGCCCTCCACTAGAGAACCATGGTTTTCCCTCACGCTTAGCCACACCCTCGTTCCCAGCGCTCCCTACTACTCCCTTCCTACTCCCCATTCACCACCTCCTCCTGCCCGCCAGATGTGTCCCCCTCTGTCCCGTTGTTAGCCATCAGCCCCTGTAGCTCCACCACCAGCGCCTCCCACTCCCGGGCCGTCGCCAACGCCTTTTCGTCATCCCGCCGAAGAGCTAATTGCAGCCGGAGCGCACCCTCAGCCCCCGCCCAACGCACGAAGGCCGCCCTCCATCTCAAGAAGCTAGGCCCCGTCCTGGACTTCCAGTGCATAGTTAGTTCCCTCTTGGCCATTATCAATCCTAAGTCGTAAAACTTGCTAGTGACCTTCGTCCGGCGGGTGTGCGGGAACCAAAGCAGTAAACAGGCCCCCAGGTCCAGGTCAATAACACGGTCCGTCACCTGATTCAGGCAATCCATGACCTCTGCCCAATAATCACCCAGCTGAACGCAGGACCAAAACATGTGCCGAAAATCAGCGCCCTCTCTTCCGCACCGCGGGCATTGCGAGTGTGCACCCCCAAAAAATTGCAATATTTTAACCGGCGTCAAATATGCCCTGTGCAACGTGAAAAATTGAACCAACTGGAACCGGGCATTGCGCGTTCCCTTCCAGGCCCACCGCACCAGCGTAGTCCAGGTAGTCTCGGGGATCGGTTTCTCAAGGTCCAATTCCCACTTGCCCCTCAAGGCGGCAAGGGGCGGTAGGCCTTCCGACGACAGTCTGCGGTAGAGGCAAGTAATGGCCTTGGACGTCCCCGCCGCCATCACTACATATTGGCAACCCGCAGCGACCGGTGGCTCCGAGAGCCCCGCATTCCAGTGCCGCTGGAGGCTCGCCACCAGGGCCGCGTGAAGTAAAAAGTCCCCACGTGGGAGCCCATAGGAGTCCTGCAACTCCTGGAAAGGCAGCAGCACCCCCTCCCGGAATAAGTCGTCCACCATCTGCACGCCCAACTCCTCCCAAACAGCCAGCCCAGACCAATCGCCTCCATGTGGGAACGCCGTACACATTCCCAAAGGGATCTCCGGGGCGTAGGGGCGAGTTATCGCCGCCCTCCTCTGGCACCGGTTCCAACACAGCCGGAGTGTACGCTCCTCCAACGTGAGCAGGGCAAGGTCCAGCCTCTGCTGTAAGACTATAAAGGCTAGCACATGCCGCGGAATCAACCTTCCCTGTGGGCCCTCCGGGCCCCGGTATTCCCTGGCAACCGCCTGCGTAAGCCACTGGAGTTGGGCCGCCAGATAGTACCATTCGAAGTCCGGCACTGCTAGGCCCCCTTCCGCCCTCGGCCGCCGCAGGGTGGTCAACGCCACCCGCCTTCTCCCTGAGCCCCAAATGAAGCCCGTGGACATCGCCCTGAGCCGGTGGAAGTACGACGCAGGCACCCATATAGGTAGGGTGCGAAAGAAATAGAGAAGTCATGGCAACGCCACCATCTTCAACAGCGCCACCCTCCCGGCGCACGAAAGCGGGAGCGTACTCCAGAAGTTCATGCTACCCCGCAATCCGCGAATGGCTCTGCCAATATTTCCCTCCAACAAGTCCGGCTGGGAGTGGTAGATATTAACCCCCAAATATCGCAGGCAGCCCCCCTCCCATCGGACCAGCCCCAGTGACTGGGGGGCCCGGCCGCCCGGTCCCAGTGGGAACAAGCATGTCTTGCCCCAGTTGACCTTGAGCCCAGATAGGCGTCCAAAGGCGTCCAACAAGGCAGTCGCCCCACTCAGTGCTCCCTCGGCATCCGCCAGAAACATCAACAGATCGTCAGCATATAGAGAGATATAGTGGGCATCCCCCCTCAAGTGAACGCCTGCATAGGAACGCCCCAGCCGGGCATGCGCCGCCAACGGTTCAATAGCCAGGGCGAACAACAAGGGGGAGAGCGAGCAACCCTGCCTCGTTCCCCTCCGCACCGGGTAAGAGGCCGAAATAGTAACCCCCGTCTTCACCCGGGCCGTGGCCTCGTTATAGAGCAAGGTGGTCCAGCGCACAAAGCCGTCTCCCAGGCCAAAAGCCCGCAGCACTTGGTATAAATAGGGCCACTCTACACTATCGAAGGCTTTTTCGATATCGACCGACAGAGTGCAGGCGTCTGGATACATGTCCCGGTCTAGCTCCATCACCCGCAGCAAACGTCGCACCGACGTGGCCGTGTTACGTCGAGGGATAAATCCCGCCTGATCCGGGTGGATCAAGGCGGTCATATGAGTCAACAGGCGCGATGCCCAAATTTTGCTCAGGATTTTGTAGTCCACCGTCAACATGGAGAGCGGGCGGTATGCCGTGCGTGCGCCAGTCTCCCCTCCCGGCTTCAACAGGGGCACCACAATAGCCTCTCGAGCGGAGGCCGGTAAGCGCCCAAGTCGCCAAGCCTCTCCATAAAGGACCTGCAGCTGTGGCGCTAGCAAATCTGGGTAAGCCGCATAGAACTCAATAGGCAACCCGTCCACTCCCGGGGTCTTTCGCTTGGCCATGTGCTTAATCGCTGCACGAATCTCGCCCAGGGTTATAGCACCCCCGAGGTCCTTCTCGCTCTCCGGGTCCAGCCGGGGTAGGCGAGCCGCCACCAGAAACTCAGCCAAGTCGTCAGGTTCCCCCTGCATGGTGCTGTCATACAGCCTTGCATAATAACTGGCAAACTGCCTATTGATCTCCGCCTGAGAATAGACCGGGACCCCCCCTGCCTCGACCAGAGATAGTATAGGGGTACCACGGGCCGTCGGGGACGCCAACCATGCCAGAAGAGACCCCACCTTATCTCGTTCCGCATGCGCCCGGGTAAGATAGTCCTTATGATCAAAGCAGTGAAGCTTCTCTACACACACCGCCACGCCTTCACGTGCCTCCACGACCGCAGGCAGCTCGCCCTCCCCCGCCTGATGCGCGCGCTCAGCCGTCCGCAGTCGGGCCTCCGCCCCCGCCACCTCCTTCAGCAAGGTCTTCCGCACGCCAGCGGTGGATGATATACAAACTCCCCGGACCACTGCCTTGAACGCATCCCATTCCGTCGCCCGGGTCGACGCCGTATCCGCGTTAGTCCTAAAGTACTGCTCTATGCAGCCGCTAACCTCAGCCCGGAAAACCGGGTCCTCCAGCAACAAGGGGTTTAAGCGCCATGTGGGTATCGCCTGCCGCTGTCTAGACCACTGCAGCACCCCCATGCAAGGGTTATGGTCCGAGATGGTTTTAGCCAAGTACTCACTGTGTCGCATCAGAGTCTGGGCATCCGGGGAACACAATATGCTGTCCAAGCGGACATACAACTCGTGGGGGACGGAGTAGAAGGAGTAATCCCTATCCCTCGGGTGATGTGTCCGCCACGTGTCTACCAACCCCCATGTGTCCTGCCAAGCGCGCCTGCTATTAGCCACCCTACGGACCACCGATTGTGCCAGGGGCGGGTGAGACCTATCCAGTTCAACATCAGCCACTGAATTAAAGTCCCCCCCCAACACCACCGTCCCCGTCAAATAGGCTGCAAGCTGCCCCGACAGTCTGGAGAAGAAGGCGGCCTGGTCTACATTAGGGGCATACACACTACATAAGGCCATGTCCCTCCCATCTAGTCGCCCCTGCACTGCTACAAACCTGCCCTCCGGGTCTACCAGTGTCGCCAGCGGCTGGAAAGGGACTCCCGCCCTAACCCATATTAGGGCCCCTCGGGCAAACTTTGAGAAGGTAGTATAGAATAATTGGCCTCGCCAGCGCCGCTGCAACGCCTTCCCCTCCTCGCGATCTAAATGGGTTTCTTGGAGGAAGGCCACCTGGATCCCTCTCCGCACCAGGTAGGCATGGACTTTATATCTCCTCCCCATAGAGGTGAGCCCCCTCACATTCCAGGTCAGGACTCGCAGTTCAGGTGGGGTCCCCATCCCATCGCCTTATCAACCACTCTTCTCCAACCCTCCGAGGCACCCTGACATTCCCCTGAAACCCCACAACTCCCCAACTCCCCACACGCCCTCCCCTCCCCAGAACAGGTGCTAAACTGCAGTTACCCATCCAAATACCACCCCAAACAATATCTAACACTCTGGTAGCCACCAGCGTCTCACAATGTCCGTGAGGGTGAGGTGGTGGCTCTGCGCCAGACGGGCCGGTCGACTGTCCCCTGCTGTGCATCCGCGCCCAGTCTCTGCAATTCCCCCCCCCGGTGTTCCTCGCCCCCTCAAATCTCCCGTTCTCCAGCTCCCCACTCCAGGGCCCCCCAGCAACGATCCCCGGTCTGCAAGGCATCAGCAGTTATCGATCACACTCCCAATCCCGCAAAGCCCGGTCTGGGCCCTCCACCCTACATACATACAGCTCCCGCTCTGCGCCTCTTACTGCACCCGGGGAAGTCCCAGTTCCTTCAAGCGTCCAGCAGTTCATCTGCCGTCCCTGGGGTCACGTCCGGTAGCAGCTCCGCATCCTCTCCGGGGCCATCCGACAGGGAGGCCTCCGAGCCCCTCTTGGAGCCCGAGTCATCACTGGGCTGGGAGGCCGCGGCCCCCGATATCACAGAGACCGCCTGCAACGCAGCCCGCCGCTCCAGCGCCGTCTGAGACGCTCCTGGCGATCGGACCCCAGTTGTCCGTGTCCCTCGCTCGGGTCCCCGATGGTCCCTCCTCGTCCTCATGCGCCGCTGCTCCCGTTCGGGCCGATTCGAACCAGCTCCAGGCCGCCGCGGGGTCCGTAAAGAAGGACGTCTTTCCGTCCAGCACCACTCTGAGGCGAGCCGGGAACAGTAAGGAGTACTGCAGGCCCTCGTCCCGTAGCGCCTTTTTCACCGCCTGAAAGGAGGAGCGCCTGCGCTGGACCTCCATGGGATAATCCGGATAGATTGACACCGGGACATTCTCCACTTGATAGGGGCCCGTGGATCTCGCCTTCTGGAGAATGATATCGCGGTCCTTGTAGTGCAGCAGCCGAGCCACCACCGGCCTAGGAGGTCGGCCCGGATCCGGGGGCCGGGCCGGGACCCTGTGCGCCCTCTCCAGGGTGTAAAACTGCGTCAGTCCTCCCGGCGCCACCACCTCCTTCAGCCAGGTCTCCAGATAAGCCAGCATGTCCCCTCTTTCAATCTTTTCAGGCAGGCCCACCACGCGGATATTGTTGCGGCGATTGCGTCCCTCCACATCCTCTGCCCTCTTCTCTAGGACCGCTACCCTCCTGAGAAGGTCCGCCGACTGGGCCTCCAATGCCTTCTGCGCCGGAGCTGCCAAATCCAACCCGTCCTCCGTTTGCTTGACCCTATCCACCAGCTTTCTGTGGTCCGTGCGCAGCAGTCCCAGATCAGAGGACACCTGCGCAATGTCCGTCTGCAGCGCCGTCCGGGTATCTGCTATGGCCTGCAGGATTTGTTCCATCTGACGCTGCTGGAGCCCCGCCGCCGGGTCTGCGCGAGTCCCGCCATCCCGGCCACCAGCTGAGTCGCCCACGGTGTCCGCCGGATTCGCTCCCGGCTTGGGCCGTGGTTTGCCCATAGTCCCAGGTCAGGGAGCCCACCAGGGGGCCGCAAGGCTGTCAACCACCAGAGCCAGGCCTCAGCCCAGTGGTCACGGCAGGTCTCTTCTCCGACCACGAGGCACCACACCCTCCTGCTCCGAACCGCCGATGTCGTGCTCCCTGAGGGGCCCCAGCAAGGGGGACCCGCTCCACTCCTCCAAGCCTGTCGCCCCTGCAGCGCGGCGTAACAGCCGCAGGCACCCCCGTCGGCCGCAGACTTAGCTCCTCACTGCGCCCCCGAGGTAAAGTCCGCCCATCCGTTCGGCCCGGTCGGCAGTCCAAGGCCCGGCCGACCACCTCCACAATGGCCTGCGTGGCGCCGGTCCTCCCGCTCCTGGCCAGCTATCAGCGCCTCCGGGGGTTCCGCAGCCCCGCCGTCACCAGGGTCGCCGCCCCACCGCAGGCCGCCCTCAGCTCCTCGGGGCACCCCACCTCCGTCAGGCCGCTCTCAGCACCTCGGAGCACACCTCCTCCTCCAGGTAGCCGCCGCGTCCGTTTCCAGCGGTGCAAGGGCTAGCAGCAGCTGGGCTCTCCCCTTGGGTAGGTTCCGACCCGGTCTGGCCTCCGCTTCGCTGGGGCCGCCACTTCCGGTGTCCGCGGCCGGTCGCACTGCACTTCCGGGCGGGTCCCACGAAACTGTGGGCCCCGGCTGCTCCGCTGCTCTCAGGCCGCCCAAGATGGCCGGCGGCTGCTCGCGGCCGCCGCTACTCTCAGCGCGGCGCCAGCCCTCGGCGCCGCGCTCCGCTCCGCCGCGCCGTGGTCAGGGACCGGAGCACTCAAGGCTGCCCTCCAGGCGTCTGGAACACCGGGGCCGCCGGTTAAACAGGATTTTTGGCTGGTCTGGATGCGGAGCTCTCTGCTCACGCGTCCATGCCCGTCGGCAGCCAAGCCACGCCTACAATACGTCGCTTCATGGTGATAGTTTGAGGTAGCGGTGGCAAAAACTGCCGCTAACACGAGCGTGAATGCAATACAAATACTGACGTTAGCGGGTGAAAACTGGCGAAAGGCCAATTTGTGGGCACAAAACTCACGTTAATCAGCAGAACTTCTCCATTTTTGCCTCTAGAGGCAAAAATAGCCAATAAGTCCACCTCTAATTTAAAAAAAAAAAAAGAAAAACAATGGAATGCAGAATGGAGCAGGCAGGGACAAGTGCAGCACAGATCAACAGCCAGGATGACCAGGCAGAGTTCCAGGGGAAGAGGAAATGTAGAATCAGGGCTACATATATGAAAAGAGGCGCATCACTAGGGAAAACCTGTGATGCATCACTTTTCATAGCGCCCTCCTTGAAACACCATGGCAGCCAAGACCCTGAAAGCGCGGACAGTCACTGGGGCACGGAGGCCTTGCTGTGCCTGCGTCTGGGACCCGGAGTGAGATGCAGAGGTGCTGTGGAGTTGCTGGGCCTTAGTGGTAGACATTGAGGCATCGGCGATCGCCCTTACCTGGTGGTGAAGTCTGCCCAGTCACATGGAGACACGCTTCTGACCTGTGTGAGAAGACCGCCTGGTGCCCGTTGGAGCTGTGAACGGTAGGGCACTCCTGTGCACCAAGGTAGGGAGGTATGCATCGCATAACATGAGCCACCACTACACCGGGGTGCATGGAGGAGATTTACCAATGATGGGCCGCGCATCTCTGCATCACAGGCCGGGGGATGTTGCGCTGGGCGGACGCTGTGGTGGGTGAGGCCCCTGAGCTGCGCTGAACATGTGTGGCAGGAGCGCTGCAACTTCACGCATAAGGGGGCCCTGTTGCATCACCTGCATCGGGAGGTTCTCCAGAGGACTTGGTGTTGACTGCCGTACCCAGGCTTGTGAAATCCTGCCTGGCTGAGGCTCCTGCTGGCTGAGTCACAGATTTGGAGAGAGTGCAGCAGGTTGCGCCACTGTGTCAATGTCCAGGTGAGGAGAAGGTGGCATGCGTAGCGGTGGAGGCCCGGGGATCGAGTCGGGCCCAGACCTAGTGCCTGTGGGTGATGTACCCCCAGTGGCAGCTCCTCCGCTATGGCAGAAGAGCGTCACACCATTGATTTCAAGCAGTGCAAGAAGAGGAAACATAACATGAAGATAGCTTTCTGATATTCTCATGCTATGTTTCCTTTGCAGATGGGAGGGAGGGTGGGGCTGTCTACTCACGGAGCAGGGCAGGGGCGGAGTGGTATGCCAACTCAAGTGCGCAAAAGCTGTTTGGTCGGCCCTCTCTGGCTGCTCAAAGCAGTCATGTGCACTTCCCTGTTCACAATGCAGGCTGCATTACAGCCTGCATGGAGAACATGCCCACCCCTCCAGGCCCTGGCAGAACACCTTGTCACAGCGCTTTTGACACAGTGCCTGACAGGGGCTTGGCTGTTTTATATTTCAGTAGGGAGTATAGTGGGAGTAGAGGATAAGTGAATAACAAAAAGGAGATAGGAATGGAATGTATGAAAATGAGAGGGTGAAAGAACGGGTAGGAGGGAAGAAAGAGGTGCCAGAATGGGAGAAGGGAATAAGGTCAAGCGAGAACGAAAAAGGAGTGAGGGATGAACAAAGCTGGCAAAGGACATTGAAGAGAAAGGAACCACAAATAAGGAGAGAAGGCAGAAAGGAGATGGGGATGAGTGACAGAGAGAAGAGGTGGACGGGAGTAACTGAGAAAAGGAATAGAGGGGAGAGCATGGGTGAAAGAGATGAGAGAAGAAGTGAGGTGAAGATTAGGCCTGGGCGAAATGTCAATTACTCCAAAGTCATTTTTTTTTCTCAGCATTAATCTTTAACTTAGAATTACTGCTAGTAATGGGATTACGCCTGCTTGTGTAATTAAGAGTAATTTTGTGGGAATCAATCTACTGTGAGAGCACATTTAGCGAGGGTGAGTGGCCACTCGCGCTCGCTATTCATGTTCTGTTGAATTTATTGCTGTTCTTTACCACAAAATGCATCCTCACGAATTAAGCTTCTTGCCGAATTCTGTGTAATATCCCAGAATTTGGGGATTATTCCTGTGATTAAGATACATGAAATTATGCAAGTTACTCCTACCCCTAGATGAGATGAGGGAACGAGAAGGAAAGATGTGTAGCCATGTTGAAGTCAAAAGTTTGATCCATGGAAATACACCTGAACGTGAACCAAAAATAATGGTGGGCTGAAGAGAAGAGTCTAAGCATGATATTTTGATATTTTGATATTTGAGGGGTTATTTGTAGAGCGCGACGTTCGCTCCGGAGGGAGCATCTTGGCGCTGAAGATCCTGACTAATCAATCCTGAGGTTGAAGGGGGGTTTAGATGGCCGCTTTGGCATAATCATCGGAGAGGTTGAAGATCCAGGTCTTTAAGAGCTTTCTGAAGGATTTTTCAAGCGTCTGATGTCGGAGAGTTTTGGGCAAGCTGTTCCATGCTTTAGTGGCCAGAGAGCTTAGGGTTTTGCCGCCCTTAGTCTTTAGGTTATATTTGGCAGGGAGGATGAGATTGTCAAGAGACGAGCGGAGGGAACGGCTGGGGGTGATAGTTAAGAAAAACAATGAATCTACACCTTTAGGGAACAGGGAGCTTTAACCATATAAAAAGTTGGATCTCAGGAGCTTTCTTACACTCAACTTACCAAGTGGGTGCCCGTTTTCCAAGCTGAACCATCTAACTTACCATCAACAACTCCTTAGACAAACTTCAATCCATTTTCCACCCCAGTTTAGAGAGCCTCGGTTCTGGGGAGACCAATGGAAGAGCACCTGTTGCCAGACTGATTGGCCATCTTCCTTTTGTGATCCAGATGTAGCATTAGGACCCGGTTTTATAACTGTTACTGGGACTATTATTTATAGGTGTCCAATGGAGATCTTCAGTGTTTATGGATGTTTGGATTACTAAATACTATGTTCCCATTGTTATGTTATGTTATTAAGATTTATTCAGCACAAATTATTCCCAGAGGTGTCAAGGCGCTGTGCTCCATTGGGAGGGAGTGGAATGTGAGTGTTTAAGGAAATAGCCATGTTTTAAGGTTTTTCCTGAAACTGAAACAGAACTATAATAGTTCTAACCTAAGTAGGCAGTGCAATCCATTCCTTGGCTGTGGAAATGAGAAAACTGTGTCCACCCCGGTTGGATTTCCTGAACCTGTTCATTACAAGCTTTGGGAGCCAGAAGAGCGTAGGCATCTTTCCGGAGTGTACCACTTTAAAGAGTGCTTGAGGAAATCTACACCAGCTCCATGCAAGGCTTTGCGAGTAATGCATAAAGCTTTGAATTTGACTCTCTGTCTGACAAGCAACCAGTGCAAATATTTAATGGCTGGAGCTACAGATTGCCATTTGGAGTCCCACTGATCATTCTGGCTACAACATTTTGCAACGCCTGCAGCTTGTTAAGATGTTGCTGCTCCTGTTGCTGAAGAGGTAATGGCATTTACCTGAGGACCAAATGTAAGTTTTTTGTCCAGCTTAACACCAAGATTAACACCAAGATTTATTGCTTTGGATACTGATGTGGGTAGACGGCCAAGATCTGCCAGCCAGCTTGAGATGATCATAGGGAGGGAGTGTTTCTGAAAGATAGTGACCTCTGTTTTTTCTGAGTTCAATCACAAACAAATTAGCTTCATTCAATTGCCAATGGCAGACATACAGTCACAGAACCTTGAGGTTTCGCCACTGTTTGAGGAGGAAAATGCCACCACAATTTGGGAGTCATCAGCGTAGGATGTGAGGTCAAAGCCAAAGGATCTGATCAGGGATGCCAGCGGTTTAACATAAATATTAAAGAGGGCTGGGCTGAGGGCCGAGCCCTGTAGAACACCACAAGGCAAGACAAATGTTTTTGATATAAAGGGATTCAGAGCGACATTCTGTGTTCTATCCGATAGAAAGGTGTTCAGCAGCTTCAGGGCTGGCCCCTCGATCCCAACAGTCAGAAGTTCTATAAGGTGCTTGTGATCAACCATGTCAAAGGCTGCCGACAGATTGAGGAGCACCTGTGCCGCTGTTCCACCGCCATCAACTATGGATCTGATTTCTTCCAAGGTTTGGAAAAGAGCAGTGTCAGTACTATCACCGTTCCTAAACCCAAATTGGGTAGTGTCCAATAGAGAATGGTCGGTTAGAAATTGGGTGATTTGAGAGTTTAGAGCCCTTTGTATGACCTTCGCAGGCAGTGGTAGCCGAGAGATGGGCCTGTAATTGCTGGGTCATTCTGATCTAGATTGTTATTTTTCAGTAATGGCAGTATTGATGCTGTTTTCCAATGTTTGGGAAAAATACCTGACGAGGGCATGCTGTTAAACATGTCAGTGAGGCATGATGCTATGGTATCAGCTGCTTGTTTGACCCCAAAAGGAGGGCAAGGGTCACTTGAAGACCTTGACTTGATGGAGCTGAGAAAGGTCATCACTTGAGATGTGTCTAGAGGAGCAAAATGGAAAAGTGTGGGTTTGTTTAAGTCAATCTCCCATAAGAGGTGGGACTGTGACCCAGGTAATTAAAATTATTAAAGCTCTTTACCACTTTTTCACAAAGAAATCGGCTACGTTATCACGGAAATCTTGACTATGATTTATGGTTGTGCTTATCACGGCAGATGTTAGATTGCTGACCACCTTGAAGATTGCTCTGGCAGAGTTGTCAGAACATAAAATCTTTTGTGTGAAATATGTAGCTTTTTCTTTCACTAATTGTCTGGTCAAAGAGCTATGTATTACTGTGGTTTGTAGGCTCAGATTTATTACAAGTCACCCAAAGTGTTTCACTGATGTACAATATAATCTTAGGAGCCAACCTGCCCCTACTTCTGAGTCACCATTGCTCAGGGGTTGGGCCCATGATTAAAATTATTTGTTTGCCACTGAAGTCTTTACATGTACCTACAGAGGATTGACTTGTTTTACAAGTGGTGACATACCCATTACATTGAGAGTTCTTGTGTAGTAGAATTCAGGGGACTGTGCTACTTTCCTCCCTCTCACCTGTCAGCTCACTATCAATCAATCACTCAATCAAACAGACATTTGTAAAGCGCACTACATACCCGCGAGGGTCTCAAGGCGCAGGGGGGATGGGGGGGGGGGGGCTGCTACTGATTGAAGAGCCAGGTCTTGAGTGTTCTCCTGAAGGTCAGCAGGTCTTGGGTCTGTCGTAGGCTCAGCGGTAGGTTGTTCCATGTTTTGGCGGCGAGGTGGGAGAAGGATCTCCCGCTAGTGGTAGTTCTTCGGATGCGCGGAACGGTGGCAAGTGTGAGGTCGGCGGATCGTAGCTGGCGGTTGGGGATGTAGAAGGAGAGTCGACTGTTGAGGTAGGCAGGGCCGGTCTTGTGGAGTGCCTTGTGTGCGTGGATGAGGAGCTTGAACACTAACATTCCACCCCTCTTTAACCCCTGTCATTCATCCACTGATTTCCCACCCCTCCCCACTCCCTGCCTCATTATTCATTTTTATTTTATTTTATATTTGTTTTAAATGCATGTGCATGGCAGCAGCAACTGAACAGTGTTGACAGGACACTCACTTTTCTGTCCATTTCTCTCTGCCTCCTTTTTTGCATCCTGCTTTTTGGGTCTCGCATGCTCTGTTGCAGCGAGGATATTGTATCAGTAACGGGCTTGGAGACCACCTGTTGCTTACCATTTGCTGGCTTGATTGTCATTCTGTATAGCTGCTCCTATTTGGCCACCATATGCTTCGCTTCACTTTCTTTTTATTGGAGCATGGACCAAGTACTAATTGATTTCATTTGATTAATGTCCTTCCGCTGTTTTTCCACTGCGCACACTGTGATTCAGGACACTTTTTTATCATTTTCCTGCCATAATTTCCACTTCCATGTCACATCTTTGGGTTGCTTTCAACTACCGTTCTACAGTATTTTTGGTATTGGCATAATTTGTTTTGGAATTTTGCGCTTCCTTTTATAGCACCAAAAAGTGGCCTGGTCTATTAAAGTAATTCATGACTTTGTTTTACAGTTTGGTGCTTCCTTTTATATCACCAAACAAATGGCATGGAGTAGTGGCTTTCTAAAGTGCCTCAATTTTGAGCAGCACTGCAGTTAATCAATTTCTCCTTAAAACCTGTGTCCTCAGTCTTATATGTATTGCACCTCTTCTCTGCGCATACAGAGTATGCCTTTTTGCTGTGCTTCACTTATGTGCAGCGCAGCAACTACTCCATTTCTCCTTACAACCTGTGCCTAAGTCCTCATTCTCATATGTATTCCACGGAAAGCGCTTTCAGGCACCCTATATTCATATGTAGCCTAACGGTCACAGCTATGCTCCATTCCACTCCATTCCAATCTACCTCACTCCACAACAGTCTATCCCACTCCATACCAATCTACCCCAGTCTGCTTCGATCTCCCCCACTCCAATCTACTCCGTTCCACTCCAATCTACCCCACTGCACTTCACTCCATTTAAATCTACCCCACTTCACTCCAATCTACCCCATGTCACCTCAACCTACCCCACTCCACTCCAGTCAACCCATATCTACCCCACTGCACTCCAATCCACTTCACTTCAATATGCCTCAATCTACACCACTCCACTCTAATCTACCCCACTTCATTCCAATCCACTCCATACTGCTACACTCCATTACGGTCTACCCCAATCTACCCCACTCCACTCTAATCTACCACTGTCTACCCTGCTGCACTCCATTCCACTCCAATCTACCCCACTCATCTCCAATCTACCCTAATCTACTCTACTTCAGTGTACCCCACTCTACCCCAATCTACCTCAATCCATGCTAATCCACCTCACTCCAGTCTAACTCACCCCAATTTAACCCACACCAATCTCCTACACTCTAATCTACCTCACTCCACTCTATCCCAGTCCAATCCACCCCACTCCCCTCCAATCTGCCTCACTCCACTACAAGCTACCACACTCCACTCCAATATACCCTACTTCACTCCAATCTACCCCCTCCACCCCAATCTACCTCAAACCATTCTAATCCATCCCACTCCAACCCACCCCACCTCAGTCAACCCTACTCCAATCTACCCCACGCCACTCAATTATACTCCATTCTACCCCTTCTCCACTCCAACCTACCCCGCACCACTCCAGCAGACCCCACTCCACTACAAACTACCTCAATTCATGCTAATCCACCCCACTCCAATCTATCTCACCCAAACCTCCCCACTCCAATCTACCCCAACCCACTCTATCCCACTCCAATCTACCCCACTCTCCTCCAATCTACCACACTCCACTACAATCTACACCACTTCACTGCACTACAATCTACACCACTTCACTCCACTCCAACCTACCCCACTCTACCCTACTCCTTTCCACCCCAATCTACCCCACTTTAATCCAATCTACCCCAACTCACCCCACTCCACTCTAACCTACCCCAATCTACTCCACTGCAATATATCCCACTCCACTCCATCTCACTCCACATCACTCAACTCAACTCCACTCCACTCCAATCTATCCCACTCCAATCAACTCCACTCCAGTCTATCCCACTCTGCTCCAATCTACCCCACTCCACTCCAATCTACCCCGTTCCATTCCAATGTAGCCCACTCCACTTCACTTCATTTCAATCTACCCCCTTCACTCCAATCTACCCCATGCCACCACAATCTACCCCACTCCACTCCAGTCTGCCCATATCTACCCCAATCCACTCCAATCTACCCCACTCCACTTCACTTCAATATGCCACTTCACTCTAATCTACCACTGTCTACCCTGCTGCACTCCACTCCACTCCAATCTACCCCACTCCACTCCTCTCCAATCTACCCTAATCTATTCCACTTCAGTTTACCCCACTCCACCCTAATCAACCTCAATTCATACTAATCCACCTCACTCCAGTCTAACTCACCCCAATCTAACCCACCCCAATCTCCCACACTCCAATATACCCACTCCACTCTATCCCACTCCAATCCACCCCACTCCCCTCCAATATGCCCCACTCCACTACAATCTACCCACTCCACTCCAATATACCCCACTCCACTCCAGGCTACCCCCCTCCACCCCAATCTACCTCAATCCATCCCATTCCAATCCACCCCACCCCAGTTGACCCTACTCCAATCTACCCCATCCCACTCAATTACACTCCAATCTACCCCTTCTCCACTCCCACCTACCCCACACCACTCCAGTCTGCCCCTCTCCAACCCAATCTACCTCAAGTTACACTAATCCACCCAACTCCAATCTACCTCACCCCAACCTCTCCACTCCAATCTACCCCAACCCATTCTATCCCACTCCAATCTTCCCCACTCTCCTCCAATCTACCACACTCCACTACATTTCACACCACTTCACTCCACTATAATCTACACCACTTCACTACACTCCAACCTACCCCACTCTACCCTTCTCCTCTCCACCCCAATCAACCCCACTACAATCCTATCTACTCCAATCCAACCCAATTAACCCCACTCCACTCTAATCTACCCCAATCTACTCCATTGTAATCTATCCCACTCAACTCCACCTCAATCCACATCATCCACATCACTCCACTCCACCCCACCCCACTCCAATCAGATCCACTCCACTCTACCCCACTCCAATCTACCCACTCCACTCTGCCTCAATCTACCCCACTCCACTGTACACTAATCCACTTCACTCCAATAAACCACAGTCTACCCCACTCCACTCCAATCTACCCCACTGCATTCCAATCACCCCCACTCCACTCTGACATACTCCATGCCACCCCACTCTTCTCCACTCCACTCAAATCTACTCTAATCTACCCCACTCCACTCCAACATACCCCAATCTACCACCACTCCACTTCACTCTACCCCAATCTACCCACTCCACTGTACTCCAATCTACCCCAATCTACCAACTCCATTCTACCCAATCTACCCCACTTTAACCACTTCAGTCTACCCCTCTCCACTTCAATCTACCCCCATCTACTCCACTCTAGCCTACCCCACTCTGCCTCAGTCTAACCAAATACCTGCTAATTCACCCCATGGCAATCTACCCCACCCTAATCTACCTCCTCCAATCTGTCCCACTCCAATCTACCCCACTCCAATCTACCCACCCCACTCTGTCCCACTCCAAACGCCCTCACTCCAATCTGCCCCACTCAAGTCCAATCTACCAGACTTCACTCCAATCTACCCCACTCCACCCCAATCTACCTCAATCAATGCTAATCCACCCCACTCCAGTCTCACTCCAATCTACCCCACTCCACTGTACCCCACTCCAATTTACTACACTGTACTCCAATCTAGCTCAGTTTTCCCCACTGCAATCTATCCCACTCCACTCCACTCCACCCCAGTCTATCCTACTCCACCCCAATCCCCCTACTCCACTCAAATCCACCCCACTCCACTCCCATATCCTCCAAGCCAACCCAATCTACCCCACTCCAACCCAATCTACTCCAGTCTACCCTACTCCACTCCAATCTTCCCCATTCCACTCCAACCCATTCCAAATCACTCCACTCTACCCCGCTCCGCTCCAATCTGCCACTCCACTCCACTCAATCCCACTCCACTCTAATCTACCCCACTGTACTCTACTCCAAATGACCCCACTGCACTCTACCCCAATCCACCCCACTCCACTCTAATCTACCCACTTCTACACCTTTCCACTTAAATATATACCCCACTCTACCCACTGCAATCTACCCCACTCCAAACTATCCCACTCCACCCCAATCTACCCCAGTCCACCCCAATCCATTCCACTCCAATCTACCCAAGTCTAACCCGATTTACCAAAATCTAACCCTCTCCAATCTACCCCACTCCTTTCTACCCCACTCCAGCCTACCCCATTCCACTCCAGTCTACGACAATCTATCCTACCCAATCAACCCCAATCTACGGCAGTCTACACCACTTCACCCCATTCCTTTTGGATCTACCCCAATCTTCCCCGTTCAACTTCAATCTACCCCATTCCACTGCAATCTACCCCACTCTACCACTCTCCAATCTACCTGACTGTACGACACTCTAATCTACCCTACTTCACTCCACTCCAATCAACCCCACGCCAATCTACTCCACTCTACCCCAAACTGCCCTATCCCAATCTACCCCCAACCTATCCTGCTCTAATCTAACCCAATCTACCTCACTCCACCCTACTCTAACACACTCGAACACACTCCACTCTGCACAGTCTACCTCACTCCACTCTACCCCAATCTACCCCACTCCAATCTACCCAATCTACCCCACTCCAATCTACCCCAATCAACCCCACTCCACACCACTTGACCCCACAACACTCCTCTAACTGTTAGTCATGCTGAACAGCAGTTACACTGGTGTACATGGCTGAAACGCATTGTCAAAGCCAATAGATCGCCCATAGGTGAGACCTGTTATCTTTGCCAATGCTTGTTTTTATTACTTCATTTTCCTCCAAGGTTCCAGCAGCTGAACACTGCTGCTGAGCCACCTGCCTCTCTGTCCTTCGCTCACCCCAATTATGCACAAGGCATTGCATGTATAAAACATGTGTCTTGAAAACGTTTCCACTACACATGCATTCACCATAATCTCTTATAAGCCTCTACACTTGGACATCTAAATTGGGCCCCCAAAAATCATGTTTTAGGCATGCTTTGGTTTCAACTCTGCAAATGTCTTTCATGAGCCAAATATAACAAGGTTCCTGTTATTGGGCATAACTAATCTAGTACCACTAAGAGCAATCCATTTCTCACCACAAACTTTTACTGATCCCTAAGCGGGAGGATCTCCCGGGACACTTAAAACGAAAAGTGGAGAGGTCAAACTTAGCATTTCTGTTTTCAGATTAATGTATGGCACTAAAATGCACATGTTAAGGAACAATGAGTAGTGTTATGTGCATGCTTGAATAACTGTATCCAATTCAAGCCTCAAACTCTGGACAAATAGAAACATTGGAGTGCACACTTCTTTCAGAATGTTGGGAAAAATAACAAACTCCTTTACAGATATATGGATGTTTGTCTCCCAAAATAGTCCAAAAATTATGGTGGGTTAGATTGGTTTAGGTTTCGCCTAGACAGTGCATCCACTTTCTCTGCAAGACTTTTGTTTACAGACTCTGGGTTTACAGCGCTGATCTTATTTCCTTTGTTCCTATTTGCCTTGGCATGAGTGGGTCATGACCTCTTCTTGTATTTGGCCCTCTCCTGGAGCATGGACAAAGTACTTGTGTCTATTCCCTGCTCCTGTTTTTGGAGCTCCTTTTTTGTGTTCAAGCACTCCATATGAGGGCTTGGGTTTTCAGTCTGCCTTCCTGATCCCTCTCCATGTAGCTTCTATTCTCTCCCAACCGCTCCACTTCCATGTTACTTCATTTCCCTCACACCCCCTACCTTGTACTGTATGCTACTGCACTGTATGCCACTTCACTGTACTCTACGCCACTGCACTCTACAGTACTGCACTCTACACTAATGCACTCTATGCTACTCTACTCTACTCTGCGCAATTTACTTTACACCACTGCACTATGCTGTGCACCACCATACTCTATGTCACCGTACTCTACGCCACTGCAGTCTACGTAACTGCACTCTACTCTGCACCACTGTACTCTATGGCACTGCACTCTGCACCACTTTACTCTGCATCGCTGAAAATTATGCTGCTGCACTCTATGCCACTCCACTCTACTCCATCCAGTCTAAACCACTGCATTCTCTGCCACCCTACTCCATTCTGCACCACTCTACTCTACGCCACTGCACTCTTTCCCACTGCACTCTACTCTGCATCACGCTACAGTATGCCACTGCACTCTATACTACTCTACACTGAACCACTCTACTCTAGACCACTGCATTCTACCCGGCTCACCTCTTCTCTGCACCACTGCACTATACACCACTTCCCTCTATGCCACTGTACTCTACACTATTCTACGCCATTGCCCTCTACTCTACTCTTCTCTGCACCACTGCATTCTATGCAACTGCACTCTATGCCACTACACTCTACTCCACTCTGCATCAATCTACTCCATGCAACTACACTCTATTCCACTCTCCTCCACTTTGCAACCATCTTTTCTATGCCACTGGACTCTACTCAGTACCACTCTATGCCACTGCACTCTGCGCCACTGTACTCTACTCTGCACAACTGCACACTATGACACTCTATTTGATGACACTCTACTCTGCTTGCTTTGCACCACTCTAGTCTATGCCACTGTGCTCTACTCTCTACCACTCTACCCCACTGCACTCTAAGCCATTGCACTCTATGCCACTGTACTATACACCACTGCACCACTCTGCACCACTGTACTTTACACCCCTGCACTCTGCACCACTTCACTCTAAGCCACTGCACTCTAGGCCACTCTACTCTACTCTGCACCACTGCACTCTACGACACTCTACTCTGCACCACTCTACTCTACAGCACTGCACTCTACGCCATTGCATTCTAATCTGCACCACTCTTCCCTACACCATTGCACTCTATGCCACTCTACCCTGAACCACTCTACTCTACACCACTGCACTCTATGCCACTATATTCTGCACAACTTTATTCTACGCCCCTGCATTCTATGCCACTACACTCTACAATCAATCAATCAGTCAAATAATCTTTATTCGGATAAAAATATCCATAAAAGCACAATTCATCACTACCAATGGCAAATACAATACAAGTTTTAAAACATATAAATATACAATATCATCCAATACAAATACAAAATGACAGTAATAAGATTACAATAAAAAGGTTGGACGAACCTGCAAAATCTAGCAGCATTAATAACAAAGTATGAGGTTTAGACCAATGTGCAAAATCGGCAGTATATTACAAAGAGAGTACAATAACGTGCAATAAGTCAAACAATGATAGGCATCAAGGTACAGATATAATTTAACTAAAGCCCCATTTTCAATTCTACCAATACTAGCAGCATTATCAAAATATTTGATTACGGACAATATTAATGACCATTATAAGAGCAAAGATTAAGATGAATTTCACTAGGCGGTGGTACAAAATTTGTGGCACATTAGAGTTCATTCAGAGAAGCACATGAGCGTACCGCAGCTTGTAAGAACGTGCTTACTCGGAAGATCAAATCATCACTTCCTAGCCATAAAATTTCAAATTATGCTAATTTAAAATCAAAAATAGCCCATGCCTTAAAATAGGTAGTTAAGTACTGTTTTGTATATCTAGCATAAAATTTACGAAAAAGTAAAAATTGTAACAATGTTTGTATACTACCAATACCGCATGGGCAACCCAACTGCTCAAGGTTGCTATTAAATCCTATCGGGAAGCACAGTGAATATTTTATGCTACCATCCCTAAGGCGGAAAAGTAAGCTCCTTTTCCATCTCTCTATATTCTTCCTGAGATATTTCTGTGGCATATGATGTTGAGTGCTCGGTACCTCCAGAAGGGGCATATACCTAACAATCGATGATTTATGATGCTCGATGTTCTGTCTTTCTTTATGATACAGGTCATACAGCGCCCCCCTAAGTGATTTTGTACTTATGCCTTCCAGTGCTAGTGGACATAAAAAAATGTGCTCCAACTTCACACTGGCTAAACTATTTTTAACTGCAGCAAGCCAGGGTATACTACCACCCTTATCACATTTAAGGCAATCTATAATTATCTCTCTTGCTAAAATCGCAGCGGGGTTCTGCCATATTTTTAACCAGAATATAGCTGGACGAGACCTAATAAAATCCTCCACATAATATAGGTTCAATTCCTTGTGGCATATATAAGTTGGGGATGAAATTGAGCCCCGAGAATTTTTCTACAAAATCTATTCTCTTCAATTTGGATCCGCTACAATTTACATACCCCCAGACTTCAGCACCATAGGTGGCCGTTGATACACATTGCGATTTATATATATGATTTAAAGTTAACACCACCTCTGCTTGTTTTGGCTGCCGAAGGCTAATTATAGAATTAACCGCTTTGGAAAGTTTGCTTCTGCTGTGGGCTACATGGACTTGCCAAGAGCCTGATTCTGAAAAAACTAAGCCCAGATAAGGAAAAGTGCTTGTGCGTGTTAGGGATTCGCTGCCCGATGTTATAGAATTAATGCAGTGTTTTTTCGGCCCACACATCATTATATAAGATTTTTTTAAATTAGTGCAAAGGTCGAGTTTGGCCATAAAAGACACGAACCACGTAACTAAAGTGCGGAGTGCGTTGGGGGTGCGGCCCATAAGGACCGCATCGTCTGCATATAAAAGCACGGGGAATAATTTGCCGTTAATTTTCGGTACATCATTGGAATTATGTAATTCATTTATATAAAGAATAAAAAGTAGAGGGGCTAGAACACAGCCTTGTCTAACCCCTCTACCAATGACAATATCCCCAGAAATCTCCGCATCATTGCTTATCCTCACCCGTGCCTTTAAATCCCTGTGAAAATACGCCATAAAATGGACCAAAGCCTCATCCAACCCATAATTTAAAAGAATCTCCCATAAACGTGATCTTCTGACAAAATCGAAGGCTGAGGTTAAATCCATAAAACCCAAATAAAGTGGAACTTTTTGAGCGATCGTATATTTGCCCAAAATAAGATTTAAGTTTAAACACTGTTCGACAGTTCCGACATTGCTTCTAAAGCCCAGCTGACAACAATTTAAAATTTGGTTATCTTCAGCCCATTTCCTGATCTTATTAAAGACACTCTACACCATTGAACTCTACTCTGCACCACTCTACTCTATTGGGCAGATTTATGTTTCCTGGCGCATCCCTGCAAATCAGCAGGGATGCGCCAGGAAAGATGCGTCACGCAAGTTTACCCTTGCGCCACCACAGATGCGCCGCATTTACAATGCAGTGCATCGTGGCGCAAGGATAAACAGATGCGTGACGCATCTGATAGCGTAACGGCGGGGCATTGCTGGAGTCGTATCGCAAGCATGACGCAACTCCAGCAATGTTTAGGGGCTGCCCATACCTAACATGCTGCGTCATGCCTTACGCCTGCTTCAAGCAGGCGCAAGGTTTTGACGCAGCAGCGTCGGAAAAGTGACTGAGTGAAATCTTGTAGATTTCACTGCGTCACTTTTCCGAGGCTTTTTCCGATGGAACGCCCACCCTGCATACATTAAACCTGACGCAGGTTTAATGTGGCGCAGGGCTTTACACCGTGACGCATCTCCATAGATGCGTCACGATGTAAATAGGGCGCAACGTGGGGCAGGGTTTACGCCGCCGCTGCGTCACAAAAGTGACGCAACGGCGACGTAAAAGTGGCGCAAGTCTAACATAAATCTGCCCCTATGTTGCTGCACTCTACGCCAGTGCACTCTATTCCATTGTGCGCTGCACCACTGTGCTTTACACCACTACACTCTACGCCAATGCATTCTACACCACTCTACTCTAAAGCTCTCTATGCCATTGCACTCAATGCCACTTTACTCTGCTCTGCACCACTCTGCACCATTGCACTTTACTCTGTTCTACTCTATTCTCCTCGTCACCACTGCATTCTATGCAACTGCACTCTATGCCACTCTCTCTACGTCACTTTAATTTCTTCTGTGCCACTCTATTCTTTGCTGCTGCTCTCTATGCCACTCTACTCTACTCTTCACCACTCTATTCTATGCCACTGCACTCTATGCCACTCTCATACATACAGGCAGTGTGGCAGGGTATATCTTGCTGCACCAACTGCCAGTGTTTGTTCAAAGTAAATCACAATGAATTCAATAATGTTCCGTGCAATTGCTAGCAAACAATGCCCACCGCTCGAAAGCCACCCACTATGGTTTCAAATACAACACGAGAACAAACTTGAAATACTCGACGTGACAGAAGTTCCATCGATGGCCGTGTGAACAGGTCTGCGACTGAGCGAGCAACACTCCATATATCCTGGTTCTTGAATGAGACTGTGACTACGGATCTTTACATAACAAATATCCTTTTTCAGCTTCTGTGATCGGAAATAATATTTAAGAAAGTGTCGACCGATTTGGGCTAATACCCTGTGGAATCCCCTTTCTCAACTTTGTGGACCACTTACTTGCCCTGAAGAAGCCCACAAGGGTGAAACGCGTTTGCTGTTGTGTATGAAATAATGAATAAAAGAATCTACAACATCACCTAGTGAAAGAATGATTATTTCTGTCATCGCTGTCCTTTATCCTCTGTGGGATTAAATCCCTATGAATGTTTGCTTTTACAATAATGCCTCTCTGATCTCTTGTGTTTTCTATGGCACTCTACTCTGTGCCACTGCACTCTGTACCACTCTACTTTACAACATTTAGTCTATACCACTCTACTTTACAACATTTAGTCTACGCCACTCCACTCTATGCCACTGCACTCCACTCTGCACCACTGTACACCACTGCTGTCTACACCATTCCATTGTACTCTGCACCACTCTACAGTACGACACTGCATTCTATGCCATTCCACTGTGCTCTGCACCCATTTACTCCACGCCAATGCACTCTTCACCACTTCACTCCACTCCTTTTCACTGTATGCCAATCCACTACATGCCACTTCATCCAGTGTATGCCACTGTTTACCTCTCTATGCTACTCTATTCTACGCCTCACCTCACCACTCCACACAATACCACTCTATTCTGTGCTACTCTACTCTATGCCATTCTACTTTACATCACGTTATACCCCAGCACTTAATGCCATTCTACTATGCTACTGCACTCTACTCTGCACCACTCTACACCACTGCACTCTATGCCACTGCACTCTATGCAACTGCACTCTACTCTACTCTGCACCACTCTACTCTATGTCACTGCACTGTACAACACTGCACTCTACACCACTCTACTCTGCACAACTCTATTGTATTCCACTCACCTAACATCACTACTCTCTACGCCACTGCACCACTCTACTCTATGCCATTGTACTCATGCCACTACACTTTACGCCACTGAACTCTGCGCCATTGCATGCTATGCCACTGTGTCTATGCCACTGCACTTTCTCTACTGCAATCTGCACCACTGCACTCTATGCCACTGCACTGTGTGCCACTATACTCTACTCTGCACCACTGTACTCTATCACACTCTACTCTGTACACCTCTACTCTAGGCCACTGCACTCTATGCCATCCACTCACTGCATTCTACTCTGCACCACTCTATTGTAGACCACTACACTGTACGTCACGACACTCTATTCCACTCTACTCTGCTCTGCACCACTCTACACTATGTCACCACACTAAATGACTCTGCACTCTGTGCCACTGCACTCTACACCATTGCACACTACTCTCCACCACTCTATCCTACGCCAATGCACTCTATGCCACTCTACTCCACTCTGCACCACTCCACTCTACACTATACTCTACATCGCTGCACTCTATGCCACTCTACTTTACACCACTCCGTGGCAGTGCACTCTACGCTACTCTACTCTGCACCACTGCATTCTATGCAACTGCATTTTACACCAGCCCACTCTATGCCACTCTAATCTGCTCTGCAAACCTCTACTCTATGTCACTGCACTCTATGCCATATTTACTCTACATCTTTTCCGAAAATGTTGCTGTGCCTTCATTCTGTCCCTGCAACTGACACAGCTTTCCAGGCATGCTAGCAGGAATGTTTGTGAATTCCCAAAAGTCATACATGGGCCCTGTGCTTAGGAGTACGTTGATGGGTGAAAATGTATGAATTTTTATTTGTGAAACATAGGGACTCAATTTACATGATGTAATAGATGCAACACAAAGTTCCAAAACCCCTTAAATTTGACAACTATAGTTACACAGCCATAATTTCTCTCATTCAAAGCTCTGGACATCGGAGATTACATCGCATCAATGGCAACACTGAAGTACATTTCAAAATAACAACAATTTCTAAATTCTAATTTCAAATCGAAAAGAATTAGCGCAGAAAGCAACCATATGTGGGTCCCTAAAAAGAATGTGTCACGCCAATACCCCAGTAGACCTTATGGTGGGATCCGTGGATGAAAGCCAGGCTTTCACGCTAGTCCAACAGTTAGTTGTAAACCTGAGCAACTGGTGTTTGCCTAGTATTGCTTCTCTCTGCGCATGAATTCACTTTCCTAGACAATGTGGCCCTGATCTGGAATGAACCGCAAAATGTGCAGAGCCATTTGCAGTGTATCCCATGTGTTTGCTAGAAGCATCACTAGAAATGCGCCTTATAGTGCGTCACGTTGCTCGTGAAGGACGTGGCTATGGCAGAAAGGACTAGTTGCCTCATCTCAGCGGCTGCATGGCTCTGTATTTATTGCTCCGCGTGCTGGGGGAACGTACGTGTTTATAAAATGTGTCAGGCGAGATGCAGGGCTCTGTTGTGCTGCGAGGCAGGGGGGACCCGAGTGGGCTGCTATTTCCTCTCCGCCTGGCCTGACCCCAAAATTGCTTGAGGGAGCGTTGCTATTTCTCTGTCCTGCGTCTTCCGCTGTCAGAGGAGAAAGGCGTGTCGACGGACCCAGGCGGACTGTCTCTGCCAGTCACTTCGGCGCTCGGGCTGAAAGGCGCGTGCTTGGAGCTCTTACGGGACTTGGCGCTCACCATTCTGGCATCTGGGCAGCGGCCGGGTCTGGATGGGAGAACGCGAACCCCTGGGATTAGGGTCAGGGATGGCGCACCGGGGGAAGCCTCGACTCAGGCGCTCCTTCAGCGAACACATCAAGGACTCCACCAACAAGGCGTGGGATATATTCTGGAAGAGCGCGAGAGAGAAGCGCCTGTCAGGTCAGTCATCATTTAATCCTGTTGACGCAAAAGATGGACAGTGCTGAACTGATGTTTCTTTGCAATTCTTGTCATGTTACATATGACTCCACTTCAGGGCGCTTCATTTTGTGATTAGAGAGCTATTGCCTAGCCCTGGGCATTCTTTGAAGTAACTGGTGTATTTTTGGGAGCAGATGTCTTCGTTTATGTTTGCAAGCCTTACTCTCGTGCGAGGTTGTCACAGGTATACGCAGACTTGCGACATGGCGGTTCCTTGGTACCCTTAGCAGTGCATCACCCAACAGTTAATAGATATTGGTCCCTTGTCTCACTCAGTATCATGTGTCTGCCGATTGTGATTTCACTTTTTATGTGGCTGTCTATCTGGAGGGAGATGGGGACTGGGGGCACACGGGAGCTAGCACACCTGAGTATAATGCCAGCTTCTCGTTTGAGCCAAGATATGGATATCTTGCGGTATGAAGTTTGGGCGCGCTTAGAACATGCTGCCCTCAGCCCGCTCATGATATAAAATACTGGATTCTTACATGTGTTTTAAACTGTTCCCCACCTTGGGGCGGGGGTTGGGGGGTAGTAGAATTTCCTTGCCTCCCCAGCGGTATGTGTGGAGTTCATGATGTCTTGGGTGTTCAGGGGCTTCATGGCTGTTGATACTTTCTGTGGGTTTGGTGAGCAGTGGCGGAGCACACATCTGTGGTGCGCACCCTTATATTGGGGAGGATGAGATATGCCTTTCACTGGGGTCTTCCCAAGGCTCAGCCCTGTCATGTGCACCTTGGTGACAAGCAGGCCCCACAGGGAGTACCAATCTCAGAGCGCATCATATTTAATCATTTCACAGTTCAGATAAAAATGCACAATAGACTCTGGAGTACTAAAATTTTTACAAATGTGGCAAATGTCAGTTAGTGCAGGATGTAACCTCAGCATCCAGACGATGACACCCTGCTGAGCTTCTCTGCTCCTACCTATGCAAGCATCCCAGTTCCTGTCATGCCATTTGTGCCAGGTAAGACCATTCTAAGTGCATAGTGCATGGCAGAAGGTGGGAAACAAGGAAAGATCACAAACTTGTGCGGCTCTCTTTTCGTATTCAAACGTCCGATGTCAAGTTTTTTTTATAGTGCATTCAACTCGCAGATTTACTTCTAAGCGCTTTACAGACGTTCAGAAATTATATTAGATCGATAAACTGATGTGCCTAGGGTCACATAATGTGGTCAAGCGGGCAGATCATTACTATGACTAAAGTTTACTGGTCCCATAGCTGACAAACTATTTCAAACGTCTGCATTTTGACAATTTTAGAAGAAATGATCTATTTTTGTATCTAAGGTTGAGTTTCACTTCCTTGGTGCAGAGTGAGCCAGTTAAACTGTGGGATTCTGAGACATGTTGGCAAGTTATATATATTTAAAGTGTCACGGCTGTTTGCTTCCTGGCTACATCACGTTTAGAATCCCGACCTCTGGAGGAGGGCGCATCGCCTTCCTCAGATATGACAGGTCATTAGAGTTATTAAGTAGGTGTGAGGGCTGCGTGTGGTTGAAATCAGAGACCGCTGTGTTGTATTTGGGTGTGAGTGCAGCACGTGATGGGCGCCTTCTCATCTCAGAGGGCTTTCTGGAGCTGGAAACACATGGTGGTTACAGCGGTTATGTACTCTGAAATGTCAGCTATCGCTGCGAACCTCACACTAACACTGCACACTGTAGAATGTTTATGCACCGCCTCTGCACATTGGCACATTCGCGATCCTCCAGTTTAAAGAGGTGCATTGTGAGTTTCTCAATCAATCAAGCATTTATAAAATCACCTGTGAGAGCCTCGAGGCGCTGGAGATGTTGGCTACTGCGTGGTGGGTAGTTCACTCGAACATCCAGGTCTTGAGTGCTTACCTCAATTGTTGGAGCGATGTATCAGTCCTGGGGTGCAGGGGAAAGCTGTTCCATGCCTTGGTCGCCAGGGGCTGATCTGATTATTGTTGAGTTTTGTGGTAGAAAATGGTCTGTGCCAGAATTCTTAGTACAGCTTCCTGAACAAGGATTTGAGTAAATGTTAGTATGAATTGTGAAGCAATTATTACACTTACCTGTCTGGAGGAACACAGTTTTTGTGCCAGAGGGTTCAGTCGTGACTGGCATGACTCGCGGGTGAGGGGGAGCGATGTCGCGGGGGAGGGGGGTATAATTTTTTTTTTTTAAATTAAACTTCCATCCCCTGCCCAGCCCTGTTTGCAAGACAGCCCCGCCCACCCACCCGCCCGCAACCAACACCTTCTGCTTTCTCGCAGTGATTAAAGCAGACATAAAATGGTAGTCATTACCATTTTATGTTTCTGTTTCTTGCACTGCAAGAAAGCAGTGGGGCGATGCTCCTCCGCCCTAGTGGAGGAGCCGCCCCCGAGAGGGTTGTCCTTAAATGTATATGAATGCATTCAATCAAAATGATTAGTGGAAGCAGAAGCTTTGGAAGAACCATAGGACCTGTCAGTGGCAGCTTCTCTGCTAAGGCGGAGAAGCGTCGCCCCACTGCTTTTAGCAGTGCAAAGAAGGACATATGAAGTGATTATAACTTGATGTTATTATTTTCTTTGTTCCTGATGCTTGGCAGCTTTGCGAGTGGGACGGGGCAGCTCTGGTGACGGAGGAGCAGGGGGAGTAGTGGTGGGCACTCTGTAAGGTGTGCAATGACTGTTTGGCCAGCCCTCATGGGCCGGCCAAACAGTCATCCACACTTTGCATGTTCTCCACCCAGGTTGCATTACAGCCTGGGTGGAGAACATGTCCAGGAAGCCCCCATTCCCTGGCTGAGCGCCGAACCACGGCGCTCGGACCAATCACAATGCTGCATTGAAGCATTGTGATTGGCTATGGGGAGCTTGGAAGCCCGGGAGCTTCCTGCTTGCAGAGAAGTCAGGAAGAAGACAGAGGAGAGGTGGTGGCGGCCAGCCAGCCAGCCAGCCGGCCGGCAGGTATATTAATATATTTTTTATTTTTGTACACCCGCCTCCCGCTCTCCCACCCTTCCCCGCCCACTGCTCCTTCCCAGGAGCAGCCGCCACTGATATCTGCCTCTCAGTCTGCTGTGATATCAGGAATCATATTAACCACTGGATTAACCACTAGTCTTGAGTTCCAGAATAGTTTGGTACTCATCGTAAAGTGCTTTAACGACTGCTGTCACTTCATACTTTGGGCATGCTGAGAGGGTCTCCAGCACAGGAACTGCCATTTCCAGCCCTTATCTTCCCTGTCAGAGTGGCACAGTGCGGGAAGAGCCGCTACTGACTGCAGCCGCTAGGGGACTTCGATTCCCAGAATCCCAACACCATCACACCTGGCCTGCTAATCACCTGCAAGTGCAATAAAGAAGGACCATGGTCCTGCAGTCATGGGGGCTGCTGCTGTCACTTCCTACTTTGGGGCATGCTGAGAGGGTCTTCAGCACAGGAGCTGCCATTTCCATCCTTCCACTTCCCTGTCAGAGAGTGGCACAGTGCGGGAAGAGACGCTGCTGACTGCAGCCGCTAGGGGACTTCGATTCCCATGATCCCCACACCATCACACCTGGCCTGCTAATCACCTGCGAGCACAATAATGGAGCTTTGCGGTCCCGCTGTGCGCCATGCTCACGGATGCGCCCGGGTAAAGCCCGGGCCAAAAGTGGGCACGTCTGACCCCGTCCACGGCCAGACAAGGCTGGACCCCCCCTTTCATTTGTGCCCCAAAGGAATTTTCAATCTTTCTTGCATGAGAAGCACCATTGGGGGAAGGTGGGAAATCCTTTGTAATTATAATGGAGAAGCGCAAGGTTGATGGGTGAATTGCTATTGCTCGCTACTATGTGTCTGTCGACAGTATGTTGGAAAGAGTTGTGGGTGAAACTACCTTAACAACATGGGCTCAGCCAAACGTGCCATTTCCCCGCAAGCCAAACCACGCATGCCTCAACCACGCATATGTGTGGTTAAGGCAATGCACGGTCTAGTTGCAGAGCGGATGGGCAGGCACAGGAAGACAGAAAGAGGAAAGATTGGGAGAGGACGCAGTGAGGCAAGTGAGGCTGGGACCGGGTCTTGTGCGGTGGGGGTAGTTTTGCGGGGTGGGGGTAGTTTTTAGGGCTCAGGAGGGGGTCTGGTGCTTTATTGGGCAGGGAGAATTTTTAGGGCAGGGGGCTGGGTCGGGATAGGGGACAGTTTTTAGGACTCAGTGTGGGGGGCCTAGGGTCAGGGTAGTTTTTAGGACGTTGGTAAAAGTTTTAGGGCTCAGGGCCGGGTGGGGAAAAGGGGACGGTTTTAAGCCTCAGAGTGAGGGGGGGCAGGGTCAGGGTACTTCAGGGATGTAGGGGACAGTTTTTAGGACTCAGGGCGGGGGAGGCTGGGCTCAGGGCATGTGGAAAAGGGACAGTTTACAGGGGGCAGGTGTATGATGTTTAGCACACATGTCTCTTTACGCATCATGTCTTTACCATGAAATTGCTTGGTAAAGGCATGCATGGTAAAGGCAAACTTGGTAAATGCACTGTCGTGGTTAAGACCGCATGGTGCAGGCATGCGTTGTACCATCATACAACCAGTTGTGGGTATTGTTATGAATGAGATCGAACTGACAGAGCGCAGATTTTCTCTGGACCTTGAGGGGTTGCCAGCTCTGTCTGTAAATGGCGACACTTCAGCAAATAGCTATATTCCAGAGATCAGACTGTAATCGCTTGCCCCGACAAGTGTGCTAATTAGGTTGCTGCAGAGGAGCCCGCACCTGGCCGGGGCAATCCCTCTTCTCTACAGCCTGCTTCTGCCACAGCTGCGAAGTGTAAAAGAGCATTGGGAGGACCAAGGACTGTAAGGCGGAAACAGCCTTCTCGCAATTCTACCAAAAACAATCAACTACTTTCATGGATTCAGCCTCTGCTGGTACCTCAACCCCAATCCCAATCTCAATCCCAATCACAGTAACACCTTTCAAAAGAATCTTCTGCTTCTCAGACTGATTATTTTTTGTTTCCAGTTTCCCCTTTATGTGAAGATCTGCGTGTGAAGGTTAGTAACATTCTTGATGAGAAACTCAAGCCTCTGATTGAGCGTTTGGATCAGCTCGAGGCTCCCGATGGTAGAGTTTCTAATTGTGTTCCCTCTTTGGCCACTAGTGATATAGGTAGTGATCCACTGGCATCTGACAACATTTTGTGAATAAGTCTATCAATTCTGTCACTTAGGGCCCGATTACGATGCGGTTAGGAAAGTATGCCCACCTGGGGCCCGATTACGATGCGGTTAGGAATGCCTTCTAACGGCATTTGCTACTTCCGAATCGGATCGGAAACGTGTCTTCCCGACTAAGGGCCAGATTACGATGCAGCTAGAAACATAGGCTCCCATAGAAGTCAATGGGAGTCCAACCAAATCGTATCTGGAAGCATCCAGATGCATCATACACGGTCAGTCGGACTCTCCCGATCCGAGTCGGTCAGAAACCATTTCCAAACTGATTTGAACGGGAAGTTTTCCTAACTTCATCATAATCGGGCCATAAGAGTGTAACTGGGAATCTACCTGTGACTGTTGTGGGCACCAATGGGCATCCTCTGAAATCTTTGGGTGGGGGGCGGAATGGGGACAACTTTATCACAGATACTGTGCGTCAACCAGTTTGTAATATCGCCCATCCTCAAACCCAACTCTCATGTCTGCTGGTAGCTTTGTGGATGCCCCATGTCAAGTTATTCTGAGCCTTCTACCTTTGTCATGCCCTTATGTGTTGATTTTGGCTGGGGTTCCAATCCTAAAAAGTGGTCAACAGGAGTCCTGGGACCAACTCGGGAATAAGGTGGCTCATTGCCTATGTAAGTACAAACATTTTAATGCCTGGAGTCCCAATCAGATCATTATGTTGAGGCGGGTTGGGGATGCTCGGTCACTCAGCCAAAAGTATCATGGGAGATTGTGTTGTTGTAAATGTTCAAAACCCTACGTGTGTTTGCAATATACTAAGCACAAAGGAATCCCACAACCCTATTGACACTGAGGTTGTCACCTTTCCTCCAGGATTCTTTTAGAGACCACAACTTCCTCCTCACGCCCCCATTTCCAGATTTCCAACACCTCTTGTAGTGTCCCCTGCAGCAATATGTTTTCCGTACTCAGTGATTTGGAAAAGGTAGACTGACTGAATAAGAGTGCCCTAACAGCCACTCAGGTGTCGATCGGAACAATCTTAGCAATACTACCCCTATTATAGAGGCTGGGAACAGGATGACGGAAAACCCCTTATTAGACACTTGCATTGTGGTCCCAGTAAGCCCCCAAATAGGGACCAATTCGGAGGCCTCTATTAGCGACAGAAATAACATAATGGATAAGGGTATTGAGTCCCTTAAATTGCTAAGCTGGAATGTGGCAGGTCTTATATCTAAGATACATTTTCCAGATTGGCTTTACTTCATTAGGGGTTGTGAAATTATTCTGTTTCTGGAAACGTGGGAGACATAGCCTGTATTTGTGGATGGATTTCACAGTTTTAGCGCCCCAGCCAACCCCTCTCACACAAGACATGCATCAGGGCGTCGGTGACCTGGGTGAGCACAGCATTTTTCAAATTATAGTAGTCAATATAGCTTTGACATTGCACATTGGGAATTTTTATAATAATGATTTTAGTGGCATTACCAATACTAAATGTTCCCCTTTATTCAAATCCATCTCCGAAATAGCAGATGACCTAGCTTGACCAGGCCATACACTGTATCCCTGTCTGGCTGGTTAATTTAATGTGCCTCTGCACACAAACCTTGAGAAAACATTTTTAAACTCTGTCCCTTTATTAGTTCTGACACTCCGAGTGCAGAAATAGTTTCTTTTCTTGCTCCTCTTGACTTGGTAAATGTGTTGAATATTGCTGGATTGCCAAGCTGTGAGGTTCCTTCCCTTTAAGGGGCACGGCAGACCATCAACAATAGATTACATTTTTGTCACCCATAATCTAGAGGACCGACTTTCACATGGTATGGTCACCTCATCATGTTATAGTGACCACAACCCCACTGAAGCCACATTTTCACTGTGTCTTAAGGGGAAGTTTAGGCAGGATATTGAGGTGTGTAACTTGCAATCTACCACTGACAAGCTGAGATTGGTTTGGAAATTGCATGACCCAGTTCAATCCCTAAATAGGATAATTAAAGCTAACCTGGAGTTGGTATATCTGTGAATGACAGTGCAGCCCCAAGGCTTGCGGGTGGTGGAAGCCTTCACCGACCTATGTTCGGGGATTAGGAAGCCTCTTTTGAGACCTGCAAAGCCTATGTCTGAGATCCCCAGATGGTTCAACTCTGAATGTTCCACAGCAAACAGGGCTCTTCGGCTAGTCCTGGCTTCTAATCCTGAGACTTCACTTTAATAGCTCTTCTGTGTAAGCAATATTAAAATATCACTGCCAAGCGTTGGCAGGAGGTTGTTGAAGCACAGTGGGAAACGCTAGTGCAGGCCTTACAACTGGGTAACACCAAGCCTTTTTGGGCCTCTGTGGTCGATATAATATGAAATAATAGATCTTCTAGCCCCATTTCCTGTCATATAGAGCTTTAGCACAAAGTAGGAACCATAGAGCAGTGTCTCAATTTTAATTTGGTTCTAGGAAAATAAACGGTGATGAAACAATCTCCCCTTTACTTAGCATTTATGGACTTCTCGTCTACATTTGATTGAGTGAACTGGGCCAAACTATGACATTTGCTTGTTGCACGAGGCCTGGAAATAGTGCTAGTTCATTTCCTTGCATATTTGCACAAGTATGTGAGGGCCAGGCTCTGCATTAGCCCATAGGGTGAGGTGTGGGGGGATATTGGCATTCACCAAGGAGTAAGACAGAGATGCAAGTTGGCCCCTCTTCTATTCATTCTCTATATTAATGATTTACATTCTCATTTATTACGGGCCACCCCAGATGTACATGTTATAAAAGGCCATCCGCTCCCTATGATCCTCTATTCGGATGACGCAGTACTCATGGCACGCACCCCTAGGACACTGCGCCTGTTAGTACATGCTTTTGTTGATTTTATGTCCTCTCTCAATCTCCAGACTAATTTTACAAAATCTCATATCATGTCTTGCGGCCCTAAGTGTGGCACCCTTCCGAACATCAGATAAATTCCTAACATTTTAAGAGGTCAAATTAACTGGTCTCAATATATATCTGAGTGGAATGGGATCTGCACCCAGGTGAATCGGTGCAACCCTTGCATCTCATGGCTATATTAGTAGGATGTTCACCCACTAGGACCACCAGTGGCATGCCTCATCGTTGGATCCTCACCCACTTCACCTAGTGGGTGGCCTCAATGCGGTTTGCAAGTGGAGCTCTTACTAAAACCTAAGTGCCTGTTAAAAAAGCCTTCAGGTTCCTGGTTATTGTTTGTTAATAAGGTCCTTTAGATGGGAAAAAAGCAGTGTGATGTTCTATGAGCGCAATGACCCCTAACATCTATAGCTCAGTAAGGTCGACATGTTTCAGTCTGTTAAAAGTGCCACTGAGGTTCAGCAGGGATTCTTCAGGACCAACTAAATCCGTACATGCAATGCCGTAGACAAGAAGGCTGTGGCCAATGCAATTTATGATTGTGAGGAATCAAGGCCACTAAGAGATATGAAGGGGAAGACTAGTGTGGTTCATTACCTCTATTTGCATGAATCAGGTTGTACTACTGATTATATCAGGCTTGCTTGTACCTTCTGGGAACATTCTATGCTCTTCCGCTTTAGATCTGGCACTATGAAATACTTTCTTTGTTTTTCCTTGGGTTATGTACAAAATCTTGAAACCAAGCGATGTCCTTGTGATGACGTATCTAGACAATCCATGCTTAATTTGAGGTTTTTCTGTAAATTCTATACTAAGTATAATAGACTCATTTGAATCCCAGTTTTAAGGAAGTACTGCTTTAATATCAACCAATAAAGATCTGCTTTTAGATTTGTATTGCTGCTTACAAATGTTCTGTATGTTGGGTCCTTTTTAAAATCTTTGTTGTCATCATTGCTTTTAATATATACCATGTCTGTGCTGCTATGAATTGTATATCTTGTGTTGTTTTATGCACACTTTTATGGACAATAGAATGCATCAGAATAATGTTTTATTGCATTGAATTGAATTGACTCATCAAGGATGGTAAGCACTATTTAAATCCAATTACAATACAATATAGTACAGTAGAAAATCGCTCTACCCGGAACTGTATACCTTTTTGTTCTGAAAGGGAATATATATATCAGGTTTGCATATGTTAGAGTACTTTCTCATTATACATTTCATTGTGGTATACAGTCTGGTCTCATCAGACTGAGATGTTTTAAGTATATTTCAGCAAACATATATACAGTCAAATGATGCAAAAAGGCTCTTGCCCAGGATGCACCTGTGCTTTTCCTAATCTGTGCCTGAAGAAGCCTACCTAGATGGCCAAACAACTGCCATACTCAACCTTCCATGAGCAACAAGTAGAAATCACCATGCAATAGTTGGTTAATTCAAGCTATACTCTTTCTTTAACTTTACTGCTACTTATATAAAATCACTCATTATGCTCAGGAGTATATCCTGAAAGTAGACTATTCAAAAGTTGCTGGATAACATCAAATGAATGATTGACAAGATTTGCCTAGCAACACATCTAGGCACTTCCTGCTTGTACGGAAAGAGGCAGGGAGTCAGAACTATGGGTGGGTGGAACTCACGAAGTTTCACTCCGTGGAATTCTGCAGAGTTACATAAAAACTCCACGAGGTGGCGCGGAGTCCCGCCATTGAGTGGAAAATATGGACCTTGTGCTGCTCGCACTGCAATTTAGCACCAGTAGCATGATCATATGTTAGAAATAAGCACAAACAGCACCATGCGTTGTGCAACAGTGTGTGACTATTCGAGTTTTTGCTGCGGCTTGAGTAAAAAATCTACTCGAGCTGCCTCAAATCTATTTGAAAAGCAGCTCTCTGACTGCGACCGCCCGCATTAGAACAGTGTGTGGCAAATCTCGCTTGCACTTGCCAGCTTGTAGCTTTGCAGGAAAACAAATTCCGCCATGCGGCAACTGGCAGAATTTGGCTGGAACACCACGATGCTAGAGTAATGCGGAATTGACAAATTCCACAATTCCGCAGGGCAGAATGAAACATTCCGCCCACCTCTGGTCTGAGAAGGTGCATTTTCAGTTTCTTCGCAAAGGTACTTTGGATTATAGTGGATATATGCAGCAGGGCAAGTTTAATCTTTTGAGGTACTGAACTGCATAGTGTAACATCCTCAGATTCTATTTGCATGTCTGGTGACCTTCTTTGGCTTGAAATGTGGATGTCCAGTTGGAGCACCTTCTGGTGTGATGAAGTGAGAAGCACCCTTTGGGTATAGATTTTGGTTGATGAACAGACGTATGTGTTCTATGGCAGTGGTCTACGGTATATTGCCTTATACAATTGTTGTTAAATTGGGAGACTTTTACAGGAAAACATTTGTGAGTGATGTATGGGTAATAAACGTAAATCAGATGTTCATTGTCCGCAAATTGCATTTTTCGGCTAATTTTCCCAAATTTTCCCAATTAGTTTGGCTGAAGGAATCTTGACTAAATTGAGCTAGGAGGTTTGTAATTTTGTAGTGCTCACTTAGAAATAAGTTGTATAGTCATGTTGGTAATTTCTGGAGGCCTCAACTTCTATCAGTCCCCACTGAGAAGCGAGAAAGGGAAGCGCTGAGTGGTATTGATTAATTATCGAACTTGATAATTATGCATCATGGAATGACTGATGCGTAGTCTTCTTGGCTTTATAGATGGGAGTGAGTACTTTTCCATCAAGCATTGGCAAAGCCAATACGTTTTGCCTGTGCAAGATCTGTTGGCTTGTCAATGTTTTCTTAGGTCTCACCTAGGCAGCCATGCACTCCATGAGCTGTCTCGAAGAGACATGTTGTATCTAGGCTATTGGATAAAAACAATTCCCATCTGTTTTACTGGTTCATCTTGTTGTCCTTTAGAAATGCTGCCTTTTCATAGGTGAATACACTCAGTAGTGCCTCCTTTTGGACTTTTGTAGCCTCACGCGAGGACTGCCCCTGTTACTTGTGGTCTTACTCATCAGTTTACTTAGAGAGCTACCAGAGCATTCTTTTTTGTTGGCCTGCCTCTGCTCAAGTGTTCTATTTACTTTGCTTGAGCAGCTTCATCAGAATTACACTTTCATCCATTATTCTCTGATGCATGTTGGTGGGTGCTCTAAGGAATTTCCACTAGTGGAGCCTTGCAGTGTCCAGGCATAGTGACTGTACCCTTCTAACAAACTCAAATTCTCGTGCCCTAATAGCCTACAAAAGCATTTAGAGGTAAGATAGTATGCAAAATGAGCTTAACAGTCATTTTTTTGCACTTCATGTTTGTGTGCAACAATTAAATAATTACATGTGCAACACCTGTGTGTTTGATAAAAGGAGTGGCATGGCGTTGGATAACTAACAATTGATAATTATAATACTACTAAGTTATAAGTGTCTGGCGTCAAGCACTATATAAAACAGGTTAGTGAAATCATATATAAATAAATATGTTTGTGTGTGGGCACACAGGTGGGTGCAAAACACCTAATATTTAGATAAATCCCAGACACCTTGCTTTTGCCTTCCACATTCTGCAGTCCATTGCAGAATGTGATAATGGTGTGCTTTCTGAGAACCTTAAACTTGGTGCACTGTGGAATACCAAAAGTGTAATTGCAACAGAATCACCTCTTTGCTTTAGTCTGTGTGCTAGTCCCACATTTCCTATTAAACAGAAAAGTGTGATCCTCTACACCGAGGATCACATATTTCATCCTAATGTGAAAGCTTGAACTTGTATGGAATTGATTCTGGCACTTCCCACTATTTTTGGCAACTGTGGCACAAAGAGAAAGTTCTTTAGTTCGTAGTGTGTGCTGTACAGAAAACATTAAGTAACCTGGCCATACAATTCTGAAAGTGCAACCAGACAATCTAATCGAAAATAGTCTACATTTATTTCAGCATACGTCTTGGGAGTAGTAGGGGGTTGGGAAACAGCAACAGTGAGAGGAGGGTGGGGAAACTAACACGAGGGAGCAGTAACAGTGGGAGGAGTATGGGGGCGATGGACTGCTGAGACATGCACTCTACACAAGTGCATGTTAAAAGTAATAAAAGAACCTGCAGGAGTCTGCGTCCAATGGCCGCAGACAGGAAGCTGTACTTGGTCCATGCTCCACAGCAGGGACACACATGAAGTCCCAGGAGGAAGCCAAGTGAGAAGGAATCTCTGACCAGTAAGAAGCAAGGAAACAAGTGTGACGTGGGAGTCAACCAACGGTAAGTACTGATAAGTAATGGCGAGGTGTAAGCCTGTTTTAAACTTTTTTTCGTTTACAAGTAATTGTGCAAGCACTGTCCAGGCGAAACCTAAAAATAGAAGATGGGCAGGGAGGGTTCAGGGAAAGTTGTTTTGTTTCGGATTGAGAGAAAGTAACTCACTTTCAGAGCCATTGAGCTTGAGATTGCTCTTGGCCAGGGCCGGACTGGGAACCAAAACTGGCCCTGGCAAAGAGCTCAGCCGGCCCCCCTGGGGGCAGCCGAGTTGTTTGCCAGTGCCGGTTTCGGCCGATTTTGTTACAGGGCCGTTTTTGCAGCTATGCTGCAAAAACGGCCCTGTAACAAAATCGGCCCCCAGGGGCCCAAAATCGGCCCCCACCCTAGGGGCCCACCGGGGAAATGCCCGGTGCCCGCTATGGCCAGTCCGGCCCTGCTCTTGGCCTTCCTTGCTTTGATAGAGAACACACAGTTTTCCAGGACAAAGCATTGATTGCTTTTGTTGGTGATGCGTCGGATGACCTCATAAATGGGTAGCTTGTATTCTCATGCAGCAAGCAGTTCAGGCAAGACTTCTGCTTTTGCTATGGGACCAGGACTAACTTGCATATAGGGTATCCTGTTCTGTATTGCCAGAGACGAGAAAAATTAGCAATCAGTATTTAAAAATGATTCAATCACTTCCGCCCATGAAATTTGGTTTTGATCAAGTTGAGCTGTGTGCAAGTTTGAAAGTCTTGATTGATGTAACCTCGAGGACTAGTTGAAGGCAGATGTTAAAGACGATATTCAAGCCTCTTTAGAGGATTCTTTAGCGGGACAAAATGATTTTTAATTAATTTATATACCAACCTAACTCAAGTCCACTCATGTTTAGTCAGCGTAAGGTCAACTAAGTTGTACTGTACACAACTTGAGAGAGACAGTTCAAGAAGAGGACTGTGCCTTATGTCTTGAAAGCTTGCACAAAGTAAACTATTTGAATCAAAGCATGTCATTTTATGCATTAGGAATCCTTTTATATTGATGGTGATAACGAGTTTCACACAACAAAGGCATTTTCTAGCAAAATTGTAGCAGTGTGCAAAGAAGTCTTCGAAAAGAAAAAACATCTTCCTATGGATTGTTGATGGGTTTTCTTTAGATACCTGAGCCTGTTACATCTTATCACTAGCTTGGAGGGTTTTTATTTGCGTAAGTTGGTCCCTGGCCCAACATATTGAGCAGAAAATACCAAAAATCTATATTCTGGGGAGTAGAGAAATGTGCCAAAATACTGTCCTCCTTTGGAGTCAAATGGTCAGATCACAGAACTATGAGATTCACCTGATAAGTACACAGACACCATTAGAATAATATTTTAATCACTCAGTTATTAGGAAATTGGCAGAGGCAGGGCCACAGACAATTCCACCATGTTTTCTATTGAAGGTAGACTTGGAAAACAAATTCCATAAAAACACATTAGACAAAACTTTTAAAAATGACAAGTAGGGGTGTAAAGAAAAGGTTTTGCAGGCAAAATTATAAAAAATGCAGTTAAGGAAAATTGATGATAGTATTATGAAGCCCTGCAAAAATAAAAATACATGAACCACTATGCCACCATAAAATGTGATATCTAGAAACATCCTCTACCATACATATAGAACATTGGAAAATTCTAGGTGAGTTATGGAACACGCATACTGGTAAACTAAAAACTATTACTTCTAAAGCAAGTGTGAGAAACCAGGACCTGTTTGCCATGTCCCACCACGATTTGCCACTATTTGTACTACTAGATGCTGGTTTTCAGGCTCTGATTGTGTCCTTGGCTCTGATAATAAGACCCAGGGTCTGTGCTCTGATTAAAAGTGCATGGCAATTAGGTATAGATTCAATTGGTACTGCCAACCTACCTGTGAGTCTCTAGTATATGGTAGGGCATGTAGGTTTAGCAGCCCAGTAGACTTAGTGTACTTAAGTGTACACTACTATGGTAACCGCTTTCATTTTAAATGCCAGCCCTACCTTGCAGGCTACTTTTAAAGTAGAATTATATGCAAATTCGTCTTTGAAATTAAAGGTACTCCCAAAGGAGTAAATTAGCTTATTTTTACAAATAAATCACCCATAAAGTCTCCCCTGGAGAGACTTTCTCCATTTTGGATTATGGAAGAATTTTGCTTTCTGGGACAAGAATAAGCCAGACTTTGGAGGAAGTTGTCATAAATCTAGGTGGCACCCTGCATCCCATTGGTCAGGTGTGCGCCTTCGCTTGATGCCCATGAACACAAAAATATAGGAGAGTTGCCAAGCAACTCAGATCTGCTGCCTGAAACAACAAGGAGAAGAAGGACTGTCCTGCTGGAACCCTGATCTGCACCCAAAGGATTGCACTCTGAAGGACTGCACTGCTGCACCATCAGGTACTACAGTCCTAAGGACCTTGCCTGGCTTCACAGGGATTAAGGAGTGGACTCCCTGAAAGTAACAGGCAAACAGAGCTCCACTGCCTCATCAGCACCAAGAAGCCCCTAGCCTGGAGTGCATCCAGTGGACTTTTAAGGATTTGGCCAGGTGCCTTGAAGGAATCGTAGTCCAAACATCTCAAGGACCATCTCAGAGCTTTTAGACCCTTGGATTGGTGTTTTAGACACTTTGAACCCACTAGAGCAGAAGAAGTTCCAGAAGTTTGGAGCAACTTTTGAAAAAAGCTCCATAATTTGACCAGGTGCAGTGTGAGAGTTGTAGTTCCAGCCCTAAAGTGGCAAACCAGAGCATCTCAACTCTTTGCTGTGGACCGCTTTCCTACATCAAGAAACACTTCTGGAAGTGTAAGGAGCTCTTGACTGTGTCCTGGTCACACATGACCTTTTTTTTAACCCCTTGAGCTTTATTTGCTTCAAAATGCTAGTTTTACCTTTAATCTCTAAAAATTCATATCTCTGGTTCCCTACATTGGATGTTTGTTATTTTGGTGTCATGTTAATCATAAACATAATTCCTATTTTTATAAATTGGTGTTGGATTTTTATCATGTGTTTTGTCTTACTTATTTGATGTACTGGTGTTTTTTCAAATGCTTTATTCACCTGTCTCCTAAGTAAAGCCAGCCTGCTTGTTGCCAGCTACCAAGGGTTGAGCAAGCAAATATCAATATTAATAAACCACTTTCCAACATTTAACTATTACTTCAAAAGCAAGTTAGAATGCTATAGGTTCATACTTTATAGAAAACAGCAGGACGCCCTACAAGATAACACACTCCCACATAAGCTGGAAGGTCTAGATTCAACCTGAGTTCAAGGAACTGCTGTTAGACCTCATCATGTTGCAGTCATTTGTCACTCTACAAATTATCTGACTCCTCCAAAAATATGCACATTTATTTGAAGTCTTCAAGAAATGTGTTTCCCTTCCTAATCCCTTCTGAAATTCCTGAATTCTTGCTTGAAATGTATCAGTGTATATCGTTATTAAGAGAGAAATTATTACACCCTTTATAAAAAAAAACAGTGTAAAAAGATTCAAACAACATAAGGCATATTTCTGTAAGGCATTTTTCATAAAAATATGCTACCGTGAAGTAATCGACCAGATACAGCAATTTTATTAAAGCAATGATTTATAGGCCCAAGTCAAGCCTGCTTTCTGCTAATTAGAAATGTTGACTCTGTCAACTATGGGAGCCATGGCAGTCTGGACCAAACTCAACATTTCATTGCCTTTCGACACTGTGTCACAATACTTTCTGATCTATGAACTGAAGGCACAGAGTTGGAATGTGCCAGATAATACCTATAAGTATGAGTCAGATCATAGACACACAGATCCCCTTTATAAGGAGGCAGAAATATCTTTTAATCCTTCTAAGTTGTCCTCTGATGGGACAACAGAATATACTCCAATATGTACCAAATGCAAATATAATACATAATTACAAAGGAAGTTCCAAATGAATTGATAAACTAGATTGCATAATTGATAGCGACAATTTTGACAAGAGTGATTTAATGGCATATTCAGTACATCCCAAACCACTTCATTAGTTTTCTAATGAACAATGTAGACGTGTGATGTGGAAATAGAGCCAAGATAGCGCCAGACTTTTGCCTTGAGTTAGTGCACAAAAGGTCAATTTGGAATGAATCCTCAAATAGGTAGGAGTCCACCCTTATATACTCTATGGGTTCGTAAAGTCTGTTATCACCCGACGTGATTCAATAAGGGATTGCAACCTTTTTAGTGATGCAGCAACCATAGGAGAGTAGCATAGTCTTAAAACTCGATGCACATAAAACTGGACGTATTTTGCAAATGAGCACTTAATACCACTCGTAAAGCCATTACTGGTGTCATGAGTGGCACAATGTGTGATAGGCTGAGCAAAGAACATGTAGGAGGTGAATTTGGTTTTAAACCTACTTTGGTGGCAACATTCAACCAACCGGTGTGGGGTTGAATATGAAATAAGTGCGTATTGAAATGAATACATGTAGGTGACCCTGAAGCAGAGGTCAGACCCGGGACCAGGGTTCAATTCCCGACGCGGCAGGGTCTTGAGCTCAAATGTCCATGGACTCGATAATTCTCGTTTCGGTGCCTGACCTAATCATGGGTTCACACTCTGCGACTCTGGGCATTAAGCTTGCTTAATCTCCACAACGGCCCCCTGCGGCGGGATGCCTGGCTTTCACCTTGGGGATGCCCTGTAGGGGCTATCTCACAGGGAAAAGCCAGGACGGGTTCCCAAGGCAAGCGCGGAGATACCCCTTCGGGGGTCGATTCAGGCGCTATATAAGAAACATAATAATAATAATAATAAAGGTGTAGAATACAGTAGCCCACCTGGTAGTCTGTATGTTGACCGCACAGGTGTTGTCACAGCCAAAGAGTATCACCTATTATACCCCTAAAAAAAACTAAAAACCTCAGAGGCTGATAGTTGTGTAATCTGTATAAATATATTGTGCTGGCTACACCCGTGATCCTCTGAATAGATTCGCCTTACTTATGTGGCATTTACTAATACATTGGTTTTTCATGGGCTTGATTAATTATGAATTTGACTTGTTCTCTCTGAAGTGGGACAGTGAACCGGATACTCTTTGGGATGCCGATGGTGGTACAAAGCACATTAATTCAGCAGTTTCGGTGACACCACAGCACAGGGGGTGTTGGTGTCCATTGCACTCCAATTATGGGGGTCTTTTACTACCCAAGTTGGGTGCCTAAGTGCCCAGCTGTAGGAAAGTTGGTATTCCCAGTATCAGAGATTCTCTTCCCATGGTTTTTGCACTCCCCTAAAGTATGGCATGCCTAAAAAGGTTGCATCCAAAGCATTTTATTATATGCCCCCTCCTCTTTATTTTATCATTTGCACGTTGATGTCATTCGTTGTGACTCCACTTTTACTGGGTACAATGCACAACACAAGGTAGAGTATGTTGCACAGCCTGGACTGATATAGCAAGTTATAATTGTTACTATGCATTTTTAAAGTGACATTACTGACAACAAAATGAAAACTCAAATAATTTGCATTAATGGCAACTGTGCTATTATGCATATTGTTTACTTATTTGGGCGAATATAAGATGCAACATGCTCGCACCTGCTCGGTACAACCTCGTAGTGTCTCAACTTTAATGGGCACATGGGCTGGAGTTAAAGGGCTGCGCCCAGAGGGATGTGTATACAAAACAAGGGCAACCATACTCACTTAAAGAGACAGTGGTTCATGTGGACTATGTACAGGATACTTCATATTTTTGGTGCACTATGGCAGTTACCATTGAGATGTTAGAGAAGAAGAGCAATCACACAGAATGTAATACACAGGCCAAGAATGTTAGTGCAAATAGTATATTTGTATTATAGTACTGTAGAAATAAAAGTGCTCGGCTTCCCAAGTGAACTAGAACCTATATTACCAGAGTGACAATTTATAACATATATTGAGGTTGCAAAATCAACAAAAACAACAATTTATTCACACACACAGTATCTTTTTGACTTCTTTTGAGATTCTGTATGATGCTGGTACCCATAAAATGGACTCGCTGTCAGCTTCTTCAGCGGAATACTTGTCTCTGACCTGAGCTCTTTATTGTGTGGAATGATTCAGGTTCATTCATAACCGCACAATGTGTGCACCCCAAATCTGGAAGGTTTATGGTGGGATCTGATTGCACTCATTGATATTTTTATTGTGCTTGCAAAGGGAAGTTCCTTAAAAACCCAAGGGCAATTTAGTAAAATCCTGAAGACTAACATGTTTTTTATGACCTTTAGCCTTTGGCAGACGTCCTTTCCAACAACAAGGAGAAGCCACTCTTGTGCCTGTGCTGTAATGTTAAACAGCTGAGCCTTTGTCTGTTGTGAGGTGATAACTCAATGCAACTTTGGTTTATTATGGCCTACTAGTGCCCAGACAATCTCTTGTTTTATTTAAATCCCCGCTACAGGGCTATATTTGCTAGTGGGGATCTCTGGCAGCAGGCACTGAATATTACTGTGTCCGCGTGTAAGGAAAGACAGCATGAGTGGAGCAGGGAGAATAAGTTACATTTGGGGTATGTTGATACGTGAATGGTAGTTGTTAGGGAACTTTTTTATACTATCTTTGTGCCTTCAACCTCCTCTTAAACCTTAACCCAAAGAGGAGAAACAGCACGGAAAGTGGTCTAAAGGAGGCAAATCTCATGGCCCTAAAGATGTGTGGTGAATAAAGAATCACAGGTTTGGGGGATTTTGACTCTGGTAGGTTTTCACACGGCTGCCTTGGTGTGGTGAGTGGGTGGTTAAGGAGAAGGTGAGTGGTGTTTCAGGTATATTTCTGCTTACTGAAGGGATAAGGGTTCACCTGCATGTTCCTACATCATCTTCCAATAGCCCATAAGCATTTTACAGGTTTGAAAAATATTTTATTTTTAAATGTGGAAATTGTGACAAACAGAAAAGGTTAGCTCTAAGCAATCAAGAAACTGGCTTGAGCATAAAATTTGGTAAGCCGTCATAGTCACGAAGGAGGTTGGAGATCTACTTTCTATTGGCTACACAACCTCAACAAACACCTTTGTTTTACATTATGACCACCAATGTTTGGAAGCTTGGTTGTTTTGCAGACAGTTTTTCTAAGTGGAGGAAGTTATCTTATTTCTGAACTTGACAACTACTCAGCTGGTTGTTGCTCAACAAGCATTAAAAAATATTTCTGAGACCGCGATTTTACATCTGAATAGGCTGCATTTGTTAACGTTGAACATTTTGGCATTCTTTCAGGCTCTCAGGTGATGTCTGGCATTAGCCTAGATCATTTGATTTTATGAAATATACACATATACCCTACGTTTAGTGGCTTTCAGCTAAAACTCTATCCATTGGTCTGTTGTGTCATTCAAATTTTTCTTCCACCCACTAAGCAATAAAACATAGGTCAGCCCTCTTTGGCCATTGGCTAACTTCACTGTGAGTGACGGCATTCGGCCCTTTCACAAGGACTGCATCCGAACACATAGTTACCTTCAGTTCCAAGGACTACAATGGCAATGTGTGCTATAGGAGAGCAAAAATATATTTGGACTTTTACTCAACCATTTTCTTATATATTGGCAATTCTTCAGCAGCGCAACCAGCAATACTGTTTAGAAAACCATGTCAAAACAAGCATTAGCAAAGCTACAATGTTGTCGGCCAAAGTAAAAACCTATTGGGCTTGCCAATGCTTGGTATTATTGTTATACAAACTCTCTAGTTTCCTTTCAAGTGAGAACTCGTTCCCCTTCAAATTTAATTTAAGCATCACTTTCCTCATGTTACAATAAGTCAGTCTGGAAATTCTGTAATTTATTTTTGACTGCATTTGAAATGTGCAAACTTTATACCTGTTCCTTATCTATATCAGATTAAGCCACATGCCTTTCTTGCTACATCCCATGTTCATCAATGATGACTCCCATCAAATTCTAGAGGCCTTGGTGACACATCCCACAATGCTCTGCCAATCAGGAGCGTTATGAGCAGGTATCCTCTTTGGCTGAGTAACTCCTCTGGAGTCACACCAATAAGCGCTCACAGGGATGCATTCAAGGTGGGCCAGGGAAAACCCCATGCACATTTATTGTACACCCTCTCGCTTTTAACTTAATTGCTATTCTTATACACTGAATCAGGAGGTAAGCATTGCTGCAAGTCTTGGAAAGTGTACAAATTACATCGATTTTTAAAGGGAGTATGGAGTAAGTGCTGGCAAGTTAGGTAAAGTGTTACAAAATGGAAAGCACACAGGAAATTAAAAGTTGGAATCTTACAAATGTTGAAGATTCCTAACTCTTGATGTGAATATTCAAACAGAGGCTCAGGAAAATTGGCGTGGGAACACTATTCACTTGCACCTCTTTCTTCATACAAAACACATTTAGGTTTTGTGAATAAACCTAAAAGGTGTAAATTACACATTTGAGAAGGTGTATCTTACATCTTTTGTAGTTTGCACCTATTTTCTTGAAATCATGCCTGAGTGTATATTTACAAGTGGACTTGGTAATTCCATGCCATATGTTGTGTTTCACGAAAAACCTGTCTGGAAAGACACTTTCGGATTATTTTGATATCTTGTTTCCAAAATACTCAAACAAAAATACAATTATGTTTGATGCATAATTTCTAATTCCAAAATGGGTTTAATATATTTTAAATGATTGCTTCCAACTTCTTGATTTGTATATATTTTTTACCAGAGCATTTTTTTCATGAGGCTTAATAGTTGCAGGTTACCCTACTTTTCGTTCTTCTCTCTAGGAGGCCATTGACTGTCTGTTGAACAAAAATCTACTCAAACAGTAAACAAAAGAGCGAAAATCGTTTTTCTGCTGATTACCACTACTTGCATTGAGGTCTCAGGGACACATTCAGTGTATCACTGCAGAGATGGTGGTCAAACAGTAAATCGTAAATCTTTTTTTTAAGACCTATACAAATAAAAAGAAGAGTAAAATAAAAGGAAAAAGTACAAAAAATACAAAACACTAGAAAAATCACCTTGAAAAAACATAAAATGAGAGACTGTTGTTTTAATGGTTAGCTGATTCACTTATTCCATATCCTCGGTTGTCGGAATTAAATTGATAATTTGCAAAGTGCGCACCAAAGAGTGAAACTTCTTCGTAGTGCTATGTGGTAATGAAACAGTTTCATACACAATTGGATTTGGCACCTGCACAAACATATTTCCAGAATGGCAGATGGCTGGAGCACCTCCAAATCACAACAGAGACCAGAGTGAATTGGAGGCACCCACCACCTGACCACATTCGACTTGCTGGAGGAAGGAGCCTGGGAACGATCCGCCAAGACACCTGGAAACCTGTGTCTTGGATGCAAAGGCCCTTTCGGAAATGTGCAGGTTGAAGTGTTGCAGCACTTTGGGTCGTGAGACGGTGGCCACCTGGTGACTGATTGGACTGCTTCTGCTTCCCCTTCTTTCGTCTGACATTAAAACTCACCTGTCGGCATCTTTCACCTTGCCCCATGTCACTCCCTTATGGATGGCGGGTTCTTGGGGGCTCTCCTGTGGCATTGAGTCATGGAGCAAGTGTGCAATTGTACCTAGGGTGTTGGATATACTTCATGGGACCAGCAGTAGGAGATGTTATGGTCTTGACGTAGGATTTCGAACCAGGAGAGAGGCAGGAGTGGATCAATGGCACTGCTAGATTTGCATCTCCCCTACGGTCTGGATGGAGGATGGCAGTGTGCTTCCCCTCGGAGTCCTCCATATCTGGCATAGGCAGTCACTGCAAGGAATCTAGACGGCTAAACTTTAGTGTAGTTTTTCCAGATATCCAAAACCTTTGGTAAACAATGGTGACCATGTTGGAAGGAAAAATCGCCTCTGGGCCTTTCAACCGCTCCTAAAAGAAATTTCTACCCCTGAATAATGTAATAACAAGAGAAAGTGAATTATATTCAATCACCACATCTCACTTTGATTTGCTATCTCAAATCTCTGGCCATTTTTTTAAGCTTTCTATAGCACGAACTTGGCCCAATGGCATTAGAGCACTTTATGCAAACACTAGATTGCATTAAACAAAGTCGATTTTATTCTTCATTTTTAGGCACAGATGTATAAAGTGAATTGCCCAAAATTACAGGATATTGGATTGGACGCCAGGAGTCGAGCTTGGTTACCCACTTCCAAAGTCTGGCCCCTGGCAATTAGACCACATCTTAGCCCCTATCAATAATGATATTCCTATGCATGGCATGGCAAATGATGAGAATATGTTCTTTCTTCTCCTGCCATGGTCCTGTGTCCCGTGTTTTTATCGGTTAGACTCAGTGCACTAATGCGGACTTAGATCTTAAGCACATAAATGTCTGAATGCAAGAGCCAGAATGAAACTGATGTGATGCTGGGGTGCAACACTTCTGAACTCTTAACCTGGATTTCCTTGTCCCTGACAACATGGGCGGCAAATGAGCAGTGCTTAATTTCAGCCGGTGGTTTCCGGTGCTCAGCACCAGCACTTTATTGTCAACACTTGCCCTTATGACAGCCTGCCAAATGGTGGCACTGTTTGTCTTATTATTTGAGAAGCTCAAAAGCAGTTGTTTAATAATTGAATATACATTAAAATCACTATAATCTGCCACCTAAAGCTATAAGAATAGCTTGTGAGGCAGGTATTAGTCATTTTCATGTATATTTAAAGTTTGAATTGCCACACTTGTATGAGTGTGATGACTCGCAGTGATAGTACTTTCCTTGGCAACGCAAGTGGGAGCAATGGGTGGTGCAAGTTGCAGTGGCCTCCTGACAAGGGTCCTGGCTCTTCTTTGTTTACAAATAAAGCACTGCATGTGAGCCTGAAATTGACTAGTGGTGGCTCCATGGTGATGGGCACTTAACGCCAAGGAGCAGACTATATGCCTGGCCTCCCTCACAGCCCGTGCAGGTAAGAGCAGCGGAGTGGTGGGGCTGGGTGGGCGGGGGGATTTCGACAGACGACGATAAGGGTAAATTAATGATTTATTTCCCTCATGGTTGTCTATCGAGTCCCCCCTAACCCGGCCCCACCTCCCTACCGCTCTTACCTGCACGGGCCGCGGCTGCTCCCTCATCATTCCATTATAGGCATGAATTTGGCTGAAGAATGTATTATCTGCCTTTCATGTTTATCCGTTCCCTAAGACACTTATGTAACAAACAACCCTGCATATGTATTGCAAATGTTCTCTTGAAAAGCGCCCTCCCGCTTGGGTCTAGACCGCACTATATAAAACTAAAAACAAATACACCCAAACTAGTCTGCTTATCACAGTGAGTGATCTGGTGGTCACTTTTAATGAGGAACGCGTCCTCCCAAGCAAATAATAATTTCGATCTGGACACGTGATACAGTTCTCTTATATGTCCTATAGCGTTGTGTTTGAAACCGTTCATATGTGTGCTGCTTTTATCCGTAGAAGCAAGTTCTTTTGTGAGACGTCTGTGTAAACTAATGTTACTGTAAACCTTTTTATGCAAAGAATCCTAGGAAACTTTTCTTTTTAACTGCCTGTGTAAAGTACTATCTGTCCTTTTATAGAACATTCGGATACTAATTTGAGTCTTCTTTGCAATATGTACATATAACTTTAAAAAAGTCAAGAAAGTGTGTCTTTCTCTTCCTTCTCTCATGCTCCCACTTGCCTAGGAGAAAATAGATTTGACAACTAAATGGTGCAAAAAAGACCATAAAATAAGCTCAACACAAAAATAACAGTGATAATCCCTGGGAAGGTCAGGGGAGTTTTTGGATGTAAAAAAAATAAAAAATCACAGGCTTTCTCCACACTGGGGATCCAAGCGGGGCCAAGTGATTATCACGCCTGTAAACAAGTGAAACTTTAGAGGTTGTTATCTCTAGATAATGATGTCGCTGCAGCAATTTACTTATATGTAAGCCAGCTGCCTAGGAAAACCTTTGGCCTCGGTGGCTGTGATCTGTGGTAACCCTGCAGTGCAGTGTATGCAGTGACTGTGCAGCAGCTGTGTGGAGAAAGGGAAGGCCACAGTAAAACATTCATATAAGGGTTAGGTGTTGTGTTGATGTACATCAACACCATGGCCTAAACTGCTTCGAACTCATCCCACAAATATTTGTACAAAATACATAGTTTACATCATTCACACGCCACCTCCCTCCAGCCGGCCTCTCTTCTCTCCTGCAATCCCATGTATGCAAACGTCAGCATTATGTCATGGGTGTGTACATTTCCATTCAAGAATGTCGACATTCTGTCTTCTATTCTTCTGAGTTACTGCTCAAAATGACAGAGGGAAAAGTGTGCAACTCAGCCAGCGAAAATGTGTACATGCGCATTGATTCACATACGTGGCAAGGCACGGAAACAAGGAAACTTCGACATCAGGTACATTGTGAAGATTGTGAGTGATCCAAGTAAAACACATTTTAGCCAATTGGAGTGCTCCTCAAACGCTGGTGGAATAGCCCTTTTCTGAGCTTTTGTTGTAATTTAGCACCACCACCAGGGAGCAGCAGCCGCCATAAACAAAAGGTGGTGGGGCGCGTGGGGTCTCATGGGAGGGGTCAAGCGGGGGGTGAGAAATACATTATTTAAATTTAAAAAAAGAAAACTTACCTTTTGCTGCTGGTTCAATGCAGCTGGGCTGGAGAAAACCTAAGTACGCATGTGTGTTTTGGTTGGCCTGAGTCGGCCAGCCAAAAACACATATACGCACTTAGCGATTGGAGTGCATGTAGCACTCCTCCTCCCCCTCTCATGCCTATGCCCTGCCCCTCCCAACACCGCTAGCTCAGAGCTGGCAAAATGTAAAATAAAATGATGCAAGAACATCGTTTTATTTTACATTTGTTGACTCAGAGCGAGGCAGTGGGGCAACGCTCCTCTGCCATTGCGGAGGAGCCACCACTGCCGCTTAGGTGGCTCACCTCGCCTATGGGCTCTTCACCCCTGTCGACAAGACAACACAAACCCTAATACAGAAGTAAAGAAAAGCCTGGTCCCAGCATGGTCTGAGCATCTAACAGCATCAAGATGGCTCGGAATCGCCTGCGCACCATGGCCTTTACCATGAGACACATAACGCAACATAACATGAAACTAGATGACATGATGTAACATAATGTAGGCCTTCAGCTTAATTGAGACACGGTATGCCTGTGATTGGTGAACATATTTGAAAGATGCTGCTTTTAGCTAGCAAGGATACATTTATCATGATAGTGTCATACATCATGGCACACGTTCTGATATTTTGCTTAGAGGTGTTGCACAAGATGTTTCCCAATCAAAGGGTATGGGCTTACACCTACTGCTTATGGTTTGAATTTGGACTATAAAATTGTACCTAAAGCCTTTGATCCTCTGGATGTGAAGATGACATTTTTTGATAGTGCTTCTTTTTTGCTTTACCGCACATGTTTCAGTCTATTACGCACAGGATAACAAAATGAAGTAGAGTGGAATATCCTATATATGATTTTGAAGTGTAGAACTGCCAAATGCAAGCATTAAAGCCTTATCTGGAAATGTGCTATGCCGTTGGCCTCTGGAATTATGTGGTTCTGCAGCAGCAGCATTTTCCGCATAATTATGGAGTTAGTGCGTTTGCCACATAATGTGCCATTTTCTGCATAGTTTCCAGTTAATATATATACACATATATATATACATATATATATTTATTTTCATATATATATATGCAAACGCCCACGTGGGCGGGACTGATATACACGTTGCAAGTGCAATGTCATTGTTTTCCGCCTGCCTTCCATCTGCCGAGCCAGTGACCAAGGGCAAAGGACCTGAAACGTGCATGGCAAGAGTGGCACACTGCGATGCTGAAACAACATTGTTTTATGTTCTGTGAGTCCTGCAATTACAGACGGAAAACTTCACGCTGTGTGTGGCGCCTTCATTGGAGAGTGCCTTTCATATGGATATATATATATATATATATATATATATATATATATATATATATATATATATATATATATATATATATATCAAGTCTGCTTTCCATGTCTATGGGTAACCTTATCACGTGCAGAGTATCTGTCTTCCTATTCAAGGAAGTATTTGTGATCTACATGTTGTCATGTGAACAAGGCTCTAGGGGAGCCGAAACGTTATGGCGACAATCGTGCAAATTAGCGAATAAATTATTGCACAAAATACACGGTCCGTGTTTGTGTTTTCTGGAGCGGAGGCTACGAGGAGGCAGCCTTCCCTGGGGAGCCACATAGTTTGATATATATATATATATATATATATATATATATATATATATATATATATATATATATATATATATATATATATATATATATATATATATATGTATATATTTACGCTCCAATATTTCTCTCTTGCAAAGAAATGAAAGCACTCACGGGTAACGTGTTGACGGGTCTTTATTGCCCGAACAAACGCGTTTCGGCGGTCTGCCTTCTTCGATGTTACCGGCACACCGTGAACGGCCGTCATTTAAACACCTCTATGCGTAATGAAAATAAACAAAGGACAGCTCCAGTTTTACAGAAGCGGTAGCGCCATCATGTAATGTGTTGATTTTGTTACATATATGTTGCCAAACAAAGAATCTAAAGCCTAAAACAATGCTATGCATATTATTTTAAGTCATAGATTCGCCAATTATCCGAACACACTTGCGCGGCAACCATGTTATATATGATAGTTGCCGGTTTTCATTATAATTTATGCCGTATGCCCGATACTATTTTTCCTTTCTATCATTATGGCATCATATCTATTTACAACCATTCCATCATGCCGTGTATCGGCAGCTGTCCATAATACATTTCTTGATTCTCAAAAGAAGGGGGAATTTAAAAAGAGACTTATTATAGACACAGCAGTCATTAAATACACAGAACATAATTATTTTCATATGAATTCATCATTACCAACATATCATTCAAAATCTAAGTACCCAAGTGTACTGATAGCTCCTCATTACTATTCAAACCTTTGGGAAACTTAGTTTGCAAGTCAATTATGTAACGTGATTCCAGCCTTCGTAATTTCTTGAGGCGGTCACCTCCTCTGATGTTATCTGGAACATGGTCAAGGCCCAAAAATTGTAAAACATTTTTACTACTAGAATGTTTTTCATCATAATGCCTTGCTACAGGATATGATGCATCGCTTTTCGCAATTGCCCTCCTATGTTCGAGTATTCTGATTTTCAGAGGGTGGATGGTGCTGCCTATATAAAAAAGGCCACACGGACACACAAGGCAATAAACCGCATAGGAAGTGCTGCAAGTTAAGAATTTTTTGATTGATCTTTTTAAATTAATGTTAGGTACTGTGTATGTTAAAACTCTCTTGCTATTTGAACAAGCCTTGCACTTACCACATGGAAAAAAGCCCTGAATGTCTTTCAAAGTTCCCTGCACTGGAGGTTCCTTCATTAGATGGCTATTTACTAGCCTATCTTTCAAGGATCTAGCCTTTTTAAAAGTTATCAATGGGTAGGTTGGAATATCATCCCCTATGATGTTATCCGCTTTTAAAATATGCCAATTTTTCCTAAGCATGTGTTTCAGAAAATTGGCTTCTGCAGAGTATGTTGTAATCATTCTAAATTTGCCTTCATTGGAGTCATCCGACTCTAGCCTTACTTTCCTCTTGTCTTCCAACAAATGCTGTCTAGGGATCCCCCTAACCTTTTGCAATGTCTTCTCCAATAGGGTCCGACCATACCCCCTCACTTGAAATCTAGATATGCAATCTTTGGCAGCTGCTTCGAAATCACATGTCCTAGAGCTGTTTCTTTTTAATCTCAAAAGCTCCCCATACGGAATACTTTGTATCAATTTGGGAGGATGATTACTGGTCGCAAAAAGAATAGAATTGCCCGCTGTACTTTTTCGGTAGAGGGCTGCTTCTAGCTTGCCTGCCGACACAAACACTTTCAGGTCCAGATAGTCCACTGCCACTGGACTTACTGTACCCGAAAAGTGCAGATTCAAGTTGTTGTTATTGAGATTTTCAATATAACCTCTAGCTGACTCAGACGTTCCCTCCCATACAATGAAAAGGTCATCAATATATCGGTACCATGCTGTCACTTTACCTTTGATGTCACCCCTTTCATAGGTTCTAGGCACCTGCTCCTCCCACCAGCCAACAAATAAATTCGCATAGCTGGGAGCGAAGCAGGTGCCCATCGCCGTTCCTGAAATCTGTTTGAAGAATTCATCTTCAAAGACAAAGATGTTGTTGGTAAGGCAAAAGCTCGTAAATTCCATCAGCATAGAATTATGTTCTGCAAAACATAGTTGCCTTTTGTTGAGATAGAATTGGACAGCTTTCATACCATTTTCATGGTTAATGCATGTATATAGACTAGTGATATTTAATACCATCAGTCTGTACTTAGAATCCCAGGTTAAACTTTTGATCTTACACAAGAAATCTTTGGTGTCTTTTACATATGATTCAAGTTTAACCACGAATGGAAATAGAAAATGGTCAATAAACATAGACATGTGTTCTGTTAGGCTACCCTGTGAAGATACTATTGGTCTGCCTGGTGGTCTCACATTGTCCTTATGGAGTTTAGGAATATGGTAAAATGTTGCCACCACTGGAGTGATATTCCTTAAAAATAAGTGTTCTTCAGTCCCCAACATCGATCTATTGTACCATTTCCTAATTAGAGTCTCATAGTTGTATACACTAGCTTGATAGATCTCTCGTGTGGTCTTCAAATAGTATTTGCTGTCTGACAACTGTCTTAGAGCTTCGCCGCAGTATTGTTCCCTGGTTTGTAGCACTACGTTGCCGCCTTTGTCAGAAGGCTTGATTATAATAGATGTATCATGTAATAGTTCATTGAGAGCTTGCTTCTCCTCCTTGGTCAGATTATTCCAGTTGCAGCTTCTCTGATTACTAGATCTAAAATTCAGTAGGTCACTGACCATCGTATCAGAAAATACATCTATGGCATCAAAAGGCATTTGTGGTACAAACGTTGATTTTAGTTTGAATGGACTTTCTTCAAATTCTTGATCAATTCCCACAGCTATTGCCCTCTGAGCCATATCCTCCATGGTGTTTGATTGGGTGAATGCATCAGTATGTAGATTGTGTAGGAGTTCTACTCCTGGTAAGTCATTGCAGGTAAGTATATCTGTTGTCGTCATTCTTCCTCCTAACATTTTAGTTCTATTCATTGTAGGTCTTAATTTGAAGTACTTATGTAACTTTAATTTCCGAACGAAATTGTAAAGATCGATCCTGGTCTGTGTGAACTCCAGTTTACTAGTTGGGCAAAAGGTTAATCCCAAAGTGAGTACTTTAACTTCATTGACCGACAATTGTTTGTGGGTAAGATTGACCACTGTTAGGTTGGTATTTTCTATTGGCGTTTGTAATTCCTCTTCTTGCGTGACATCCAAACGGGTGCTTTTCCTCTGCCTCTTCCGGCCCCACCCTGATCGACGTGTTCTCCGGATAGTTGTTCGGGTGGTTTGTTCTTGCCGCCCCGTAACCATGATTGTCTTATTATTTGGAACTCGTCGTGAAAAGGGGTCATCATCCTTGCCGCTCCCAGCGTCACCGCAGTGTGTTCATCTCCTGACTCATTTTCAGTTAAGTCAGATTCTGAGGTTTCCACTCGTGAACTTGCTTTTTGTATTGTTCTTTGCGTCAATTCTTTTTTTGGACCATCAAACTTCCGCGCAAAAGTGAGCACTCTGCCTTGTAAATAGTCCTTTTCATCACGCTCGAATTTTTCTTGTTTTCTTGACTTTATTTTATTTTCATATTTCAACAGTCGTACTTTCATCTGCCCTAATAATTCATCTACTTTATTCTTGTCTTCTTCCTTAGTTAGTAGCTCTTCCAGGTCCTTAATCTCCGCTAGTGCCTTCTCACGGTCACTCCAAGCATATTTAACTAAAATGCCTAGAGTTGCCTGACAGTACTGCGCAGTATGATCTGCCCATTCTGATAACAGGTTGGGATCCGGATTTTCGTATGATGGAGCGGTATAAACTCTCAGGCCTCTGGGAACTCTGTTTGTGTCCACATAATTCTGAAGGGAAGTGGCTTCCCACCACTTTCTAGTCTCGCATTCATATAATCTTTCCAGTTTGATTAGATTACTGTTAAGATTACTGGTAGGTTGCAATGATTCAGCTGCTGTGACTCGTTCGGTCCCCCTTTGCGTTTTGAACATGTCTTTGGCCGCTTCGCGGCGCGCCGATTCACATATATACATATATACATATATATCTATATATATCTATATATATCTATATATATCTATATATATATATATATATATATATATATATAAAACCTACTGGCGGTTGCCAGTAGGTAGTTATAGTTAGAACATAGTTTCCATAGGAAAAGCGTTTTTTGATTTGCTATTAACTTAGGCGTCGTTTGATGAATCTTCGCAAAATTCTCCCAATTAAAGGGCTATCCAGGTCAGCTCCTATCCTGAAAGTTTGGGGGTGATTCGTCAAGCGGGGGCTGAGAAAAAATGGGGTTCCAAAAAGTGTTTTCTCCATTTTAATTTCTATAGGAAACTTTAGCCAAGGCTACAGCCCGAACTGCTGATCGGAATTACACCAAATTTGGCAAAAAGGTAGCGCTTGGTTCAGAAAGCGTCTTTTTTTTTAAATGGTGTAAATCCGTTCAATAGTTGCTGAGAAAATCAAAAAATAAAAATATCGATATCTATGGCAGCAGTGGGTTCGCGCCCCTCCCGACCACGAGCTTCACTGTGATTGCCTGCCAACAAAATGAATTTCCCATAGGAAACTTTAGCCGGGGCTACAGCCTGAACTGCTGAACGGAATTACACCAAATTTGGCAAAAAGATAGTGCTTGGTTCAGAAAGCCACCTTTTTTAAATGGTGTAAATCCGTTCAATAGTTGCTGAGAAAATCAAAAAATAAAAATATCGATATCTATGGCAGCAGTGGGTTCGCGCCCCTCCCGACCACGAGCTTCACTGTGATTGCCTGCCAACACTCCAAACCAGGAAGTGTTGGCAGCTATCTTGTGACCCGGTAGAACCGAGTCACAAGAAAACAGTGAACCAAACATAAAAAACAAGAAAAGGGGGCAGGGTAGAAACACCCTGACCCCCTAGGCCTGCTCAGGGGGTCCCACAAGTACCCCCAGGGCAAAAAAAAGATTTTTTTAAGAATAATTTCGGCGGAATTCGTGCTGGGGCCGGAAATCCCGCTGAAATTTTACAAAAATGAAGCGTGGGCTCCCGTGCTTCATTTAAATGAGGCACCCAGGTGGGCCAGGTCCCGTGGGCATTGCCCAATTTATAATTGCAGGCGCCCGTGGGTGCCCCCGCAGCCCCGGGGTCCGCCACCTCCCCGGGGCTATGTAATTGATATGCAGGAGTGCACGCGGCCTTCCCGCTGCCCCGGGGACCGCCACCCCCCGGGGCTTGTTTTTTAATGTATGGGGGGCCTCCAATGCCCCCCCAAGCCCCTGGGGATGGCCTCCCCCCGGGGTTTTTTAAAAATATTTGCGGGGGCACTCAGCCTCCCCACAGCCTTGGTGGAACACCACCCCCCAGGGCTTGTTTTTTAATGAGTGGGGGCCTCCAATGCCCCCCAAGCCCCGGGGACCACCACCCCCTGGGGCTTCTCTAAAATATTTGCGGGGGGGACATGGCCCCCCCACAGTCCCGGGGACCGCAACCCCTGGGGCTTGTTTTAAAAAAAAAACCTGTGTGTGGGGGCTCAAGCCCCCCACATGCCCCGGGGACCGCCACCTTCCTGGAGCACTAAAATGCAGGGCTTTCTAATTGAAGGGAGGGGGGGCATGTGGCCCCCCTCCTGGAGCCCTCCATTGCCCCGGGGACCGCCACCCCCAGGGCCGGCTCCTGCAGTGTCCCGGGGTGCCCACCCCCGGGACACTGCTGTTTGCGATGGCAGGGTGGGAGTGTGCGCCTCCCGCCCTGTCACCTGTCATAGCAAACACTGCTTTGGATTTTGGAAGCGAGAGCAGGTGTCCTGCTCTCGCTTCCAAAATCCAAAGCAGATTGCTTTTCCACACGGGGAGCTGCATGTCAGCGGCTCACCGTATGGAAAAGCAATGCCGGCTCCCGCAGGACGCAGGGAGCCGCGGGATCATGGGGGAATTGGGGTCCCCTCACGGTCCCCTACGGATAGGGCCGGCCGCGGGGGATGGGGTCCCCGGGGCCAGAAGTGGCCCAGGAGGGAGGCCACGCAGCCCCCCCTCCCCAATAAAATTAAAATAAAAAATAAAAAAAGAGGCAGAGCCCCGGGGGATGGGGTCCCCGCGGCTAACAGAGGCCTCAGGAGGGGGGCCACGCAGCCCCCCTCCTTTGAAAATATATATTTTTTAAATATCATATATGGCCATGGGATGGGGTCTCCGGGGCAGAAATTGGCCTCAGGGAGGGAGGGGCCACGCGGCCCCCTACCCGTTTATTTTTTTTTACATTTTTAAATAATAGGGGTCAGGCCCTGGGGGATAGGATCCCCAGGGCCCCAAAAGTGCAAAAAGAAGGGGGGCCACACAGCCCCCTTCTAAAAAAATTTATTTAAAAAAGCCGGCATCGTGCCGGAGGCCCCGCCCCCTCCCAGCAACAGTAAGCAAACGCGCCCTGTGGTGCGTTTTAAGTTGGAGAATTAATTCCCCTTCAATCCTGAGGGTCCCTGGAGGCCAACTAGCCCACCAGGTACCTCCAGTTAGCGTCACAGGGCTGTGTGGCAGAGAGGTAGTCAGAGGCCATGCCCCTTTTTACACCTCTCTGCAACGCAGCTCTGTGGCGCTTACTGGAGGTACCTGGTGGGCTAGTTGGACCCCAGGGGCCCTCAGGATCAAAGGAGACTTAATCCCCCAACTTAAAACACGCCACGGGGTGGGTTTGCACAGTGGTGAAGGGAAGGGGCGGGGCCTGATGTGACATGTGTGCAAACACATCCTCTTAGCATTTAAAAAACCTTTGAAATTCACTGAAAAAAACATAGGTTTCAAAGATGTTATAGTTAGAAATTAGCATTTAAAAAACCTTAGAAATTCACAGAAAAAACCACAGGTTTTAGGGATGTTATAGTTAGTTGGACATTTCAATCGTACAAAACCAGAGAAATGCAGCCGTTATAGTTAGTTCAGCTAACTATAACTCGTGCCCCTGCAATGCAATGCTGATGACGTCACATATTACATCATTCAAGACATGGTCAGTGATATCACTAATGACATCTCAAATGAAATCACTGATGACATCATCCACATGAAAATCTGATCCACCTCCTCACATTCTAATATAACCTTTGATACACCCACTGTAAAATACAGACTACTATTTTCAAAGCCATCGAGACATCAATACCAGTTACTACATATACACTCACTGATTCCTAGATCTATACACACATCCACTCATTCACCCATACAGTCACTCATACATGCAGTCACTCATCAATACAACACTATCATATGCACTCATACACCTATACAGACACTCACACACCACCACTCATCCATGGAGTTACTCACACACCTAGTCAGTCATGCAAAGAATCAATCACACTCCCATTTACTCACCTATACAGTTATACACACACCACTTCACTTATTCATACAGATACTAACGCATACTTATTCTCTTATATAATCACTGATACAAGTACTCACTCATCCATACAGCCACTCTCACAATCACTGACTATCACGTATAATCATTTATATACTTCAACTCTTGCATACTCTGCCTTTTACATATGTTGTTACTTGGACATGTACCACTGAGACATCCATTCACTCACCAACACACCCATACACCTGTTTCCACATGCACTCTTGAACCCATACAGCCAGTGAATCAACCACTCACACATCTATGCACAGAGTCACACACCTCCCACCCACACACACACACACTCAGTCTCCCATACAAATACTCAGGAAACCAATCAATAACCCATATAGACACTCATGTAGCTACTGATCAACCGATGCAGCAGCTTACACCACAACAGACAGACTGATACAGACATTCACACAGTTTAGTCACTAACCCACGCATTCAGTAAGACACATTTAATCACTCACTTATACAGTCAGTCACGCTCCTACTAAATTCTCCATCCAGACACTTATACACCCACTCATTCTTCAATACACCTTGGCATATATACAAAACATCTTTAAAGTTTAAAGAAACAGACAGTTACTGGATGATGTCATCAGTGATGTCATTTGAGATGTCATCAGTGATGTCATCAGTGATGTCACTGACCATGTCATGAATGATATAATATGTGACGTCATTAGCAGTGCATTGCGGGGGCGCAAGTTATAGTTAGCTGAACTAACTATAACGGGCGAATTTCTCTGGTTTTGTACAAGTGAAATGTCCAACTAACTATAACTTCCCTGAAACCTGTGTTTTTTTAAGTGAATATATATATATATATATACATATTTTTTTTTTTTTCTTTTTAGCTCATACGGATCAAATGTTTCTGAAAAAAACTAAATGACTGATGGACCTGCTTAGTGGCTGACCCTTTACAAAGGTTATCTGCACGCAATGCACTTACTGATTGCAGCATTCAAGTATTAAACTGGTACAAATGACCTGAAACCTTTGGTCGTAAAGTACTAATGAGTGTACATGACAAAAAGGCAAAGTAACACTGCAACTTTACGAGGAGCATTATACCACAGTATTTGCCTTTTCCTGCCATGCAAGTATTTATTATTTATTTATTTATTTGTGGTTTTCTCTCGAAGTATTTATTATTTCTTTATTTGTGGTTTTCTCTTGCACGCGCTTGGCCCAAGGGCATTAGAGCATAAGAGAACTAGACATATGTTTACGATAAAAACATCATAAAACTAACAATTAGCAACGGGAAAACAAAAGGAATAGGCAGTTCATATTCACAGTAGCAGTTAATAAGTACTTTTGAATACAGGAACAGGGGTGGGAGCACACCGCTTCACCTCCCAGCAAGGTTCGCCCCTGGTATTATGGAAAATGCAGTTTCATGTTGCTTGCGTTGCTAAAATATTTATGAGTGTTTCGCCAGAGTTGGCGCAGATGGTACTTTCGAATACAATCATATTAAAAGGACAATGAAGCAGCAAGACAGCAGAGAGTGTCTGTAGTTCAAATCGAGCTTGGCAGTTTTTGTCATTCAAGGTGATGTGACGAACCTGCTGGATAATTTGGTTCTCCATTTTGACATAATTCCAGTGGCCCTGAATTTGACCAGAAGGACGTTATTGGGTGTCAGGAGTGGTGTGTTGGGATGATGTCAAGATGATGTTTTGCATCACGGGCGGCATCGATGGCCAATTGGACACATTCTTCTTGTCAGGACAGCACTGTTGGAAAATGGGTTATTGGTAGGGGCAAATGTAGGTCTGCCACTGGCAATAAGGCCACTAACACATGATAGGACCCAGCATAGGTCTTAGAAAATTATTCCTATCATCAACCCTTGGTAACGTGGCTGCGAGCAGACAGGCTTAACTTCAAAGACAGGTATGTAAAGCATTTAAAAACACCATTTCAGTAAATAATTAAGACACAACACAAAATAAAAATCCAACACCAATTTATAAAAATAGGTAATATTTTTATCTATTAAATGACACCAAAACGAAAACAATCCACTGTAGGGAACCAGAGATACGCATTTTTAAAGATTAGTCACTTTCTAGTGCTTAGAAACCAACAGTGCCCCATTTAGTCATTTTGTTTTCTCTGACAGGGACACACCTTTTGAAACGGTTCTGGAGAATGTCTCACCACTGTGCAGTGCCGCCTTCTCCAGCAGGCGGGTCCAGTTAGAACTCCTTCCTGAAGTTCTGCTTGCGGGTCCCAAAGTATCCAACACACAGTCCAAGGTTCTGGAATCTCCGAGAGGGTCCTTGAAAGTGTGAAACTTCAATTCCGCAATCCACTTGAAGAAAACCCTTTCAAATCCACTGGTACTCCAGGCTGGGGATTCTTTGTGGGGATGTCCAGGTGAGCTCTGTTAACCTGTAGCTTGCAGGGAGTCTACTTCTTAGTCCTTTTGTAGCAAGGTAATCCACAAGGCTGCAGTTTTCAGATGGTGCAGTTTTCAGAGGTCAGGCCTTAGAAGTCTTTGCACAGCAGAACTTCGCAGCAGGGCACGTCTTGCTTCAGTAAGCTTCAAGCAGCAGATCTGGAGGGCTCTGCCCCTCTCAGATACTTATTCAAAATTATCTGGGTCAAGCCACAGGTCACCTCTGACCAATGAAAGCAGGGTAACTCCTCATAGTGATGACCACATCCTGTAGAGTGTGGCATTTTGTTGTCCCAGAGTGCATCATTCTTCCAAATCCATAATGGCGGATTTTCCAGCAAGGAGGTAAGAGCTGGCTAAACACACGCCCTGGGATGGCTTATTTCCATGGACTCTCCCCCTACCATCTGCACATACCTTCCTTAAGCCTAGCCCTGACTCCTGGTCAAGAGTGTCAGAGTGAAACTGAAACCCAGGCCTCCCCTCTGCCTTTGAAGAGCATAGTTTTCGACTCCACCTCCTGGCCTGGCATACCTATAGACCAGCACACTGCCCTCCCAGCAGAGTGGTCCTTTATCACCTCTTCAAAGCAGCCTGGCTAATCCACTTAACTCTGACCAATCAGGGCAGACCACTGGAAGGCTGAATTTGGACTTACAAACAAGAAAGTCTTAGAACCTCTTGTATGTACACTTTAGGAGAAATTCAACAATATAATATTGTTGGATTTACTACTACCATTCTGGGAAGTCTTTGAATGGTCCGGCTAGTCCTCTCCTATCAATATTTATTAATCATTAACTTCCTACCATGTTAACCTATGGGCCATGGGGTTTGCAATGGGGAAAATGACTTGGGCCAGTCTTCTAGCACCAGGGCTTATAAAAACATATTTTATAAGTATTTCCCTAATTTCTACAGGACCCCCCACCCCCTGTGCAACTAGGGGAGACTTTAGGGGTTCTGAATCTGTAAAAATATTGCAGATTCTCTTTTTACTGTGTTTCTAGTATCCAAGTCGAATTTGACCAGCAATGCACTGTTTCAAAGCAATACTGGCGCCCAGTGCTGCTTTTAAACTGACCTCAGGCTTTAGCACTGCACACATGCTAGTGCAGAAAAAGCTGCTGGCCTCTAAACTGCCATACCCCAGGGTACCGAGGACTTCTAGGTAGTTTCAATCCCCTGCCCTATTAGATACTAGGGGCTTATGGGGTAGGTCATGCCAATTACAGGGGTACCCCACCATACCATAGTGTACCCTAGTGTATGTTGGGAGTTTTAACTGTATTCTAATGTGTTCCTTTCAGCTTGGCACTGGCCCTGGGCCTGGTTAGGCAGAGCCCAGGGTCAGTCAGAGTCAGTTACCACCAGTTCCAGTCAGCAAAAAGTTGGGGGGTGCCCAGGGCACAGCATAACTTTGCAACATAGCCCCCCCCCCAAACGAAAGGTGATGGGTTACTAACCTACACCCTGGTAGTCCTCATCAGCTAAGTGGAAAAACCTGGAAAGTCCATCTACATTCGCATGGGCAACCCCAGGTCTGTATTCCACTCTAAAGTCCATTCCCTATAGGGAAATTGACCACCTTAACAGCTTGGGATTCTCCCCTCTCATCTGCATGAGCCACCTGAGAGGTCTGTGGTCAGTTTGAACATGAAAGTGAGTCCCAAGCAAATATGGTCTCAACTTTTTCAGTGACCACACCACAGCAAAAGCCTCTCTCTCAATGGCACTCCACCTCTGCCCTCTGGGAAGAAGCCTTCTACTAATAAAGACAACTGGCTGATCAAGGCCCCCTTCATTTAGCTGTGACAATACTGCCCCAATCCCTTGCTCCGATGCATCAGTCTGAACTACAAATTATTTTGTGTAGTCAGGGGCCAGTAACACTGGTGCTGAACACAAAGCAGATTTCAGAGTGTCAAAAGCCTTCTGACACTCTGGGGTACAAATCACCTTGTTGGGCCTCTTTTTAGAACTCAGTTCTGTTAGGGGCCTCACAATGGTCCCAACATTTTTAACAAACCTTCTATAGTACCCTGTCACTCCAAGGAATGCCCTGACCTGAGTCTGGGTAACAGGAGCTGTCCAATCCAAAATAGTTTGGATTTTAGCTTGGAGGGGCTGTACATGGCCCCCACCTACCAGGTGGCCCAGGTACACCACAGAACTCTGCCCTATTTGGCACTTGCTTGCCTTAATAGTCAGGCATGCTTGCTGCATGGCCTGAAGCACTTCCCTTAGGTAGTTTAAGTGATTCCCCCAGGTAGAACTGTATACAGCTATATCATCCAGGTAAGCTTCACTGAACTGTTCAAACCCAGACAAGACCCTGTTCACCAACCTTTGGAAGGTGGCAGGTGCATTCTTTAATCCAAAGGGCATTACCTTGAACTGATAATGTCCCTCTGGTGTGGAGAATACTGACCTCTCCTTTACTCCATCAGTGAGGGCAATCTGCCAGTAACCTGAAGTCAAACCAAAAGTACTCAGGTACTTAGCAGCCCCTAACCTATCAATGAGCTCATCAGCTCTAGGTATAGGGTGAGCGTCAGTCTTTGTGACTGCATTCAAACCTCTGCAGTCCACACAGAACCTTAACTCCTTGGGTCCCCCCTGAGGATTAGGTTTAGGTACCAGCACCACTGGACTGGCCCATGAACTCTCAGACGGTTCAATTACCCCCAATTCCAGCATCTTAGCAACCACAGCTTCAATGCTAGCTCTGACATGGTCAGACAACCTGTACAGTTTATTTTTGACAGGTAGGCTGTCACCAGTGTCAATGTGGTGCACACACCACTCAGTGATGCCTAGGGTCAAAGAGAACAGGCTAGTAAACTTCTCCAGCACCTGCTTACAGTCTCTGTGCTGCTGGTCTGTCAATTTGGGAGAGAGTACAACTCCCTCCACTGACCCATCTTGCGCATTAGTGGAGAGGAGGTTGGGCACAGGCTCAGTTTCCTCCTCCACACCCTCATCAGTGACCAGTAATATGGTCATGTCTGCCCTGTCATGGTGGGGTTTCAATCTATTCACATGCAGGACCCTGTGAGGGTTCCTGGGGGTGCCAAGGTCAACCAAATAAGTAACCTCACCCTTCTTTTCTAAGATTGGATAGGGCCCACCCCACCTGTCATGGAGGGCCCTTGGAGCCACAGGCTCCAACACCCACACCAACTGTCCTGGAGTATACTCAGGCATAGTAGCCTTTTGATCATACCAGTGCTTCATGAGCTCCTGGCTGGCCTCCAGTTTCCTGTTTGCCTTGTACATGTACTCTGCCATTCTAGATCTCAGGCCTAGCACATAATCAAGCACATTGTCCTTTGCTTCCTTAAGAGGCTTCTCTAAAGACTCTCTTAGCAGGCTCAATGGCCCACTCACAGGGTATCCAAACACCAACTCAAAGGGACTGAAACCAACCCCTTACTGTGGCACCTCCCTGTAGGCAAACAGTAAGCATGGGAGGATAACATCCCAGCTCTTCCTGAGTTTCTCTGACAACCCATTTATCATGCCCTTCAGGGTTTTGTTGAATCTCTCAACAAGACCATTTCCTTGTGGGTGATAGGGGGTGGTGAACTTGTAGTTGACACCACACTCATCCCACATAGCAGTCAGATAGCTGGACAGGAAGTTTGTGCCCCTATCTGACACCACCTCTTTTGGAAAAACCCACTCTGGTGAACACACCAAGCAGTGCTCTAGCCATAGCAGGAGCATCAATGGTTCTAAGAGGTATGGCTTCAGGGTATCTAGTGGCGTGGTCAACTACCACTAAGATACACCTATTCCCTGATGCAGTAGGTGGGTCCAGGGGACCAACAATGTCCATCCCCACCCTTTCAAAAGGAACCACAACCACTGGCAGTGGTATTAGGGGAGCCTTTGTCTTGCCCCCTGCCTTGCCACTGGCCTGACAGGTGACACAGGAGCTGCAAAACTCCTTTACCTTTTCAGATAAGGGGCCAGTAGAAATGGTTCACCAACCGGTTCCATGTCTTTGTCTGTCCCAAATGTCCTGCCAAGGGGATATCATGACCCAAAGTCAGGATGAACTCTCTGTACTTCTGGGGCACCACCAACCTCCTGGTGGACCCCTCCTTAAGGTTTCTGGCCTCAGTATAAAGCAGTCCATCTTCCCAGTAGAGTTTGTGAAACCCACTGTCATCCCCCTCCTCTTGCTTAGAAGCAATCCGCCTCAAGCTCTCAAGGGTGGGACAGTCACGCTGTCCCTGACTGAACTCCTCTCTGGAGGGTCCACCTGCTCCGGTCAGTTCTGCCAAATCTGACAGCTCTGGCGGGGATGGAGTCCCTCCCTCAGAGGCCAGATCCTCCCCATCAGGGTTAGATTCTTCCTGCACCTCTGGAGTTCCCTGGGCTGGCTCACCAGGCCCAGTGCCCTTGTCCTTGGATGCTTGGTCCTTTGTTCCAGGGTCCAAGTGTCCAGCCCCTCCCTTCTGGCTAGTCTGTGACCTAGTCACAGCACATACCCACTCAGGGAGCTCCAATATTTTCATATGGAGTGCTCTCTCCACCTCTGACCACACAGAGGCTTCAAGATCATTGCCCAGTAAACACTGTACTGGGAGCACCTTTGACACAGCTACCTTCATAGGGCCTGTCATACCTCCCCATTCCAAATCCACCACAGCCATAGGATGGAGTTTGGTAGTGCTGTCTGCATATGTCACCTGGTGAAACTCACCAGGTAGCAGCCTCTCTGGAGGCACCAGTTCATCCAGGACGATAGTTACACTAGACCCAGTGTCTCGGATAGCCTCAACCTCAGTCCCATTCACTTTAGGCCTCTGCCTGTACTTGTCCATGTTTGGAGGTAAGGCAGCAAGGGTTGCAATATTCACCCCACCCAGGGACACTAAGGTTGCTTCCACCACCTGACTACCCCTCTCTGGGGCACCACTCTCCACCCCTACACTGACACTGGCAATCCCTGTGGATGGCCCCTTAAGGGGGAGCTTCTTGGCGCAGACAGCATCTCCCTGTTTGTGCCCTGGCTGGTTACAGTCAAAGCACTTACCCACCTTTGAGGGATCAAAGAACCTACCAGGCTTTCCCTGATACCCCCTCCCTTTGAATTTGGGTTGGCTCGGGGACCCCCCTCCTAGTGCAGGTTTTTGTGGGTCTTTGGAGGACTCTTGGTTTTGACCTTCCTTTCCCTGGGCTTTCCCCTGGGGAGGGACCTGTCCACCTTTCTTCTGGTCACCCCCCTGGTGCTGAATGGAAACCCGGGTTCTCACCCACTCATCAGCTGCTTCTCCCAGCTCTCTGGGGTCTGTCAGCTTAGAGTCCACTAGATACTGGCGTAACTTCTCTTCTGCGCAATGAGTCAAAATATGTTCTTTCAAAAACAAATTATACAATCCCTCATATGAGCCAACTGTGTTACCAACAATCCAGCCTTCCAGTGCCTTCACTGAAATGTCCACAAAGTCTACCCAAGACTTTGAACTCAATTTCTGGGTGCCTCTAAACTTCACCCTGTACTGCTCTGGAGTCAGACCAAATCTCTTGACTAAGCATGCCTTCATCTGCTGGTATGATTCTGCATCCTCTCCCTTCAGGATCAGGAGCCTATCCCTCCCAGCTACTGGAATCAACTCCCACAGGAGTGCACCCCAATACCTAGAGTGGACACTACTCATTTTAAGGGCCCTCTCAAAAGCTGCTAGCCACTTGTCAATGTCATCCCCCTAAGTGTACTTAGGTACTATGCCCTTGGGAAGTTTAGGTTCAAATCTACTACCCCTGGACATCTCAACATCTTCTTCACTTTCGCTGCCACCATTCCTCTTCTCCTCCTCCCTCTCCCATCTTCTCTTAGACAGTTTGAATGTCTCCTTCTCCAAGGCAATCAACTCTAATTGAGCCTGAAGCTGTCTCTCTGCAAGGGACAGTAGTGGTACCTGAGTAAGGGACCCTTCCCCCCTCCCACCACCTGGAATCATATGGCTAACAATAGAAAAAATGGAAGAGGCATCATCCTCACCTCCCTCTGGGGTGAGGTTGGGGGGCTCACCCTCCACCCCTCCTTGCGTCTCCTCAGCTACCCCAGCCCAGGCCATTAGGGACTTAAGCAACGCTGTCTTCTTAATCTTGTTGGAAGCAGGCAGCCCCCTAAGCCTACACTGTACCCTAAGATCACCCACTGCGAACTGGGACAGTTTAGCCAGGTCCAGCTCCATGGTTCCCTAGTTTTGGGTCACAAAAAACTAGGCACAACAGACTTAAGACAATTTGGAAAAATCAAAGCAATGGATTAAAAACAGTTTAGTCCAAATTCCAAAAATCAAACTCAAATGTTTTGTTCTAAGGCAATTTAGAGGATTTTTATAATCTTAAATCATTCACTGAAAGGTGTACTTTTTAAATGCAAGTCCTCATCCACACCGCTGAGCACCAAATTTTGGAAAGTGGGTTATTGGTAGGGGCAAATGTAGGTCTGCCACTGGCAATAAGGCCACTAACACATGATAGGACCCAGCATAGGTCTTAGAAAATTACTCCTATGCTCAACCCTTGGTAACGTGGCTGCGAGCAGACAGGCTTAACGTCAAAGACAGGTATGTAAAGCATTTAAATACACCATTTCAGTAAATAATTAAGACACAACACAAAATAAAAATCCAACACCAATTTATAAAAATAGGTAATATTTTTATCTTTTAAATGACACCAAAACAAAAAACATCCACTGTAGGGAACCAGAGATATGAATTTTTAAAGATTAGTCACTTTCTAGTGCTTAGAAACCAACAGTGCCCCTTTTAGTCATTTTGTTTTCTCTGACAGGGACACACCTTTAGAAACGGTTCTGGAGAATGTCTCACTACTGTGCAGTGCCGCCTTCTCCAGCAGGCGGGTCCAGTTAGAACTCCTTCCTGAAGTTCTGCTTGCGGGTCCCAAAGTATCCAACACACAGTCCAAGGTTCTGGAATCTCCGAGAGGGTCCTTGAAAGTGTGAAACTTCAATTTCGCAATCCACTTGAAGAAAACCCTTTCAAATCCACTGGTACTCCAGGCTGGGGATTCTTTGTGGGGATGTCCAGGTGAGCTCTGTTAACCTGTAGCTTGCAGGGAGTCTACTTCTTTGTCCTTTTGTAGCATGGTAATCCACAGGGCTGCGGTTTTCAGATGGTGCAGTTTCAGAGGGCAGGCCTTAGAAGTCTTTGCACAGCAGAACTTCGCAGCAGGGGACGTCTTGCTTCAGTAAGTTTCAAGCAGCAGATCTGGAGGGCTCTGCTCCTCTCAGATACTTATTCAAAATTCTCTGGGTCAAGCCACGGGTCACCTCTGACCAATAAAAGCAGGGTAACTCCTCATAGTGATGACCACATCCTGCAGAGTGTGGCATTTTGTTGTCCCAGAGTGCATCATTCTTCCAAATCCATAATGGCGGATTTTCCAGCAAGGAGGTAAGAGCTGGCTAAACACACCCCCTGGGATGACTTATTTCCATGGACTCTCCCCCTACCTTCTCCACATACCTTCCTTAAGCCTAGCCCTGACTCCTGGTAAAGAGTGTCAGAGTGAAACTGAAACCCAGGCCTCCCCTCTGCCTTTGAAGAGCATAGTTTACGACTCCACCTCCTGGCCTGGCATACCTATAGACCAGCACACTGCCCTCCCAGCAGAGTGGTCCTTTATCACCTCTTCAAAGCAGCCTGGCTAATCCACTTAACTCTGACCAATCAGGGCAGACCACTGGAAGGCTGAATTTGGACTTACAAACACGAAAATCTTATAACTTCTTGTATGTACACTTTAGGAGAAATTCAACAATATAATATTGTTGGATTTACTACTACCATTCTGGGAAGTCTTTGAATGGTCCGGCTAGTCCTCTCCTATCAATATTTTTAATCATTAACTTCCTACCATGTTAACCTATGGGCCATGGGGTTTGCAATCTGGAAAATGACTTGGGCCAGTCTTCTAGCACCAGGGCTTATAAAAACATATTTTATAAGTATTTCCCTAATTTCTACAGGACCCCCCATCCCCTGTGCATCTAGGGGAGACTTTAGGGGATCTGAATCTGTAAAAATATTGCAGATTCTCCTTTTACTGTGTTTCTAGTATCAAAGTCGAATTTGACCAGCAAATTACTGTTTCAAAGCAGTCCTGGCGCCCAGTGCTGCTTTTAAACTGACCTCAGGCTTCAGCACTGCACACATGCTAGTGCAGAAAAAGCTGCTGGCCTCTAAACTGCCATACCCCAGGGTACCGAGGACTTCTAGGTAGTTTCAATCCCCTGCCCTATTAGTCTAGGGGCTTATGGGGTAGGTCATGCCAATTACAGGGGTACCCCACCATAGCATAGTGTACCCTATTGTATGTTGGGTGTTTTAACTGTATTCTAATGTGTTCCTTTCAGCTTGGCAGTGTCCCTGGGCCTGGTTAGGCAGAGCCCAGGGTCAGTCAGAGTCAGTTACCACCAGTTCCAGTCAGCAAAAAGTTGGGGGGTGCCCAGGGCACAGGATGACTTTGCAACAAGCACACAGCACATTAAGATGACCTTCTGTATCCCTCCATCGTTCCCTACTTTGAAGCATTCTCCTTCACAAGAGCCAGCTACTAAACATAAGAACAGCTTCTGGAATTTACCTAGAAGAGGGGTCTCCAACCTTCTCTGTAATAAAAGCTACTTAAGATCCTTAAAATTCAGACTGATCTACCAATTTCATTAATGTGACTACATCAGGCAATATTATGTTAGTTATTACCCTATGTAAAATTACCCGCAGTGATCACCTCAGTGCATCAGGCAGTATTGCCAGCGGTAATGTAAAAAAAAAAGACTGTCAGTCTGGAATGCCTTTACGTGGGTAATACATAACAGCCATAGCTTAAATGCCCCTGGCACCAAGGTAATAATATTGGAAATAAACATTCCAAATGCCACTTGATTTATCACTCAAATATCAGCTTTAAATAGATTTTGGAAATTCAAACATCATCTTATTGATTCTGAAAATACACACATTTCTGTCTCTACCCTACCCCCCCCCCCCCCCCGCGCCATGAGACCCCCCACGGGTGAGTAGCACGCTTTATAAACCCCTGATTGATTTACTGATAATACAAGCTTTTCAAGTTTGATATACATATATTCAGGCAATCAATCAAAAGCTTCTAATTTAGTAGGCTGAACTGGACACAGTAGAGTAGAGCTACTTGCAGTTAACTGGACACGTAGCAGTAGTTCACAAGTTAGTCGTTTGGAGAAGCCTTATCTAGAATCGTTGTTGTGATCAGCACAGCTCGTTGGGAAGTGGCAGAAGCTAGTGAAATGGGAGGTACCTGAGTTGAAAGTTCTTAAGCATAGCAGAAGATGACAAACTTCGGAGGCCTTCTGAGCTTCAGTCAGATTGGTTCACATCTGAACTGGAGTAGAACAGAGATCCAGAGGGCAGAATGCTAGTAGAGGAACCATTTACCACCAAAACATTTATGCGTTGTTTAGCAATAATCAAAACATTTTGGGAGGCTGCATGAGGCATCTGGTCGGCCGATAAATGTGAAATACATTTGCGGGGTATCAAAGTGGACGGTCAAAAAAAGCTTTCTTGGGGAGGCAAGGCATCTTGATTTTAATGTGTTTCTTCATTAGCAGCCCGTGAAAGAAATTCCTTGATGGAGGGATGTAATCTTTAAGCATTTAAGGCCAAAGAGAGGACCGGCAGCATTATTCTGTATCGCCTGTATTTTCTTCTACTTGCTTCTAGCTCTCTGGAGTTAATTTGATTACAGTGGTCAAGTAGCATGAGGACCATCGTGAAGTGCACAATATGTTCACCATACAGCTTGAATATGTTGTACAGACTGTGCAACGTGAGGAAGGAGTAGCGGGTGGAGGAGTCCCATCATACCCTTAATTGGCAGAAGTATGACTTTGTAAAAATGTGACTCGTATATTGAATGGAAAGTAGAGAAGAATGGCAGTCAAGGAGGTTCAAGCGAACAGGACAATTGTCGAGGAGAGACCATAAATAGGTCTGTAACCAAAGAGAGAAAATAAGGAAGGCTAGTTCATGGACATTAAGTAATACTTTTCAAGAATTGACAATATAGGGTCAGTGTGTAAAGACTTGAATAAACTGAATGGGAGAAATGATTTACAAACCATTGTTTTCCATGTGTAAGCATGTCCTACTCCTAGGAATTTACGAATAATCCCTCTGGGTATAGGCACATCAACCCATGGAAAATGTTTTGAAAATTGGGCCTTCACATTTAAGAGGAATTCTCACCTAAAAAGGGTAAGGGACTGCTATTCACAGAAAAGGCTATGTGAATCCACCCCCTTGATAATCTGAGGCTTCATTTACGAGGTGAGGTACCTAAGGCGTCTCACTTTATTGGGCACTAATATGACTTATTCCTGTGTATTAACACCAGTGAAGGGGCTTTACAAATTATTTGTGCATTTTGGTTTTATTGTGGAACCACAGAGTTGTAACATGATCTCTTTCTGGTTACCATGTTTAGATTGCACTCGGTTTCCAGCTTTAAATCGAACTTTACCTACATATAATCCAGTGGATTGTACCTCGTCTTTCAGTCAAACTTTTCAGCAGTTTTCAAGCTGTACCAGAAATAAGACCCTTCCCCTCTTCCTTACCCATACTATCAGATGCCCCTGGCAGTCCTGTTACTCATCAGACAGATAAATAAGAAAGTAATTAACCAGAGGTGGGGTTCTGCAGCTGCTAGACCTTCCCTTTCACTTACACTTCTTAAACCCCATTTCTTCCATCCCAGGCCATCCCCCCTCTGTTAGTGATGGTACAGTCTTATACCATACCATGTTTGTTCGGATGATTCTGATGGCTGCTGGAAAAGGAACACAAGAAAACTCTTAAAATAATTAAGCGATTCTATATATATTTTCCTTTCTCTTATGTTTTCTCTCACATAACATAAATGCCACAGAAACAATTCTCCCATATTTCTAATTTAAATAAATTATAATTTAGAATGAAAAATTCATGATCACATAGGTGAATAGATTGGTGATGTCATACGAAGCGATCAGGGTTGTCATTCATAATATCACCGGTGAGGACACAAGGGATTTTCAGCAGAATTTTGGGTTGAGTTACTGTTTCATAATTATGACATTTTGATGTTCCGTATTATACTGTTGTTTTCAGTTAATCTTTTCAGGAATATCATATTTTGTAAACAAATATAGTATAGTTCTTTTAATGAAAGATTGAATTATGTATTTAATTAATTGGATACTCCATAACTACACGTTGCCTTAGGAGAGGGAATGTACGGAGGTTTCAGAAAGGATGTGCTGTGGGTTTTTTCTTTCTCAAGATGAGATGATAGCTTTTTCGGAAGTGTTTATATAGAAGGGACCTCGACTGTAAAACCTCCTCTTCCTTATGAGCTGCAGTTTGAGAGGAGTGAAGATGTCTTTTTTTTTTAATGTTTTTTGTTGTTTTATTTTGCTAAAGGACAACTTGGAGCTCTCGCAAACTGCGTTGTATTTAGAGCTATTTTGATGACTTCTAGTAGGTGCATATGTGGGTGGTCAGGGAGTGTTGAAGGTCCCTTGGGTGTAAACAGAACGCCCTTCTAGCAAATTCAGGTTTTATGGTGACACAGGTTTATTGTTCATTTCCAGCTACCGGTCTTGCTGTGGCCAGTTGGACATAAATTCTAGGCAGGGCCTAACTGGCCTGTAGGTCAATCTGGCAATGTCTGAAGGGCTGGTCTGCCAGATTATGTGTGGGCCGTTTTTGGGATGTTTATGGGTCCCTTTTATGGTCTGCTGAGTTGCTTTTTACTGAAGATATCTCTATTATCACCAAAACCATTGCGTGCAGCAAGCTCAAATCCATTCAGTCTTCTATATCTTACAAAACACTTATAAATTGTTTATTTATAAGTTCAAAACTACTAATTCACTAATGGGGGCCACAGTTATTTTGGTGCCTGGGCCTGTTCTCTGTACCAGTCCGACCCTGATTCTATGCAGTTAACCTTACCACCTCAGCATCTTGAGCTTCCACTGCTGTGATCCTGGAACCTGGTTCACATCCATTACACCACTGCATTTCGGCGGTCTTGAAGCTGCCACCGTGGTCAACGACTGTTTCCACCTACAAAGCCTGACATTCATTTCTGTCAGCCAGGATCACCTCTGTGGCTTCGGACCGGTCCCTTGTCATGGACCCCTGTCAACCACTAAAGGCCTCAGCCTTGTTCCATGGACTTGTGCCTGCGTCTGTGGAAGTGGAATCGATACCAAGGAACTCATTTCATCTTAAGGGGATTGGATTTTCCTACACAGTGTTATATTCTCATCCTCGAAGCTAGGTTTTCCTCCAGAGATTTGGGTGAATTTCAGCAAACCGTATTCTGTCTTAGCAGTGGCGGTCGCCAAACAATGAAAGTGGGGAGGTGGGGAGGGGGGATTGAGGGAAAAAATTATATTTTTAAAAAGTACCTTCCGCTGCTACAACGGCCGCCTCGGTGCTTGCCTCCCACAGTCTCTGGGAAGGCACAGGCTGCCCAGCCAACCCAGACGCTGCTCTACTGCTATGAGAGCAGCACCAGAATTGGTCTGAGCAGCCTGCTCTGCTGCTCAGACACTGACTGGGAGCCTGAGGCTTTTCTTCAACCCGGCTGCGAACACAGCTGGGTTGCAGAAATAGAAGTGCGCATGTCTGTTTGACCAGGCTGAGATGGCCGACCAAACTTAAATGCGCACTTCTAGGTGCTCACCACCCCTGCCTTTTATGGCCCGCCCGGCACGCACGCACCGTCAGCCAGAGCCCCTCACAGAAAAATAAAATTATATTCTTGTTTCAATATCATTTTATTTTTCTGCGACTGACTCTGACCAGTGGGGCGATGCTCCTCCGCCATTACGGAGGAGCCGCCCCTGTGTCTTAGCCAAAATTAGTTCACATTTGACCATAATGGTCACAATTCACAACTTGGAAACTGATTTCATATGCTTAGGTACCGCTGCCTGCAAAATACGTAAAATCTGTGCCAGACAGTGAAATTATGAACATTGTATTTTTTGGAACGACGTCTTAGAGTACTTGTTGCTTTATATATCATAAAATGTAATCACGTAAATGATTTTGCATTCTTAATGTGACCAAAGGTATTTAGTTACAGAGGACACAGAATTTGAAATTCAACCAGATATTCCACAGGCCTGCATGCCCAATCTGAAAACGCATTGCTTTGCAGACGTTTTGGAACAAATATGACTGCGAGATAACAGTAGCTGATTGGATGTACTGTGGTACCATGACTTTCCGTTAAACCGCGGACCTTCTTATCTCATGGCAGCTGCGAAAGACAGAAGCCCCACATCGGGAATCAATCTCCATATTTCCACTGTCAAAACACACAATAACAATAATATTGTTGAAACAGTATCACTGGCTGCACACGCTTCTGTTCTTGTGTGCCTCCCAGAAAAATCACGGGAAATGCCTATGTGGCATGTCTGTCACAATGGGTGTCACAAAAAAGTTGTCATTCAGCTGAGTAAATCATGAAAGATGACATTGTCAGTGGTCTTCTAAAACCTGTGTGCCAGCATAGTCAAACTTTTACAATGAATGCCATTCATTTCAGATTCCAAAATGTTCCTATAATTGCACAAGCACTTTTGAGAAGTTTATTGGAGAGTTTTTTCAAACGGAGGTTCTCAAGCGCAGTCCACAACATCGGTACACCCAGCCATCAAACCTGGTGATGTTTGGTTCAACAATTCACATATTTCTGCTTGTTTTTTTACTTTAATGGGGCATAGCATAATGACTCATTAGGGGCTTTTTGTCCAGTCCAGAGCAGAATCAAATTTTTTAGAAGATAAAATCAAATTGCCTATCCTCTAAACAAGGTGCATGATATCACTACATTAAAGACAGAGCAGCCGCAGCCATATTAGCACAGCTTTGCAGAACTGTCCCATCTTCAATTTAAGACTAAACATAGTAGTCTTCCACAGTAGCAATGAAAGAAAGGAGGCCATTCCAGTTCGTGGGCTCCAGGACCACCTGCACCCTCCCTCCACATTTTACTCCCTTGATGCAAGGGATAACACATGAAGACTTGTTTCAGGGTGTGTAAGACCATGTAGCACACAACTCGAAGTCCTTGTGCTTCAGAAACACTGGCTGATCTCTCTTGTTGCCACATCAGGTTGTGCACTGCTGGTTTTTTGGGGGGTGGCTAGAACAATGGAGGCCTAACTTTGGATCTATGACTTTGTTTTGAGTGGGCAAGAGTGTTCCCACCGGTTTGGCAAATCAATCTAATTAAGCATTAAACAAACCAGATTGGGTCAACGTTTCGGGGGAGAGTTTGGTGATGATTGCGCATTAATGGGACAAAGTTATCTACCATGCAATAGTTCACCTATACGCCCAACTAAACAGAACCTGCTATGGAATTGTAACTATAGATATATATCACACTAAGGGGTACGACTGATGGAGTAAAATAAAGCATCAGGCATCACTGACTCCAAATGAATGTATCTCACAAAAAGTGATGAAATGCTAATGTCCTAAAAGGGAGATATGTGTGTATGAGGAAGGGAGGCAAAGAAAATAATTCTTTTAAAGACGAGAACCCTCACTCACCCGAGGGTGACATGCTTCATCATTGGGTCCCCTCTTGCACACTGTAACCGCAAGGTATACAGTGTGGGCTACAACTCTCAAAAAAGGGACAAGAGAGGAGCGTGAGGTGTTTTGATGGGGGTATCCAAAGTGACAGGGGGAGTAAGGGGCAGAGTGTGAAATGAAACAGTGTGTAGGTAAATAAAACTAGCTACAGGGTAACAAAGTCAAATTTAATAGTAGTTCCCATCAGCTAGGATTAAAATGAGGTGATCTAGGATTAACAAAATATCCTAGTAATTGGTGGTCGACATGTTTCTGCCAGATGACTGTAAATGACAAAAGGACCAGCTGCAGTCCGGTGCAGTGTCTAGGGGTAATATTAATTTACCTCTACCTTGCGACGAATGATGCTAAAGAGCACAGATTACTTCCGTTAGTCCGTCTCAGCCTTATTACAGCGGGTTGGTGCTCTAATAAGGCTGAGACGGACTAACGGAAGTAATCTGTGCTCTTTAGCATCATTCGTCGCAAGGTAGAGGTAAATTAATATTACCCCTAGACACTGCACCGGACTGCAGCTGGTCCTTTTGTCATTTACAACCTACCAACGAGTATGGTCTGTAATTCATTTATTTTGATTACACGAGCAGAGTGATATATTGAGAGGTCCTGATGAATGCCGCGAACAATTAAGTCATCTGGCAGAAACATGTCGACCACCAATTACTAGGATATTTTGTTAATCCTAGATCACCTCATTTTAATCCTAGCTGATGGGAACTACTATTAAATTTGACTTTGTTACCCTGTAGCTAGTTTTATTTACCTACACACTGTTTCATTTCACACTCTGCCCCTTACTCCCCCTGTCACTTTGGATACCCCCATCAAAACACCTCACGCTCCTCTCTTGTCCCTTTTTTGAGAGTTGTAGCCCACACTGTATACCTTGCGGTTACAGTGTGCAAGAGGGGACCCAATGATGAAGCATGTCACCCTCGGGTGAGTGAGGGTTCTCGTCTTTAAAAGAATTATTTTCTTTGCCTCCCTTCCTCATACACACATATCTCCCTTTTAGGACATTAGCATTTCATCACTTTTTGTGAGATACATTGTAACTATAGAGCCATCATTGCTAACACCCATAATATATCAATCACAGATCACCAAGTTCCTCTAAAGTATACAAGGAACCAGACACCAGATTACAAGAAGAGATTTTTCCAGCACATCATGGGTTCGATTCACAAAGCTTCTGTAGATGTGTTTTACATGTGATTTATAATACTGTAAGGTACGTGTAGAACTGTGACTCATGAGCACGAAATGTGAACCAGGCATGCATTCATTATACAAATGCAAGATATGGGTGTGTCATGATATGTAGCCATTCGCAAGGCATTGTGAGGCAACCGTCACTGATAGCGTATTTACTATTTGGCTATTTGCACGCATCTAGTCATTCATACACATATCACCGCACTGAGATATACGTGTACACAACAAAAAGTAAAGTTTTGTGATTCATTAGGATTTTTCCTTGCTACTCTTGCAAGTCCATGAGTAAACTGCACGTAAGTCTGGAGTATGACACAACTACAGTGAAAGAAAAGCTGTGAATTGTTCTTGAACCTTTATCAGTGCTTAAATTGAGCTGGTCGTTACTGGTGAGGCCACAGGCACTTATTTCCATCATTGGAGTGAGGGAGAAGAAGTAAAAAGGGGGAAACAGAGAGAGAAAGAAAAAAAACTGTGGAAAAGGAGAAAGCAAGAACCTAGAGATGAAAGAGGCATGAGATGGAATTTAGGCTACACAGTCTCGGTTTTCGGCAACTCCGTCATTGGTCATCGCCAGCCGTGGGCCTCTGAGTAAGACATTGGACCGCATCACTGATTACTGAAGCACTGGCCGTTACCCAAAGTGGCCCAGCACAGTTAGTGCAGAAGCTGTGCAAACGTGGACCCGTTGGGCATATTCTTCTATGGTGTAGGAAAAAAAGGGTAGCGTTGTTGCTAAAAGCAAATCAGTAAATTAACTAACCCTACAAATGAGTAATGGACACACAGTGCTCCGTGTTTACATTTGCTACTTAAATGAACATAAAACAATATTACTAGTGAATGCAAGAAATATACACATGAATATGTGGGTAGGCATACTATGTGTCTGAGCTACAAGAGAATGTGCACGAATTACACCTAAATCATTTGAATTTGCACTTCTAACTGTGTATACCTTTGTGAATCTGTCCCGGCTGCTTTTTGCTGTTAGACTACAATCTAATGATCGTTTTTGTTCTGACCAGGGTTTAGCTAAATGACAACATTATTTGAATGTGTAGTTATACACTCTGGGGCTTATTTACAAGCCACTTGCGCCACAGGTGTGTCACTTTTTATGTGGGAAAAGGTGACGCACAGGCGGTGCAAGGGTCTTGTAAATAAGCCCCTCTGTGTCAGGACCGGCTCTAGGGAGGTGCAACTGGTGTGTGCACACCTGGTGCTGACCAGTGTTTAGAAATGAAACAGGTGTATAAAGCATATGCTGCAGAGTTCATTGCGTGTCCAGCAGTTTTCTGGCTACAATAAAAATGTCAAGACAACTCTAATGAATAATGTTCCCTGCTGGGAAGGGAACGGAGTTTGGTCTGCTGGCAGTTTCCACTCATGATAAAGCAGCGCAGAGGGTTAAGATGCCTGCTGCAAAGAACGCGTACCATGAAAACCACCAAACTGTATTTTATGTGGTTCGCTCAGAAGGTTACTACTTTTGTCACAGAGATCCTTTTGTTACTTCCAGTTCATAAGTTACAACCCAAATACAACACAGTGAGCTACGAACTGTCAACAAAGAGATGTATGCAAACTCAATGCTATAGTTAGAAAGTTATGTTTTTGCCCAGTCTTTCATTATCTTAATGTTGCTAAAAGGGCTCATTTGGGTGGAAATGCATTCTTGTTAGTTGAGCCAACCATCGTGGTATGCGTTAAATCGAGAATTTGGCCTTCTCCAGACCAAACACTCTTAAAATATGACTACTAGTATCATAGACATGGGAGTCCTACACCCTGTAATCCTCATTGTTTTATGCAACATATCCTATAGACTAATTTTCACACATATGATTAATTTGCTCTGTATGATGTGTGTGATGTAAAGTGCTCTGACTCCCTGCACTGGTATGACTAGCGCGATAAAAACCAATGAAATGCATGTGAGAGGGGGCAATGGAGAGATGGGGGGCACTAGCAGAGCAGGGTCGTGTAGGAACCTGTGAAGGAACAGATTTTTGGTGGGGAGGGGGCTGTCAACAAAGATTATCACACTGGGTGCCACTAGCACCACAGCTGCCCTAGCTCTGTGTTGCAGCTGTGCTACAAGAGTCAAATATGCCATATTAAGCCTTCCTGAGGACTTTATGGACACTAATTGGGTGGTATTTCTCGCATGAAATGTTACCTATCACATGATCAATAAAACATATCCTTTCGATGATTGCAGGAGTCTGCTGATTTTCACACCCTTGTCTTTCTTTACTAGTCCCTGAAGTTACACCACCACCACCATCCTCCTTAAAGCAGTGTGTTCTTTTAGATATGCACCCAAGACCGGTATACAATAACAAAAAGCTGATAGAACCAGGGATACTGTGCTGGTTGAAAAGGGTGCACACAGGGCGATGGGAACACGCCTCCTGGTCTGTTCTCAGCCATAACAGAAATTAGCAAAGTTCTCAGGGGTTTGTTTAATCCGCCTTGGTAAATCAGACATTTATCTGTGTTTGTTTTTCCACGGAATCACCTGGGGGAAAGGGTCGCTTAAAAGCAGCTCGACTAATCAAGTTAGAGAGGAATGCAGTGGCCGCTACGTGTCGCGAGGGCATTTTCCTGCGGGTCCCTCTGGCGCGTGAGGGGCGGCCTCCCCTCTGAAACAACATATTGGATCGCACCGAGGTTGCTGCAAGATTAAAGAGGTCAGACACGCCGCATCTCATGGCCTGGGCTCAGTCTGCCTCTCTTGTGTGCACACATTCTTCACAAAATTAAAAATAACATGGCAGCTATTGTGCTGTGCGTCTAGGGCGTGTCTTCCTCACATGGGGGTCCTGTGGCAAATGTTGGTGCACCTCACTGGGGGGTGCAGTCAGAGGGAGGGAGCGCCACTGAAAACTAGGAGTAACTCCGAGGAATTCCAAGCTACTCTGAACAGCATCGCAAATCCAGCACAAACACGTTATCTGTAAACATGAGTTAAAGCGACTTACTCTGAGGCATATTATCAAGACAGGCGATAAAATTATCGCCGCTTTAGCGCCAGAAAACTGCCGCTAAAACGGCGAGAATGGGCTCGATAATATGCTCTATGGAATTCCAATTGAAGCCCATGTTAGACGTGGAGGACGTCTAACCTGAGCTTCAATTGGAATTCCATAGAGCATATTATCAAGCTCATTATCGCCGTTTTAGCGGCTGTTTTCTGCCGCTAAAGCGGCGATAATTTTATCGCCTGTCTTGATAATATGCCCCTTTGTGAGTTCCTCACCGTGGGGGAGCGTTCTCAGGAGTCAGAGTGTCCAGGTCCAGGCAGGAGACCAAAAGCAGGCCAAGCAGCATCACAAACAGGGCCACGCCCTCCTTAGGAGGCACGTGGGGACACTTCCTGCCAATTGTTTTTAAAACGCAGCCAAAGTACCCCACCGTTTTCCAAATATAGACTCACGGAGCACTCTCTGGGCCTGAGTCTCACAGGCAAACTTTATGATTGTTTTCTACTCACAAAGGTATTTAGTAGAAGTATCTTTAAGACTGTGGAGTCTCTGTTTATAAAAATAGATAGGACAGTCCTATCTATTTATGTGCAGAGACTCTGCGCACGTAAAGATACTACCAGTAAAATATCTTTGTGAATAGCAAACAGTCATAAACTTACAGGAAAGTGTGTGTTTCCCTTTGTGACTCGAGCCCTCTGTGCTTGAAGTGGCTGGTATTCCACCGGGGGCTTGTTTTGCGCTGCGACAGATGTACTTATCTGCCGCAGTGCAAAATGGAGTTTTGATGGGTTTGCCGAATGCTGCTCCATTAATGCCAATAGGGCTGGACTCTGCTTGAGAGGGCTTTCCTTGCAGGATGAGGAGGAGTATATCTCCAGCCCTGCAGTCCAAATTGAAAAGTTATATTTTTTATCTTTATTGCTGCCCCATCTCGTAAAGGATTGGGGTCTGCCATTAGGAAAAAAACTGGCAGAATGAAACATTAGAGAGAGCCGCAGTCACAACGTTGAAGCTGTGCCTCACCAAATGCTTTCACTTTGCAAATTGACAAACACTCCTATCAGGTTTCAGTAAGTAACCAGCGGTTTGCACTCACAGTTGTGGTAACAAACCATTGTTAAATTCCACTGCTAATCATTAGGTAGAGGAGGCCCATTTCATGCCACTGTTTCTGACGATTTGTAATGCATTAAAAAGTGTACATACATTGCTGCTCAGGAAGACATCTGTGAGTCATTATGTGGCATTGAGACTTTAGATTTTGTGGCTACAAAGCCTGTGATTTTGCAAAATATCATGTTTGCCACTACAAACCCATCAGCACTTCAGGTCCTAAAAAGCTAGTGGTGACACGATCGGAAATCCTACGTACGCGCTATTGGTGATCACCGCATAATTGTTAGAACATTAAAATAGGTGCAAAAACACTCATTGTCATCCCTGAGATAATCTATAAATGAGTTCTTTAGAGCTTAACCTAGAAGAAACTGCCACAGATTACGATAGTGGAGGAAGATATGGTGTTGTTTCTTATGATGGGCAGTGGCGTAGCTAGGCACTCTGCCGCCTGGTGGATTCACCACAAATGCCTTACATTTCATTAGACCCGTTTCCTGTGCTAGAGAACAGATTTGCTGCCATTGCAATGCATGGAGGATGAAGTGTTTATCAGAGCAGTGATGGGGAATGGAATCTGTTGGTTAAATAAGGCTTTGCTATGCCGGAACAGCAATGTGTGTATTTAGAAACACGGCTCATACTTGAATGATTGTAAGGTATTTGATTAGGTTCGGAGGCCTTTGAGGGTAGTGCTGGTGTTACCTGTGTTGTTGGCAGGAGAAGCAGTTATTGCTCGCCTGCGAAACCGAAAGTAGGGAAAATCATTATTCTCTTTATGCTTTTCTTTTGGCACAACAGAAACCTCATTAAACATATAATCTGTAAAGTGTAACAGCTGGGATGAAAAAAGCTGAAGTTTAGGAGCTAAAACAATTGAAATATTCGGGGATTTGTGGACTTTATCACATCTGCAACAGTGGTGTGGTTCTCTTCATAGAGCTATCTTTTACAAATGTCCAAAAGGGAGAGAGAGGAAGGCAGGGTGCAGCTCTGCACCTTTTACTTTAGAAGTCAGTGCAGGGGGTTATCTGATTAGCCTATTACATATTGAAAACCAGCAGCCAGTAATAATATTGCTACATGGGAACGGAAGAAACAATCAGGATTGTGAAGGTAAATGAAGAGTGAGTTGTAATGCATAGCAATATTCGGTTCATTATTTTTGGTTGGAATTTATCTTGAACACAAACCTTTCTGGGGCATTTTATAATTCTTCCTCTGTCACGCTAAGTAAATTATTTACTGAATTAAAAACTAAATGCAGTGTGCAAATTCCAAACGGGTACTTCTAAACATTCTGACATGTGGCAAGACTTCTGTATGGAGAGGCATGATTATATGCTAACATTGTCACTGTGCATTAAATATAATGGAGTTTGTGCTCAGTGGCGGCTGGCATGTAAGGAGGGTGGTGGACAAATATAAAAGTAAAAAATAAGTTACAAAAATATTAATTTCACTTACTTTCCTGTTGCAACGTCATCTTCACTCCGGTCTTCTCTAGGCAGGCAGGCTCCAGCAGGATCTAAAAACTGCAGTAACCAATCCTGGTGCTGCTCTCATGCCGCATGAAAGAAGCACCAGGATTGGAGGGAGCTGCCTCCTATGGCGCTCCCGAGGAATCTGGAGCTTTATGCTGTCTGTAACCCAGCTGTCTAAGACAGAGGAGTTAGAGAGGTTTAATATGCGCACGTCTGGCTGTCTTGAGACGGCTGGCTAAAAAGACATTCACATTTTAAATTTAAAGTGCCCTTTCCAGCACTGATTTCTGCAGCTGCCTGATTGGCAGTTAGTCGCGTCCTCCATCGCTTGCGGGTTGTGGGCCGGGCGCAGGGGTGGGGGAAGCGATAGTCGTGCGGGCAGGGGTGGGCCAGGGGATCGGAAATTAAATTTAAAAACATTACCTCAAGGCTGGGTCTCGCATCTTCTCTGCTCTTTCTCTCCTGCCTCTGACAGGAACAGGAAGCAGGCAGTGAGACTTTCTCCCCTAAGCCAATCACAGCGCTGCAATGCAGCATTGTGATTAGTCTGAGCACCATGACACGGAGCTCAGCCAGGGGCTGGAGGGATGGGGATGTTCTCCACGCAGGCTGTAATGCAGCCTGCTTGGAGAACAGGGAAGTGCGCATGACTGGTTTGGGCAGCCCAAGAGGGCCAACCAAACAGTTATTGTGCACTTAGGAGTGGGCAAACCACTCCTCTCCTGCTCGATGAGCAGAGCAGCCCCGCTCACCCCCCCCCCACGCAAAGCAGCAGGACAAGAAACATAAAATGACAATTACCTCAAGTTATTGTCATTTTATGTTTCTCACTGCTTAAAAGCAGTGGGGCGGCGTTCCTCTGCCATAGCGGAGGAGCCGCTGCTGCTGGCAACAGCAGAAATCATAAAGCAAAAATGAATTGGTAACAAATTGACTTTATTACCATTTTTTTTTTACTCTCTGGGGGCAATTATTTAGTGGGACGACGTTCCTCCGCCTTAACAGAGGAGCCGCTCCAATTTGTGATGCAAGCACAGGGCCTAGAAAGCAGGCTTGCTCATTTTCTAAAAAAACAGACCTGTTTTAAATAGTGCAACTGATAAAACATGTGCTTGAATGATGTGTTTCTGAGACTCACTTGGACAGGCTGTGGAAGGAACATTTCCATTCTCTGATGCTCTTTCATAAGCACGGCAGTCTAGGAATGCCCATCTGGTAGGAGGAAGGAAAATTAGCAGTAAACTTTTGTGAACTTTCTATATTTTGAACAAGAACATTTGTTTGTTCTGGGTAATGAAATAGGAAGTGAGCATGAGATGACCCCTTTTCACTCCCTTAAGCACCATGTATAAGAAAGGTATGTAACATACCTGTGCAGGGGGACGGTTAGACACCCAGACTAGTTGTTGGAGGAATTTTTTTGCAACTATAGGCCTGATAGCACAACGAGGTGCATGGGACGGCTTTACATGACTTGGCATAGTATTAAAAACGAATGCAACCAGGCTGCTAAATGGCTGGTTTGATCCTAGGGGATTTTGTAACCTCCACTCTAATATGTATAATAATTGCTGAGAGGTTTATAATATTTTCAATCATTCTAATGCACATGATTAGTAGATGAAAAATGTATCATAAACAATCACGTAGTGTAAAATACCAGTGACTGTTTGTGCGTACTCATTTATGGATACAGAGCTCCACGTGCAAATGAGAGGTTCTCTGAAAGAGTCTGTCTGATTCCTAACACTCATACCTTACCTGATCATAACTCTGTAGGAATTTGGGGTTGAGGAAATCTTCTGGGTGTGGCTCCAGTAATTTTGGGGTACTACAATAATATGTTCTGGGTGCCTATCCTGTGCTTTTATTGGAGAAGATTGAACATTAATCACCAATCCTCTGTTAATCATGATTGCCATGAGATAATGATAAGTGGTTATGCTTTGGTAATAACTTTGGCACCATTTGACGAATCTCCACAAAATTTGGTAGACAATTAGTGAAAATAGCTAAATTTGGCATGCCATGCTTCATGCTGATACATTCATGGTGGGAAAAATTAAAACTAGGATCGAAAAAGTTATGTATTCCAGTCAAACTCCCATTGACACTTTTTCTCTCTTCTGCAGATATAAAAACACTGAACGGAATTACACCAAACTTGGATCAATCTGAGCCCTTTTTAGGTCTCGCCTGACCCAGCGCATGCGCTGGTCTGGCGAGACTTATTGAGAGGGCTCCAAAAAGTGCTATCAGGCCAGCCTAGAGCTACAGTGCATGTGCGCAGGCGCGCTTGCCGCAATTACTTTCACTTTTGCGGCCACACAGCCGCTTTGATGTTTGATCGCGATCACTTTCATGGCTGCTTGGCATAGCCAATAGGTCTCACTTTTGGGACCTTATAAGTATTTAGTTATGCAACTGTTGCATGGCTAAACACTTATAAGGTCCCAAAGGCGAGACCTATTGGCTATGCCAATGCTTGTTCTGGTTTGATGTAAATCTGTTTAGTAGTGTTTGAGATATTTACTTCACAAAAATGTGTTGGGTGGGCTTAATCAGTTGTTTATCCTTCCAGGATGATCTGATTGGCTGGCAGCAACGGAACATTTTTGTTGCAGTGGACACTACAGACTGCCAGGCAACAAAGCCTTCACCTTGGAAGAAGGTGCTAGGTGTTGTGTAAGACGTCACCCCCTGCCCTCTGCGATGGTGTGTTAGGGGAGAGTTGCAGAGTCCCAGAGGTACGAATACTGCCCCAAAAGAGGTCCAGGGCCCAAATTTTGGTCCATACATTTTGTAAAATTGTATATCATTTTATAAATCCTAAAAGTAAAAATATAAAACTAGGAAAAATCCTTATGTGACGATGCATTTTCGAATTCAATGTGCAATGAGCACTGTGGATGCAGGCCTAGCACTAGGCCATAGCCCAACCCCTGCACTCAGAGCCTGCAGGACAGGGTTTGGACACCAATCATACCTTGCACCTAGAGTCTCCTGTGCATGGCCTCTAACAATTCACAGGTTTAGTGACATGGGAGCTGGTGGAACATAGTTACCAGGGGCTAAAGAGGGTTATTTAACTGAAACAGTATGTAAAGAATTTACCTCTATTTTGCCTTCAATATATAGTTGGCGTAGATCAAATTATAGCAATCTTTTAAGTATGCACTTAACTAGTATCATATGTATACACTGACCTATACCTGTAATGTTTTCTATGAGCAGGGTTCTCCAATGAAGCCTTACTAACATTGCTCTCTTCTGTTTGACTGGATCATTGTTAATGTTGGCCCACTGTATACTTTGCTGAAGCTTTTTAATATGGATGGAAAACTTTGCCGTTCCTTCTCTAATTACATTTAACCACAAAGACCTCACCAAAATCTAATGGTCTGTAGATGGTAAAAGGCTAAGATATTTAAAAGTTATACGACTCAAGATCCATCTATCTCCCTGATTGTGCCCTAGGAAACATTCACCCAGTCATTCCTTGATCCATTGTGCCATCAGCTATTGTGTAACTATGTCCCCGATCCTATACTACTTGTTACTCGTACCTCCCGCACTGAGGTCCTTTAAGGGTTGCAGTTCTTCTTCTCCAGGGATCACTGAGGAACTGTCAGGGACAGAATGAACAAAGGGTTCATTAGAGACTTCGGGGCAGATTTATGAGGCCCTTGCGCCTCAGTTACGCCGCCATGCTGCGGGGTATTTACAACGTGACGCATCTGGGAGATGCGTCACGTTGTAAAGCCCTACGCCAAAAGTAGGCGTTCCTGCGCAGGGGGGGGGCGTTCTGTCGCAGGAACGCCTCTTAAAAGTGGCTGAGTGAAATCTACAAGATTTCACTCAGTCACTTTTGAGCCCATGCTGCATCAAAACCCTGCGCCTGCTTGAAGCAGGCGTAAGGATTGACGCAGCATTGTGAAGATAGGTCCCCCCAAAGCATTGCCGGAGCTGCGACGCGCTTGCAACGCAACTCCAGCAATGCGCCACTTTTACGGCACAGATGCGTCACGCATCTGTGCCGTTTTTGTCCCATGGTGCGCCGCATTGTAAATGCGGCGCATCGATGGTGGCGGAGCTGTGGCGCACAATAACTGGCGCATCCCTGCTGATATGCAGGGATGCGCCAGTTATTATAAATCTGCCCCTTCTTTCTATAATTTCTACTTCCTAAAATCCCTAATTCCTCTCTTTCAACAGGCCTCTAAAACGACACATTTTCAGTGATGAGGGATATATTGAGGCAAAACCGACCAGGAAAATGCAACTTTTTCCCAAACCTCACCAGGGCAAGGAAAGGGATCATGTCTCTGTAGATCCCCCCTCTGCCTCCCGAGGCATCCCGTGCCCAGTCATCACAACTGTAACGGCGCGGCAGAATCAGTTGCAAAATGCTGAATGTTCCACCAGCTGACCACTATATCAGTCACAAACGAACTGCAGATGAAAACAAAGGCCATTGATTGACAAGATACGAAAACTTCCCCTTGGTGGCAACGTTTCAAATTTGTTCACACAAAAGGAACCAGATTAATAAACGTAATTCTGTACATCATAGTCGTAATCAAGCTGCCAAGTGACGCAATGTGGCCACAGTCAGGTTGTGAAAAATGTATATATATATATATATATATATATTTCAGCTTTGTTTGGATGACACAAGTTAATCCTGTGCTTAAAGACTGTTCTGCAAAAATGGCTAAAGACTTTGTCACTTTTCTAGCTCAATTTGGATACCATTTCAATAATCCAATGCTTGAAAAATCTACTACAAAACCAACATTGAAGTGGGCAGATTTACAGAGCTTCTGGTGTTGTATTTGTACTCCTTAAAAAGAAATTGCTCTCCACCTAAAGAGTGGAAACTACCCAGAGTTTCTCCCTAGTATTTAGCATATTTTTTGTGGCAGTCTAAGCCTGCCAGCATTTGGTATTGAATATATGGTACAAATTCAAATTCATTATAGGAGAACGTAACTCATGTCCTTTGACTTGTATTTTGTGGCCTTTTTTAATGATCTATATATAATAAGGCACCCCCAGACATCTGGGCCCATGGCAGACACAACAATGATGTTTTAAATTATAGCACCATTACTAAGGGTTATAAGTAACGCCATGTGATATATTCATAATAGCCATGTACCTAGAGGCTTTGGTTCAATTTGCACTGGCATTGTTTGAAGCTAAAATCTCCCTCCTTGTTGATTCAGAATCCAGATACATATACATTGTGAAGGAATAAACACCACTGGATAGCCCCTATTGTCATCTGGATGGTAAGTCCTCCTGAATGTTGCATGCCAGGATTTCACCATACCCGGACAGAAATCATTTTTTCTCTCACCGCATGCTTCTATGCTTTACATTCGGGGTTACAAAGTTATCATTCAGCCAAAATATAGTGGAACAAAAATGGGTGACTTTCCTCACACAGCCAGCTCTTTTAATGCCAGTCATCATTTTATAGCGGTTGCACCATTAATGACTCTTGCCCTTGGAGATCCGACCTGAGCTTCAGCTCCTCTAACAATGATGTGTTATATTTTCCTCAATGGTGGTTATCATGAGCGTGTCAGCCATTTATGTGCAGTGACTTGTGGACTTCTGCAGCTGACAGGCACTGCGGCCCTGAGCTTTTCCTGAAAAGAGCACATTTGGGGTTTCATGACTAATGACCCCACTTTTGGGTAAGAAGTCATGCACCCCGTCATTATCAACACCACTGGGCGTGGTAATTTCTGTGTTCAGAAGTGCCACCGGATTATGAGTTATAGTTTCTGTTGTTTTTCTCTAATTCAGAAATGTATTCTCAGTTTATATTTCACTAAGCATTTCGTGGCAAAATGTGAAGGTTACATTCACAGAGGTCCAGATTGTTCCACTAAACTCTTAATTCTAATTGTGATGCAAACTCCTATTTGGGCCGGTTTAGGATTAGAAAAGGGCTGGCAAATAGGCACTTTACCTACTAGGAATAGAATAACATGGCAAAATATAAGGAGTTTTTTTTAAAATCATTTTTAATCCACACACAGCTTTCTTTTGCTCTAGGAACTTTGCGACATTAATTGCCCATGTACTTTTCTTTACCCAAAGCACTTTGGCCTACAGTTTCTGTTAGTTAGGTATCTTTGAGTTGATGGTGCCCTCCTATTTGTACCTCTATATGATAGTGGGTTTGTTTCAACTTCAACTCCTTGTACTAATGATGACCCGTTGATGCAACTAAAAGGTCAAAACATCAACAAATGATCATAGGACTAAGTACACAAGGACATTGAATCGACTTATTGAAAACGAACTACCAAAGGTTGTAAACACATTCAACTGCAGTCAGCTGGAATCACTACCTTCTTAAGATAGTAAGATTATTGTTTGGTTAATTACAATTGTACAATATATACTTATAAAAACACATATAATAAGACAAGTGTATATATACCTGTATCCATAGGTGTTCTGGTGGCTTTTGGAAGTTCTCAAACACTTTGCTCAGCACCATGTGATTTGCACTGCACCATCAGCTCACTCTAACACACCTCTAAGGACCTGAGTTAGAGTTTGGCAGATGGGCTTCTCCGTCATAAATGTGATGGATATCCCAGCCGTCTTATTACATGTACCTGAGGACATAATGCACTTGTAATATGGCGGTCCGGATATCTGTCACATTTGTGATGGAGTATCCCGTCTGCCAAACTCTAAATCAGGCCCTTTGTCTTTTGTGAAATGTACCTATTTGGGTTGGTGTTGTATTTGTTTATGAGACTGCACCTGACCACCTGATACTGTACTAAGAACATGAAGCTGCCCCCAGACACCTGATGCTGCATATGAGTGCATGAGGAAGAATATATGAGAATGGCTATAATTTGGAATATGAGGATTGACGACCGTTCTGTTGTTTGAGGCTGTTTTCACAACATTATGGCGGTAGCTCAGCTAAGATAAGGCTGGTAATTAAAAAAGATATCTATCTCATGTAGTAATGTTTTCTTCTATTCTATATTTGATGCTTATAGCAGATTTTTTAATATCAATTACATAATTCTTTATATACTCCTAGGGCCAAAGTCCATAAAATGCCACTGCAAGTTAAAACGATGGATTGGAATGCAGGCCAAGTGATCACCAGTGGCTGAGATTAATTCAGACATTAATTGCATCATCTTGCTGTGTACATCAAGTGATGTAATCTGTTGTAGAGGTCATCTAATGGCGCTTTCTGTGATAGCTTTGGGATTAAATGGTACAAACAGTCAATGATATGGCTTCCGCTATCTTTGGCATTTTGATAAATTTACTTTGATGCAGCATTGTTTTTTGTCAAATCGAGAGGCTCTCCACCTACCCCTGGAATAGTTTATCTTCATATAAAAGGATATTCTACCCATGATATGCTATTACTATAGCAGCATTACATACCTTTCCCCTTAGTGCATTGTCACTACACCCAGTGTGTACTACTGCAGCATGGTTTATAGTGACCACCTACATAGAGTTTTGCTAAGTTTAAAATTGAATAATGTGGCATTACTGTAGTGGTAGCATGGGTCCTTTTTTACATGTGTACAAAGTGTACTACTGCAACATATGTATTCTCTTGTACTAGTCACATCTATAATTATCAAATGAAATGATCTATGTCCATCAGATATGATGCTGTTCTTAAGCCTACTCCAGAGTCCTCTCAACAACAACGTATCCAATAAAAATTCAATTTAAGATCACAAACCTGTCTTAAAATCAGTACAACATTAATACACTTCTGCATTTGTATATTCCAAAATAACAAGTTGAAGAGAGATTGTGCAGTTCGTGGTCCCCAACTAAAACTTTACTTAAAGCAGCAAATCGGATACCAAAAAATGTGTGTCTCTAAGTAACTGTAACAAATTAACTATACATATTTACTATTCACTTCTTACCAATTAACATTTTTTTTTTATGTTTGAAAGCTTTTATTAAAGAGTTGATAACAAAAGAAATATATCAGCATACATTGCAATAATACAGAAACCATTGAAAAACTTAACACTGCTAATATCACTGTTAAAAACCTACAAAGCATTTTAAGAGAATTTTAACATTGAGGGAGGCAATGGGAGGGATAGGATAAGGGAGGAAAAGAGGGGGAAAGGGAAAGGAAGACATAACGAACATAATATAGACCATACATTATCTAATAATTACGACACATATTCAAATCGTATAAATCAGCGATGCAAAATTACCATCATAAAACAAGCAATAGTATTAAACAAAACCCATACTGGAAAGCAAGAGGAGAGAGTTCTAGACGTTCAAGGAGGTTTAAAATTTTCTGCATTGAGACATATAGGTTTCTTTAGGGCCAAGCAGTCCAAATAAGTGGTAAGAGGCAACCAGAAAAAATCAACATTACGAACAGGTTTACAAGTGGAGGCAAAGGAGACGTCCAATCTGTGAAAGTGGCATAATTAATTCCACCAGCCTTGTAAGGAAATAGAAGCTAGAGATTTCCAGTTTGAAGAAATGTGTTGGAAGGCAAGCGCAAGTGTCAAGTCAAAGAGACCGTGTAGATGAGCAGGGAGATCCAAGGAATCAGAGAGGCTACCCAAAAAGAGAAAAGAGTTTGTGAAAGAGGAAGGGAGAGGGAAGATACGAGAGAGGCATGACCACACTTTCCCCCAGAAGGTAGAAACAACTGGGCACAGAAAAAACATGTGAAAAAGGTCAGCATCAGAAGAGCCACAGGTCCAGCATTTAGAGTCAGAGGAGGGAGAAAAGCGGGATAAAGAAAGGGGAGAAAGGTAGAGCCTGTGATACAGATAAAATAAGGATTGAGTAAGAGAAGCAGAGCGGGAAATTTTTAAAGATCTGGACCACAACTTATCCCACAGAGCAATCGGCCAAGTACAACAAAAATCCGATTCCCAAGAAAGCTCCACTTTAGATTTGACACGATTAGGATTAGGAGATACAAAAGATTTATAGATGAGAGATGCTTTAGGGAGTGTAGCAAGAATATTAAGACGAGAAGGAGGAGGTGACGATGATGATGAGGAGGGAAGAGAATAATAACGATCAAGGATAATTGCCATGAGGGTTGTGAATTTCCGCAGAAAGGAACGAGGGCACCGAAATAAAAATTGAAATTGGGGAAAAGAGCAAGGGGATACACCGTCAAAAAGTTGGTTGACCCACATTACGCCCTTTACCCTCCATGCTCTCCAAAAAATGGGTCTATTTTTGAAAAGAATAAGAGAGTTATACCAAATAGGAGAATTTAAGAAGGATGTACGTGTGACCTCGGAGGGAAGAACCAAAGGACTTAAAAGAGAAGAGGTATGTTTGAATAGGGGGCAAAGAGAAAAAGGATTCCTGGCAGAGAATCGCATCACCTCAGCAAAGGAGAAGGGTAATAGTAAAGATTGTTCAATGAGAAGCCAAAGGGGCGTAAAAGGAGAAATAGTTGATGAGATCCATCTCGAAGCTTGACGTAAAGAAAAGGATCTATGATAAAGACGGAAATCAGGGAAGTTAACCCCACCATTAGATTTAGGCTTGCGGAGGGTGGCAATAGAAATTCTGGATTTCTTACCTTTCCAAAGAAAACGAGAAAGGAGAGAATCAATTTTTTTAAAGTAAAATGTAGGGATATGAACCGGTAACATAGAGAAGGTATAAATTAAAATAGGGGCAATCATCATTTTAATTGAATCCAAACGACCCCACCAGGAAAGAAAGAGGGGATTCCAGGCTGAGAGCGACTGATCAATCCTGGAAATAACTGCCGACAAATTCAATTTAACCGAGGATGAGATGGAATTGGAAAACAGAATGCCAAGGTACTTAATCTTGGAGCTACTCCAGGCAAAACCAGTAGCAGTGAAAAGATGGGGGAGGCAGGATGAGGTGAGAGGGAGAATTTCGGTTTTGTCCGAGTTGATCTTATAACCGGAAACCAAAGAAAAGGAGTGAAACTCGGATAACAAGGGGGGAACGGAGGACTCAGGGTCAGAAATAAATAATAAGATGTCATCCGCATAGGCAGAAAGTTTCAACTGATTAGAGCCATATGGGAAACCAGAAATGGAAGTGTTATTGCGAATGGAGGATAAAAAGGGTTCGAGAGATAAGACAAAAAGAAGTGGGGAAAGAGGACGACCTTGGCGAACACCCCTCTGAAGATTAAAAGATGGAGAGAGTTGTCCATTCACAAGTACCGAGGCCTTGGGGGCAGAATATAGGAGAGAGATAAGGGATATAAATTTGGGACCAAAGCCATGCCACCGCAATGAAGCAAACAAAAAAGACCAGTAAACCCTGTCAAAGGCCTTCTCTGCGTCAACAGAGATAGCAGCAAGAGGGGTTGAAAGTGAGGGAGCTTTATTTAGGACGTTAAGAAAAAGGCGAGAGTTGTCCGAAGTAAGCCTGCCCTTAACGAAGCCGCATTGCTCTTTGCCAATGAGATGAGGCATAAGGGGGTCTAGGCGCATTGCAAGTAATTTGGCAAAGATTTTGTAGTCTACATTAACTAACGAAATCGGTCGGTAATTTTTACAAAATTGGTGATCGCGACCTTCTTTGGGGATCAGACAGATGGTAGCATCTTGAAAAGTGCCTTCAGCCTTGCCAGATGAGGAAAATGATTGAAAGAGGATTAAAAGTTTAGGTAGTAAAATGTCTGAAAAGTGCAAATAAAATTCCACAGGAAAGCCGTCAGGGCCAGGGGTTTTGCCTTTAGTAAGGGATGTCAAGGCTGCAGAGAGATCATGGAGAGAAAGATCGAGGTCAAGGTCCGGAAAATTCAGGTGAGAATTAGACGGTTTAGGGAGTTTCTCAAAATAACTCTGAATAAGGGAAGGAGTGGGAGGACACTCTGGGGTATAGAGATTCTGATAGAACAATTGAAACTGCTCAAGGATTTCTTTGTCTTTGTGGAGAAGACTGCCAGCAGAAGAATATATAGAGTCTATAAGAGTGCGCTCCTTACGGGATTTAAGATAATTGGCCAAGAGCTTACCAGATTTATTGCGACCTCCGTAATACCGTGCACTACTGCGAAGAAGAATCGAAGAAGCATTATCCGTAGTTAATTTGTTGAATTCTAGTTTAGCTCGCAGGAGATCTGGTGACATAAGTTTATCAGAAGAAGTGTAGAACTGGTGCTCCAGAAATTTTATATGGGCCAGGGAGGACTTCCGCTTTTGAGTAAACTGTTTCTTCTTCCGAGAGACAAAGTCAATGATGAAACCCCTCGCAGAGGCTTTAAAGGAATCCCACAGAGTGTGGGAAGAAATGCTAGGGTCTGAATTAAGAGAAAAAAATTCCTCAACGAAAGAGCGAAAAGAAGAAGAAAAATTGGGATCTGTAAGAAGTGCACTATTAAAGCGCCAACGGGAGGGTTTAGGATGTGGTGGGAGTAGGTCAAAATCTGTCACGATGGGAGCGTGGTCCGAGATGACAATAGGTTCAATAGAAGAAGACAGAACATTCTGAGATAAAGATTTAGAGAGGAAAATATAGTCAAGGCGAGAGAAAGATGAGTGAGGAGGAGAGAAAAAGGAATAATCCAACGTGTCAGGGTGTGAAAGACGCCAAGAGTCGATAAGGTGTGATTGTGAAATAGTATTAAGAAATTGTTTGTGGGGTTTGTGTGGTGTGAAACGGACTGTGGATTTACGGTCAAGGAACGGGTCAACAATCTGGTTGCAATCACCACCAAAAACAAATGATACATCCTTATATTGAACACATTTCTCTGTAATCAAAGGCCAAAAAGAACAGTCTGCTTGTACAGGCCCATAGACATTAAAAACAGTCAAAGGGATAGAGTTTAGCAGTAATTTGGCCAGTATCCAACGACCTTCAGAGTCCGTCTCCTGGGACAGAACCGTACATTTAAGCCTCTTGTGACAGAGGATAGCAACTCCATTCTTTTTGTTGTCAGAGGGTGAAAATAAAACTGTACCCACCCAACTTCTTTTTAACTTCAGAGATTCAACATCATTAAGGTGAGTTTCTTGCAAGAGAGCAATATCTGGATTGTAGGAGGCCAAATGGGACAAAACTCTCTGCCGCTTAATAGGGTTAATGAAACCTTTTACATTCCAGGTAATAACTTTGAATTAACAAATAACATAGAATCAAATAGAATAGAAGAGGTAAAGAAGAAGAGGCATACGCAAAAGACAAGTCGAAAAGGAGAAAACTTTGAGAAGTATCGATAAAGTAGGTTGAGAAAAGAAGGAGAGAGGTAAAGAGAAACAAAGGAGAATCGGAATTGATCAACCAGTACAGGGGAGAGAAAAGGAAAATACTCTGAATTTAAACGCAATAGAACATGAATAGAAACAGTACCTACAGCAACAATGAAAAAGCAAGGAGATATCATATCAAAGACAATAAATACTAACAAAAAGGAAAATCGCAACAAATGCAGGGAGGTAGAAACAGAAGGGAGAATATAAACAGAAAGATAAAAACATGATACAAATAAAGAAGAGACAAAAGAGAATAATAGGTTGAAAAAGACGAGGGAGAAAAGAGATAAAGGACAAGAGAAAAAAAGTACAAGAAGAGACAGTACATATCCAAAAAGGATGACTGAAGGTAACATACCTGAGGGGGACATAGAAAAGGTGGCGGGGTTGTGGAAGGATTCGAGAAGACTGACCACCCAAAACCAGGAGAACACACCGAGTCAGGACGGAAGACGAAAAAGACAAACAGTATGGAGTGAAGGAGAACACATCAGTCTGCCTAGATGAAGAAAAAGAGGATGTGAACAAATCAGATGGAGGAAAAAACAATAAAACAACATGCGTGGAAAAGAAAGAAACAACAATCTGTTAGATGAAAAAAAAATAAAAAACTTGATCTAAGAGAAACGCACAATAAGACACAAAGCAATGCAAAAACCTTTTAGATAAAACCTGCAAGAAAAAAAGAGAGTTAAGCATTCAACCACAAGCAGTAGAAGTATCCATGCCAGCATTAGACTGAATGTGAATAAAGTTTTTAAGTTCCGCAGGATCTTGAAAAGTCCGGGTTTGGTTCTGATGAGTAACTTTAAAGATGCAAGGGTGGAATAAGCCGTATCTGGCTCCAAGAGAGCGTAGAGGGGCACGAAGGTTCAAAAATTCCTTCCGCCTTGCAGCAGTTGTGTTTGAAACATCCTGGGAAAGAAAAACCCTCTGACCTAACCATGAAACTTGACGCTTGGCTCTAGCCGCAGAAAGGACCAGAAGAAGATCTGTAAACTTTAAGAAGAGAATGATAACTCCACGAGGCTTGGATGAGGTGGAGGAGCGAGAGCCAAGTCTATGAGCTCTTTGGATGCTAAGAGAGGTAGTGGCAGGCAAATCCAAAAGTTTCAGGAGGAAGGAGGAGAAAAACTGAACAGGATCATCCCCTTCCAGGGACTCTGGAAGGCCATAAATGCGCAGATTATTCCTCCTATTTCTATTTTCTAACTCCTCAGTGTGGCGCTGGAGGGCAAGGACGGACTTCTCTAATGAGGCAATACGTTGAGAATTGACTTGGATCTCTGAAACCTGCTGTTCCACCGAAGAAACTCTGTTATCCATAGTTGACCATTTTAGTTCAAAGTTCTGCATTTTGTTATTAGTCTCCTCAACAAATGGGCGTAAAGCACGGATCTCCTCCAGGAGTAACTCCAGAGAGATAGGAGAAGAAGGTTTGTCCGGAGGAGGAGAATCCTGCTTCAAGCGTTTAGAGGATGTAGAAGGAGAAGAGACCTTACTTGAAGAGGGCTGCGAGGAGGAAGCACGGTTAGGAGCTGAAGCCGCCATTTGGTCAGGAGTAGAAGACAAATCAGCAGCTGAGGAGGAGGCAGATGACGTCGCAGAGGCGTTTTTTGAGGGCACAAAAACAAACTTCGGATTACATAACTTGCCCATAGGTATTGAGGGGCCAGGTAACCCAATGTACCAAGGCTAGGAGGAAGAGAAGAAAAAGAAACTTCCAGACCCTGACAGGCAGGCACCGTACAGTGCAGATAGGCGGCACAGATGTGAGGTCAAGACTGAACTGAGCGAAGTGTCGCAAAAAACATTCAAGTCCCTGCTGAAAAAGCTGAGGCAGAAAAAGGTGCAGCGCTTCAATAAACGCCGAGGTGAGAGTGGATTTTATTCAAAAAAAAAAAAACCATGAGAGCTGAACAAAAAATGTGCACGAGCAACCACCACAGCTATCATCAAACCTCATAGGATCGCAGCGCCAGATGAAGGCATTTATAACAAAGGGAAGTCCAGTGCCACTTCACATTGTTCAAAAACGTAATCCTGAGGAATCTCCTCAAAAAAGTAGTGAAGGCAAGTCAAAGAATAAAATGTAGTGCCCAAAAGCAAGTTAGCGCCATAAAAACAGTCATTCCACACATAGCGCAAAAAAGGGCATAAAATATCACCTCAGTAGAAATTCACAGTTCGTAAAACCAAGTGGAGGAGCAGGTAAAATAGAAGTAAATATCAAACCTCCATAGCATTCCTGTGCAGAAACCACTCCTGTGTCTCCTCAAAAAGGCTTCAAAAATGCGTGGAAAACATACATTAGGAAAGTAAGCAGGCAGCATTTATGTCAGACTGTGTGAATGCATTGAGCGCTCCGAGATACACAAAATGGCGGCCGCACTGAGGAGGATCGAAAAAGCGGCATTAGTGACGCACGCAGGCACCAAAATCCAAAATGCAGACCTCAAAAGACAGGCGGCAGGCTCCAACGTTGGAATTCAGCGCAAACGCTCATGTCACGGTTTCGAGAGCGCAGGACATCGCGGAACATCGTCCCGGCATAGCGGAGCTCCCGTGCTAGGCGGCCATCTTCTTCGGCGTCCAAGCCACGCCCCCTACCAATTACCAATTAACATTTAGCTAGACACCATGCCAGACTACACCTAATTATTCAAATAATTATTATTCAGCATAGCCTATATTGAAAATGTGGTAACTTCTATACTAAATGATTTTACAGAATCGATGTGCCATATATTCACAAAGGAGGCCATATATTTTGACCCAACTGTGTGTTCGTATGCTTCGATTTTTCTAAAGGAAATCAAACAACATTTGGCACAGCTTCTTACATGCCTGACTGTCATGAAAAAGGCTTCCTAGAACTGGCTGAGATGACATGCTGATTGATGGCCTCAAACTTCATAAATGTATGACATACATAACTCGCCTTTATGCTTTGGTAAAAATAAACAAGTTGTTAACTTCTGCACACATGTTCACATCTTTTGCATCACTGACTAACGTTCCCCTTTTTATTTCTTAATCTTGAGATGGTCCCCTTTCTTCATTAGACTATCACTTGAATGTTCTTTACTTTTCCAACACATTAGATTGCTTTTCTTGGTCATTGATGCTGGGCCACAACTAAATGTGCTTTAATTGAATTGAGAACATTAAATGACTTAATGCTCCAATTATGTGGAACCCAATTTTTTTTTTTAATAACCCTGCGTCTTAGGTGGGTGTGTAGCTTGGTTTCAGAATCAGACCCTTGATGTGAAATAACATCTGTTTGAGTCACCCGTAGCTCTGATCAGACCAGATTTAAACCGCCTCCACTCTCTTTCTCAACACCTTCCTTTTCTTTGAATCTATGCAAACTGAATATGGAATTCAAATTGAAGACTTTAAAGAATCTTCTCATTGTATTAGACTATAGAAATAGAAGATGCATACCACACGTTAGGAGTCCTTATGATTGAGCTCAACTTATTTTCTTTCCCAAATGTTTATGAATCGGAAGGGATCATAGGTGGATAGGGCCAACTTAACCCATTAGCATGAAAATTGGATTGGAAATGTATGATGGAGTTTCACTTTTCTTGTTTTCTTTCCTGAAGTAAAGTGGAAGAGAGCTGACCATGGTGGATGGTAATATCTTTAGCCCCCTGAAAACAGTAGTATTGGCCAATTCATGTAAAGGTCTTGGTTGCTGCTTCTTTTCTAATTCAGAGATAGTCAGACGTCTCCCAGCCTTCTTTTGTGACTGCAGAGCCTCAAGCCCAGGTTTCGTGTCAAATCATTGTTACACAGGGAGGAACATACGTCCCCTAACTGCATTTTTATCCCTCCACAGAGGTGGAGATGAAGTGTGGATCCAGCCTATTAGCCAATCAGCACAGTTCTTGCAAAGCACATCCGCTGCCTTTCATAAACTCCCTCCAAAGACTGTGTGAAGGGCAAGGCAGCCCAGTAGCTGTTGAAGGCCTGCCAGGTTTTGATGACAAGAGCTCATACTCTACCTGAGCAGCTAATTCGTGCTATTAAGAATCAAAGCAATTTTAAGGCATTTTTCGTCTGTTATTCTTGGTATCCAAGCTAAGCCTAAGTCTTTATCATATGAAAACATAAAAGTGAAGGTTGTGGTCCTTCATTAAGTGTTGAACGTAGGACTCGTGAATTTCTATGAGGTTGTAATTGCTCAAAGGCTTCTAAATTAATTTTATGGACCTTTTAAGTGACACTGAGATCAAGAGTCACGAGTGGGTCTGCTGTGTGTGACGAAGTTTGGTCCACTAAGAATACTTACCTTTTGACTTGAAATATAGTGCCCTCTGCACTCTACAGAGAATAGGCAGCTGACATGGTAGACAATCTCCGAAGATGTATTTATAGCTTTGTATTATCTTAACAGGTTTCAGTGACTCAGTTATGATTTTTTTTAAACACATTTTATTGGGTTTCATCATTATGTGGCATTGAGCTGTTACAGTAAAGGCAATGATCTTCTATATATGCATGTAATCAGAAACATAACAGTTGTTAGAAAACCTGTAAATTCCCACCCCACAATGCCCGCCCATCTCCCTCTGCCGTGCCCCTTGCCATGTACCATGTCAGAGGCACCGTTGAATTGAAATCATCACAGTGTGATCAGATTAAAGAGACTTCAAATTGTGGTGGTCTGTCTGATCAACAAGCTCACCTATTTTAACTTGAGGGGGACCGACCATTTAACCATGAGGTCATCTCTAGGGAGCCCCTAATGATGTATCCTGAGACGGCGGTTCTAGGTGTGTTACAAGTGACTCAGTCGTGATGCGATGGAAAAAACTCCATGCCTGAGAAGGTACTGCCTGAAACCAAAGCACGCTGTACATTCAGTGAAACTTTTTAGGAAAAAAATCACGTCTTTTAAATGCAGCCCCATTCCGTTGAAGGAAAACGGGCTACCTTTAAAAAATATTCTTTAGTTAAACACAATGACATACATGGTGGTCTTGTGATCTTTGCAATCCACAAACCCTGTGATTGTGACCAATCGCAGGAGATTGCCAATTGATACCTACCTAATGAACATCAATTAGGTAGGTCGTTCTGCCACCCCGTGCGATTTAGTATTTTGTGAACCAAACTATTTGAACATAGGTCAGTTTACAAAATACTGTTTCTTTTGCAAATAGTTGATGTACGATCTGGGACCACATTTTGCTAATGGAATAATAGTACATGAAGCAGGAAATGAATATTAGACTGCCGCTTACATTTTAAAGATGTCATCTGTCTAGGGCAAATGTCTCTGCTTTAGTACTCATCTTTTTATTTATCTTCAATTTGCCCACATTGCTTAAGAGCAAACCCCGATAGCACTGGATATATATCGAGAAAACACACTGCACACATGTTTAATACTTATCTGAAAACTGGTAACAATTTTACAACTCCACACAGGGGCGGGTGGTGACATTTCAAAGTGGTGGGGCGTAAAATGATTGGCATACTGCACCATTGCGAGTGAGCGTAGCGAGCGTGCCCGAGCCACCATAAGGGAGGTTCAGGGGGTTTCCCCCCCCTAGAAAATTTTGAAAAAAGAGAGGAAAAATGGTGCATTTTCAAGCAAATTTGAGAAAGCAGGAAGGTCAATAAAGCAATTGTGAAAGTGCAGTTATTACATTAATAAAGAGATGTCATATATCAGAGGTAGCTGCTTATTCAGTGTATAACCACAGAGCTTCATAACAGACTTTGAGATACAATGCATATCTGAGTACCTCACTCACAGATGTTTTTTATTTAACAAACAACTAAACTGGTGCAAAGTAGCCGCATTCAACATAAATTAGTACTTTATAAGCCCAAAATGGCTTTATTTTAGGTGTCTCCAGCCTAAAATCCCTAAAATGTCCTCCTCTTTAATGTAAGTCAAAAGCTCCCTCTCACCACGTTCAAAGTAATGACGGGCATGTGCCACGCCTCAGTCTCCAGGACACCTTAGAGCTTGCGGGGCCTACAGCCGCTCCTCGGTTTTCACACCCCCTAGGACACTGCCTACACGACCCCTCTCTTCTCGGCCCCACTAGGCCGCATGACCCGCGTCTCTCCCTAGAGTTGTCCCTGCCTTGCTGCTCAGAGCCCCTCTGGTGGCGAATGTCCTCCCGGGCCATTTACAGAGTGGAAGGGCCACAGGATATGATGCTGTCACGTGCCAGTGGCCCGTGCCCTTTCAGCATGCAGGCTGGGGCAACAAGAAGAAACCAGACCAGTCTGGGGTTGCGTTTGTGTGCTCAAAGGATGGTCACCATGAGGCCAGGAGTAGCTGTTGTCATGGGGCAGGCATGAGAGGAAGGGCGCATGCCGAGTGCCTTTGCCTTTGGGCCTGGACAGCAGCAGGTAGAGAGTCTCGCGTGGCCGCAGATGGCTGCTTCGTCGCGAAGTACGGGTGCGTGTCAGCCCAACTGAAGCTTCACCCATGGGACTCAGGTCAGACTAAAGCTGGAGCAGCACCCGGGGCACCGCTACTACTCGGGGCACAGCATGCGCAATGTGCGCTCGCATTACACAAGGGCAGGGTCCGGGGGCCGCACCCTACTCCTCATCATTGTGGTGCCTTGATGCAAGGCAAGGGGGGGCAAAAAGACACTGGACGCTTTGCTGGCTTTATGCCTGATGCTAACTTCCACCTTGAAGCTTTTATTTCCCTCACCCACGTGATGCGGGCCATACCATGAGCTGGCACCACTGTTGAGGTGAGCTTCTCAGAGCCACCTGGGCCAGCGGACTCACAGCATTACAGAATGAATGTACAGTTCTACAGCACACTGGCGCATGGGATGCTGCAGGGGGCCTTCAGGAGCATGTCGACGACGGGACAGTCACTGCAGTGCCTGGACGTCGGCCCTTTCGGCGGCGACACACAAAGACGAGCTTTAAAGATGTAGGGGCCGGGCCTTTTGTGAGGTGAGGGCATGCCCTGTGCTCTTCACACCTGAGGGTGTCCGTGTCCGAAATGTGATCTCTGCGCCTGGAATCCTTTATAAAGCCGAGCGCTCCCCTCAGATGACGGCGAGTGATAAAAGCAGCCATGATGCCAGTCCCACTCAGCAGTGCCTCTGAGGGCTGCTGCTGCTGTCTGCAGATCTCGCGACTGAGTCGTGAGACAGGGGTCTCACCAGGCCTGATTGGAGGGTAGGCCGGAGCGGGTGCCGCCAGCCACAGGTGGCACAGCCAGGCACGTGCCTCGAGGTACGCGGAGTGGCACTGTGCTAGGTCTGCGACTACTTCTCCGATCTCCCGGTGTAGGAGCGCGCTTGCTCTCAGGGAAACAGTTCTGCGACGTTTAGGGCAAACTAGGCCTTCTCAGGGTTAATTAACTTATTTTAATTTTTAATAGTACGCAACCTGCCCGGTCCCCGTCTCCGACTCGCCCTCAGCAGGAAGACAGCAGGCCTTCACTTTACCCACATTGTTTTCATAGTGTAAGTAGTACCAACCTGACTATGTGAGTGAAGATAAGGGACGGGGGGGCAGGGCAGGCATTGACAGAGCAGGACAGGAGGAGGCCTCTGCAAAGTCTGCATAATAAAATAACTCTAACACAACACAAATTAGGAGAAAATGTGGCCCGGGCCGCCTGACTTACTTTTCTCAGGATCTGGTGTGTTCAGTCCACTAGAAGACGTGTCGGACAGTACTTAGTACCAGTGTACGTCACACGACGACACAAGCAGGCGAGCCACCAGCAGTTCAGTAAAGTTAGCAGACCAGCACGAGGTCTAGTGTGTGCAGTGCGGTGACGCGAAGGAGTCGGACTGCTGCGCTGCGACTGTGAGCCTGCGACGTCACCACGACAGCGTCCTGAAATGGCCAACCACTACTGCATGGCTTCACATGAAGCCACAGTGATTGGCCATACAAAGTGCGGCTGCGGCAGTGGCACCACCCCCACACGGCACCCAATAATTTATTGCCTGCCCTCTGCGCGGCGTCTCAGCCAATCCGGTGCTGCTTGCAGCGCCAGGATTGACTAAGGGCAAAGTTACTCTCTGCCCATTATGAGACCCTGGGGCTGCTGCCTGGCTGCTGTATGAAGCAGCACCCTTCCTTGGGTCCCTCGCCACCGCCAGTCACTCAGTAAGGGGAAGGTAGTGTGCGCGCATGTTCGGGCTGGTCATAAAAATGACCAACCCAAAAATGCACATGCGCACTACTGCTGCAGCTGAGTCTGTCACTCAAGCTGCCACAGCCCAGCCCCAACCCCTGGCTTCAGCGCAGTCTGATTGAGTCGGGCGTGTCCCGGTAGCGGCCGTGTATATTCAGTGAGAAGTTTGCAAGGCAAGGCATTGTCAATTAAATTTATTTAGCGTGCTGCATGACGATCGACTAGTGAATGGGTCCATGTGGCTTAGTGGGGCTATGCCCCAACGCCCCAATGGACGCACCGTGCCTGACTCCACAGTTGCTTTTAAAACTGAACATTTACAAATGTTGACTAGAAATGTACACATCATTATAATTGCTAACCTTGCACTCATTTTAACACAGCTGCCATGTAACCACTGGTTTATGTAAAATGCTGCTTTATTTTGGTGTGTGGCATAAGGGAGCAAGATGTCTGGGCCCGTGTTTTGCATGTACTGATAAGAATCGATCTGTCAACAGATAGCCGCTGGAGAGGTTACTCGATGGTATATCTCTCACTCTCTCAACATAGTTTATATAGTATTAGCTCTCACTGTAAGGCAAAAAGGAAAGAGCTCCCTTGTAGCTTGTTTCTAGATAAGAATCACAGTATACTCTTTCCATTCGGGGGTATCTGTACCTAAATCTATGTATTTAACTTCCTCTTTTAGGAGATGTATCGATATTGTTCTGTGTGAATATTGGGGTAAAAAGTTGCACAATCATTGGCATAGCCAGTATGTCTTGCCTATGAGAGTTATTGATTTGTAGCCATGATGTACAGCAGCATGGCTAAAACTATATATATTTTTTAAGTGATATGACGCGGCCAGCACTAATATTGTTTTCAAAGAGCGCATTCCCGCTTGCCTCGTCATAAAGTTAAAAAATATATATTTTAACAATGTACTCCTGTGTCCCCTCTCACCTGTCCTCTACCTCATGCCGTCCTCCCCCCTCCATGTTGCGAAGTACCCTGACCCGCACCTGACCCACACCTTTGTTGGAAAGAGGGGTTGGGGACAAGGCAACACAGAGGAATGAAGGGTGAAAGAAAAGTATGCAGGTTTAGGGAGAGGAGAAGGTGAAAGGGTCTGGGGAGCACACTAACAGTGGGTTGTGAGTGGTAAGCGATGGGGCAAACACACGGACAATAAACAGTGGGTGCGAGTGGCTGGGGCAAGCGCACAGACAACAGTCTTGGGGCAAGCACACAGTGTTACAGACAAAAGAGTGTGAGCAGGAGGTGCTGGGGCAAGCACATGGACAACAGAGTGGGCCTCAGGGCCTCAGGGAAGCGAACGGAAAATGGAGGATGGTCAAGAGGGGCTGAGACATGCACACGGACAATGGAAAATGGACAGGAGGTGTTGGGGCAAGCATTTGGAAAATGGAGGGCGGGCGAGAGGGGCTGGGGCAAGCATACGGACAACAAAGGATGGGCAGGACGGGCTGGGAAAAGCACACAGACAACCGTGGGTGAGAGGGAAGCACACGGTAAATTGATGGTGGGCAGGATGGGAATCAGGAGGAACACCAAGGGGGGAGAATCAAATGAGGAAGACAGCGAGAAAACACACTCTTGTAGAGCACTTAAACAAAAAGTAGCACCTGAAAAAAACTGAGCCGTGGAAAGGCAAAATAATGCATCGTGAGGGACAAACACAGGTAGATGTAGGAAAGCCTATGGAAGCTGGTGAATTATAAGCAAGTAAATGAGAGAGCCAATGAAGCCAATCAATAGTAAGCAATCGCAACCTCTAATCCCACTGTGTAAGGTAACAAAATGTCTTGCAAGACAGCAAGAACTAAAAAGAGAGACCTCCAAACCAGGTTCAATAAGGAAAAGAATTCTGCTACGCACCATGAGAAAGTAATAAGGGAAAGAGAATCTGTCATGTGTCTAGAAAGAGTGCTAAGGGGATGTAGTCTACCCCTCACCATGACACAGTGATGAGGCAAGAGAGCCTGCCCAGGCCATGAAAGTGCTAAGGGTAGCTAGTCTGCATCGCACTGTAAGTGAGTGTTAAGGAGAGATAGTCTGCCCCCGCCATGAGAGAGTGCGAAGGAAAGCGAGTCTGCCTTATACCAAGGGAGAGTGTTCGAAAAATGGAGAGAGTCTGCCCCGCCATGAGAGAGTGATAAGGGGATAGAGTGCGCCTGCCTCATGCCATAAAAGAGGGATGAGTAGAGAGAGTCTGCCACAAAACATGCAAGAGTAAAAAGAGAATAAAGTCTGACCCACACCTTGTGAAAGTTGAATACTTTAGTTTGGAAAGGTATCATTTTCATGCACACCATGAAATGAAAAAAAGAACACTTGTCACTATCATATGACCACGGTTTCAATTAAATACTCATGAAGAGGAGAGTATCCATATGTTATAGATAGGGCTCCCTATTTTACGTTGTTACTGATTTTTACAGATAAATACATTCAGAAAACATTTATTTTCTTGCCTGTATTTATTTTTAAATGTGGATGGAAACGGGAAATAGGTTGTTTTTTTTCTACCGTGCCTGCCAAGCCAATAGCTGTATGGATTGATAGGTAAGAGGGTTAAAAAAAGAAAGGACTTTTAGTAATGAGGCTTTACCAGCAGGAGATAAGCACAAGGTTAACACTGAAATGTGCATACTTTCAAATAAGTGCATTGATGTATCTTCTGCGGATGTTCACAGAATTGAAACTTGGCAGGGATTCAAGCATGAGTGCATAGTTATTGGTTAAATGAATGTGGAAATATATTAATTTCCGCTTCATTTTTGCACAAAACCCCAAATAAATATGGATAAATACAGATACAATTAGCCAAAAATAAATATGGATAAATACAGATGGAAATGTAAAAAAATAAATACCACAAAACCGGGAAAATGACAATTTCCAATCAACCAATGGCTGATAAAATTGGGCTGATCTGTATGTGAATGACAGAATAACAGTGGCTGCGAAGGATTGACCCTTTGCGTCTCTCTCTGTAGATTGAAATAATCTGCTAAGAATGGTGGAGGCACCATTAGATCAAACCTAAGAATGACACTGGAAAGGTGTGTGCCATTTTCAACAGGCGTTGCTTAAACTCAGTATTTTGTTCTAAGCAAAAATACCAATCTAGGGACATACGGTTCCATGAATGTGGTGAATGTTTCTCTGCATGTACTATACAAAACTAAGCATGTTGATATTGCAGTGTTTATCTTATTTGCCAGGGCTGCCACAACTATGCAAATAGTATTTCTAACTTTTGTTTGAATATGTACACAGTCGCCAGCCTGGCAGATCGATCAAATTTCAAATCAAGGCCCCTTGGGCTGATGTTTATTGTACCCACAAAGCTGCAGTGGAATATCACACAAGGAGTGTATGCGGGAGATCCCATCAGCTGGTATTCCATGACAGTTTTGTGTCTCCACAGACAGTGTCATGCATTGTGAATTTTGTAGTCCGCAAATATACAGCAAATATGACAAGTGGCTCAGCTTTTCAATCTTTGCATTCAGTCAAATGCATGTTGGTGCGTGGCAGCTGGCACAGGTAGTTGCGGCTACAATGGAATAGCAATAGACTATAAAGACTGCTGTCGCGGGCATGTTCTGTAAAGAATGAGTCATATGAAATAGCATACAACTCCTTTCGATAATGGGACAAGCGGACATGGGGCAGTGGCTGCGTTTAGAGCAGACAACCCTTTCATTATCAGAGGAGATGACAGGGCCATTCTGGTTGCCATTGATAGTTTAGACTCTATGCAGCGTGACGGCCACCGCACCTACAGCCCACGTTAGCTTCAAAAGACATCAGGTTGTTGGTTAGGGTGTTGCATTCTTGCTAAGATATTGTCAGTTCGACGTAGAAGTAATAAGTCCATAATAATAATAATAATAATTCCACATTCGTAAAGCGCTAGTTTATCACCCCTAAGGGTATCCAGGCACACGGGACTGTCGGGAGATTACGTGAGCTATTGCCCAGAGTCACATGATGCTGAGCTGAGCTGCCGCCAGCGATCAAACCGTGAGCCAGAGGCTCTGCCCAATGAGCCATACCTCACCCCTCCCCAATGGTAGTACTTGCTACAATCAGAGATGACCAAATGGTGGGGGCTCAATGCCAGCCTAGTACAAGAAATGCTACTGACGCACACCGTGAACGAGTCTCAAATTCTGGGTGAGAAAATGGTTATTTATATACAGGGTGTGAGAAGTTGGCCTGGTATATGATGTTCACTAGTTAAAGTGACCACCTTGTACCATGCCAAGCAACCCTTATGGTGTGGTTGTAAGTCAACCTTTTCGGACTAGCTGCCCTAGTGGTAGCGTAGGCTAAGCAGTCTTTGAGGCTAAACTCGTGAAACGTGTTAAGCAAGCTGTTTTACCAAATGCAACCCCCTTTTATACCAATAAAAGGACACCACACAGATATATATTCAAAATATATATGTATTTATTTCTCAAAGTAACCCCTAGTCTCTTTATGAGCACAGGAGCACAAATCGTCAAACAAGATTACAGTAGAATACACAGAAGTTGCACTTTATATGGATAGGCCCTGGTGGCCGCTCAAACCATATACTAAAATAGTGGTATAAGTACCACGAACAGAAAAGGGAAAAGGCCTAGGGCCTCTAGAATCGCTGGGCCTACAAGGAGCTAACTTCAGTTAGTGACCAGGAGGTCCACGGGTTGCGTGTGCAGAGCAAATAGTCACACGCGAGCTCCCATAGGTTTTCAATGGGTGCGTAAAAAGTACAGAGTTACTGCAAAGAGGATCTTCCGGATGGACTATGAACTCAAGATTGGAAACACAGACACTAGAGATGATACTCTACACTTGGGCACCGGAGTGCCAGCTTTACCTCACCCACAGGAAGCGGGTGCGTAGGTGTCGAAGTGCGTCGGGTTTCTTCTATCTGCTCAATGGAGCCTGTGGACAAAGATGCTGCAGGCGGTCGGTCCGGAAGGGATGCGGTGGATCCAAGAGTGGATCGGAGTTGTAGAAGACCTGTAAGCAGAGGGGACAGTGTTCACAGTCACTAGCCAGTGACCAGCGTGGCACCAGGTGGGTACAAGGCGATGTCGGGTGCAAACAGGAAGAAAGGTGTAGCTTGTCTCTGCAGCCACGTGGTCCCGGAAGGTCGACGACGTCCAGGAGTCGGTTCACGAGCTGTCCAACGCAGGCTCTCACTGTCGGCGGTGTCGGCGACTTGATCGAAGCAAACAGGCCTTGGCAAAAGCAATTGTTGTAGAAAGCAAGAATAAGCTGATGGTTCTGACCAGCAAGGTCAGAGGGATTGCTCCTTTGGAGGGGAGCAAGGGCCAGTCTGGAGCAACCAGACCAGCGGTGTATTTCTTGAAGTTCGTCGCCAAGGTGGCCACTAGCCAGCGGGCCAGCAACCGGTTAGGCGCGTCGAGTGGCAAAATGCAGAAGGGCCCCACGCAGATCGTGGAGATGCTGGAGGGCTCACCTTTGGTGCAGATGCTGCTCGGGTGTTGGGCTTCTCAGATCCCAAAGCACAACTTGGAGGGAGCCTCGGTTGTTGCGCTTGCAGCTTGTCGTGGTCTTTTCAAGATGGCTGGCTCCACGTGTCTCGGTGCCTCCACGGGTCTCCTCTTCTCAGGGACTGTGGATCGGGCGGTGAGAGGTCTGGAGGTCCAGGTCTTGTCAGTCTCTGGGCTCGGGCTCCGGCGGGAGGCGGCGGCAAAGCAGACGTTGATTCGCTGGATGGTGCTTGCGTTAGCAAGGTGGTTACTCCCTGACCACAGGGGAGATTGGCTTCAGTCCTCTGTGCGGCAGAGCGTCGAAGTTCCCGTCTTCTTCTTGTAGTTAAGTTGATTCCAGGATGTCTGAAGTCTTAGGACACAGCTCCTACCTTTAAGCGGATTCTAGGGGCCGGACTACCTGCTAGGTCCCTCCCTAAGGGTGGGACCAGGAAGGGGGGTGGTTACACCCCCAATCCTTTGTCCAGCTCGCCCCAGGCCCGGGACTGGTGTGCCCCAGGACCGGATTGAACTGGCATATGCACCGAGGCTCCTTGTGAGCCTCAGGCATGTCTGGTTTCTTTCAAGCCCTACCTGACCAATACACAAAATCCTGTCTGGGGTGGTGCACGCACCTCCCCTGGCAGGAAACCCTTTGTCCACACCGCCCAAGCTGGAAGGACTCCCAGCAGCAGGAGGGCAGACTTGTGTCTGTGGTGGCAGCATCCATTTTGTGGAGCTGAGGCTATGTCTGATTTTACCCGGGTTTCAGGTACTGTACATGTCGTGTCCCTCTAGAAGGGTGGAATGCTAACCCCGTCGCCAGAATTGGCGAGGGGTTAGTATTCCAATTCGCATGACACCTTACTCGACCTGTTTTGATAAAGCCAAACCAAAGTTAGCATTTAACCGCGAGGTTCATAATGCACTTAAGAGTATATGGTATGACGATATCTGGAAACAGTAGAAGGAAGTTGTTCCGACCACTGCAGACAGGCTCAGCTCATGCCAGAGCACCATCTCACATGGAACCAAGCACTCTGCCTTCAGGACTGTTAAGGCCTGCCATAGGAGTGACATATAGGTTAACATGTGTCCCATTTAAGGTTAGGTATAGGTATACTACACCTAAGTAAGAGGTGGTTACACCAACTTACCCCAGCTGAGTGATCAGCCAGTTGTGTCAAATTTGTTAGGCCAAGCATGGGGTGGCATAATACATGCTTCAGCCCCTGGCAGGCCTTAGATACACCAATGCCCTGGGTACCTAGTGTACACTGGTACAGGGGCTGACAGGGTGATCCACTTCCAATTGGTTATGCACCTAGGGTGCATAGTTTTAATTTAGTAGAGAGAACAGCAGGCTGGGGGTCTGATTGGCAGGCCCACAGCCTCAATATGTCAAAAACCAGTGAAGTAAAAAGCAATAATTTGGGGTGACCATAGGATAGCAGACCCTACTCTCCTACACAGGGTGTAGGTGGGAAAAATGCACCTCTCACACACAAAGTGGACCTAGAAAAAAACGTAATAAAATAGCTTCAAAGAGAAAGCACCATATTATTACTGACAGTTACAACCAACCAATGGTTGATATCTGTGGGCTCACCAATATGTATCTGACACTTACAAAAATCAATGACTGATGGGGCACATTTTTCCTCCCAACGAAGTGATTGTAATTATTTCATATGAATGGCTCTTGCACCTTTAAATCAAACTTAAAAATGCTCTCACACTCCTTGACAGTCACTAGGAAGGGCTGTAGGTGAAGAATTCCAAGTTAGACTTACATCTACCGTAGTGCAGCATGATATGGATCCAGTCTAACAAATGTATACAAGCAATGTTGAACACTCATTCCAGTGGTAGGCGCAAAAAGTCAAATTAAATCTGGTTGGCCACTGGTAGCCAATGAGGATCTTGGAACAATCTGCAAATAATCCAAGCCAACTTTCAGTTTTAGTAGAAAAGGAGCAGTGCGCTTTCTTCTGTTGTATGGTCACTGCCAAAATCACAACATTTTCACATCACTCTCAGTACATTGCAACTAGAGTCATATCGTTTCTAAGCTACCCAGGAGATGTCAAAAGCCACATGCAGGCTCAGAGGTTGAAGGCTTACAACCAGAAATGCTTTCACTTAACAGTCCTGGAAGCAGATGTTCTGCCAATATCAGAACATCTGGTAAATCGCAAACAGCGGTAGTGCCTTCCAAGCCTTCCTGTCAGGGGATACTATAAAGTTAGGCGCGGCCCATGCCAAACTAATACTTGTTTACATTGTGAAGAGTAGCTCATAGATGTTCACAATGGATGCGACTGGCAACTCCCAACTCATTTCTGAAGGGCTTGACAATGACCTTCAACCTCGACGTAGCAGGGTCATCAACTGTGTGCAAAAACTCTTAAGAATCCCCCAGATATTGATGTGTTTCAAACACACCCACTGCAGTAAAGACTTTAGCTCACTTGCATGCTATATACGTTATTGTTCTATCTGCGTAGCTCACCTGGTTCATTATCTGTCATGAAATTAACAATTTCTTTGCAAGAAGCAGGTTATACGGGGGTCAATTACCTGCCCATATAATACTCGGATTTGTAGAGCGCGGCTAGTGAGGGGTTCTACCAGGGCTGGACTGGGAACCAAAACAGTCCTGGCAATTTTGTAGGACCAGCCCCGTGGTGGGGGGAGTGTGCAGGTATGAAGCTGCTGCTTTTGTTACTGGGGGCTGATATTGCTGCAAAATCGTCCCTCTTGGGGGAAACTTTCGATGTCCACTACAGCCAGTCAGACCCTGATCTGTAGACGCTGTGCACAGGGAGATTAAGTGATTGGCCCACAATCACAGGATGTTGAGCTGACGCCCAGGCTCGAACCTGGATCCCCAGGCGGCCGCTTCGGCCGCTACGCCACACCCTCTCCGGTTTCTCCGCTAAATAAAAATTGAACACATGAAAGGAATCTCTCTGTGCTTTAAAGACATAGTTGTGGGAGCAGTGAGATGAACTTGGAGCTGCAAATCCTCTCGCCAGCTCTGCACCCGGGACGTACATCTGGAACTAGAGTCGCAGACATTCTGGAATCCGCCTGAGTTCTGACATTCAAAACACTTCTCACCCGGCTCCATCAGAACCATCTGTGCAGTTTCCAGAGCAACTGCGTGGCTGCGGCCCTGCCCGCGATCCTGCCCGGCTCCAGGAAGGGGCCAATGTGGAAGTCATTTTAAACTTCAATACAAACGAAAGGCCCACAGATGCAAAGCCGTGCCAGATGCAAGAATGGAGATGAAAAGCCACAGCAGCACCAGTGCGGTGCCAGTTAGGAAATAAAGTACTCCTAATGCACGTAACATTTCATGCCGTCTGACAGCTCGACGTGGGCACGTAAGAATAACTGGAAACCATAGAGATGAGGTGGAATGATGAGACGGAAAGTCCACTCAGGCTTTAGAAATGTTGCGGAATGAATATCATCCCCATCTGTGCTGATGGAGGCTAAAGTCACCTATGGAAATTATAGACCAGCGTAGCAAGGATACATATCTTGCCCTGTGATTGACTGGTAAAATACAGCCATAATTGGGGTGTAGTGGGCCTGTCAAACGCCCGGGCCCTGGTGCTACTGAATCTGCTGCACTCTGCCCCTGCAGGCTCCAGCTAGCCACATATTATGACCACTGCGTAACGTCATCAAATTATATTCCCATAAAGGATGACCATGATGCAGTCCTGGCAGATCTCTGACCCTCTCCCCTCCCACAACCCACACATCCATAAGAACTCAGAATGGAGGACTCTGTGCAGTAGCCAATGAGATACACTGTGACAAACAAGACTTGTAAAAAGGGGCCTCGAGAGCCGATTAAGGCTGTCAGCAAACTACCAGACGCAAACTGTTTGTCTATCTCACACACGTCTTCATCGGCACACCTCTTAGGGCTGCCTCCCACAACATGCCACTTTGGTGGTCATCAGTCATGACTTGTAAACATGTTCCACGAGGGATCAAAACTAGACAATACCTTTCCAACCACACACCCTACGTGGCGTAGCTTAATACCCGTGGAAGCAAGCATCTCAGCGCCCTACATGGGGGTAGTAAGCGTTATACAAATATTACAATCCTTTACAATGATAGCTACTCCTCTGCATTGTATGAGCTTGTAATTTTGTATTATTTGTGGGTTTTTTTCTTTAAAGTAATGACGTTCATGCTATGACACATGTATCGCTAATTTAACACTTGACAGTGCCTTGTTAAGACTAGCCCAGCCGTAAGCATGTTGCCCACTTAACCCCTATGACTGAAATACTCCATTTTGAGAGGTCTCAAGCTTCCCATGCCTAATTAGATCATCCAGTCCATATTTTTTTAGTGCATTCTGATATTAGACGTCCTATTTGGTCCATCATAAACTCAGGACTGGATGCCCCAGAATGTATATCAAAAACCTGAACAGGATGGGCAAATCACACCTGGACCAGGGGAACGTAAGAGTGCTGACATTTTGTTGAGAGTGAAGTTGGCTCGTGCTTTCAACGACTGACGCTCTTGGAATGAATTGCCCACCCTAGAGACACCAGACAAGTGGGCTTCAACCTGGATTACATGGGTTGAGTGGCATGGGTTAACCCCATGATTGAGCCTAATTAAGGAGGGTATTGCCAAGTCCAATGTCCTTAATTTCACAAACCTGTACACGTTGTCCAAGGTTTCCGTAAGGCGTGCAGGTGTCGACTCACACGTGCAAGACACACTTCCATTAGCAGCTTTATTAGCAATTAGTTTTGATCGTTATTTAAAAAGGAAACAGTTTATATTATTATTTTCCAGCTGATATCAAAGTGCTGAGTTCTGATGCCATCCATAATATGTGCAAACAATTTCCATTAAATTTAAATGATGATGAAAATGTTGTAAACGATGCATTTTAAGGCCGTGGGGAGGCGTAAGGATTCTTCTTTTCTTTGCGTTTGTAAAATAAAGCTGAAAAACACAGTTGGTCAATAGTTTCTTTACACAAGGACCTTTCATGCTATCCAGCATTTATCACTGTCACTATATGTAAGAGTAGCACCCATGTATTGGTCTAATTATTCATTCATAAGTTAGCTGACTGATTTTAGGTGATGTCACTTTCTAACAAGAATAACACCATAAATGCCAAAGGCTATTCAAACAAAGTCACAGGATGGGCCGGCCTAGTTTCAGTCTAGGAATTGCAACTTTAAAGTATTACTAAAAAAAGGACGGTAACCCTCACCTGCATCCAGTGGCATGCGTCATCATTGGGTTCCTCCTCACCATGGCCATATTTCTGGTGCACGGTGGGTTCGCATGAAAGCCCTTATGGCGAGATGTGTGTGTCCCTGTTTGCTTAGGTCACACACTGTGTACGAATGATTACCAAAGTGTGTATTTAATTTTTCAATTCCTTTTACCTAGTGATGTTGATAAAGTGGGCGATCGATTAAAATGTATAAGCCATGTTTATTACATGACTCCTACTTAACAGTTGCTTCCTTTTCACATGGTATAAAAATGTAAGGCCCTGTAGACAGTGCTTAAGTTGAGCTGGTGTTTTCAGGTGCTCAGCACCAGTACTTAATTGTCAGTACCGGCTCTAGTGACAGTCCACCACATGGTGGAGCTGTATGTTTAATTTTGAGATGAGCACAACATCCGTGTTTATTAAGTCAAATTGCAGTGAAAATGAATAATACCAGCCTCTCGTCATTATTACAGCTTTGTGGGGCCTGAAATAGTCTGAATTGTCCCACTTGCAGGAGTTTCTCTGGTTAGGTGTTATGTTGGTACTGTCATTGGCAGCACTGGCAGGGGCAATGAGAGGTGCCTGCTGAAGTGGCCTTCTGAGAAGGGTCCTGACACTTAGGAGCATATTTACAAGGACTTAACGCCACCAGAATGTCACTTTCAGTGTCCTTCTGGTGGTATTTACTCCACCTTATTTAAAAGGCGGCATTAAGCCACTTAACCTGGCTTAAAGCCACTTTTTAAAATAAGGCCCCTATCATGCAGCACGTGGCATGAAAGGGGTGTGCGATGGGTGTTGCAGTTGGAGTTCCACTGCAACACCATATATTTTTTACGCTGACCCATATTTACAAGTTATGGGGCAGCACCAGAAATAAGACCAGGAAATACCTGGTCTTAAACAGGCGATGCAAGGAGAAATGTTTTATTTGTCCTCGTACATTGTTCTTTCCATGTGTGCTGCATTCTGGCACACACATGGATAGAGCAAATTGCCCGTTAAAATATTGTTTATGTGCAGGAAGGTGCCCTTCCTGCACATAAGCAGTCCCCCCTGCAGCACAGGCACCCTAGCAAAATGGTGTTAGGGTGTCTGCGCTGGCGCAAGGCAGCTTTTTTAGCACCAGCGCTAGGGGAAGTGCAGAGTTGTACTGAATTTTTGTAAATATGGCACATCCCTGCACTTTAAAACTGTCGGAGCGCAGCGTTACCAATTTTGGAGTGACACCGCGCTCAGCCAGTTTATTGTAAATATGCCCCTTAATATTCTACAAATTAAGCACTGCCTGCAGAGGATGTGCTACGAGCTTCTGTAGTGATGCCAGCATGTTCCTGTCCTTCTAGTGCCCTACACAGATCATGGACAATCGTCAGGACTGATCCCTAAATGACTGATCCCTAAATGTTCAGTCACTGGCCATTGTCTAATGGGTCCTACAGATGATGTGTGTGATGACATTTTCCTCTGTGTCATCACAAACAGCGTTTTCATCCCGGGCTTTCAGGTGACAAAAAGTGTATTTGGGATGTTGTATTCTTGGTTTGCTTTCATTTAACTTTTTGGAGTAGCACAACTCATAGTGCTGTTTTGTAAGTGGAAAATGCAGGTCTGGAAGCGTCCAGTATGACTTGGAGTGAGTTTGCCATCCTAGTCGCATGTGATGGTGAATCACAGGGCACAAGGCTCATTGAAGTCTGGCCTGGAGCGGAATGTGCATTCTGTACAAGCTTTCCTACAAAACAAAAACCAGGTCACTTCCGAACGAGCGATTTTTTTATTCTCGTCCTGTCTCACTGTGGATGTTTTTCCTTTGTTTGCAGCCATGCCCATGTTGGCTAGCTTCAGAATGTCTGGTCTGTTTTCTCACACTAAGTGGATTGCTTCACGGAAAATTGTTAATTTAATGTTCTGTTTAATGCGATGTCTGCTAGGCGTGGTCGTAAATACTTTATAGAGGATTTGTGGTTTAGGCTGTTTGTTTTGATGACGGTGCCACTCAGCAGTTTTTTAACAGGAACTTAGGTCTCAGACGAGGAAGTAGTGCGGTGTCACGTGATAACTCTGTGGCACAACTTTCCCTGTGTCTGCTTCTCTCACCCCAAATAAATAGGACTGTACTTGAAATGGGACCTTGGTAGACATCACTGAGAACTAAAATGCATTCACACAGAGGCCTTTTATGAGATCAACAGGGTCCACCTTGACATTTGGAGGGCCGTTGCCTGAAATAATAATGTTAAAAATTGACTGTGACTAAGGGCCATATGTAGATGGGCTAATACCGGTAGGTAACGGCCGAAAATCGGTAAATTTTCCGTTACCGACCGATATTTAGCCCTTTGAGATGTAGGAGGCTGGATTGAAGGATTCAGTAATTTACCGATTCGGTATTTTAAGAAATCTGTAAAATACCGAATCGGTAAATTACAGAATCCTTAAATCCTATGTAGGGAGCACTCAAGTGAGTGCATTTTTGGTTTCTGGATTCGTTATTTACCACCAACTACAAGTTGATGGTAAATACCGAATACCTTTTCAAAAGCAATTTTGTGCTTTTTTAAAAGTGCCATGTGGCAGATTGTGCGCCACATGTGCACACATGCACGATTCAGGGGTGCAACAGGGTGTCAATGTGACACCCTGCCACCCTTGAATATGCTCCCCCTATTACCGATTCGGTATTTACCGAATCGGTAATAGTGAATGGCTTCCCATTCATTCCTATGGGCCTCCAGGCCCATAGGAATGAATGGGAAGGTATGCCTTATTACCGATTCGGTAAATACCGAATCGGTAATAACGAATATTACAGAATCGGTAAAGTTTACCGATTTTTTACCTACATTCTATTTACCGATTCTTAAATACGGAATCGGTAAAATTCGGTATTTAGGAATCGGTAAATAGAAATTACCTACATATGGCCCTAAGTGTCTGAAATCCAGACCACCAACATTTGGATTCCACACCCGATTTAGATTCTGAGGAAGTAATTCGTCCAATTGTACAACTGCTCTCTTCTTTGCTGTGCAAAAGTTCATTGGGGGTTGGGATGCTGCTGCAAGTTATGTCGGAAAATGTGCCCCCATTTTATGGATGCTGGTCTGTATCCATTTACAACTTTGCCGCATCTGTTGTGATAGGCTGTGTGTTTTTATATTGCACATGTAAACACGAATCACCTGGCTCATTAGTGCTTTTGCATGCAGAGGTGTGGGTCTATAGTAGTCGGCTTGTGGACAGAGGGGCTTTCGTGGAACTTCCCTTAAAGGCCATGTCTATTATAGTACCAGTGATACTGCATAAGATGTGCGGTTGTCCCTGTAACTGCATTCCAAGAGACAGGTGGCCGGGGGACATCTTGGCCAAACCTGCATGAGGTTGAGGTATATTTAGGGGTTTCTCTCTGGGATGAATCGTAGTAAGGGTGCACCCGTTTGACTCTCTGCATAACCTGTGCAAGACCCCGATGTAAAGCTTATCAGCCTTGCACAGAGAGCCATATGTCCCTGATGCCTGCAAAGAACTTCCAACATGTTATGAACATTTGTCATGAGGGTACTGGGAAAGTATCCCCTTCCTGGAGCAGTTACACACTATACAAATAACTCCAGTTTGCATGAACCAATCTTGTGACTGTTGAACTGATCTTTGACAGTTGTCTGTGTCTGAAATATCCACCCTTAAAATGGCAATGTTTCATATTGTGATGTCGTCCTAAGGATCCTAGTTGGCAAGCCATCGCAGAAGCTACTGGTGGACTGTCATGCAAGCATATGCCTTGACAGCCAACCAGTTACCGAACGGTGTGGCTTATTAAACATCACTAATATATTTGTGGACAACACTTCTGTGTTGTAGCATCTGCGAAAGCATGGAAATTCTCTCTCTCACTCTCTTTTTCTCTCTCTCGCTCCTATATATCAGCACATACGAGGGCCAGCCACTCACTGTAATGGAGTGTATATTTACTATTTTATTTTCACGCGGACCTTGATACTGGGATAGCTGGATGCAGCAGACCAAAGAAAATATGACTGCGCTTTTAGTTTTTTTCATGCACTCTCTTGAAAGTATCAAACACGCTAGAGGATCCGATAGTCCTTACCAGTGCCTAAAATGTAAAAGAATAAGTGCAGGGGCCCAACGTATTGCTCATAAGCCTGCAGCCAGCACCATCGAAGGTCCAGATGCCGAAAACCAAGGCTGTGTAGACTTGATTCCAATTCATGCCTCTTTAATCCACCATCAGACACTCTCTTCATCTTTAACTCAATTTTATAGGCTTTTTGTCATCCCTGCTTTTTGCTTTGGTCACTATTTCTCCGTCTTTTTCTTCCTTCTTTATCTCTTTTGTGGTTTGAGCTCACTTGCTTCATATCAAAGTTTGTTGGGGCAAAATATGTTCTGGTCCCCAAAAATCAGTCTCTCTGGGTCCCTCGTGCAACCACCAGCTCAAATTAAGCACTCGCACAGAAATGGTATTTGTCTGGTTTTATGATTGCTTACCGGTCCGGTCCTAACAATGTGTGTTAAACATGATCACACACACAATCCCACATGCATACTTTCTGCATTTACTTTGAAACTGCTTTGGCAGCCTCTGTTGAAAGTAGTGTTGAGAATATGACCTCTTATACCCTTCTTTCCTACTTTTCAAGTTTTTCCAGTTCACCTCTTTGCCACACACACTGGGGGCCTTATTTATGAAGGCCTTGTGACTCCTTTTGCGCCATCGTCGTGTCACTTTTCGTGACACAGCGACGGCGTAAACGATGCAATACATTATGCCATATTTACAGGGTGACGCATCTAGGCAGATGCGTCAGCTTGTAAAGCCCTGAGCCACATTATACCTGCGTCAGGTATAATGTATGCAGGTTGGGCGTTCGCACATAAACAATGGTTGTTGCAGTGTCACAGTAAAATCTATGAGATTTCACTTCAACACTTCTAGGACACTACTGCGTCAAAACCAGTGCCATAGGCATAGGCCTACCCCATGCATTTCTGGAGTTGCGTCATGCTTGAGACATAACAACAGCAGTGTGTGACTTTTGCGCCGACAGACACATCAGGATTCCTGACGTATCTGTCATTCCTTGCGACATGGAGTGCCGTACATTAAAAACAGCGCATCCATCATGTCACAAGGAGGGCACAGTGAAAACTGTTGCATCGCTGTTTTATCACAGCAATGCAACAGGTTTCATAAATGAAGCCCTCAATGTTTTCTGATAGCAGGTTACATTTGCCGACACGCTATTTTTAAGCACCATATACATATAATTCCACCAGCTATTCATTTGTGGGAAGAGTAAATATGTACAAAATTAACATAAATTAATCGTAGTAGTAATATTAGATTCAACATGCTCCAGATGTGGCAGGCCTTTGCAATTTGAATGTGTATTTCTTTTTTTTTTTAAAAGAGTAAGGCCTCAGCTAATCTCAGCAAGAGCAGAATACACAGGAAGTGTTGTTAAATGATAGTAAAGTCCCAGTGACCTCAATGTTCTGTTTTATTTTAGCCTTTAGATAGACTGTAAATGCTCTTTTATCTTTAAGCCAGACTGAATCGAATTGTGTAAATACAGCCACCGGGAGTTTCCCCTGTAAAATCACAGTTTTACTTGCTTTCCTGAACTGATCTTTGTTTTTCTTTAAGACAATCATCATGATGGCCAACATTTTATTTTGATTTATTTGATGTGTGCTCCGCTTCGGCCCCATCATTTCAATGGCATAGTTTAGATTTTACCATTAAAAATTCCTCAGCACGCACCGTGTGTATGGATCCAGGCTACTCCCAATTATCAATGCTTGCAAACTAAATTTCTTTAAGACTAGATTAAGCAATGAATCAGCTGTGCTAAACCATAGCTCAGGGGGTTTGAAGCTTTTTCCATAATTCTGGGTATTTCAAAGCAGATGTTAGTGCCCGATTACTTCCTGTAATCTTCATTTTTAGCTTGTCTCTTCCTTATCACATGTAATGTTAGTACGGCTTTAGCGACAAGAAAACTTGGGTTTGAAAAGGAGAATACCAGCCCTGCCAACTTTTTGGGTCCCATAAAAGTGGATAGTAAGCTCAAGATCCTTCCATACTATCCAAGACTACTCAATTCAAGTCAAACAAGCTTTATTAGATTTCATATGTGAATCATTAAATCACTAAAGTAAATTCACAAAAATGCAACATAAAAGCATAAATAATACACTTAAAATCATTGGTACAAGATTATTAAAATACACATAAAATTGCAATACCAAATTAATTACATGCAGGTTGTCCTTCTTAAATTAGCTCCCCCGCTATATAACATATTACAATATTTGTGTAACTAAGAGATATTGTCTAAAAGATTTTATATTACTGGGGATCTCAAAGTACAAAACTCTCCTGCTATCCTTTAGCCATACCTCTTTCTTACTTCAATTGCTCATTTACTAAAATTTAAAATAGAAAAACAGATGTCAAAAGAATCCAGAGAGTAAAGGCACCTAAAACCTTCTATATAAGAGCCAGACGATGAGCCCTGAAAATGGGTAACAACAATTTGGTTCTCACTGCTTTATACAGGGCACAAAACAAACTACTCAAAAGGCTGTAAATCAGTGGGTGGGCAAGCGGTTTGTAAGTACGAGGAAGAGAAGAACTAAAAGAAAAAAATACTGGAAGTAGTTAGTGCATTACATCTTTGTACCTTTCCCTATCCTGGTCCTTACTTAGGATGAATAACAACGCACCAAGACGGCCTTCAGAGGGACCAAAACCACAACAAAGTGACAGACACTGCTATCAAAGTTATCACAGTCTTTGAGCCAGTATCCACAGCAGGTGAGTGAAAGCAACAACCATGGAAGAGATCAGAACCAACCCATAACCTCCACCTGATGGTGGAGAGATCACCAGATATATCAAAGAGGTAGTCAGGCTCACCAGGATAGGGTGCATGGGTCCTAGTCATCCAAAAGGGATGACTAGGAGTGGTCCCCAGGACTAACAGTGGAACTACACCAAGCACAACACAGAAACACCAGCGGACGCAGAAGAAAAATACATTCTAACAGATGGAAGGACAACCAGGGCCTAGCAACCATAAATAGAATGATGCAATTAATTTTGCTGATACAGGATAAACAGACCATAGAGGTATAATATCAAGGACAGAAGCAGACTGGCAGGAACTCTGGGCAAGGAGAAGGGGCAGAACAAGCACCTGAGCATCAGCAGCCACACAACAAAAGAAAAAGGAGGTCCAAAGAGGGACAACACAACGGTTCCAACCAATTGAACAATGACCGGACACATTCTGAGCACAAACTTAAGGGCACACTGAGAGGAGACGCTTCTGGAACTAAATGGGTAGTGATGTGTTAAAGTCAGCATTACCAACCTGGAGGACAAATAAAAACAAACAAGAACTGGGGTAGTTCAATAAACCAGAACAAAGAACAGCCCTGCCCCCAAACGAGGTGCTCTGAAGGCAGTGGAAGAAGGAAGAAAGACAATCACAGCTGCCAAGCCAGTCAAGGGTACGACACAATTGAGACACAACCAACAGCCAGTGACTGGGGGCAGGAGCCCAACCTCAAAGGAGAATACCTGCCCAGTCAAAGCACCTAATGCTTGCCTCATCAATGTATAGGGATGCTACGGATGCAACGTTATCCATATTGCATTAGACATTAGTCATAATACAGAGAATGTGGGCTGCTAGATATTAGATGGCGGAAGACCATTCAAAGCAATGCAATGTCTGTATTTATCCAAATTCAAGGTACATTTTCATACATTTATCTACATTCTTTGCATTTGTTCACGATTCTGTGTATCCTTCTGTTTGTCCCATCCATCCAATATGAAATGTATCCATGCGTTCATCAATAAATTTCAACTCATCCTTCTGTCAGTTGGTGTATATGTTTTCAATCTTATTATTTTATTGAATAGTTTGAATGTATAAATGCAGAGATGATGACAGCATAAATCACTCTTACTGATGCTCAAAGTTGTGATTCTCGGTTATACACTGATAATGCATTTCTGCCTTTCACCATGTCAGCCACGTCACTGAAGTTTATGTACAGTATTTAATCCTTATATATTCATCATTGTATATATCCATATTTGATGCCATAAATATTACATTTGTTACATTGTTGAAGCTTAAGACACCTAATTGTGGATAGTGGAAATCTAACCAAAAGAAGAAATAACTCAAAAGCTCTTGATCACATATTATAGATTCTTAGGAGGATGCTTTCAGTCAACTTTTGGTTGCTGGAGGATTTAATGCTGGTAAGCCTAGAATCTGATGCCGATGAACTACGTGTTTCAGAAACACTTAACAGTGTACTAGAGATCGTAGAGTCTTCCTGTGTTTCAGAACGTGCGTGGTGCTATGGTCATAACCAATCAAAGTACATCTAAAAATATTTACTCCGATGAATTGCATTTTAGACTTTCAAAATTTCTATCATTCAAAGAAAATGAGAATGTAATAGTCCCGTTGGAAAGGAAGCTTACATTCTTGGCAGACACAGCCGAAAAGCCCTGCACTGCAAGGCCAATATATGTTTATAGTACTATGTATAGAGCTCTGCATTAATGACAAAGTGTTTACTTTCTGCTTGACTGTATTCTGGGAGAAATGTAAGACCACTGTATACCCCAAGAGGCTGGTGGCCAGGGTTAGGGCTGTGAGTAAAATGCTGGCCTGACAGCAATCTTCTCCATGTCTTAATGAGTTACTAGGTTGTAATTCAACAAAGGGCACGCTTTTAGCATCCTACGTAATGTGACCTCCAACACCAACATAAACCTGATTGTCTCCTCCCCCTCAATCATTTTAATCCGTGTCTGAGAACCTGTTGTGTTAAGTATAGTAGACATCAGCATCTAGGTGGCTTCATGGGTTCAAGGAGTGTTGCGTGTCCCTTGAACACGTATGCTGTACTCCACTTTACTCCCCGTGACCTTGACTAAGTAGTTGGAGCAGACGTCCTCTTACTCATTTTGACACACCCATTCTTCTTTTCGCATTTATCTTTCTGGGTGTATGGTTTGTTTAAATCTAGGTTATCCGATTGTTGAAAGACCATGGAAAAGAGACCAAGACAGGGCAGTACAAAGACCAGACACACATTCTTTTCGTCCTTTGACGGCTCTGTAAAGACATTAATATTAACAGTGCAAGCAATGGTCTTGCGAGGTAGTAATTCTGTACGCCAGCTTGACAAAACACATTGATCGTTGCCATGAGAACTGCGAGAGCAGAGGGAAACTGTCCGCTAAGGGCAAACTATATGTTCTACTGCGAGCCCACTTGTACCATTTCACCTGCTGTGAGGCGTGTGACAAAACCATCCTGAGACCTGCTCTTATGTGGGTGTTGCATTCCCACAGCTGGGGAAGGTGGTGGTTGGGTGAGTACTCCTCACATGTACAGACAACAATGTTCCAGTGGAGAGAACAAGAGAGGAGGTACCCTAACGTCACATAGGGACAGAGTAAACACAGTTAAAAAAACAAGATAGGTCCCTACTGAGAAACACAGCTTTAGCGAAAATGTGTCATAAACCACCTTGGGAATCATTTCAAAACTTTATTCGATTGTTTAAAAACAGTCATAAAAGCACATGGCATCAGTAATACAATACAATACATGAAATGATAAAATAACAATACATTCGGTTAACAATAAGTAAAATGGGGCAGGAAGGGGGGGTGAGCCAGATGGACAACATCTACGAATATCATTTCATATGTAATTTCAGTAGATCATACTTTTCCTGACGGACACAGATTGCAAAATAAAGGTCGCTGTAAAAAAGCATACATCCCGTTCATCAAGTGCAAAAAGAAGGCTCATCGCGAATCTGACATTAGACTCTGAATATTTTTTCAAAAGTGGTTTGAGGTAGGCAATTCGGAGATATAAATACAGAGGGCAAAGAAGCAAAAAGTGCTCAGTGCTCTGCTTCGAAGTCCCATCACAGGGACAGGGCATTGCCGTGTAATTATTAATCAACGGAAAGGCAACTAAAATGTGGGCAATACCTAGACGTAGTCTGGTGAGGACAAACTGATGAGATTGTTTGGTGACCACTTTTAGGTACTTAGCGAAACCTAAACTTGCCTGGTTAAGGGAGTAGTAAAATTGGTGAGTAGCCATCGGGCGGGTTATGTCTCTACGCACTTTGGATTTAGTCCCCGAGTAAATAAGTTTTAGCTCCTTGTTTGAGGAATCTACAGCCCTTGCAGGGTCCACCAAAACATTCATATCGAATATCTCTCTATAGGATATGATCACGTAATTAAGCCATGGGATCTGGTTATGTTTATCCAAACGGAGGCAGTCTTGGATAATTTTCCTAGTGAAACCGGTTTCCTCCTTTGCCCAAATCGATCTCGAGGTCATTAGTGGGCCTAGCCCCGTAAGGTCAGTCAGGTATTCCAGCCCAACCTCAAGGTGGGACAGTCCAGTGGGGGCTGAAGTTGGAAGACAAAGAAGCCTCTTTAAAAAGCTATTTTCCTCCACCTGGAGGTCTCCATGGCGACAGTGGCCCCAAACCCCTGATCCATAGAGGGCCACAGAAACACATCTAAGGCGGTAAATGTGCAACATATCACAAGGACGCCGGCTTCCTAATTTTGAGGCGAATTTAGAAACACCTGAAATGGCTTTGCCCATCTTGGCCTTAACGTTGCGAATCTCCTGTGCCCACATGCCATTACTACTGAAAGTGATGCCTAAATAGCAAAATGGATCCACCACTTGTATCTTTTGGTCCACAAACTGGAAAGATCTCAGGTTTTTTATTTTCTTGCCACAAGCCATAATAAACGTCTTGGAGTTATTAATTTTTAATTTCCTCCCCTGGATAAAACTAAAACAACTATCCATTAATCTCTGCAGACCCACTGGAGTTCTAGACAATAAAACAGTATCGTCTGCGTATAGCAGTACAGGAATGGCTTTGCCCTCGGCTTGTGGTGCATCAGCGGAGACCAATCTCAATTCAGAGTCCATGTCATTAATAAAAAGAGAGAAGAGCAGTGGGGCAAGGACGCAGCCTTGTCTGATACCTGATTTGACCTCAATATCATCAGTGCATTCACCCGCTTGGCCATAACGAATCCTGGCCGATAGTTTACTGTATAATCTGGCCAGAAAATAAATAATTGCGGGTGGGGCACCCATATTTAATAACGTGGTCCACAAAAGGGCATGGTTCACCAAATCAAAAGCGCTGGACAAATCAGCAAAGCAGAGGAATAAGGAGCCCTGTTTGGCTTGGGTGTATTTACCTATGATAAGATCTAAATTGACACACTGCTCAACGGTACCAAGGCCCCTACGGAACCCGAATTGGGAGTCAGCCAGTATACCATTGACCTCTGCCCATTCCTCCAGACGCTGTAGGAGCACCCTACTCATTATTTTTAGGGAGGAGTCCAGAAGGGAGATAGGGCGGGAATCAATACATAAACAACATCAAAATGATAAAATCAAATTATTACAAAGTACATCAGTAAAACACAGAGAATAAGTCAAAATAAAACTGAATAATATCATTAAAATATATTCTGTTCATTAAAAACAATCAAAAGTTAAAAACAGATGTTACATATAAAAACATTTCATAATAGTATTAGACTTTTGTTTTCTAATACTATTATGAAATGTTTTTATATGTAACAACTGTTTTTAACTTTTGATTGTACTAATGAACAGAATACATTTTAATGACGTACTTTGTAATAATTTGATTGTATCATTTTGATGTTGGTTATGTATTGATTCCCAAGGTGGTTTGAGACACATTTTCGCAAAAGCTGTTTTCCAGTGGAGAGAACCCCATTATTGCTTGTATCAAGTAGATCGCCACAGACTAGACTGCTTCCCCCACTGTGCTCGCAGATCCATCTGTGCGGCACCCTCAAGGGTACCCTGCAACGATGCAGTCCCTAAACTCTGTACACCTGGTATATCATCGAACCACCACACACACACAAACACATACACTCCATACACCGCTTCTCTTCTACTTAGCTTCCATCTTCCACCACTCATCCACTACAACCACTTTGCACCCAAACTGCACTTCTTACACACTGCAGTCTTAGATATTGCATCCTTTCCACGCTGCACCCCTCAACTCTGCACCATCACGTGCTTTGCTGCCACAGTCACATTCATATTGGTCCCATCCCCATCACACCCATGTATGTTGAACACCGTCTACACTGTTTCCTTCTCCCCAGTACACTCCTACTTCGCGCAGTGATCTGCAGTTTCAACCCCCTATTGACACTATGTCCCTCCACACCCATTTCTACTGCTTCCCTGAAACACATCACTCACAAAATATTCTACAAGGCTGCTCAGCTCACCTTGCATTGCCCTAGCTCTTTATCTAGCAGCTGCGCAGAATATCGGTGCTGTCTGTGAAATCTCAATATTGTGGGTCATTGAATAGCATAAAAAAGTGTGATGAGATTGATGCAATCTTTCTAATTATAATAAATTCTAATTAAATATCCAGTCACGTTTTCAGTTCTAACAGCCAAAGGCAGAAAATATGGATTTGAAGAAAGTCAAGAAAATGTGTTTTTACTTCTCAGGGCCTGCATCATTACCATGTTTCGTTTAAGGCAATTCATGTTCCTCTGAGCATTAATAGCCCAATTGGGCATCGATTAAATCATCTTTTAACTTTGAGGTGAGTGGTAAAAAGTGATCAGTGAACCCCTGCACTGCCTTTTCCACCATGTGGTCCTCAAGCCTGTCAGGAACAGATGTCTCTTTCTGCAGAAGACAGCAATGTCTTGTGCTTCAGCTCCAGGATGGGGGTGCTTTTGCCTTCTCCCTGGCAAAACAAAATGGTCCCAGGAAGAAGACTAAATTGTGTTCCTCAGTGCACTTTGCTGAGACATATAGGTGAGCACAGTGCTGGCCTATTTAATGATGGTGTGCGCTCCTCAAATCTTGATTCAGGAGAAAATATTGTTCCTTGAAGAGACGGCCTACTCTCCTTATATCTCCTGCCACGTATTCTTTGGATGGGCGATGGACAAAGCCGCTGACTAAGTAGTGGCGACCTCTTCTCCCCTTATTGTGAAGCATCAGCCACAAAAGAATTTCATAAATATTCTGAGAGCAATCTTGAAGTGGGTTGGAAGAAGTGTATTTTCGGATGGAAGCAAGAAAAAACTCAGTGATTGGTGATGCACTAGAATGTTGACTGTGAGCAGAGATCTTGAAAAGTCTGAAAATCTCCTGGAAGAACCAACAATAGAATGTATGTGGCGTTTCCATCTTGAAATTGAAAGTGGAAATCCACAGTTTGAGTGCTAGGAGGTTGATAATCCTTCTGATATTCACAAACGACTTCTCCAGTGGAGTGCATTAGAAAATACTACAAGGCGCCTCTGAAGGACCCGCATTATAACTTTTTGGCTGATGCATATCTGCGTCCTTATTATAGATAGGGTGCACTGTCTCAATTTGGACCATAGCGCACCTTTAACTCAGTGTGCCAGGCGCAAACATGGACAGTGTGCCCTATCACATGTCACATGCCGCCCCCACGGCAGCTGACAATTTGCCCTGCCCAGAGCTCAGCGCATTAGTGTATTACCGCTCTCAAAAAAGATTGGGCTAACCATTCTAACAACCACCACTGCCGAGCTACAGTTAATCCAAAATTTATTTTCCATAAAGTGAGTAAATGTAAAAAGTGTGCGAAGCCATTGACCATTGTTTTCAAAGACCTTTCTTGCATCACTGTAAATTTAGAAAGACCTCTTCAGTTTGGCTGTTGACACTGGGGGATATTTGTCAGTGCTCAAGGGAGCTGCCCCTCAGCGCTGTACCCGGCTGTGCAGATCCTGAAGTGTGCAGAGTGTGGCATGATCCCTGTATGTTTATCTATCAATGAAACAACAAACAGAGTGGGAGTTAACAGCACAGGTCTGGATCCAGACCTAGAGGTGTGGGGGCGCTAAACAGCCCCTAGTCCACACTTCTTTAGACCCACGATTGTTAGATCATGTTTTATTTCTTAAAAATAATGCTTTTAGCAGCACCATTTTGGAAATGGCGCCAGCACCACTGGGAACTGGTGCAAGTAAAAGTCGATGCAAGTCAACGGAAGATCAAAGGAAGGGCAGAAGAGCGGGAACAAGTCCAAGAAACGAGCAATCACTTTTTTCAAGAGGTTGGGCTGGATGGTGGCTTTAATCACTGCCCTGATCAGAACCAGATTGTGACCACCCTGCATACATTCCCTGGCACAGAGCCAGAGGTGGGCAAGGTTGTGAGAGAAAACATTTGTCCACGTGACTTGTGATTGCGCAGCCGGAGCAGCTCTGGGAATACTCCACAGACCCGTGTTCCCAGCAGTAGGTTTCATGTTGGCAGTCAAAAACGGGAATGAGATACGTATCCGTTGTTTTGTTATTTCAGTGTTTTCATCATACTTGAGGAAACAGTACTTTTTGTTTACATTTTGCTGTTAGCAGTCGCCTGTGCCTGTATTATTTTTGTGTTTCTTCTTTCAAAAAGTATCTAATTTCAACCATATTTTAAATCAAGCCTTTGAAAAGTGGCATCGTTATGATGTTTGATAATTATATAAAAAAAAATATGATGCTGGACAATAGTACAAAAGAGATTCAATCATTGATGCTCTTCTTTCTTCCTGTCTTTCATCGTGGCTGCTTCTTCTAAAGAAGAAGCACTGGTAAAGCCAGTAGGCCTGGCATTAGCTGCCAGCCTTTTAACTCTGCCAACGCTTTGTTTTGTCATGGTTTCTGTAAAAACGTATGTATTGTTGAGGGCCTGCAAGCTCTTAAAAAAACATGAAAAGAACATTGGCTGAAGTAAATATTAGTCTTTTGGTTTCAAAAATAACACACAGCCATAAAAGTCTCTACCACTGAAAATAACTGCTTTCTGTGAGAAATACTGCCAATCACAGTGAAGTTAGTCGAGTGTTGTGATGCCTCACTTCGATGTAATAAACTGTTTTGCATTTACCTCCCCACACACACCCCTATCCCTCACAGCTCAGGTTTGCTGTAGCCAAATACGTTAGCCATCTTATAAATGCCCAAAGTAGGTAGGGTCAGACTGGGAACCTTTATCCCATTGGTTAGGCTGTCCTCAGAGGTCATTCTATACCTCTAGCTCATGACTTGCATAGATGTAGCACCTACAGGCACCCACTTCAGAACATTCCTGGACTTGTGGAAGATCACAAGAGGACTTAGCCTGCGGTCTTAGAGCCTAGAAGGCCTGACGTGCTCTCCCTCTTTTACCTATTACAAAGAAGTGGACTCCAAGGTTCATAAGACTGATCTCCTGTGAAAGCTACAGGTGCATACGCGCTTTAAGAGGCCATTTCCTACAACTGCCCGGGGACCAGTTGAAACTGGACCTGAACTTGACCCTGCCGTGGTTTTTCTCTGATACCCTGTGCGTGTCTAAGTGCCTCCGATGAGGACCTGAGGCTTAGAAGTGTACTCCTATTGTAGATGAAGACTTTAAGGACTAAAATCCGAACGTAAAATCTTTGATCAGGAAGAACCTGGTCAGTGTATCTGACCCATGCTCCATCTCAGTCACTGTCAATTTGCACCAAGGTCCTGTTGCTATCATTAGCACTTTGTGCTTCTTGGTGTTAATTCTACTGAAATGTTTAAAAAGAATTAGGTGTCCGGTTCCCCTTATTGAATTTTTGTCATTTTAGTGTCATTTCATTTATGACATTTTACTCAATTTTTCTAATTCATTTTGGAATTTTTATTGTTTTGAATTTCAATTTCATTCCTGTTTTAGTACTACATAAATACTGTACGCATTGCCTTCAAGTTAAGCTCTGTGCCATAGCTACCAAGGGTTTGAACTCAGTTAAATTTATTTGTTCGCCCTGACAAGGATTGTGATTAAATTGAGGCGGGTACTTACCCCCCTCAACTAATACACCAATTTCTTTCAAACGTCTTAAGCTACTCATGACTGGCCCCAAAAGAGGTGGTTGCCTTCTTAGGGGTGGGTGGAATTTGCGTAGTCGTGCTACGCAAAGCTCCGCCAAACGGTAAAAAATCTCCACGAGCACGCAGAAATTCCGCGAACACGCATAATTGCATGTTCGCGATGCTTTTTTCCTGTTCACTAATGCTGTTTGTGTGCTCGGGAGGAAATATATCGGAACACGCATTCTGAGAACGCGAACAAGCAAAAAATTCCGCGAAGCGCCAAATTTTGGGCAATTCCGCGTCTTCACGGAACGCGAAATTACCCAAATTCCTCAAACTCCGCTCGCGGAACGGAATTTACCGCCCAGGCCTACCTTCCATTATCATCTCCTTGGTGGAAAAAAAACAAACTGCTCCTTTCTTATCAGACTATCAGCACATCACGTTTGTTGTAACCTTATTGGTCCTGTTTCATGATCTAGTTTAATTTTAAACTTACTAAATGAAATGCCCACCCGCTATGTTATAGGGAGGCTTGGTGCAACTCCCCTTTCCATTCCTTTTGCAGTGCGCTGCATGCCCAACCACATTAGTTTATCCAACATCATGTCAGTTTATCCCACCCTGAGTCAGTTTCCTTCTCTTTAAACCCATACCTGATTGTGTTAAGGTGTGCAGGTCGTTTCCCTACCTGATTCTCTGTGATTGCTCCCTCCACATCAGTGATCTACTTCCTGTCATAGTTTCCTTCAAATACCTACCTTTTCTTGCTCCTTCACGTTCTTGCTTGCTGTATCCTTCTGCCTTTTACCATCCATGCTATTGTTTACATGCCCTCCGTGATCTTCTCCCTGCCAGTGTGGTCCTCTCCCTTCCTGTGCGGTGCATCTTTGACCAATTCACTATTACTGTCTGTATCACTGTGCCACCTCTTCCTTTCCTCCTCTGCTTACTTTCATTGTGTCAGGGAGGAATGGGAATAGGTGGGCAACATGGTTTCACCAACTTGTGCATAAGACATCATTGGGAGCTAAATGCAATTAAGATAAATGTATTAAAGTTTCTCTATATGGCATGAAGTGAGCACAGTTAGAAAGGCTAAAGCTCTGGATATGACTTTGGAGATTTTACACAATTAAGTATTGAAAATATATGACCCAAAAATTCATTTTATAACAATACTTTCCAACTACAAGGCCCAGAAACCCATGGTTTGACATACAATTAATTGTTTGGTAGATTAACCTGTAGCATTATTCATCACAGCAATCCTTGTATTTTTTTATAAACAAGATATATCTGATAGAAACATGGTGCTCACTGCTCAGCAGATAGATACTTGTGTCAAAGGAGAAGCACTGCTTTCCTGATGTAGTGAGATTCACCGGATAAAATGTCAATGTTAAGCCCTCTGCCAGTAGAAATAGCACCTGCTAGGAGAAACAATGTCCATTAATCTTACCACATGTGTTCAATATTTCAACAAAATGAGCATCACATCTAAAGTCCTTCAAAACTGATATTATTATGTGCCAGGTTGTTGTGCTCCTATGGCAAAACAGTACAAACAATAGAAGGGCCACTTTTAAGAAGATAATCAATGGCATGGCAAAATATTGAGATTTCATATATAGAAAGACTGAATTCCACAGTACTCAGCAATATTTATGGACCTCGATGCCAGACCCAATACAGAAGCTATGAGCGAGACAAGAGTCCATTGCTCTGAGCAAATGAAGGCCAGACATGAAACCCAGGAAGCCATTTACAGAAACTGGTTCTAAACAAAAGCTTTGGTCAATGCGATGGATGGTCTAAATAATGATGAAGCCCTAGAGCTGAACTTCCTACCTAGTGAATGTTTAAAATCTTTAATCTTCCAAATTGAAAGGCTTAATCAACTGGATAGATCAAAATCGCAGGACTCCAGTCTCCTGGATCAACTGAGTGTAATTCCAAAATAAACAAAATGGACCAAATGGTGAGCCTGGCACCTAAAGAGCTATTAGGTTAATGAATACAGAAAAACAACCTTAATGAAAATTTTATTACCAAATTCTGACACACCCTAAGAAAACATTACCCTGTCTCCATTGAAGGGAGGACTCCATCAAGGACACCCAATCATTGCCCAATGCTGGAAATTCTAAAAATCTTAAAGGAATACTTGTTCAAACTAAATGTTCGGATAATAGCTGATTTCATAGATTTCTGAGCATCATTTGATCGGGTCAGTGATACGTGTTCCTGGTCAGGCTGCTGCAAAATAAACTGGACTTGCCTCTGGTGTAATTAACAAAAGAACTCTAGTCCTACTCAGCAATTGCTGCCTGTAATTGACCCAAGGGCATTATATGGGAAAATCTTCATCTGAAAAAGACTAAAGCCATGGTACTTTCTCGCATCCCGTGTATTTAATAAAGACACCGGTGATCAGGAATTATATTATCAGTTAGTCAAAAATCAAACAATTGTTTAGAAATATGCTCAGCCACGGCCAAAGGGACAAATGCCAATCTCATAAGATCCCCCCACAAACATGTGATACAATCTAAGGCCTAGTGGAGGAAATAGCACTAATAATATTGCAAGGATATTACTGCTGTGCTGAACTAATATTTAGGGCCTAACTGCCAGCCAGAAACCCATTCTGAAGACAAAGTAGACATTTTGAAAACGTCTTATGGGTCTGCCCACCCAGGCACCCATCTGCTGCTGGAGCATGAACTTGGCTTTATGGATTTGGATTTAAGAGCCAACAAGTAGAACTAGGACATGCCATGAAGAGGATAAACTCCCATATGGGTAGGATGAATGTCAAGAATTAGGTAGAAATGTGGGCAATCGGGTTCCTAAATAGCTACATAGACAATGTAAAGAAGGAACTCAAGTGTTTTGGTGAAGAATTCTACTGCGGGAACTTCATTATGACTGTGACTCAACAGACACAGGTAAGCCATGTGATCTTGCTCAGGAGGCTGGAGGAAGTGGGGGTGACTGGCTTGGCCCTTGATTGGCTGACGTCTTATCTGGATAACAGACACCAGGTAGTGGCCCTGCCACCGTTTAAATCTACTATCAGAAGGGTTGGTCAGGGTGTGCCTCAAGGGTCAGCCATCAGCCCTATTCTTTTCAATCTCTATCTCCTCCCCCTGATCAAGCTGATAAAGTCTTTTGGCATCGCAGTCACCAACTACGCGGATGACACCCAACTTATCTTCTCGTTTGAGGGTAAGGAGGCGGTGTCACAAGAGATCTTTCATCGCTGCATGACTTCCACGGCAGATTGGCTGTGTCACGACTCTTTGCAATTTAATAGTTCAAAAACTGAGGTTCTACACTGTTCAACTGACCGCACCCCCAGGCCTCTTCCATTGAATTTCTGGCCATCATCCTTTCAGGGCACCAGTTCATCAGCAGACTGTGTGCGGAATCTGGGAGTTTTCTTCGGCTCCAACCTTCAACTCGATGCTTCTGTTAATAAAACAGTGGTTACGTGCATGGTGCTGCTTCGCACGTTAAGAAAAATTTTACCACTACTCCCAGCGCAGGCAAGACCAGAGGTAGTGCGGAGTACCATCTTAAGTAGAGTAGACTACTGTAACGCACTACTTCTGGGAGCCCCTGCGACTTTGGTGGGTAAACTGCAACGTGTGCAGAATTGTGCGGCTAAGCTGGCTCTGTCACGCCGGCGTGTGGATTCCTCCATTACTGCGCTTAGGGACCTCCACTGGCTGCCGGTCCCTCAGCGGATCAAATTCAAAGCCCTCTGTATGGTATTTAGAGCTCTTCATGAACAAGGCCCCATTCCTTTACAGAACATGTTCTCTTGGTATACCCCGTCTAGATCTCTCCGCTCTGCTACAGCTTGCCTGGTGGTAGTTCCAAAAATCCTGAGGACTCGGCTGGGAGGCCGGTCCTTTAGATTTACAGCAGCAACCTTGTGGAACTCTCTACCGCTGGATTTGAGGAGCATGGGAGATCTCCCCTCTTTCAAGAAAGCCCTGAAAACTCATCTTTTTCCAAGAGTGGCGTAATTTTCTTACGCAGTGGATTGTTTTTTTATCGTGCAGGTTCCATCAACAGTTTAAGCGCCAGGATGCCCACCGGGTGACAGTCATTGCGCTATATAAGTATATCTATACATACATACATACATACATGTGAACTTGTTTTCTAAGCATATGTCAGCCAGACCCACAGGAGACATTTAATACCCATAATGAGAAATCTAGATTACACACATGTAAAGAAATTATTATCTACCTGTTGTGGGATCAGTAGTCGTGTGTGTCTCGGGGGGGGCCTGCAACTTATGATGCCAGCTGAACAAGCAGCAATTCAAATGAAGTATTGGTTCAGAAGGTGAACCTCAGATGGAACTCCAGCCAAGTGAGCTACACGGTCTACTGAGGCCCATAGAAGCCCAGAACCCTTTAAATCCTGCCTGATTCTAAAGAAGGAAATCTCTACAACATCCATTAGCTCAAATCCAGAGTATACAAAAGGTTTAATTCGTGGTACAGTCGTTCTAAGTCCTTCAACCCACAATTTACCTTGCTCTTGTGCACCAAATTAAACAACCATCGATGGGATTTCGCACAAGCAAGGACTCATTGGGGAAGAGATCACTGCTCCTGTTCCTCTCACTAATTTATGGTGAATCATCGGAGGTACAATAATGAGATCTCCCTCATGAATGAGCATCCGATCTCTCCTGCGCCCTCATGACCTCTCCCCTGTTTGAGAGCCCCCACTGGGCACAATCTCTCTCAGCTTGTATCTTTGGATCATGATATTACTTTATTGTTGGAGCACTTTAGATATAATTTGACATGCTCTTGCTCGGTGGTTTTTCTGGCACTGAGGATATAAGTAGGCACACATCAATTTCATATGCATTTTGTACACATTGATCAGAAAGTTTGAAAACTAACATAGAGTTATAGATGGATAACAGTGCCTAATAGGGTTTTTTCGACGGAGGGGTTGTAAGTGACCTCCAATGGACGTCAAGAGTGAAGCTCGATTTGTCTCTGATGTCACTCAGAACCCCAAGGAGAAAAACATCATTGTTATCCACTATTTATCTGTCTATAATTTTTTGTTATGTCTGCTCCACCTCAGCCCCCAAATCCTCTGCCCCTGTTTTCAACATCATCACAGAGGCAGAGGAGTCATGATGGAGACATACATAACATGGCCCACTCACATAAAAAGATTTAGAAACAACTGGTCCTGTCACTTGCCTCTAACGCCCCACCCTGCATTCCAACCCCCTCCCTATCTGGAGCTGTACTCTCTGCTCTCCATGAGGCAGCGGCGTCAGGCTCCCTGAGAGCTCTATCAGAGCGCCTAGAATTCCTTTATGACAGAGCTACACCGCCAACAATGTTTGTTTCCCACTATTGCTAAACCTAATTATTCACGAAAGAGTCTTCTTATGGGAGTCAAACATAACGAACACAATGTCCATTGATACACTGGTCATGGTGCAATTGATGAACTACCCCACCATGCATTAAGTCAGCTTTTTTCAAAAGGCTTGTTACCTTGGGCTTTATAAAATGAGTGACTCAAAAGGTTTGTATTACAAAACAAACTGCATTCCTTCTTGGCGCTTCCAAGGAGCTGTTAGTTGCTTCTTTATGTATTAGCTGCTTCTTCCTCCTTATTCCATATGTCATGTTTCCTATGGCTTACAATGTTGGGTGCGTCAAGATGATGCGACATGCTTTGGGCACCCATTTTTTTAATTAAGAAGTCCTTTTCATTTTGCCCCCTAGCTGATGAGCATACACCATGGCAGACCAGGCACTGGACTAGGTAACTTTGCAGAGGCGTGTTTACACTGAAGCTAGAGTTTAGAAGCTTCACTCAGAATTGTCAACTTGTTTTACTGTGTATATACCTTCCTACTGTTCAGGATCAGGAGCTGAGTACATTTACTCCATGAACCCTTTCCCATCCTGTGGTTTGTTGCTGTGATTTTTGCCGGCACGTTGGCCATGCTTGTAAGCATGTGTCTTCACCCCTTCCCCCCTTTCTCTTTCTGGCATCAGCTGTGGGATTGCTTGAAGTCTAGTTTGGCATTGAGTGATGAGACCGTTCACTCTCCTATCATACTAGGAAGCATAAGTGATGTGTCCTTAAAAAGGAGAACGTGTGTTATAGTAAATGCATGTGTAGCTCCTCAGATTGACGTGCCCAGGCGAACTGAAATATGTCCAGAAAAATGTTGTGCGTATCACCAAATGAACGTTCAGGTCATTGCCACTCTACAACACTCACTATGTACAGATTATTTAGGTGTATGAGAAAGAGTTTTTACTATTTGTGAATTGCAGAAGTGGTATTACATTTGGAAAAAAGGCTACGTTAAAAAAGTACGCTAATCATGCAGGCTCTAATAGCTGTGGTTAAATAAAACAACCGAGAGACCACGGATGAGACGGGGTTTGACGGAAAATCTGGCTGGGACCCCCAGTCATAGGTGAACATAAGTAGGATGGAAAATGCACCCGAAGTGATTTGAGGTTGACATGTGTTCTGAGGCAGTCAGCAACAGGAAAGGCATGGGTTGTCACCTTTGGTGGTAACAAGCACGTGCACGTATGTTGGCTCGCCATTGTTCCACAATCAGCATTTACAACCAATACTTGTGAAAGGATTAATTTTTTTTCACATATCTTTGTATCTTTGGTCTTGGCGTTACTGATAGATCGGTCTGATGCTTTTTTCCTAAAACAGTATTCAACTCACAGAAAAAGAACAGACATCTCTCAGCATAACCCAAACTGTAGAGATGCGTGTCTCTCTGTCACACTTTCTCATTCGTCACATCACCAAGCGCTGCGTGCCATAACATGATACCCACACCGCTGTGGTAATCACACAGGCAGTGGAAACACTCTCCCCATAGACTCAAAGCCATGCCGGCGCACTTGCAGCCAGACACCCACACTGTGTGGTGCGTTACACTGCGGGTAAGCGACTCTAAGAGGTACACATGAGTGGTACGTGCTTTACGAATGTCATAATACAATATATATAGAGAGACGTCTATCTGTGGCCTGTCAGGGACGGTTAAGTCAAGCGCTTAGAGGCGCAATTTGGATAGAACAGACTCAGAGGGCTGTTTTTGTAACATATTTATGCTGTGCAGATGTAGCATCTAAGTAAAGCGCTTTTGAAAAATAAGTTAAATTAAATTCTCTACAAATGCTTTCTTTCTCCTTGCGAGTTAAAGAGGTCATAGGCCCTGTAAACATCTTTGGCATCTGCTAGGCCACACTTCCTCTTGTTCATAAGCTTTTAGTATATTATTCACTCTGTAATACACACTGCATCCTGGGCGACAATGAGCTCTCCCATATGGCACTGATTTCACGGCGCGCCTGGAAATAGAGATTAAAGTTTATTCCAGAAAATGCTTAGAGGAACCAGAGGAACCAGTGAATTATGATTTTCGAAAGCCTCGTGCCAGTGTTTGAACTGCCGGCTGTCACGTGCTGAGTTTCGCAAGAAGAGACGGACTGCGCACGCGGCGTCGTGTCACGTCACCGTGCTCTCGGCTGGCCGCAGTCCAGGCACAAAGGTCGGTTTACTTTAGCAGCGAGTTTCCCAGCAATCTGCATTGTACAGAAAGATCTTTGACGCAGTTGGTTTTCAACGGCAATATACAGCCTTGGGTCTGGGAAGCGTGAGCAATGGTGGATGGTGGTTTCACAGGTTTTAAGCAGTGCTTAATTTGTAAAAATAAAAAATAAAAAGTACCGAGGCCCTTGTCAGGAGGCCACTGCAGCTTGCACAACACATTGCCCCTCCCAGCGCTGCCAATGGCAGTACCAGCACAATTACTAATCAACACACTCTCACAACTGTGATAACTCCGCCTACTCCAGGCCCCCAAAGCTAAAATAATGGCTTGGGCAGCAGTCAATAGTCATTTTTAGCAGCGCCACCATGTGGCAGACTGGTACAAGCCCCGGTGTTGACAATTAAGTGCCGGTGCTGAGCACTGGAAACCACCGGCTCATATGAAACACTGGTTTTAAGTGTTACTGTTGACGCTCACTTGGCAACGACAGTTCCCGGTATTGTATTGAGACATGTATATATCTTTCACCCTAGGAGGGATGCGGAAGTTCTAGAGCGGTGCTTACATTCTTACCCAGACTGGTAGAGTGCTACACCATGTAGGGTAGTGGTAGGTAGGGAATGATTTTGTGTCAGGCGTGATTGACCAACCCTAACCTTTTTGCTGGACGCATCGCTTAGCGGAGTGATGAGGCCAGGAGAGACAGACCTGCAGTTTGTAGTTGTCGCATGTTGACATTGAAATTGGCTCTGCAGGCTCCATTGTTATTTTCATGATTACTTTGTAATCTGCTAAATGCAGCAATTAATTTCCCCTGCTGAGATGTAAATAAAATGTAAATGTCAAGGTACTTATAGAGCGCACTGTCACCAGACGGACACCTTGCGGTGTCGCCTTTGCGGTTTCCTGGCGCTGATACTCATACCGCTGTGGAACCCCTCCTGGCTTTCCCTGTGAAGTGTCCACTCCTGGGCACCCCCAGGGTGAAGCCAGGCATCCTTAGCACTGTTGGGGCCGGTGTGGAGGCTAAGCAAGCTATTGCCCAGAGTTGCAGCGTGGGGCCTGTGATTAGAATAGGCACCGAGGCAAGAATAGACAGGTCCGAGGAAATTGAGCCCGAGCCCCGCCGAGGCGGGAATCAAACCCTGGTCCCTGGCCAGAACTCTGCTTCAGGGTCTGCCGCTCTAAACCATTGAGCCACACTCCTCCACACAATGTGTTCTTATGGATCTGTTGCAGGGAGCAGAATAGTGAGGGATGCGAGAGGCCGAGATCCGCAATGGACAGAGCTACATTCATCCTTGATATGGTTGCTATAATAGGTTCTCATCCGTTCAAATGAGGACTAACCAGAGGTTGGTGGTAGATTCATGTAGCAATCTTGGGCCATGAGTAGCAGTCTAGGAGTTAACTTGGAAACAACCAGGATTTTACTTCTCATCTGAATTTCATGTGCTCTTGCATTCTTCATGATTTCATTGGTAAGAAATTCCAGAGTTTTGCTGCACAGGATATAAATATGGTGCATTTTAAAGATGTACTTTTATAAAGGGGTACAGTGATCCAGGGTGCTAATCGGAAATGTAGAGACCTATTTTGTGAGCATTGCTCAAACTCCAGCTGTATCCATAATGGTCCTTTTCCCTGGGAGGCGTTCGGAATGATGCAGAGTACATTGACAAATGATTGCCTGGATAAAGGGATCATGTGCTCTCTGGGGCACATGAGAAATCTTGCCATGGCATTCTGGATTCGTTGTAGTTTGTGTTGCACCTTTAGGTGTAGGCCATCGATGTAGTAGACCTTGAAGATCATAAGACTGAAGATCGCTTGAATATATTGTTCAAGACCATGATAGTGAAATATTTGTCTTAAATGTTTTCATTCTATTAAAGTGTTTTTAGTGATTTTGTTGACATGTGGGATAAGGAATAGGTTCATGTTTAACCCCAGGTGTACCTCCCTTTTTTGTGTGTATGGCGGGGCATTGTGTTCTTTGGGTCATATTCCTGTAGGTTGGTATTTGTACCGCTGCCAGCAGGTCAAGATTTCTTTTTGGTGCTGTTGAATTGTGGTTGGTTGTTCATCATCCATGTATCTTCGGCATAGAGGCAGTTTATCAAGTCTTGCCATACAGAAGTCTTCCTGATTGTTTATTTTTTAAGTCAACTTGTGAGTCGCTTGCATGGTTGTTGTGTGTCAGGGTGAAGAATGCATTCAGGTCTGGCAAGGGGGATAGGAAGTTATTGTATGGAAGATGGTAGAAGGTGGATCTCTGTTGTGAGTGTCTGATTTGACAGGGGCATGAATAACAGGGTTTGTCTGTCTTTGAAGTAGAAGGCAATCCGTTTAGGGGCATTGTCAGCTACAACAAGATGTTGCAGTCTAATAGTTGTATGCGGTGGTGAATGGTATCAAAATCTGCAGATAGATTAGTGTTAGAGCAGCCACGCCGTTCTTGCAGTTTGAGGTCATCCAATATGTATGTGAGATCAGGGTGTGCAGTTGCACAGTTGGATGAAGATTGCTCTGTTAATATTCCAAGGATTGTTTTACTCAAGTTTCTTGCTACTTCCCATCACAGGTTGCCAGAAGGATATCTATAAAGGTTTTTGATGGGAAGAATGTCTGATGAGAAGTCAGGTTGTCTACTTGCCTTTACAAGTTCTAGAATTGTTACTCAGTGGCACATATAAGGTGGAAAGAGATGGCTGATAGCTTTCTGGGATGTAAAATTCTGCCAGGATCTTGTCTAATTCCTTCGATGGGCAGTCTTCATCCATTATACATGTGGACTAGTTTTGACTTTTCAAAGTTCTGGTACTACATTAGAGCCTCTGGTATATAATTTAGTAAGGTTTTGTCTTTCTCATCCCGTGCAGTAAAGACAAGCCATTTGACTGTATTATTCATATTCAAATGCTGCATTCTATTTACTTTAAAGTTTTCGGATGCCCCCTGGAATTCTACAGACATCAGAGAATATGAATACAAAGGATGAGCAAGCCGGAAGCATGAACTCAGAAGGTGGCTTTTATCAACTTCATAATACTATATATTGATTTTAATGTACTATACCTAGTTCTCCCAAAGCCTCTCTCTCAACTGATCCTGAATGTTGAGCAGTGTGATGGCAGAATATTGGGTGCTCCGCCTCTATTCTCTATCCCTATCTTTTATTGCCTCCTCCAGGTCTCCCCTGACAGTGGGGAATCAGTTCCACTGGCAGCATTTGCTCTATGCTGTGTTCGGCAGCTGCCTCCTCACCACTGCTGCCAGGCACACTAGCTAAGGCTCTCTGTCGAAGAGAGAAAGAGTGGGAATGGCAAACTCTGAATGAAAGAGAAATGCGGAGTGGAGAAAGCCAATGGGAGTGTAGGAGGACTTCAGCTGTTTTCCAACACGCAGGAAAGGAGAGTGAACATTTACAAGGGTGTCAGCGATCAAGATAATTTTATAGCATTGATAGGAAGGATGAATGAAATGTCTGAGGCTGGTGGGGATTTATATGTTTAGCAGGTTTGGAAGGGCACGTGTGTAGGAAGTCTAACAGGTGGCCTGGTGTTTTTAAGGATGGACATATTTTGTGTGAGTTACTAATGACTCGTATACTACGCTTGTGTTGGATGTAAGTCAGGGGCCGTACACAAAATAAAATTATAAGTGGATAGATATCAACAAAGGGGGGACGTTTATCGCGGTGTTTAACCCCTTGAGTGCCCATGACGAGATGGTCTCGTCATGGGCCGCGGTTGCGCTGTGCCCATAACGAGACTATCTCGTCATGAACCCCGCCCGCTAATTCAACGCCCGGCACAGGGCGGGGAAAGGGCGGGGCACACAAGGGGTTAAAGTTGCATTATAGAGAAAACAAAATCGGCGGTCATTGTTTATGTTGTCACTTGGAACCCCTAGGTGAAAAACAACCACCTATGGCTGACATTTTAGATAATGTTCATGCCTCATTTCCTTCAGTAATTAAATGATTTGCTAACAAGTTTACATTAATAATGATGCTTTGTGTATTCTAAAATGGATACTGTGAATACAATGAGATATGATTTTTTTGCAGTGATGGAAGCAGAGTGTCTATCTCTACAAGCAGGAAGTGATTTAAAGTCTGCATTTAAAGTAATAAAGTAGGTAGCACATAAATGGGTTTAATGGTACTCAGAGTTAATAGGTTAAGTACATAATGCAACTGTGGCCATGCTTTCCTGTTTTAGAACAGACATGTAATGGGCTATAAGTGACTAGCTTACGTACTTTGTGAGGTGGACGTTCCAGTACCAGGCAAATGCATGATGGGAAGTATTGCACTGGTAGACCCCCAGTTGCCTACTTCAACAATCAATTGTCAGTTCCAAAAGGAGTTGGCAGTGATTTCATGCAGATGACACTTGATTACATATCCTGCTTACCGATAGTCGTAGGTCACCGCAGACCAGGATGAGCAGGGCAAGCTGGAAGGAAACATAAACAATTATTTGCAAGGGCAGTAGGTCTGGCATTGACTGTTAACCTTTTGGCTTTGTCAATGCTTGTTTTGTTTTATAATGATTTTTATAAAGGTTTAGTGTTGGTGAAGTTATGGGGCTACAACAGAACGTGTCTGGCTTAACTCCTCGGGTTGGATATACTCTAGATTTGATCTTTGCCCGGAAAGGATTGGATTGCCAGAAAAAGATTTTACCCCTACATTGGACTGATCATCCACTTGTTGCCTTTGATCTGACGGTGAATGACCCTGGTCATCCTAAACTGCTGAAGGCTGGCATGAGCAAAGCTAGGCCTCGGTATAAGCTGATGCGGGATTAGTCCCTGTCGAGACCAGTTTTTAATCCATCTCTCCAATAGCTTTGATCCTACGAAGGCAGTGGAGACCAATTGTATAGAACATCAAAGGAGATCTCAGACACATTAGATAGAATTATCACGTTTACTGATGTGATATCTCATTGTATGCCCTTGGCACCTTGGTACAGTGAATTATTAAAAACTTTAAAATGTGCATGTAAGAAACTGGAATGAATATCGCGTAAGGGGTACAATGAAGGAGAGAATGAATGTCTTAAAAAGGCATGCCACAAGCATAAAATTGAGGTTAGGAAAGCTAAAGCGGAATATTATGTCAATGCCTTCTTTTGTCCACAAATGTAAAAAAAAGTGTTTTTCAAGTTCTTCGGGAATTAACTAACCCTGAGTGTGTCAAACAGGGAGTTTCCCCTTTGCAGAAGCTATGTGACGATCTTGCTGATTTCTTTGATAATAAGATTTGCAAGCTCATCAGTCCCTGAAAATAACCTCTAGTCTGACTACTCCAAACAACGCTATGCACTCTGTTGTGTAAGGCAAGTAATCTTCAACTAGACACTTCTATATCCATGTCCAATAAGTTTCAAACTCGCCAATTGCTCTTGAGGACCAGAGAAAAAGACTAGAGATGTTTGAATCTATTTTGGAGGAACAATTTCGATCCATTGCTGGATCTACTTCATCTGGCTCCCCCCTTGATCCTGTACCTCCCCAGGATATGGAAAGAGTTGGGAGATGAGCTTATCCACCGACACTACGATTATGCGACCAGTCATTGGAGACAAGGGAGATACCCTCAATGTGGAAAAAGGCTATTGTTACTCCCCATCTAAAGAAATCTACAGCAGACCCTTTGATGTTGAGTAACTTCAGGCCTATATCACTCCACCCTTTCCTCATGAAAATATTGGAGCTTTATGTGAGTAAGAAGCTCTCACTATCTTTGGAAACTTATTCCCTCTTAGAAGTTGAACAATTTGGGTTCAGGCAGGGCATGGCACTGAGTCTGCTCTACTCGTTTCGATGGGCGAGCTACGTTTGAGAGTAGACAAGAGTCTTTCGATGGTCTTGGTTATGTTAGACTTGTCAGCTGTCTTTGACATGGCCAATCATAAAATCCTCCTGGAAAGAATAATTGAAATCGGAGTAGGAGGACTGTTCTTGAATTGGATAAAATCCTACCTATGTGGCTGATCTCAGGCCATTACCTTACCCCCTTATTGTTTGAACTTCAAAATCCTACATTCTGGAGTCCCACAGGGCTCGGCTCTGAGTCCCGTTTTGTTTAATGTTTATATGAGGCCACAGATCTCCTTGCTAAAGTCCCATGACAATCATGAAAAGCAAAATTTAGTGGTGACCTTTCAAAACTGCATTTCAGATGTCATTAATTGGATGAACTCAAACTCTCTCAAATTAAATAGGGAGAAACCTGATTATTGGGCTGTTCAGCCAACAGAATCTCTGTGGAGCTCCCAATGAACATCTGGCCTCTTCTGACAAAAGAACAATTGCATCCTTCCAATACAGTCCGTAATCTGGGGATTCTATTCAATGACAAACTGTCTTTGGAAGGCATCTGCTTTGCACTCCTAAAGGATCTTAGGAAGGTGCTATCGCTCCTACCTAATTAAGTAAATCCACCACTGTGCATAATGTCATACTGAGCAGGTTGGAATTATTGCATTGCCCTCTTACTCGGTGCTCCAGACTCCGTTGTCAGCAGACTGCACAGAGTCCAAATGGCCACAGCCAAATTAGCCCTAAATAGATCTCGTAGGTCATCTGTGACTATGACCTTGAGGGACCTACACTGGCTTTCAATTAGACAGAGGATTACATTCAAAGCCATGTCCATTGTGTTTAAAACTCTGCATGGAATTGGTACGCTACCATTACAACATAGACTGAAGCATTATACTCCTTCGAGACGTCTTCGTTCGAGCCCTGCTAACCTGATAACCATGAACAAATTCAACAGGATCAGGCAAGATGGCAGTGCTTTCAAGGCAGCTCAGACCAGGAATAAAGTGCCTCCTAATCTCAGAAGAACCACTAAATTACTACCTTTCAGGAAAGCTTGCTTTTTCCAAACGAGTGCCACTGTTCTCTTACATTCTCTTTGCGAGTGCTGTCTTCTGCCATCCATATGCAGAATCTCTATTTTTGCTCTCAGTGCCAGAATGCCAGTTTTTGGTGACAGTTTGCATTTTACAAATTAAGTAACTACATTAGTTGAAAGAGGTGGAAGCCCAACTCAAAAAAAAAACCAATCCTTGTCGACATGAACCACAAAAGCCATTAAATTAACCTGTGCTTGACCTTCTAGTAGTCTGGCACAAAAGCTGTCAGCCTTAATTTAGAGGCAACATGTAAAGTATTTATACAGAAGACAAACAGTAATAAAGTGGAAATGCAATACAAGAAAAATCCCAAGCCAATTTAGAAATACGGAGAATAGGTGAATATAGCGCCAAAAAGCAGAAAGTGCCACTCATGGTTAACTGGTCACAGTATAGTAGGCAAAAGGCACAAGTTCAGGCTGACCACGATGGAGCGCTGGTTGGATACGGGGTCCAGGTTATTCCTGCTGAAAAGTTACCTTCTCAAGTCTGACGCCAAGTGGGCGGTTCGCATCACCAGGTGCCACGAAGAGGAGGCGTTTGCACTAGGAGCAGGTCCAGCATCGACAATGGGCATTGTTATAATGTATAGTGCGAAGAGCTGGTCATCGCTAGAGCTTCGTGTTGGTTGATCGTTGCAGATGGTCACTGTCGTGCAAAATGCAGATCTTGTATTGCCAGTTGTCGTGGACAGTCACTTTTGGCACGTAGAGCAGGTACCACTGAAGCTTCATGTTGATGATTGTCGTGGTCAATTGTTTCCCGGCGAAAAGGTCACTTGGAGAGAAGCTTAAAACTTTTGTAACTTCACCATCCCTTCAGGAGGAGCTCACACTAATTCCAGTCAAGGGTTTAAGGAGAGGGAGTGGGAGCACCACTTGCGGAATAGAACTCACTCCAGCAGAGGCCAGAGGCAGATTGCAGGTAGGTCCAGGCAGGTCCAGTTGGTGCCGTTCAGCTGGGCAATTGCAAGGAGGCCTCTGAAAGCTTGTTGCGTCCCTATAGTTCACACAGGAGGTCAGACGACTGACCCTTGGAGTCATTCTGGGTAGCCTGGGATCAAGGAAAGCAGTTCCAATCATCTTTCTTCAGACAGCAAGGCAGTGCTTTCAGCAGCAGCAGGGCAATCCTTCTGGCATCAGGGTAATCATTCTTCTGAATCAGGAGTCCTTCTACTGGTTCAGGAGTGTTCTGATGAGTGGCTCTTAAGATCCCATTTTGATACCTGGTGGCAGCCTTTTTTGTGGGAGAATTCTCTGACGTGTCCCCATAACTGGTTCTGGTCAGTTCTTCCCCTTCCTCTGGTACTGGCTCCTACCTTTCTCGGGAGGCAAAGGCAAGGGCAGGTCTGGTGTCAGGTTCCTTTGTGTGTGCTGCAGCAGGGCCCTCTGAAGTTTAATCAGGGTAGAGTAGTGCTCCTCCCCAGCCATCCTGTCAGGAAGACCCTCTCCTCTCACACATAGGCTTCCTTTGTCTCACTGTCTGGAAGCAATACACGACCCACAACAGCAGAGCCATTCACAGCCATGTGACCCAGGACACTGGCAGGAAGACACAGTGGGTTTGGACAGTAAAATGCCAACTTTCTAAAAGTGGCATGCTTAAAAATGTAACTTAATTTCCGACGTTATCATCAAAGAGGATTTTAAATTACAAATCTCTTCAGTGTAAACATCATTTTCTGGAAGAATGCGCTCCCACTTTCGCTATTTTGAATTATTTTGTGATTCTAAGAAGGAAAGGAACACGTAGTGGGCTATTGTTTGTAAAATTCTGAGTCTCGACGTGCACAGCCCATCCAATATTGCCCCAAGCACTTTCGTCACCAGAGACCTCGAATACCTGGATCTTTCAAGGAGACTTGGACAGGAAGGTCTGGGCTTAGGTTTTATATATGTTGGAAATATATTGTCTAAAGAGGAAATAGGGGCTATGTAAATAGGAATTAAGTGTTCCAACTGAGAGAGTTGTTCACTAGCTTTGTTTTGGCTGTCATTTGTTTTATTTAATTTGATAATCCTTGGCTTCTAAGTGTTAAGTATTTAGTGTCATGGTCTTTCATTGATCTTCCGGGCAGCAGCCACTGCTGGAAATTCTTGGGTTGGAGGGTTCCTTTTCAGGCCCTTGTAATTTGGAGATATATCTACAGCCCACTATGAAAGAGTATGTGCCACTGGCAGAGCACTGTTTCCATTATGCTTATTTTGGCCTGCATTCATAGGATAACTTTATCTCTACAGAGACCCCTAGCTTCACTCCTTGGCAGTTTCTAATTTCCAGTGACTCTTCAGGATCACCCTTGTCACCTATGTTGTCTGCTGGCATTATCACTGTGTTTCCTCCGATCTCTGCACTTTGCTCCATTGCCCCTTTTTTCTTTTCATATACTGGTTGATATTTTAGGGCATTTAGGAGCATTTTGGTTCACATGAAGTCAATTCGATCAATGATATTGACTTCTTCCTGCTGCTACCTCCCGGCAGTGCCTGTTTTGCTATCTTTGATCTTGTGACTGTTATTATTATTCTCTGTCTGTGCTTATTTATATGTATTCATAGACAGAGGGGTTTGGCATCATCCCTTTTTATCCATTGGTCTGTTCATCGGTCATTCACATTTTGCTTCCCCCCATCACAGCACAGCATACAGCATGGGGCACCATGCCAGCCCATTTTAGTCATTGGCTCTCAAGTACGTTGAGCATTTTGCTATGAAAACTTGCACATCCGCCTAAAAGGATATGCACTTCAGAGCCAGGGATCGTTTAATGTACCAATGCCTCTTTCTTTACGTGTGTTATCCTTTTTCCATTGTGTTTAATGATCCATGTGTGTTTAAACTATGCCTTCAGTTTACAATAATTCAAGCCAACAGTTCCTTATCTTTGCAACAGTTAGTAACATATTTTCTTTTAATGAACCTTAGAACTACAAAGGGTTTCTATACCTGTTCTAAATTAATCTTTCTGCTAGGAAGCACTCGTAAGGGGAGATTTACAAAAAAGGCACGCAAGGCAGTACAGCCCCCAGCAAGGCTGCACTGCGTTGCACGACTTCTTCAGAGATATGGCTCTCTCCTCCCTTTTCCCTTGCACCAGCGCTGATTTCAGCGGCTGTGCGCCATGCAGACACCTTAGCACCATAGTGCTAGGGTGTATGCATGAGTCTACCATAGGTTTTGTACAGGAAGGGTACCCTTCTTGTACAAAATACTATGCCTAGACACGATGGAAGGCTTTTCCCACTTTGAATGCGTACTGCACAGAAATGAAAGCATTTCTCCTGATAGCGCTTCCTTCGAAGGGGCAATAAATTTTGGCCCAATGCCATGTTTAGAAATCTTTGTAAATATGGTTTTGCGTCAAAAGGCATGGGTGGTTGTATGGGAACGCCCATGTTCCACCCATGTAGCGCCCCCTCGGCTCTGACGCAAAGCAGGTCTTTGAGCTGCTTTGCGCCACTTTGAGGGTGCTTTCAAGTTCAAAACTAGATTTGCGCCGAAAGTAAATAGCAAAGAAAACATTTTGCACTGGTTAGCATCACTTTTGAGACGCTAACCCAACGCAAAATGTTTGCAGATCTCCCCCGTTGTATTCTACTGAAATTATATGTAACAGTTATATTTTCCCTTTATAATTTTTATTAGACGCATGTGGCCTTCACGTTTATGCGATGGCAAATTGTTTTCTTTTCTCTTCTTTCTATTTTCGTGACATATTCTTGCAATAAAACAACAATAAAACAATAATGTCTCTGTCACATCATCATGCCAAGGCCAGAGCTAATTGGCCTTGACAATGCTTGCCCTTATTGGATTACCCGTATATCACTTCTCAAACTGGAGGCAATCAATCACATAAACGGCTCACTGTGCTTGCAGGGATTAAGATTTTTACATGGTGTATTCTTCGGTTCCCACAAATCTGATTCTCTGCAACTATTCCCCCTTGAACTCTTCCCACATTCTGTTGCTCTTTTAGGATCTTTTTGCAAGACTAGAGCTTTCTTTGTGCGCTCTGCATTCTTTGCAGAAAGCATGTTTTTCCAAGCTTATGCATGACTGTCGAAGGAGAGGATTTCTGAGTCACCCTTTAGTGTACCCTTTTATCAGCATCTCAGGAATGTGTTATATCCTTGGGTTGCTGAGGCCGAAGTGTTAGAGGAGGCAACCTTGAGTAATGTTCAACCTGAGAGCAGCATTGCATAGTGTTGTAAAGACAAGTGATCAGTCTGCAGAGAGAAGGCAAAGTGAGGAGGTTTTCCGGAGCCCGAAGGGGCTGTGGCAGGGAAGGGAATGTGTCATGTAGAGCACGGCAAGTGGTGCATAGTTGGTAATATAGCAGTGTGTCTAGAAAAGTAGGGGGTGGAGATGCCGCAGCATTACGCAGTGCGAGGTATTGGTTGTCAGGGTAGAGGTCCGAAAACAGTTTGTGTGTGCGAGCAGTGGTGCTCTTGTCTAAGAGTGATTATTGGCAAGTGGAATGGAGGGAGCGTATAGAATGGTCAGCCCAGCTCTCTTCCTGAAACCCACCCAAGTCCAGTGCACACATTCAATAGTATTGATTTCGGCCCTGGGATGTTTGTATAGTACATATAGTGCAGTCGATAGTGACCTTGGAGCTGCGTGGTCTGTCTCAATGGCCGTGTGTGGCTGGAACTGGGTGGGATAAAGCCGGTATTGAAGAAACTGGGCTTGGGTGCATAGAGCATACAGCATCATGTCCAACGCCCCCAGTCCACCCTGCACAAGCGGCAGCGTGAGGAGTTCCCAAGGGACTCACGACTGCCTACCCACCCACGCCAGAGTCACCAAGTTAGATAGTAAGCACTTGAGGAACTGTGCCGTGGGGGGGACATTAAGGAAAAGGTAGATGAACTTAGGGAGGATAACCATCTTCGCAATCGTGATACGGCCAGCGAGAGAAAGCGGTAGTTTGGACTACCATTATGTCTTCCAGCCAGGCCTTGGTACAGCCGTAGTTAGTGCGCCATAGTTCTTCAGGATCATGGCACAGCCATATACCCAGGTGCTGCAGCAGCTCATCTGCCCACTTTAGGGGGTACTCAGTGGGGAATGGGTGTGTAGTGTCCATAAGGCAAAAGAGTATGGATTTGGCCCAATTCGCTTGTTTACCAGAATAGCCACCAAACTTCACCACTTCGTGTGTCAACGGGGAAGGTTGTCACAAGGGTTACATGCATATAAGGTGATCTTGTCCGCCTACATCAAGACCACTAGGCCTCTAGTAGTGAAGCCAATACCCTTGTTCGAATGACATTGCCGGAGTCTCGCCGCCAGAGGATCTAACGCAATAGCGATAAGCAATGGCGACATCAGGCACCCCTAACTTGTGGCCTGTGTTACTGGCAAGGGGTCTATAGTGAGCCCATTAAGTCACACTCAGGCGGGAGAAGCATGTACAGGAGGTGTATTTGTTTGATGAAATATAAACTAAGGCCAGTCCGCATCAGGAGAGGAAAGAGATATGCCCATTCTAAGGAGTCAAACACTCTTATAGCGTTAAGTAGAGCGCCAAATAATGGGGACCTGGAGGTCAAGGTGGTGCATACCCGCAAAAATGGTGCGGAGGTAGTGTGACGTAGAGTGGGCCGGTATAAAGTCTGAATGATCAGGTCTTACAATCATGGGCAAGAGGGGCAGTAGACGATTAACCAACACCTTGGCGAATATTTTATTGTCAACATTAATGAGTGAGAGACTTCTGTACGAATTGCAATGATCAGCAGGTTTGTCCAGTTTGAGGAGTGTGATGATAACTGCCTCCTGCAGCGATGGAGGCAATGAGCCCGTATTCAGGGAGTCCTGGTACATTTCCAAGAGGTGAAGGGCCAGTAGGGTAGGGAATTCCTTGTAAAAGGCGGTGGTGAGCCCATCAAGTCCCAGCACTTTGTCCGCTGGGAGGGCACTGATAACCCGCTCAATCTCCTCCTTAGTAATGGGGAGTCTAAATAGGCACGGTGGGGGTGGTCCAGCCTGAGCAGTTGTATAGTGCCAAAGTACTCAGACAACTCGGGCGAGCTGAGAATTGGAGTGGTGGTGTAAAGTTAGGCATAAAAGCAGGACATCACATGCAGTAGCTCTGGCGTGGAAGATATGGGATATGGGATTAGACTCAGAGTCGAGTAGTTCTATTGCATATCTTGACATGCGCAGGTTCCGAAGCTTACCCACAAGTATTTTGCCTGGCCTGTCACCTTCCCCATTATGCCTGGCTTGTGCGTCACTATGCAAAATACAAGTCTCACGGAGGGCTTTCCCCCAAAACGTTTGACAACTTGACACGGATACAGGCCAAATGGGCAGTATCATTTGAGTGGAAGTATTGCTGCTCCCGAGTTCGGATATCCTGCTCGAGCCGGGTTAGAGACCCCGGATAGATTTTAAGACCCAGGATTGCTTTGTGGTACAACACCCCGTGCGACAATCTTGAAAGCATCCCATAGCACCAAAGGTGATTCAACTGAACTCAGATTGTGTGCAACATACTCTATGATTTCTTTGTGAATCTCCTCCCAAAAGACCATGTTGCGCAGCACTCCTGCCGGTAAGCGTCAAGTAAAGGCACAGGGGAGAACCTGAGGGACATGAAGCATCTGGAGCATGGTTCGCAATGTGATATATGCTGAGCAGGCACGGACATAAGAGAGGAGCTTCTGTGGCAGTACCTGAGGGAAAAAGGTAAGCAAGACAGCAAAATGATAACCAAAAGAACACACCCCAAACCACCCCATCCCACATCAAACCCCACCAACTAGTTTGAGACACGCATCCTCCTCCCCTCCCAACAAATCCTTTGCAAAAAAAGAGCACAAGTGGGAATCATTCCTGGGGACGGGGAAACACCAGGCATACAAACCTGCCAAGAGCTAACAAACAAAAGGACTACTCTTTCAGATGAAGGAGCATGATCACTAACACAGAGTACCCAAAGTTATCTGCAACAGGAAGAACAAAAGGAAGGAGCCCTGCATAAGAAAGGCAATAACGGGCAGCGCGGAGAGGCCCCCAGTACTGCAGGTATGGAAGAAGGCAATGATGATCTGGCACATCCTTAGTTCAGTCATTGTCACTCCGTTGGGCCTCCTCTCTGGCGTTGGGTGAACTCCTGGGGAACCAAAGACCTTTGATGGGTTGCTTGGCAAATTTCAGGGCAGATTTTGCATCCATGAAAAAATGCGATTTGCCCTCTAGGGTGACCCTCAGCTTGGCTGGATAGAGGAGAGCATAAGGTATTCCTGCTGTTTGAAGGATTTTCTTGGCTAGCAATTAGTCACGGCGAGCCACCTGTACCGACATGGTAAAGTCTGAATAGAATGAAATATAACATAACATAACGTGTGTATTTGTACAATGCACATTCAACCAGAAAGTCGTCTTGGTGCTGAATTACAGATGTTTATTGTTTCCCAACTCAATGGTACTCATATTGTTGCCTTGATATTGTATCACTGCATGCTGCTGTGTCAGTCGCAGGATCACATCTCGATAGTTGAGTAGGCAAGCTACTATGGGATGGGCAGACGCCCCCTGGGGCAGATGGGGGCCAAGTGAACAATGTGTGTGCTCCACAATGAATACAGCAGACAAACCCTCACCATAAAGGTCACGCAACAGGGTCTCGACAAAGTCTTCTATCTTGGAGATCGCTGTGGATTCTGGGATACCGGTAATCCGGAGATTGTTGCGTCTTGATCTTTGTTTTTGGCTTTGATGAGTTCAAGGACCTTGTCCATATGAGGCAAGTGTTCCTTGGAGACTGCCTGAAGGTCGTCCGAGTCAGTGACGCAATTTTCCAGTTGGTCAATTCTGGTTTTGTGTTTGTCAATGCATTGTTTGACGTGATCTAGACAACTAGTGTGCAAATCTAGTTTGGCATCAATAGTTTTCAGACTTGTTTCAACTAGAAGGAGCTCTCTATGGTCCAGCTCTTGAAGGCCATCATCGTCTGGGCTTAGAGCTCTGGCCCTGCTCAGCCTGGTCAGTGAGTCATCTGCTCTCAAAAGAGAGCTTTGCCTGCTTAGCTTTGTGTTTCCCCATGACCAGGGCCACAAGCACAGATGATGCAGATGGCAAGTGGGCAGTGTCCCAGCTGTAGAGAGGACAGGAGTTGGGTAAACGTGCTGGTGAAGGTGACTTGCACGGATGATCTTCACACCCTGTCGCTAGGTGTTTGTAGAAGAATGGTGTGACCTAGCACAGAGCCTTGCCACACCCTGAGGTGATACACATGCTGGGGGGTATGAGCAGGCTCGTCCTCAAGTGGCCTTGGCACAGAGTGAGTGAAAGCAGGGCCCTGTGCAAGCAGTGCAGTAGCCCCAAGGTCCTCTACCAGCCGGGGCTCACCAATGTGAAGATCTTGAGGGGCCCACCACCTCCCAGGTCTGCAGAGGGACAGGGCAGGGACCCCAGGCCAGCGGTCCTAGGTGAGAGGGGCCAGTATGACAGTCCACACAGGTGAATTGTAGGGCAGAGCAGAGTCACAGAGAGGTGTTCCTTTTGTGCTCAGCACTTCCTCCCTGAAAGTCCTTGGACTTTGCAAATCAGTTTCCAAATGAACTGCAGTAGAAATTAATTGTTATTGTCCACAGCGCCAAAAAGAAACCAACCCTACTATTGTTCATGTCCCCAAGTTCCCACTGCTGCTGCACCACTAGCCACAATAGCTTTCGAATCAGTGGTTACTGAAAAATAGCAATAGCACACCATGTTAGTTTGCAACCAACAGGAGGGTTGGTTCAATGTGGCATGGTGTGCTGTGAATTCCCTACTTGCTGCTCTATGTTGGTTTTATGCATGCACTAGTACTTGCTGTTCGGCACATATGCAAATTATTGACTCTGCCTGGTTGCCAACCAGTGTCAATTTTACTGTCTCAAACATGTCCTATGCACATGAAGGTCACTTTGGTGCACACCTGGACTATGTGTGCACACCTGCAGTAGAGTCCAATGTTGAATTGTGTCACTGGTGCTTGTGACGGCAGCAAACAAAACTAGCTATTCTCATGATGTAGAGGTAGGTGATCTATGTGGTGTTTTTGCTGCAAGAGGATATCCTGCTACTGCAGACATAAATAGAATACTTCCACACCTGGACACAGGACTGGATAGTATTGCAACTCCTATTCTATTGTGTGCAATCGCACATTCATTATTGCGTTGACCGCCAATATTGGATTACTTAATTACCAGATTTGAAGTGCACATGATTCCACCTACACATAAAGATCAGAGAAGTCCTGATGAAGTCATTAGATTACTACCAAGGGACGAAACACATGTTGGCTGGTTGGAACATGTACCACAATAAAAGAAGACTTGCCTGTATGGTCTACAAAGACTCTCTGTTGTGAATTTTGGGTGTGCTCGTGAATACAGTAGAAGCATCTTGCCAGTGGACACTCAGGAAGGATTCTCTCAAGTAAATAAATGGACAGCCTTGGTCATTAATGGCTGCCAATCGTTGAGCAGCCTTACTAGGAAAAGCAGATAATCAAGGCTCACGAGTGGAGGAACAGTTGCTCTGGTGCTGTTTCAAGAGTAAGGGTGGTCCATTGTTAACTAAGCACAAAGTGTGTTTTCAGCCATGGTATCAGTGAAAATACGAGGGTAACAAATAAAACCCTTATGGTGGAAATGCAAGACATCCTAAAAGTCAAGCAGTCAGTCAGCAGTATCACAACCCTCAAGGAATATCAGTCACATGCTACAGAAGACACTCCCGCACCACACTCAGAGTGCCAGTCACACTTTAATGGAAGCAATCTTGCACCTCTCGCATACTTGCAATCTCACACTACCAAACACACCCTCTCAGAGTAGCAGTCTCTCACTACAAGAACACTCTCTCACCCCTGATGGACGAGCAGCGAATCAAATAGGCCTGGCTGAAAACTAAAAGTGTCAGTTAATTGTTCATCAAGTCAGTTTGTGTGTTTTATTGTGGGTGGTTAAATGAATAAAAAAGAGTTAATATGTGGATTAATAAATGCATGAGTTTGAGGATGAGTGGCTGGATGATGACAGGCTGAGCAAATTGATAGATTAATTTCACTTGTAAATCAGACCTGTTGCTTTTGCCAATGTTTGTTTAAATGGGGCATATTTATAGAAATTTTGAAACCACCTTTGCAGTTGCCAGGAGACAGTAATGAAGAGTTAAATCACCTTTAATTTCAGAGTAAAATTGTTCATAACAAAGGGAACATTAGAATATTTTTTTACTGTGAACATTGAGCATTTATATAACCAAGAACATTGGCTGCATCAGGCGTACGTGAGGCGGCTCAGGGAGTTAACTCTAGCTTCTAACTCATCTGAAAGTTATGAGTTCTAATCCCATCAAGACGGACTCGGGCCCGTTCAGACTGTGAGGCAGGAAGGAGTGCACAAGAAACCAATGGTACTGCATCTGCTTGCATCACAGGCTTGTTGCACAAGTTGTCCTGTTGTTTCCTCACAACCTTTCTGTACTCGCTTCAGCATAAAACTGAGAAATGGGCAGGGCCGTAGATCAGTCAGTGAGTTTCGGGGGGGAGGGGGAGTAAATCTCAAATTTCTTAACTAAAAAAGCAGTGCACCTCAAGGTGCAGGAGTGAAATGACCAGGGCTCGGGATGGACTGTTCCCATGAGGACTAGGGTCAGTACTGATCTGCATTAGGCGGGCCTCTGTCCAGAGTTCACAGTGGGTGAAAAGGCAGCTAGCTGGAGGGCTACCCCAAGCTATTGCTAGTGGGTAACTCTTTGCAAGCATTCATCCTATTACATTTGGGGTCTTTGATTGCCATGTGTTTGCCGGGAAACCTGAGACTGGTGCAGCTTTCCAAATGTACAAGTGCCAATTTTTGTGTATTCCAAAAAGTAGTAAAGCGGCACCCATTGAAAGAGTATTTCTATAGGCACGGATTCACTATTTTTTAGGTCTCGGCTAGGCAGCGCATGCGCTGTTTCGTTCGATAGATGCTGTATACAGTATTGTGGGGTAAGCTCCGCCCACTTTCTGCCCATGCTTTTGATTGGCTCAAATCTGAAATGCTGCATTCTGATTAGTTGCCGGCATATTAGTCCCGCCTCCTTACTGCCATGACCTCATCTTTATCCTTCCATGGCCATCAGCCCCTTTACTTCAGCAACTCTTTTGATCCCCTGCCTCCTCCTGTTCCCTCCCGCAGTCTGTGACTTCTCTGGCCTCCACCACCCCCCCACCCACTCCCATTCCTGCCTTCTTCTGCACCCGCATTTTCGTTTACAATGCAATAGGGCTCGCGTAAATACTAGTCCTATTGCATTTGTAAATGCTTTTTTCCCCTCTGATTGGCTGGCTGCATTAAAGTAGTGCGCATTGTGCGCGAAGACCGGAAGACAGGCGTCTCACATCTTCCGGCATACACAGTTACACAACCCCGATACTGGGCCTCGCCTGCCACATAATGTCGACGTGCACCAGCGTGGAAGCGGTGCTAGGGACCCTGGTGCAAGCAGGGGCACGAGACCCCCTCACCCCCGTCTTGGGTGGTAAAATGAGCCTTAATTGAACACGCACATAAAAAGAAGATAGGGTAAGTGAAAAGAACAAATGCACGAACGAATAAGCAATTACCAAAATGAAAAGCGTGTTCTCCTCCATGGGCTCCCCCGGCTGCGTGGGCTCGTTTCGGCGTGCAACGGCAGGTAACGTCGCTCAGCCAAGGGTCGCCCTGCATACAAGAGTGAAAGGGAGCCGACACACACCGCTTCTGCAATCCATCGGCAGGCGCGGCCTGAGGCTTTGGTTCTTTGACACCACACTTCCTTGTTACCTTGGACGCCACGCCATGTGTGATCTCTGCTTCTTCAATGTTGAGGTCTCCGCTACTTGCTTTACTTCCGCATACTGATTTATGCAGCAGGAACATTAACCCACTTAGGTATGTATGGCGAAATGTGCGAGTGAGCGACATACTGATTTGTGCAGCAGGAACATTAACCCACTTAGGTATATATGGCAAAATGTGCGAGTGAGCGACACGCCTCTTGCAAATGACTGAATTGCCTTGCGCAACTAGTCCAAATGAGTGCACACCACTGGTCTACAGTGACGTTTATTGTCCATTTGAGTAACATGACATCACTGGTCTAAGGGCTTGGTGACATCACTGTTCGAAATGAGTGGTGTTGACGTCCAAATGAGTGACATCACTGTTCAGCTGAGTAGCTATGATCAAAATAACGGGCTTACTGTATTTAATGAGTGACATCTGTCCAGAGGAATCGAATATCGGCGGCCTACATTATGACATTGCTATTCAGAGAGTTACATCACCGGCTCCAGTGGGTGACACCGAGTGAGCGACTTTGCGGGTCAAAATAAATGACATCAACGGCTCAAATGAGTGAAACTAGAGGTCCACATTAGTGACGTTTATTGTCCATATGATTAACATGACATCTATTGTCCAAGGGCCTGGTGACATCACTGTTCGAAATTAGTGGCGTCGACTTCCTGATGAGTGACATCACCGATCCAAACTACGACGTCCAGATGAGTGACATCACTGATCCAAATGAGTGGTATTACACCACTGTCCAGCTGAGTAGCTATGATCAAAATAAAGGGCTTTCTTTTATTAATGAGTGACATCTGTCCAGTGGAATCGGTATCAGCAGCCTACATTACGACATCGCTATTCAGTGAGTTACATCACCGGCTCCAGTGGGTGACACCGAATGAGCGACTTTGCGGGTCAAAATAAATTACATCAACAGCTTAAAGGAGTGAAAATAGAGGTCCGAATTAGTGGCACCGCTTATGCAAATTACGAGGATTTTTTAAAATCCAAATATGGGAAGCTGACCTAAATTGAGTGACTGGCTGAAATTGACGTTTTTTTTCTTTCTGCAGTTGTTATGCAAACTCAACCCTATGGTGTTGGAGCGCTTTACATGAGCAACAGTTACATTACACAAGCACACATACATTTTTGGTAGGCGTGGGGAGATTAAGTAATTTGTGAATAATCACAAGATGCTGAGCAAAGACTACCTGGTTCCCCAGCTCCGAAGTCGGCAGCTCTGGCTGTTATGCTCCATCCTTTTTTCCGGTACTGCTTCTTCTCAATGCTACCACAAAAGGGTAGACTGCTGGCCCAAAAGACTAACATGGCTGAACCAAAAGAGTGCAATTGCTCGTCCTAATGAGTGACTTTGCTCGTCATGAGTGAACCGCACCACAAGTCCTAGTGAGATACATTGCTGGTCCGGATTAGTGGCATCAGTGGTCCGAATTAGTGAGACGTTTTATCTAATGAGTGACACTCCTTGCCTGAATGTCCCCCCCACCCTCTTTAATACAACAAAAATGTACTTTGTCCTTCTAACTGAGTGTGATAGCTATTCCTGGAGCTATTCGTCATGTTATGTATTCAATGCTTTACTCCGATCCTTTCTGTTTCCATGCTAACATCAGTATGAGGCTGGGGTTTGCCTGACTCTACCATGGCCACCCCTTGGGACGTGGTCACTCCCTGGTTTTAGACCGGAACACGCAGGTCTTGTTGACATTTGTTTCAGTGCATTTTTTGTGCACATTGCTGTTCTGATTCGCGTTGCAGTTCAAACGTTGTTTTTTTTAGTTTGCGTTACTTTTTTTCCTGGGAGGTGATGACGTCGGCTTTGGAGAATTATATCAACCGTATCCTTGCTTATGTTGCCGGTGCTTGTTTTATGATATCTGTGTAATTAATTATTTAATGTCATTGAAGTAGTTTCCTAATACCTACTTTATCTTTTTATGTGGTTTCACTTTTTGGGGTGGGGGTTGTTCGACTTAAGTGCTGGGTTTTACCATAAATATAATCTGGTGTTGCTCGAGTATTGAGATCACGAAATTACTGAACATCCGCTTTGATTCGCGTTCCTAAAGTTGTATGGCACCTGATACTATTAGAGTGTACTCTATCTCAGCTGTATGATCTGTTTACTTCCTGTGGGAACAGGTAATGAGTTTCCTTTTTTCCAAATGATTTATTCTCACATAATTTGTGTTTTGCATTGATCTTGATTCAACATTCTTCGTAGGAACATGAAGGACACAATGTATGTTTTACCAATTAAACTAATGATGAATTACATGTGTAAGCGCTACAAGTTATGCATGCATTTTCATCAGGAAATGCTTCAATCATTAAGCTATCCAATCGCATCAGAACATTACCTAAGGAGAAAACTGCAATTAATTTTTAAGCAAACAAGTCCCCTAATAAGCTTATTGCTCTCCCAAATATACTATATGCCATAAGGAGGCAGGTATTCTTTCTGAGCGGTACAAAAATGTATCCTGCTCTTACATAGCATAGGTCACTGTGGAACAGGTTTTCTTTTCTGGGAATGAAATGAATTAATTGAGGCTTCGCTTCCCAGGTACTTACAGGAGGTGGAGAGGCAAACCTACACTCGAGTAGTGATCTTGTATTTTCAGTGATATGATCACCGAAAGGCCCTGATTTTATATTAAAACAGAGCTTTGGACTATACCATTTCCAGCTGAAAGGCAATATTTCTCTCCATGTGTTCTCATAGCTGGTGTTTCACGCAGTTTGGTGCTTACTATCCTTCCATGTTAAAGAACAGTAGATATTTCAGCACCCAAGCTAATGTGCTGCATAGCTAAAAACATATAATGTCACAAAGGCGAGACCGATTGCATTGTAAATGGTTGTTTTACAAACCATTCCCTATATTTTTAACTTCCTGATCCAAAAAATTCAACAATTTCTAGCCTCTTAGAGAGAGAAACCATGAAAAAGAGGAAAAAACAACACAGACATAGCAGACCAAACTCAGGGCCTCAACTGACTACAAACCAAGAATGCTTTGTTTGGGGAGGTCACACCCTAAGCATCCCTTCACAAAGCTACACGCCTGGAGATGGGATTTTTTCTGCAGTGTTTTTTCCAATGGGCGGGAACCTGTAAAAAAGAAAGAGACAAGTTATGCAAGAAATGTTAACCAATTTCATTTTTTCCAATTCAGTACAATATTTAAAAAATGTAGGTTTTGCCTTATCTGCCTACCTCATTGCCATTGTAAAGTACTCGAGCTTGGAACAGCCTCATTTAAGAGCGTGCAGACCAATTGCTCCATCACAAACGTCCCAGGCATCCTGACCGCCTTATTACAAAGTGCCATAGGATAAATCGCCCTTGTAATAATTTGGACGGGATGTCTGTTCGGCAATGCTTAATTTGTAAAACTAAATCAGTGCCAGGGCTGCCGTCCAGAGGCCACTGCAGCCTGCACCACCCATTGCTCCCGCCATGCTACCAATGATAGTAACAACACAACTACTAACCATCAGACGCCTACAAGTGGGACAATTCTGACTATTTGAGGCCCCCAAAGCTGTAAGAATGGCGTGGGCGGCAGGCATTAGTAATTTTAAATGCATATTGAATTAATAGTTACCTGTTGTTTCGGTCAACTCCAGACAGCGCCACCTTGTTGCAGACTGCCACAAGCACCGGTGTTGACAATTAGGTCCTGGTGCCGATCACCGGAAACCACCAGCTCAAATTAAGCACTGCTGTCAGTTTGTGACACAGTAACCATAACCGCCAAACTCTAAACCAGAGCCTTGTGTTTTGTTCAAGATAGGTAATTGTGTCATGTGGAATAGCATTTAAATATACTGTGAATTCTTACCTGAGCGCCCCCATTTATACGAGGCGCGAGGCTGTCTGGCCACGTGCTGGGTTCCTCAAATATACAGACTGCCCCTGGCAAAATGATGAAAACAACACATGGGTCTACCATGTTTATTCGCAGGTATTTAAGGCCTATCCTTAGGTTTTCCTCAGAAACGCACTTGAGACAGACTAAAGAAACCATTACGTAAAAGGTTGCACAAACCGTGCATGGAAGGCGTGATGAGTTGTCTGCTTGGAATTATTCATAACAATAGGAAGCCAAACAAATGAGCTAGTGCGTAAAAAAAGAAACATTTTCGCACGGCTGTTTTTTATCAGTTACATATACGGAGTTGAATCATTTCGGACCCACGTCATGCGGGTCTCAAAAAAATGCTAGCACGGAAAGCAGCTGGGCAAGACAGACAGGTGTGAAAGAGTACATTTCGTGCGTCTTTCTTCTGTGATTCGAACTGATAAATTCCTTCTTGGTGTCTCAAAATTTTGTAAGTTGTTTACACGCATGACAGGGATAAATCAAAACTTTTGCGTCAAGGCGTGACGGATTGTTATTCTCTAATAACTGTCTCTGAAATCAACTGTGACTACTCATCCTAATATTTGTGCCAAAGATTACCTCCTTTTGAAGTTAATATGATGTCACACACAGTCAGCACGTCTTTGGACTTAAAGGCTCCGTGTTGTAACTTAGTTGTGGCACAGATGTTAATTCACCAAGATGGCGCGGTAACGGAAGTAACATCACACCCATGTGTGACTATTCTTTATTTTCGGTATGTCCGCCCTATTACAGGTATTCCACCGCTGAAGGGGCTTACCTCCATCCTCTCTGTACTCTCTATCCTAGCACTGAGCCTTTTGTCTCCTCTCCTCCTGCCCTCACTCAGCCTCTCACCGGAAGTGGTGTCCAGTGTCTTACTGGTCAGCGTCTTCATTCCCATGGTCCCCTAGTCCATGTCTTCCCAAGTGATCACCTCTGTGTTACACCTCAAACCCCCCATAGTCCGTCAGCAGCCCCCTCTCTGCTGCTGATGGGCGAGGGAAAGAGTAAAGAGTTCAAACTACAGGCAGCAAACATGCCACTTAAAGCCCTGTTTGCATTTCTGTTCTTGGTGCCACCTTTAAGGCCACTGAGACCTAGGGGTAGTAAGAACAGTGCCAGGACTAACATACAGTCAACTCAACCAGAGTAGCGGCTGCTCCCCTGGAAACCCCAGTAGACGTCCCTGAGTAGCATATAATACTGTTTAAATTGATGTGTACTGACAGTATTATGTCACTGTGTCAGTTTTCATCTTTAACAGCATGGTTTAATATTGTTTGATATCGGTGTAGGTAGATTACATACCAAGTTCAAAAATATTCATACGTTTGCATATTTTTATGTAAAACCCTTGAAATGTACTTAACATAATCACATGTGAAAGCATTGTCAGCCTTTATTAGCACTTTCAAACACTTGGGCTATCTGTGTAAGCATTGTCAGCCTTTATTAGCACTTTCAAACACTTTGGATATCTGTGTAAGCATTGTCAGCCTTTATTAGCACTTTCAAACACTTGGGCTATCCGTGTAAGCATTGTCAGCCTTTATTAGCACTTTCAAACACTTTGGCTATCTGTGTAAGCATTGTCAGCCTATATTAGGACTTTCAAACACTTGGGCTATCTGTGTAAGCATTGTCAGCCTTTATTAGCACTTTCAAACACTTTGGCTATCTGTGTAAGCATGGTCAGCCTTTATTAGCACTTTCAAACACTTGGGCTATCTGTGTAAGCATTGTCAGCCTTTATTAGCACTTTCAAACACTTGGGCTATCTGTGTAAGCATTGTCAGCCTTTATTAGCACTTTCAAACACTCGGGCTATGCTTTATCCTTCATATCATGACCAAGGGAGTAGTGAGGGTGTTCTCATGTTTTACTTCAAAGGGCAGCAGTAAACCAGGCTTCTTGTAGTGTTTCAGGAACCCTTCCGCATAGGAAAGGCAGGCACCTATTCCTCACACTGCAGTGGCATTTGGGAGGCACTAAAGTGAATATGAATTGTTCTTTCGTCAAAACCACCCAAAACATTCAAGTTTACCAGAATCTGTTGGCATTGACAGTACCAAGGGTAGAGTTGTTTCTCAGAGATCGACCAAACATTGTGTATCCTTGCCAGGGACAACACTTCCGTAAGGTGAAGTAAGGTTGCACCCTGAAGCTGCCACCTAGAGGTGGAGACAAATTACTAAGCTTCTTTTGGTATATTTTGCACTTGCACTTTGAATTAGGCCCGCTTATGTTCAATGAATATGTTAGGGGACCTTTGTGAACTATGCACTTGCACTTTTGTACTTTTGTACTTGACATATCATGTTTATGAATTTTGATACTCTTATTTTTCATCCCCACTGTTTTTAGATTTTATTGTTCTCTTTTAATCAGATTGTTTTATGGATGTATTGCTTATATGGTTGATTTATTTGACCGAATAAAAGCTTATAAATTGAATTGAATACTAAGAAAGTCGGAAAAACAAATATTATGGTCTAGAGCGTGCCCCAGCAAAAGTGGTAGGCCTGGGAGCCCCCCCATGGACTTTGCAGGGGGTCCCCTCAAGTTTTGTTACCCCACTGCTGGAGTGGGGTAATCCTAGCAGTCCTGAGGACACACTGGTCTTCTGGATTCTTGCATATCCCGTTTAGGAAAGCATTTTTCAAACTGTATTTCACTCTTAGAAGAGTGAGACATTCAATAAAAAGATCAGTCCTATCTGCTTTATCTTTGTCGAATGAACCTTCTGCATTTCAGCAGCCACTGCCAACAACTTTAGCTGGTATGGCTCTGTTCAAATCATAGAACCAAGTTAGGGTTGGCATGAACGCCATGAGTTGATTTAAGGCCCTTTGCCAATTTATTTGCACCCAAAGTGGCTGAATGCCTTAGTCCTAATGTTCTGTACCATGAAGACGTTCCATCAGATCTAGATCTTAAGAGAAGATCTCAGTGGCGGCTGGTGACATTTGAAAGTGGTGGGCGTAAAATTTGTGTAGTAGTGCAGGTGTATAAAGTCTTCACTGCCAGTATGTGTTTTGCCGAAATCCACCTTTATCAAGATTGATAAAGAAGAAATAATAGGATAGAATGCAAAATGTGAATAAAAGCATGGGAAATAACACATTGTGATGTCACAATTTACATGTTGTGTTATCAGTATAAGAATTGCACCACCAACTAATAGCTATCATCTGTTGACTACCTTCAGTCAGTTATAGAGAAAGGTTGTGCTTCCTTAGAAACATAATAAATCATAGATAATTATTGCACTTTTTTTACAAGGTTATCTCAAATGATATGCGTGTATTTTTAATCTGCAGTTAGTAACAGAAAGAACAAAAAAATGCCAACATTTATGAGTTAGTACTTCAATACAACTATTCCTATTTTGACAAAAGTGAATGCGCCTACCTACATGTCAAAACAAACGGACGGAAACAAACAACCGGTAATTAATTATGTGGGTCGGCTCCACTAATTAATACCGGTTGTTTGTAGAAAACGTGCAATAATTCTATAATTGAAAGAATCGTTGCGTGTATCCTGGGCTCGGCTCCAGAAGTTACACTGCTTCCTGAGAAGAGACCTGGGGGCACTGCTCTTAGTGCTGTTCTATGTAAAAGCCTTGTTAAAGCACAGTCCGTGAGCCAAATGAGCACTAAATTGAAGAGAAGAATTGTATTGTATTGTATTGTATAAATCTTTTATATAGCGCAGCTATCGCCCAACGGGCATCCTGGCGCTTAGAGACCAAGGTGACATAAAGCGTGTAAAACGAGCAGCCACTAATCAGAGATGTTGCTACCTATTCCTGGCAAATAGCCAAGTCTTAAGATCTCTCCTAAAGCCCAACAGAGATTCGGCCTGTCTCAGATCTTGGGGGATCTTATTCCAAAGGCATGCTGCTGCCGTGCCAAAGGCCCTTACTCCCATCCTTGCTAGTTTTACTCTGGCAACGGATACCAGGCTTTGGCTAGTGGATCGAAGGAGTCTTTTTGGTTCATACCATGAGAATCGCTCACATATAGGTAGCGGGCCTATATTATGTAGTGCTTTGTAGACCATGACCAGGGACTTGAAGCTAACTCTGTCTTTAACCGGCAGCCAATGTAGGTCCCTCAGCGCCAGCGTCACGGAGGATCCGCGTTGTCTCTTGAGGGCCATTTTAGCTGCCATAGACTGGACTCTTTGCAACCCCTGCACAATGTATTGGGGAGCACCCAAACACAAGGAGTTACAATAGTCCAGTCTACTCAGAATTACGCTCTGAACCACTAAGGGCCTGGCCTCACTTGGTAGCAGCGGAAGAATTTGACGAAGAGCCCTCAATGTAATCTGCTGCTGGGCGCCGCTTCTGTTTGTTAAGTGTATCAGGTCAGTTGTCATTGTCAACACGCACCCCTTCCCCTCTCCATCACGCATTGACTGCAGAGCTGCTGGTTTTAAATTTTGAAGCCGTGCGCAGTAATGGCTTCAGTGACTTTAGTTCCCAATCCATCATGTCAGCCTCAGATGCAGTGGGTTCAGCTGGGGCTTCTAGAGGCCTCTAATGACATCCAAAGGACAGTCCACCACCACATACTGGCGCAGTCTGTCATATTTTGAGATGAGCACAATAACAGTGTTTAATAATAAAAGCGTGCCAGACCCTTCATCCGGTCCTCTTATTCTAGTCTCGTCCATTACGAAGAACTGAATCCGTATAAGCACACAACTTGGTTCTCGTGACTGTTCTGAGGTGACTAAATCTAATCTGCCGGAGTCTCCTCTCACATGAACAGATGAGCAGCTGTCAATGATGCAGAAGGTGCACTTGCACCGGGGTTCACAGGCCTTAGGGACCCACTGAACCTTAATTTTGGCAGTATTTTATTGCCCAGAGAGTCGTGCGCAGGTTCACTTTCCTTGCTTTCACTAGAGCCCGTGCCATCCTTGCTGAGCTACTGAACTATACTGTAGGAGGTGGAAGACAGTGAGGCCATTTTTAGAAACCTGTAAACTACCGGAAGATGCAATATCGTATGGCCACTTCTAACTAAGCCCCTACTACATGGACTCTAGCAAGTAGAGAAACCTCCCATACAGGAGGCTCGTGTGGAAAAGCGTGGTTGCTGTCAGAGTGTACGTGTAATACTTCTGTAACGGTAAGGCACAGCTCCTGTGCACACAAACCAAGCATTCATTCATTCAGCGGCACCTCGCGCACATTGAGCACTTCCCACATTGCACTCGTTTCTTCTCACATGTGTGTGTGACAGTTTGGGCCTACAAGTCCCGCGAAGAAGGCAAGGGAGAGAACAACACAACCGTGCGAGTGTTGGATGCACGCATTACACACGAATGGCAAGAATAATCTTCTGTCCCGCCTCTGCTACACCCTTCCACTGTGGCGTTAAAACCACGGTGTCAGGAGGCTGCGGTGGGGGAGGACGAGCTGACCTGGAATCCTTTAGATTAGCAGAAAAACATGATGCATGTTTTACCAGGCTTGCCACAGTTCCCACAGGGAGAAAAACAGCAATGTTTTCTGGCAATCTCAAATAATAATCCCATCGGTGACGAAACGAAAGAAATGAAAGGAGTTACTTTCTTGTACCTCAGTATTTACCCAATACAAATAATTCACTGAGCAAATAGGTTTGGCTTTTGCTGAGCGCATGCATACCGACAAACAACATGCAAGCAGAACACCCTTTATACAGGCACGCACATAAACACACACAGGCAGAGCAACACTCTGACAAACGTCAATGCACACTTTCAGACAACAAAACACCATGCGGCTCACAATACTCGTGGGGGGGGGGAGTTTAAAAATAAAGTCTAAAAAAAAACTTACCTGACTATGCGGGTCTGCGCCGCCACTGCTGTCTGCTCCTGGGCCGGGTCCGGTGCTTTGGCGCCTTCAACATCTTCTGCGTGAGGGGCTGGCAATCCAGATGGACGGTGCTCCAGCAGCGCCAGGATTGGCGGAGGGCAGGGTTACTCCCTGCCCATTAGGAGACCGGGGGCTGCACATGAAGCAACCCTCGGTCTCTTAAGGGGAAGGCTAGTGCGCATGTTCGGGCTGATCATAAAAATTATCAGCCCAAAAATGAACATGCGCACTATTGCGCTGTCACTCAACGGCTGAGAGTGCTGCCGCAGCCCCACCCCCTTCAGCATCACGCTGAAGGGGGTGGGGCTGCGGCAGCACTCTCAGCCGTTGAGTGACAGCGCAATAGACAGCGTCCGTGTTCTACTTCTGACGCTAATTCCAATCAGGAGTGATTGCTGCAGTTAGCGTCAGAAGTAGAATGATTTCTGCCGTGGCATTAGTGGGGCAACGCCCCAACGCCCCCAATGGACGCACCACCACTGGAAGATCTGACGTCTGGGGTCGTATGACTTCTTAAGGCCATGGCCTACCTACTTCTCATTATCATTGTGAGGTCAGTATTTTTTCCAATTAAAAACAAAATGCATACTAGGGTCTATATGAACCTGCAATCTAATAGTAAACCTGGGTTACTGAAAGCAACCACCTATTTCATCTTAACATTATTAAAGATACCTACTTTGCGGTGCCGCATTAGCACAAAATACCTTTATCTGCTTTTGTAGTTATTAATCCACACTACAGGCATGAGGGAGTAAAATAACACAGCATATAATTGCATACGTAGACTAAGCTATACTCAGCTACCTTATCATGTCCTAATCGACAAAATGTGCAACAAGGTTACTCCTTAGTAGGATCTCCAACAGCATTGGCGCTGAAACCCAGCCTTGCCTATCACCAGTGCAGCATGATAACCTTTCAGCGAGAGCATTTGATGTATTCTGCATGATCCTGTCAAACCCTTTGCTGTATATTACATTTATGAGCGCAATAGGTTTGAACGTTCTTCATTGCCAACTGTTGTTGGGTCACCAGTATGATTTACAATAGACAAATGCCAGACTATTGATCGTTTCAATGATTGACTGCTTATGTTGCAAACACTTCACACCAATTCCACAACAACAGTTGATGTTTGCAACATGGGAGTTAAATTCTCAACTAGGATTATATTGAGAAGGTAGCTCAGAGTTCTTGTCCACACAATCCTAGGCTCTTTATGGGGCTTCTTCAGATGCTGATGTTATTTTTTGAGAGTTCAACACTTTACCAAAGGGAGCTGTGCACGATTTGCCATAAATAACTAAACATACAGAGTAAAAGCATCTGTGTTTGTCATTTGTGTTTGCCATGGATTGGGAATGATGTGTGATGAAACCTAGGGGTGAATGCAGTCTGTTCTACTCAGACTGGTTTCTCAAATACAGACTTTGCTCAAATCATGGAGAAAAAGGAAACTATTTTCATTGAGATTTTCTGTGGTTTTTATCTTACTAGGCAGATCATAAGCCTTGTTGCAACCTTTCCTTTGATGTTTTCATTTGGATGAAAGAACGCGTTATCAATCATTTCAACGTAGCAGCAAACACCACATCACTGCCGAAGGCCCGTTTAGCAGAGTTAAGGCATTGGGGTTGATCTATTGCTAGTAATGGAGCCAAATCTTTGCAAGAGAATGTTCAGCGGAGCAAGGAGGTGAAGCTTCTGCCAAGGCACCTCCCCCTGGAAAATGCTTTCCTGATAATATTTTCATCTGAATAGAGCTTCAAGCACAAGAAGGTTGCGACTTAAATATTGCATTTCAGAAAGTTTGTGAGCCTTGGTATATTTAATGTTCAGTTAGTTTTTCAAAAATCAACATTAATACACAGCAATCTTGTGATGGTTTTGGAATACCTCGCGGATTACCGATGTAGGATTCTGGTTCCTTGCGTATGCCAGATTTGTCAACGTACATTGACATCTGTCATCTAACTGGATCCCATATTGGTTTCATAATGACAGAGTAACCAGAATATAGTGTGTTTTGGCAAAATCACCTTTGCAAAATATCAGATTCAGAGCATCATGACTGTATGCTAGAGTCAAGGAGACAATGCTGAGAATCAGCAACTGATGTTGGAGGATATTAGGGGCCAAATGTTGTGTGTTCTCCAGCAAATTCTTTTGGTATCCAACAGATTCTTGCAGTGTCCAACATATGTTTGAGTCCTTGTCTTAGACTGTGCACTGTGAAGTGGTGCTGGGCATTATCAAATAATGGCAGCTATCATGCTGTGCAGGTAGTTTTGTTGAAAGTCATCGGTTGAAGGTCAGAGGTGATTTAAAGAGGCTGAAGACCTCCCTTTTGTGACACTCTATAATGTGTTTGGCTGCCCTTGCAGTGCGCTTAATCCTTGCCGGTTAAGTCATAATATACATGTTATGGATTTTAGTTTATAGGGGGTTGTTGCCCCACTGCATTTATGTCTCTGTGATATAGTGTTTCATACATGTTATGTGTGCATCTAAGAGTCGCTAGTGTGAATGTCAGATTCCAAATCTGGTTATTCACTGCTATGGCACGGCAACACCTTCACTTAACTGGTTTATTTTTAAGCCACGAAGAAACCCTGAGTGAAAAACATTCCCATTATTCACTGTTACTCATCTAAAATTCTATATGTCCATGTCAGATTCCGTGACTCATACCCTTATGCTACATCTCATAACTTCAAAAGTAGTGACCACTGTCGTGGAAAGAATGTGTGCATTTGCTATATTTTGTTTAGTCACCACTTTATCTAATGCATTTGGGATACAGTGCCGGCCTTAAATGAGTTGATAGTTGGAAATGGTTTCCAGAACAGTGTGACTCGAGCAGGAGTACCTGTTTGCTAACTGGCATATTTAGTAAGGTTTCCATAGGATTTATTTCCTGGCCAGCACCAGCATAAGCAACTTCCATACTAATTAAACACAACTGAGGAGCCTATTGTCTTCCCAGCATAAATTAAGAGAAGTATACTGTGATATTTGTCCTTTTATGGCACTACCTCTCCCTGAATTTTATGAGGATACATTGCAGTAAAGGTGATATAGAATGGCTTACATCTGACTTATGATTCACATGATGTATGCTTAGGCATTGCTCACAATTTTAGGTTTCCCTATTTCTTGCAAAGCTGGGGCCACTGAACTTTGTAAAGACGTGGGCTAAAGAAGAATTACAGACTCCTCTTTGTAGAGAATATGAAGAACTATTCTCAATTATCCTGTAGTCCTGGTAGAATGAAGGATTGATACCTGTATGGCACTAATCAGTTCCCTGGCAGACTCCAAGTCTTGTTAAGTGCCTTATCTATTCTACTCTGGCTACAGTTTGTAGCCCAATGGGTGTATTACACATAATGCCCCAAGGGCGGGGCACAACGGGCGTACGAGCCTGCTTTTTACACCCCAGGGTACTATGGTATTACAGACATTCCTGCGAACGCTTGTCAGCTTCTTCAGTAATACTAACAACAATGGTGCACGCATAGCACCAGCACTATCCTGAGAGGGCATTCTTTTTTTGCATGGGGGTGTGGTTCCATTGCCCCTTTGCCCGCACCATATTACCAACATGGGTGCAGGTTAAGATGCCGTCTGAGGTCAGCCCTCTGGAGAAGTGAAAGGGGATCCCATAGACCCTCAGACATCCCCCTTTACGTTGGTGCAGTCACTCACTGCACACGCTTGCAGGGTGATCTCTAACCCCTTTTAAAGTGCAGGCAGGTTGCCACCTGCATAGAGAAACACGGAGTGGCTTTGATGCAGCCACTCCATGTTTCACTGAATGCACTGCCCCCAGGGATGTGCGAGTTCGCATCTGCTCTGTGGGCAGTGCATTAATTGCTAAAGAGTGCACTGTTCCTGAGTGCACCCGGTGCACCTGCTTACGGGTGCGCTGTGGCGCAAACAAGGACAGTGCACCCGACATGTAACATGGGCCGGGTGCCACCCTAGAATTCTGCAATTGGACATAAATTATTTTAGAATTCTGCATTTTTCTCTCTCTTGTGTTGCTTGGTAGGTCCATTGAATTCAACTAAGGATGTTTTAATTTACTTTATATTTTCTGCTCTTGTCTCTCCTGGAGCTTTTATCTATAATATTTTTTATTATTTTGTTCTTCAGGATAAGTGTTTGCCATAATTATCTGAAGCTATGGATGCGTCATCAAGCACTGCTACAGGTTTGTTCGGCAGGGCTGGATTTTCTTCTGGAAAACTGAGTCTGAAGATGTAGGCATTTGTTCACTTCTGTGTCCAGTGCCCACCTAGATAGGCCCCTTGAAAGTCTCATAAAGAGACTATCAATTTACCTTTTCACATACACTAACTTTGCTCCACAGACTCCTACGATTGGTCCCACTTCAAAACCAGACTGGCTGGATTGGGCATCGGGCGTTTCCCCAGGGAGGTTGGTAGGGTGGTTTTGCAGTTGTTGTTGCGGTTTTGTTACTGGGGGTTGGTTTGGCAGAGGTGCTGCAATATTGTCTCCTAGTAACAAAAGCAGCAAGCAAACAACTAAAGTCTCCCGGGCCATGCTGTGTTTCCCCAGGGGATGGTCCAAGACAATTTCCAGGGTTGCTTTGGGTTCCCAGTCCTGCCCTGCTCCGCTTACGTTCTTTAGTGACACTTTAACCTAAGTTGTTTTCTCTACTTATTACTATTCAAATTATTGACATTTCTAATTAACATCTTACCATTTGTATATGCCTGATTTGATCTTAGAAATCCTTGCATGTAATGGCTATCCTTCCGCTTTTTTTGTTTGCTTTTGGAATAGTATGTCTTGTACTTTACCTGAGTCAGTCTACGGTGAAACACTGCTTCTGTTTGAGAGACTTTTGTTTGCTCCTTTGCGCTCCTCACTCATCAGAACATTGCGGGAGCTTTGCACCAGCCCACATCAAAGTCACTGCCTTAGATTCTTCAGTCTTGGAAACTCTTTATTTCATTGCATGACATGCGCATTCTCCAGCACTCTATGTTCTATAGGACATAATCACATAACTAATAGTAATGGTTATTAATGTTGTCATTATTATTATGATTATTCTTATTAGTGGTAGTAGGGGTAGTAGAAGTGATAATGGTATTAGGAGCAGCAGCAGCTGCAGTATTAATATTATACAGCCGCGGTCGGTAGTAGGAGTAACTGCAGGGCGGTGACGTGGGGAGGGGGAGGGGCAGCGTGGGGGGTAGTAAACTATGGATCCCGGAGGTTTACAGGTAAGTTAACATATAAATTAATAATGATGATTTGCACTATGATGTGCACGCAACGAAATTCGTTTTATTAATTTATATGTTAACTTACCTGTAAACCTCCGGGATCCATAGTTTACTACCCCCCACCCTGCCCCTCCCCCTCCCCACGTCACCGCCCTGCAGTTACTCCTACTACCGACCGCGGCTGCTATTATAGCCTTTCAGCCCGCCGTAGCAGGCTATACCGGCTATAAAAAGGCCCGCTCCAGCGTTAAAGTCTTTAACAAGCGACCGGGCTTTTAGTAGCCGGTATAGCCCTGCTACAAAGGGCTATAAGGCTATTAGAACATTCTACCACTAGAGGGCAGAATGTTCTAACAAATAAAACAAAGGCCTCTCGAGGCTCGAGGGGATCTAAATTCCCTCGAGCTCCGAGAGGCCTTTGCAAAACATTGGAATGTTGCTCTGCGGGCCTTTACCAGCCCGTAGACGCAGGGAGCTCTCCATTGTCTTCAATGGAGCTCCCAACATTCCAATGTTCTAGTAATAATTATAACTATGCCCAAACATTAAAATCCACATTCTATGATTCTACACAGCCATAACAAATATGGGCATATGTTGTGGGTCTTTTAGTGGGTATTTGGACAGAATATCTAAAACACAACTATCGTGGGACAAAATATTGTGTTAAAAAGATTGAGGACAATAATATTGTGAAGGTAAGTTTCTATAGGTAAGTAAAGTTTTACGATATGTAACTTGGCAATATATATATATATCTCCAAGGTACGTACATGTGGAATTAAGAATAGTAACTCTATACTTACCTATTTGCACTTACCTTCTCAACATTTTAGTCCTCAATATTTTTGCCACAATATTCTGTCCACGAGATATTTGTGTTTTTTATATTCTCTCAGTGATCCCATGGATTAGCCTTCCTGGACCTGCTTTGAACATTGATGGTTTACATGTTTACATATTTGTATGTATGTGGGCATGATATTTGCAGGAAATTGAGTTATTAGTTGGGAAGGATGTGATTCCTTCATAAGTAATGTCAGCAATAGCCTTTTTACTGGGAGCCAAGTACCCTAATGTAGCACTTCACTCTGTCAGAGTAAAAAATAAAAGCAGTCTTAGGCCTACTCGGGGGAGAAAGTGTGGGTTAGAAATCCCAATTCACTGGCATGCTACAACAACACTCAACAAATTATTGTCCAGTACGTGCTAAGTGTTTTTGAGTTAGATGACAGAACCTTTGATGACACTCTCATATCCTAATAAACCCTGGTGGGTCCTAAACCCTATAATGACAATACCCCCACCTATATTAGTTGCAATATTACTTTATAAGGGTCTCAGTATTTAAAAGGCAGGCTTACTGGCTTTGTTATTGCATCACCACATCAATAACAATAAATACAGTTATAATTCGTCAATGTAGTACCACTGGAATTAATGGGAACAATACTGGTAACAAAGAGCATTCATTATAAGTGTAAACATTGCACTGTTTACACTCTGTACTGTCAATAACGCATTTTCAAATTAAAAACGTGCCACAGTCTTTCTTCAAACTTAAATGCCACAAAATGCAGCCATAGAACCATCCACATGGGGTCGCTTTACTCCAGAGCCAATAAGCAAAGTTGCAACTCTAGAAGTGCTTTAAAACAAGGCAAACTTTTCCTAGGGTAATGCATTTAACCTCCCAAGAGATGCTGGGTGAGTTTCCTAGGGACATTTCTGGACGGTTGCTGCTCAGCCTGCAGCCCCCCCAACACTAAAACATTCTTTAGAAACATTGGTGGTGCCCCTGCGCATTTTGGCATTTTCGTTGCCAACCAGGGGTGGAGAGTGGGCGAAGGGAGAGGATGGAGCCTTGCGGCTAGAGCTGCTGACTTTGGAGCTGGGGAACTGGGTTCGAGCCTTGGCGCTGGCTCAGCATCCTGTGATTCTGGGCAAATCACGTAATCGCCCCGTGCCTACCGAAAATGAATGTGTCCTTGTGTAACGTAACCGGTGCTTATGTAAAGCGCTCCAATACTTTTGGGCGAGTTTGCGCTGTATAAATCGGCAAAAAAAAAAAAGTAATATATATATATATATATATATATTCATATGTCCCTCACCAACCATCAATTCAAATGACATTTTTTGAGTATGCAATATGAAAACCTTATTCAACATGTCTCTGTTTTTTTATCACTTAATATTTTGACATTTCTACTGATGCCAGCATGAAGGTGAACCCATGAAATGCTTGTGTGTGTTCACATCAATTCGTAATCATGTCAGGTGAACAAACATAATTATACTTATATTATAAACATTCGCACCTGACATAGATATAGGGTTCTGTGTCTTTTTGTGGTCGCTCGCTTTCATTCCCACCTCTTTGGCAATTTGGATCAGATCTTGCGGGGATAGAGAGGGGAGGGCTGTAAAGAGTCAATACCGATCCAGGTGACAAGATGCGGGCATGGTTACATTAGGTTTCACCGGTCATGCTGACAAGTGTGAAACGGAGTGTCCCGCATTCTGTTAAGAAGCAAAAGGTTGTTATTTCACGTACTATTTAAATCTGTGGCTAGTATTTTACTCACAGACCTATTCAGCAGATGTACAAAACAACACCATGACAAAACTAGGTTTAAAAGCGGTTTACCGTTACAAAATAAAAATAGTTTATCGGGAGCAGGCGCACTAACCCTCTGAGTTATATTTTCGCCCAGCCTTGTGGCTCTGAAGGGGCCCTAGGTCTGAGCCAGCGTCACCGCTTACAAGGCATACCTAACATATAAGGAATTATGGCCCAGACCTATCTACGCCTAGAACTATCCTACAGTGAAATTAGGAGATATCCTATTAGCTAGCCCCACTCTAAAGCTGGCAGTGATAGGGCCGTATGAATCAATGGCGCCAAGGTCCCTGAAAGAGAACAGATCCCCCTAGGGCCACCAGTGCTGGAAGTCACTGTGCCTTTTATCCTGGTCAGAGGCTACCCTTGGTCCTAGAGGTCTATCAGATGTCAGTCTGGGGGCGTAGCGTCATCATGGGCAGCCCAATCCTCAAGACATGGTCTTTTGTAAAGAGAGGAAGGGAGAGTTCCGTGCATTGGGCGCATGGGCATGCACTGCTTCTCCTGAATGACTCTTTCTTCCCTCCTTGCCAATGGGCACACCCCTGAGTTAGGGATGCTGCAGGGGCTAGGGTGCAGGTATCCCGGGAAGCCTGCCGAGAGAAGGAACACAGAGAGTCAGTGATATCCTGCTCCTGATACCCCATACCTAATGTGGGTTTATCCCAGAGGGCTGAGTGAGTGAGTTCATGAGAGTCCCTGCATGAGTGGTTGTATGATACAAGGCCACTTTCTTGAAAGTTTTGGGAGGGGGAACCATGACAGTAAAGATCCTTTTACCGCTCCCAGTTGCAGCATGCGCCCGTAGATGGTAACGCCCTTTAGAGAGGAATTTGGCCACACAGTTTTTATGTCTTTGGTTCTTTCCAAGGGGGACATTGATAGGACCCAGTTGCTGGAGTGTTATAGAGCAATGTGGAAGCACTTGTTTGAGGTGAGGGCAGATGGGGGAAGTCCTCCCCTGAACACACTCACTCCTAGGAGCGTGAGTCCATGCAGCAGGTTGTGCGACTCTTGGACCTGCTGGAAGGACAAGAAATGATGCCCAGCTCTCTAGCTCTCAGTCCACAGAAGGGACGGGTACAGCGATGCTCACTTCACACACAGCCTACTAGGGCATGCTACATTTATTAAAACAGCAGCTAAGGCGTTATGACCAGCTCGTTTTTGTCCTCTCTACTGAGCCTCTCAGTATCTGCCATTATCCTTTTACTTACATAAACTATAAACACACAAAGCATCCTTACAGATTTTGGAATTTGTAAAGCAAATATGTTCCCTGGGAACCGCTTCTTGGTACAGTAGACAGTAATTCGAGAGAAGTATTTTGAAAAGGAATGTTTACAAGGCTTTACTGGAGTGCTTGATGGAAGATTGTCGGTGGATGTCTAGGGATAGGGCGTTCCAAGATTTTGGCACTGCGATTAAGAAGGCTCCGTTGTAAAATTTAAGGGTACAGTATTTGGGGATCACCAAAAGGGATTGGTTGGCCAGTCTGAGTGTTCTTCGAGTTTTGTGCCAGGTGAATCTTGTGACCATAAAATCAGGTGATGTGATTATGAGTGCATCATTTTGTGTCAATGATCATGGCTTTACAGATTACTCAAGAATGAACTAAAAACCAGTGCAGTTTTCTTCTAGCATTGGAAACCTAGTCTGGTTTGTTTTAGGCCATACATAACCCTGATTGCTGTATTCTGAACACTATTTGACTGATTCAATAAGTATTTTGAAGTGGCCAAGAGAATGGCATTTCCATAATCCAATCAAAATGCAATCAATGATGGTGTTTATGGCTGGGTTCTAATCTAAGGGTCAGTATAGGGAACGACTTGTCTAAGGGCCTGACCTAGAGAGTTGCCAACAGGTAACAAAGTCACAATGGGGCACAGAGGACATCTGTCCCATTTATGCTTGTGTAGCCCATCCGCCAAACTCAGAATCAGGCACTAAATGTTTTCAGAAGAAAGAAACAAGACTGTGCAACCATGGTTACATGAGTCTGAAGGCTGGGTGCAGATGAAACTGGGTGACAAGAGGGCCATGATTCTTCATTGTAAGCAGGATTGCTATCACTGTTAATCAAAAGCAGCTCAGCCTTGCATGATCGCGGAAAAAGAGGTTTATAAACGGAGAGGATGCCCCAGGAAATGTATAAAAAATGGGGATGTTGGAACGCCTTCATGGGGGAAATATACACCTCTCCATCTGAAGATATTGCGATGAGAAGAACTGGGCTTGGTGACCCCTCAATTCCTTAATGTCTGTATAACAAATTGTTAAGATACTGAATTATATGAATCGCAAATCACAATGTGATATTGTAATGATGACTCTTTGCTTTATCTTTAATAAAAACAGTTATTAAAAAAATAATTAAAAAAAAATAAAGCAGCTCAGCCTTACCTGGATTTAGCTTTGGAAAGTTATTTGACATCCGCCACCTTATCACAGATAGGCTGCTGAAGAGTGAAGGTGCTTCTGGGGACCATTGACAGCACTTGGAAAGATGCGTAAGATGAGCTGTGTCTTATCTGCATATATATAAAAGGTGATGGAAGAAAGTGAGCCAATGGCCATAAGTATATATTGAACAAAAGTCGCGAAAGTACTGAGCCTTTAGGAACTCTGGATTTAAGGTCTTTAGAGGTAGATATGTTCTTTGTTGTCTGTAAGATCGAAAGGATTTAAGCAAGACAGGAGGAGTACATGTGACGCCAGCGTCAGATAACTTCGGAAGTAAGCTGTAATCATCAATTATCGTCGCTATAAAAAACTTTTGGGGTTTCAATTTGAGAAACATTTTAAATGACTGCGACTCCAGACTGCTGGCAGGATCACTAAGGTTTTGTCAGCTCCAATGACGTGAATCATTACCTTGCTTAATGCAGTGTTATAACATATCTCATTTGTTTCTAAAACTGCAAAGTATGATTGTGAAGGATTAACCATGCCAACCTGGCACATACAACACATGATACACCACAGTGTTTCACGCATAAGCATTTTACTTTTCACACAGGGAATAATTCTAGACCCCAAAGAAAGTTATGTCATTGAAAATTACACAATTTACCTAAAACAAGGAATTCACACAATTTCTTGAATTTACGATAATCATTCAATAGCACCCCAGGAACTATGGGGAAGATGTATGACATCGCATGTTTGCAATTTCCTAATAGCGACCTTTAGCAATTCGCTATTAGGAAATTGCAAACTGCGATGTACAACAGTGTGTTTGACACTGTTAGTGATTCGCAGTGGCTTGCAAATGGACCTGCCTCATCAATATATTCATTTATTTATTTATTTATTTATAAAGTTTTATATAGCGCAAACCAGATCCCAAAGGATATCAGAGCGCTTTACAATCGAACTAGAACTAGAAGGACAATAATGTAAACAACATCAAATTAGAAACCCAAGTGATCATACGGTACATGAAGATTCCAAATGGAAGTTATGTTAAACAATAGTACAGGGTAACTTAAGTGGGACACAGTATGACAAAAAAAGTGTAATAGAAAATGTTGAAACAAAGGAAGTAGGAGGAATGACAGCGGGCCAGAAGCCAAGCCCAATTACTGAAGGAGTTTATTCATCAGGAATCTTTTGACTTCCAGTTTGAACACCGTTGTTCTGGAGATTCTGCGTATTTCTGGTGGAAGAGAGTTCCATATCTTTGGAGCCGCGCCAGAGAAGGCCCTGTGACAGGATCTCTTTTTGTTAAGGATAAGTGCTTTCAAGAGTAAGGTAGTGGCGCTTCTAGAGGCTCTTACACCGCAGGATAGTTCAAGTTTTTGTGCCAGGTACCTGGGCGTATTGAAGTGGATGGCTTTATGCGTCATAGTGGCAATGAGGCAGGTGGCAATTTGCGGCCCACTGGGAATAGGCTGCACTCACACTGTTGGTGGCCTGCTGAGGTCAGCAGACCACCATGTCTGTAATTGCCTTTTACATAAAGCAATATTTTTTTTTTTGTAATTCAGCCCCTTTTCCTGAAAGGAAAAAGGGATACATTTCTAAGCTAAAATTGAAAAGCTACCTTTTCATTTTGAAAAAGTAGGCAGTGAACCGTGGGACAACTGCCTGCTCTTAAAAAATGTTGGCGCCCACATTCCCCAAAGGGAAGGGGTCCCTTGCGGACCCCTTCCTTTTTGCGTATGGGTTGCCACCAACTTTAAGTTTGTGGTAACTGTGAATGTTTTTTGACTGCATTCCTGGTCGCAAAACATTCATACATACCAGTGCTATACGGTATTAGGAAGGGACGCTCTAAACATGCCCCTTCCTAATACCGAATCGCAAAACCGAAATACGATTCGGTAGAAAATTACCAAGTCACATTTTGCCTTCTGTACATGAAAAAGTGCATTTTACTGGTCGCAAACGCCCCATTGACTGGAAAAATGCTTGGTACGTCTGGCCCTTTAAGAGTTTAGTTGTGATTTGCGAATATGTACTTTGATAATGGGGTTTTTTAGTGACTAAAGGGGCACATGTCCCGTTTCATGTGTCGATGTTCATTGGACTACAGATGCATGTTTTACTAGATTTTATTGATTTATGTTTTACTCAACCTTTTAATTATGTGTGTCTTATGTTATTTGTGCAAAGCCCTGCAAACGTGAATCAAAACTTACAAATGGTCGTTGAAAATGTTTGCTTTCTACTTGTCCGTGCAGTTTACGAGCCTTCAGTTTATTTTAATGGTTTTGATATCGCAAATATTTGGAAACAACCTTCTGGAAATTGTTGAATCCTTTTTAAGCAGCCTCATGAGGAATGTTGAGCGACGAAACGACCCGGCACTAGGTGGCGATAGCTCCACAGCGAGCTCTTGTTTCGACCTCTAGAACGCAGATCATCTTAAAAGATCAGACAAGTGCAAACGAGGAAGTCAGAGAGCTTCAACTTACTACAAAGATAACTTATGAAGACATGCGGCTGGGTGTGTCAAGTCATACAGTCAACTAAACACTGTTCCCAACACGATCCTCTGTTTTTCGGCTAGGTATGCGCTTCATAAATGCCACTTAAAATCATACATGCATGACCCCAGAGAAGATTTTAAATATTTTAAATATATATTTTGTATTCTAAGTAGTAGTGTAGCCAGTGTGTCATGGGCCCTGATGCAAGGGATGAAATTCCCCACCCCCAGCTGCTGCTTGAATTATAAAATACAGCAAGTATCAGGGGTCAGTGGGCCTCTCTCTGGACCCCGGTGTCACTCACCTGCTGCACCAAAGGAAGCCACGCACCTGGTGCTAACAGAATCAGCATAGATTTTAAAGATATCTCAGCAAGGTTAGATATTTTTCATTGGCAAAAGGAATCAGAAAGAAGGACATTTACGGACTTTAGTGAAGCAAAATATATACCAAACATTATCCGATAGTGGATCAAACAATGGCTTACACTGATTTTAAACTACATGCATTGCACTCCTGAAAAGAAAGATACCTTATGCATTCCTTAAAGATCCTATAATTACATATCACACTTTATAATACTCTAGGGTTTTAGGTCTGCCTTTAGTAAGCGAGAGGGTTGATCCCGGCTGAGCAAGAACATGATTTGGTCTTTCTCCAGATCAGTACTTAATTTGTAAAAAACATAAACGCTAGGAGCCTTGTCGGGAGAACACTGCAACTTGCACCACCCATTGCCAATGTCAGCGCTACCAATGACAATTCTGAGTTTTTATACATTAAAAATTACTCATACCTGCTGCCCAAGCTATTCTTTTATGCGTTGGGTGGCAGGTAGTCATTTTTAATGTATATGAAATTATTAAACAACTGTTGTTGTCTTCATCACAAAATTAGGCAAACAGCACCACCATGTGGCAGACTGTCATAAGTGCCGGTGTTGACAAGTAAGTGCTGATGCTAAGCACGGAAGCCACCGGCTCAAATTAAGCACTGCTTCAGATTACCTTGCAGTTATGCTGCATGAAGTGGGAATCCATATTTTCAAAGGCTCTGCCTGTAGTAGTGGATTTGCCTATTCTGAAACTATGTTAAAGTCACACACAAAAAACAACCAAGTGCAATTGCAATTTTAGTTATATGCAATTGCCAGCCTCTAACTTTCTTTTAATAAAATTGACACCTATTGTGGCAAACCAGGGATTCTACTAATGTCCACATTATGAGTCTGCCTGACCGGTATCCCCAAGGGAGGATACCACTCTACCAGACTACAAGTTTCCTGGTGTCGCCAGGCACGCAATTATCCAGATATCCCATCAAAGCGGTAGGTGCTGGGGCTAACTGATGCACCTGCCCCCTGATCGCCTGCCCTCCAGACACTATTGCCTCCTGCACCACAGCTGAAAGAAAAGGCCGGCTTTACCACACAAGAAGGTGGTCAATGTGTGCAGATTTAGGGCTGTTATTTTCCCTGAAAGGGGAAAACACACAGAATTGGACATGGTATTCCTACAGCAGTGAGGTTTTCTCCATTTCTGACTGAAAATAAAAGGGGTGCGGGATTACCAGCCAGAAATGGAGAGTCCAGCCCTCTCTCCCTCACCCATATACGCGAACTTATAGTGGGAGCCCCAATTAATTAAGCTATGGATTGATGCTCCTGCTTCCTTTTATGCAGAGCTTCCACCTGATCTTGATCATTCAAGATGAGACTGCAAATTAACACTCTTGATAGACAGCTTCATCCTGCTTGGCACTTACGACACTTCAGACTAATTCAGGAGTCCAGTTCTACTCGGGCAGGCTTAGCGAGCAGCATGAAGGCTTATACAGAATGTCCCAATTTTGGCTTCTGTACATAGAGAAGTGCTAGCTAACAAAGTCTTCGATGATGTATTCGGGATTACCACTATATTTTCAACTAAAAAGGCAAATTTGGAGTCATTAAAATTTTTTAAAATAAATCTGATAAACCCCAAAAAGACATATATTATCAAGAAGAATTGTGCCACTGTGTATTACTTGAAAATCAAGAATCAAAAATTCTGAAAACCTGATTATGGAAGCATTTCATAAAAATCAAATCCCAAAAATAGATTCACATATTAACATGGGGGAACCCAGTCAGTTCGAACTTACAGGGAACAATATTTAGTTTCCCATCTGAACAGTCTGTCATACCATCCAAAGCACTTGGGGCGTATGGTTGTGCTGGGATCTTCCTGCAGCAACTTCCTAGAAGGTTGTCCATGAGCCTATCTAAAGGTTTGGGTCCAACTGGCCCCTGGAGATAATACCCATGGCTTGGGAAGACTCCGTAATGGTTCCTGTAAGAAAGGTGAGCAGATGTACCAAGCAGCTATTACCTTCTGGCCATGGTACATCCTATAGATAAAGTTTTGCTAAGACTGTACTTATTGCCTTAAAGGACACGGCAGCTGTTAGTCACATATTTCCTCCTACCTACACTTAGAGGGTTCCAGTGGCCCATCTTAATTTAGTATTTACAATTGTTTTTTAAGCTATGCAAGTTTGGAGTCCCATCTATCGTTTTGCAGAGTATAGTATTACTGTACTGTCCTACACAGGCATCAGCCGGTTTGTGGAGAGGACATAATCATACTCACCACCAGGAGAGTTAAAAATGATAAATGTTTTGTTTGGCCTTTCATTTAATTTGTTGATCTTGCTCTTAATGGTTCTCTCCTGAAGGTAAAAAGAGTTTATTCTAAGGCTGCCAGTCCTTGCTTACGGGCCCTCTTTTACATCGACGACTTGCTGTTCGTAACAGTATCTCAGAGGGTTTGCAACACCTGCTAAAAGTTTGTGAGAGTACTGCAATCTCACCACAACCAATATGATGATGTTTGTTATGTCCAACTAAAGTTTTGTTTGGAGTTATAAAAGGTTACAGCTTGAAATTGTGACTAATATAAATACTTGGTTATCTTATTTGAAGGAAAACTGACATGAAGTTATTTACTAAATGTAAACAGGCGCCTAGCTAAGTTTGCTTTTAATGGCTTAATACAATACAGTTCTATTGCTAATTAACTTGTACAGCCTGATCTGATCATAAATAAATTAGGGGTGGATTTGAAGCGAGCATCTAGCGCTGCGCCTCTAGAAACGTGAAACACGGTCTAGCACAAACCCAAGTAAGCTACATTCTTCATACCTAATTCTATTGCTAACCTGCCAATATTTGATTAAAAAACACCACATACAGTTAAAACTTCCTTATTAATAGTTCAAAATCTGATATTTCCATAATTGTAAATGAAAATAAACCATTCTCATACATATACTCTAATAAAAACCTAGAGGTTGTACTTATGTATGTATACGAGCAGCAACAAAGAAGGAAGATGGCTGCGGCGTCTAGGATGTTCTACAATGTTTCATGATCTGATTCTAATTCAGTGCTCTTTTGCTGCTGCTGTGTATGAGTGTGTAGGAAACTGACTCTTCATATAGTAGACCAAAAGCAGGTATACTGTGCAGAGAGTCCAGGTATCCCCCTATAAGTGGACAGGGGCTTGCTCTAGCAATCCCAATGTGCTCTTCAAGAGGGTAGTGTGGTTGAGCAGCATTAGGCTTAACAGAGAGGAGTGTTAGATATCTGCAAATATACACACGCTCAATATGCGCACGACTCAGTAAGGAGATTCACACCAATTAATAGAAAAAGAACACATATCTTTATATATATTTAGACACCAAAATCATCATAATCAGGTAAGTACCTTTCGAGCTATGAATTTTTACAGTTTTTAAAAATGGACGCACTGAAATTTCTGAAGCGGTAATGTTATCCTATGGAGGAAAGACATACACTACATACAGGTACTTCACATCGACTTACGGGACCAATCTCCAGAACTTAAGCTAATTATTGGGCAAGGTCCAAGGTAGCACCAACAGGTCACCTTGGGAAGCATTGGGGCGGCCGGTTGCAGAGATGCTTTTCAGCGTCGGGTGACCAATGTTATCCTTTGTGTGTTAAACTAAAGTGGAGTGGTTTTACTATCAAATGGAGGAGGTACCTCCCTGATGAAGGGCCAGTCCCGAAATGCATTGGGATACCTGAGCATTTAGGAAAATGTATGTTATAGTGTGATGGATTAACACTATAAAATTGATCATTCCAATGCCAATATATAGAAACAAGAACTGATTACATTGATGATGTCTATTGATTGCCATTTACAAGAACATTGATTTATAGTCATCCTGATAAGGCTGCAAGTTAATCGTTTCCATGGAGTGGAGTGCATAGTGGGGACAACACTCCCTTGCTGGGTAACGCATCATACTTCATTTGATTTGTCGCTTTGGATCAGCAGGCGATACCCACATACACCCTACAGTCTTAACCAAGTGAACACTTACTAGTTATCTCTGAATATCCTCAGGAATACAACAGTTTTTCAGTTTCAGTACATCCTATGGGGACAAACAAGTACTGCACGCAGGCACTTCACGGCAGCTTATGGGACCAATTTTCTGGACTTAAGGCGAGTATGGGTTAAGGTTCAAGGCCACACCAACAGGTCACCTCGGGAGGCTCTGTGGCATCTGGGTGCAGAGGTGTGTTTCAGCATCAGGTGCCCAATGTTATCCTATGGGGGAAAACATGGGCTGATTTCGGGCACTTTACGGCAGCTTATAGGACCAATCTCCTGGACTTAAGGTGAGTATGGGGCAAGGTCCAAGGCCACACCAACAGGTCACCTTGGCGGTCACGACTGTTTGCAGTGATGAAGCTGCCGCTTCAGTAGAAAATCTACTTGAGCGGCAGCGAAGAAGCAGAACCCTCTGTTCATGTTGATTTTGCAGCACGGAACAAGCTCCTGGTGCTAAAAATCAGCGTAGCATGCTGATTCCGCACGCTCGCAGGACTCCACAGAATCTCACAGAGTTTTCAGGTAACTCCACAGATCACTCCGCGAATTGCACCCACCCCTAATATAAATCCAAGGCAATTCCTTTTCTCTTACATGGCCCTGTTTATGAGCTCATAATAAGTTGGTCTAGGTATATCTCATATAAGACCCCCCTTCATAGATGGTTTAAGACTGAGAAAGACCAGATTATATTTTATTGAACGTTTCCTCTTAGGCTCTGATTATGAGTCAGATGGAGCAGAATTACTGTATGGTATTCCACTCGTACTGATCCAGAGTGGGCCGGTGTTTCTGCACCCAGTTTTTACGAGTGTGGGGAACCAACCCCAATTTGATGTAGAACCATTATCTGAATGTTACGTTTATAATCCAAAAGCATAGAATTCCTGACGTTACAAGTTATGGCCAGTTACACAAACTAGTGAATCAGAATTCACAATGGTCTTGTTGTCAGGCTCATGCTTCATGAATAACAGCAACCAATTGGCTGACAAACAGCATCAGAATTCCAGCACATATATAGTAATAGTGATGGGTTAAGGTGTAAATGTTCCTATAATGAAGAAAGCGAGCTCACATTTTGAAAAAGTATTTTATACCGTCCAATATCTTTCTAAAATCAATTGGAAGGGAGCCTTACCTGCATATGTGGGGCACTTGGCTCTTCTTCAGTATTTTACCAAGTATTCCAGCCCTCCTGTCAAAGATGTATATGTGACCCTATCAGTTGTTAAGAAACAGATTCTGGAAATTACACAGTGTCTTTAGGTGTCTGCAGGCTTCTCTTCTTAAAGTGGTGTTGTCTTACTGTACTCCTGTGCTCACAGAAGTAGTCCGCACAGGGGTTCGAGCCCCCCCTTAAGTCTGTGGTGCCAGGCAGTGCACAGGTGTTTGATGGAGGGTGTATGTATTTAAATCATGTGCAGATTGTATTGCAGTGTCCTGTATAGTAGGTCTGTGGGTATTTCAAGCCAAGTGCTGACATTGTTAATGTTTGTTTGCCTAAATGAGGATCACGTTATTAAATCAGGAAGTTTGCGGATGTGTACTATGTTGTGTATTTGTGCAGCTACCCAGAGTTAACCAGTGACTGAAGTGGACAGAGAGGGAGACAGTGTGTGCTGTGTGCGCGTTTTGGTCTGTGTGTATGTAAAATTCCCTGGTGAAATCCGACTGACCTCTCACAATACCTGACTGAAATCACCTGTAGCCGACTATTTATCAGAAAATACGTTTATTGGGGGGGGGGGGGGTTACACCCCAAACTCCACCCTTGAAGATACGCCCCTGAGTATCTGCTCCACCTGTGAACCAGTGTAGCCTGTATGGCTGTCCAAAGCTTGCGATTGGCAGCCAGGTGCCTGGAGCCCTTTCAGTGACTCGTTTAGTGGAAGGCGAGTCTGTGTGATTAACAACTGCATCTGGAGTATGGAAGGATGCAGAAATGTTTCAGAAAAGACTTGTTCACATGTCGCTGCCAAAATGATGAACTCAGTAAGTGTAGTGCAAAGCACGTGAGCAGTGGCGGCCTGGGAAATCTCACGAGGAGTGCACTAATTATAGGGAAGAGCCGGGAGTCAACAACACAAGCAGTGTTACACACCAAAACCGGCCCCCACCCGTGCGGCGCACCGGGGGATTGCCCGGTGCCGGCCAGTCCGGCCCTGACCTTTACATTTCCAGACCTCAGGGTGCTGATTTTTACACCTCAGGCTTTCACTGACCTGTCGCAGACTAGCCGCCTGGTTGCAGGTGATACAAATCAGTGGAGCTGGCTGTCCACGAGCTTTCCCACTCACAGCCATTATTGGAAAGAGTGCGGGCGAACTTAGTGAAGTGGTGTCCATGTTTTGAGCCACTCTCATGCAACTGAAGGTGTTTGACTGCTGCTTACAAAGGCGACGTGTAGGACATCCCACTTTGATTTGAAATAATATTTTCCTCTGGTAACCACTGCGCGCTACTGTGTAAAGAAAATGTTGATATTTGAGCGCACTTGCAGGAAATAAAAATACCACTGGGGCTTCAAAGTAAGAGATATTGCTATAAAATGCTACATCTCCAATAGTGCATTTCTTAAACCAAAGTTGTCAGAAGAGTGGAGCCACACTCACCCTTTGTTATGTTTTTTATCTTTCCAGCGCCAAGAAGCCCTCGGGCGTACGTGCGCTTTATAAATTTTTAATAACATAACATAACAAAGAATGCCTTGTGCACGGGTGTGGATGCCCGGATTTTAAAGCTTTGTGATGTCTTCAAGTTCCTATATGACTAGTTGCTGCAAATTTGTAGATGTTAAGCAAATCTTCACATGTGCTGGCCTTTCAGTGAACAGTTACAGATGTGTGTCCAGTCTTTGCAGAAATAAAGCCTCTCTGCATAGTTACAGGGGTTCCAACCCCAGGCTACCTGCCTGTCTCCAATGCCTGTAAGGCCTGTATGAAATGACCTGCCTTGGATAAACTGTCTTCCTGAAGGCCAGAGTTTGCATCGGGCTGGCAGAACACTTTTCTTTCTGATTCCACTAGGAGTTTCAATTGTTATAAACCAGAGATCACATTTTTGTGGCAAATGTTCTGCCTTCTTCGATTGTGATTCCGGAGGAGCGGGGAATCGGCAGGTGCATTTATAACTTGCATCCTATAACACTGATGGAAAGCTAGACTTCAGCTACCCACGCCCTATGCACATGCCAAAATAAACCTATTTTTGCACCACTCATTTGCACCAACTATAGTGATTATATATTTTGGAGCAGAACACCCCAGATGTCATTGGGTTATCCCAAATCAAAAATGATGGAAGGAATGTCAAATTCTCAGACTCCTTCCATGTCTCACCTAAAGCTATGGGCCTTGCCCAGCCATCTCAATAACAAAGAGGTTCTTAAAATGTACCTGTAAACAGCTGCCAACCCCAATGCTGGAGTTGATAAATGAGACAGTGAGCACTAGGTCTACCTAGGAAAGCCACTTCTGGCTCACAATATTACATGACTGAGCTTTAGCCACCAATTGCAAAGGAATGACCTATTAAAAAAAATATGCACTTCAGCAAATCAAAAATGTAATTCAACAGCAAGATGTAGGCTTGTCTTGGTGGGATAGCGCTTTGATGGTTCACATCCTGCACCCTCAACACTCCATACATTCACTTTCCTTCTGAAACAAAAAAGTGTTTTCAGCAGAAGGATGTGTTTGAGTCTTTTCTGTAAAGAGTTGTAAATTATCTTGAAATTGTTCACTAAAAAAATAAAAGCTTAAGTATGAAAAAGTAAAATATCCCCCAAAAAGTAGTACCTTGTAGCAGACAAAACATGGTCTTGTTATATGAAATACATATATATATTCACTGAAGCATAAAAGTAGAGTTATGATTGCAAGTTGAAAACAAACTAGCACTGAAATTCACATGTTATGATTAGGACTGCAATCCATAAGTTGCACAACAGACATGCAAACCCTAACTTGTACACCAAATGCAATATCAAACTTGATCTATCAGATGAAATTACAAATGCCATAAATATTCTTAAAATTGAGACTAAATATCATATCACCCGTAACTTTGCAAAATACACTGTTATGAAATTAATATTATTTATTAATTGGAGTGTGTATTTTTAATTAAGTATGTTTTGCATTTCGATGTTCTTGCTTTTTTATGTAAATATTGTGATGTCATAATTATTGTATTTGTTGTGCACGTTATGGTTTCCATATCTGTTGTGCAATTTATAGATTGCGTTTCTAACCATAACTAGCCAATTTCAATAGTCAACTTGCCAGGAGTGGCCAACCCCCCCTAACTTGCAAACTTCAGTGGTCAGCCCACCACAAGTTGCATGCAGTCTGGTTCAGATGCTGGCCCTATTATTTTTTTTAACAGTAGTCAGAACCTGTGGTAGGGTTTGTGAACCCTTTCTGACTTATGGACCCTTGTTGCTACCTTCCCTGTGGTCCTCAGACCATCTTCCAGGTGTTGGATTCCCCAGCAAAATTCCAGCACAGACCCATCAAGTTCACCATGTCTTTGTGGTCCCTGGCCAGGAATCTTCCCAAGGGGTCACAGATCTTAGGGGTCGCGCCGAGAGCCACAGACCCAAACTAAACATCTGCAACCCCTGTCACAAAATCAGCATTTACATTTTTTCTTCATAAGGGGTCACTTATGACCCCCACTCCTGAGCGAGGGGTTAGGTAATGCTACCTCGCTCCCTTGTGACTGATTTCATTTTTAAGGTCGCGCCTAGGCAGTGCTTGCGCTGTCTCTGCGAAACATGCTGTATTCAGGATATGGGCTTTAAAAGCTATGCCCATTTTCAAGGACTGCCCCTGTTACATGTGGTGTTACACAGAGCTTGTGAGCACTATTTCTTTCTTTAAGCTGGAGCAGTCAAGAGCAGTGCTTGTGGTTTACAGAGCTCTGTTGTAAACAGGGCTGTACATTTTCCTCTTATGTCGCCACATTTGCTGTGCATTCAAAGTGTTTTGGCTGCAGCTGCCTCCTCCTCCCTCCTGCGCTTGAAACACACAGCCTGGCCTCATGGTCCCTGCCTTCCTAGGGCTGCTGCTGCTTCTATCCCAGAGTTTACCAAGCATTTGCAATGTATTTGCGAGATTTTGAGCTATTGGCATTGTAAATGACAATGCCTTTTATTTACATGTTTTGAAAACCTGCAAGCAGAGCGTAAACACACACTTTGTACTTATAGTTGGTGCTTACGAGAAGCAAGGCTGGCAGTAACTTCTCCTCTTTTACTGCCAGCCTTGCTTCTCTTCTCGTAAGCAAGGACTATAAGTACAAAGTGCATGTTTGCGTACCGCTTGCAGGTTTTCAAAACACATGAATGAAAGACGTTGTCATTTTCAATGCCAATAGCACAAACTTGCAAATAAGAGACTTATTGCATTGCAAATGCTTGTCTTTTTGAGGACACAGGGATCAGTTCCAGTGTTCTATAAAGCAAGCCACAGCATTTTTCCTAAAGTTGTAGCCAGCCAGTCAAATAACGTAATGTCATAAATCTCACTTCGGGCTCACAGACCCGAAATGAATGACTGGGGAAAAGCTTCCATCTTCCATTCGACTGTGAATATTTTTTTAATTTTGGACCTATAGAGCCATGTCCCTCTGATGATTATTAGTCCAGATATCTATGTAATTGAATCCTTTCAAGCGTATGCAAAAAACGAGTAAATCATCAATATCTCAAAAAAGTTGGAACAGATTCAAACCAAGCACAAGCCCTTTCCTGAGTTAGGGGCATATTATCAAGAAACGGCATTAAAATTATCGCCGCTTTAGCAGCAGAAAACTGCAGCTAAAGCGGCGATAATGTGCTTGATAATATGCCGCAGAAAATTCCCATAGAAGCCCATGTTCTGGTGTCAACATGGGCTTCTATTTGAATTCTCACGGGCATATTATCAAGCCCATCATCGCCGCTTTAGTGGCAGTTTTCTGCCGCTAAAGCGGCGATAATTTTAACGCCGTCCTTGATAATATGCCCCCAAAATTTCTACCATCACGCCAAAGGTAGCACAATCCCATTCAGCTGTTTTATCTGTATCAGAGAGCAAAGATTCCTATTGGAATGAAAATTGAAAATGTCCCTTTGTAACCCCACCCCTACTTCTTTTTTTATCCCTGCTTCACAGATCAGCACAAAACTTGCTATTCTGAACTAAAAGTGGATGAACTTTTTTATTGGAAAGTTTCGTGGAGATCTGTCTAAAACACTAGAATGACCGATCAAATAAAGTTGTTTGGGAGTGGAAATTATTTACCAGCCAACCAAAGGCGTACTGAAAAGGGGAGTTTTGTAAATGTGTTTGCAATTAGAGGTTCTCTCTCTCTCCCATTCCTGACACAGTCATGCCAGACATGGCCAGGTGGTTTGTTGCTTCAGGTTTTCTTTCCAGAGCATAATTTGCACAGTGTCTCTCGATTTCCAGGTTCATGATACCATAATACGCAGTCAATCGCATTTCAGCAATCATATACAAGCTCTCTAAAGGGGAAGAAGTGTTCACACTCAAGGGAGCGATAGAGATGGCTTACAATTTCTCTTATTGTAGTTACTGATATCCCCCTTGCGGTGGCTGTGCCGTTCCCAGCGCCTGCTTTAACCGCAGCTTCCCACATGTTGACAGAGTCAAGAGCCAACACCTGCTGATCTCATCTCTCTGCAGCTGTTTCTCTTTATGTCAATGAGCACTTTTTGTGTTTTTTCTATTTCCATCCTCTTTTCTTCCTTTTGTTTTTGGTCCCACTACCGGTCGACATTACAGCTGCGGCTCTGTCCTGGACCAGAGAAATGCAGTGCTCTCGCCGCATCCAGTCCAGTGGGGCCGTATTATTCTTATGTGTTATCCTCGTACCCGCTTGAGCCCTACCATAGAAGGACCAGTGGTACATCAGTGGTCTTTCCTATTTATGATGTGGCATGTTTTTTCTATTGAGCAATATGTAGCTTACACAACGCTGAAAATAAAACCTGACATAGAGAATGTGATCAATATACAAAGCAGTCATCACACTCTATTTTAAAAGGAAAATGAAATGTGTCAATTCAAAGTAACAGACTAGTTTAAGATGTGAATGCATAACATTATGTAGTGTTCCTGGCAAACACGCACTTCAAGCTTTCTTTTCTGTTATTTTTGGATGTCTGTGACAATGACGAATGTATGTCACAATATGGGTGGCAAAGTATCATCCTGCAATAATATCATACTCAGAATGCTGACTGCCACAATATTGTGAAAGTATGTATATACAGGTAAGTGTACATTCACTATTGTTAACTCTACATAAAGGTAACTTGAAGATGTGTATATTGTCAAGGTACAAAAATGTATAGTTAAGAATAGTAAATCAATACTTACCTGTATATACTAACCTTCAAGATATTGTGGGGCAGATTTACAATAACTGGCGCATCCCTGCATATCAGCAGGGATGCGCCAGTTATTGTGCGTCACGGCTCCGCCACCATGGATGCGCCGCATTTACAATGCGGCGCACCATGGGGCAAAAACAGACAGATGCGTGACGCATCTGTGCCGTAAAGGCAGCGCAATGCTGGAGTTGCGTCGCAAGCGCGACGCAGCTTCAGCAAGGCTCTGGGGTGCCCTATCTTAACAATGCTGCGTCAATCCTTACGCCTGCTTCAAGAAGGTGCAGGGTTTTGACGCAGCATGGGCTCAAAAGTGACTGAGTGAAATCTTGTAGATTTCACTCAGCCACTTTTGGAAGGCGTTCCTGCGACGGAACCCCCCCCCTGCGCAGCAACGCCTACTTCTGGCGTAGGGCTTTACAACGTGATGCAACTCCCAGATGCGTCACGTTGTAAATACCCTGCAGCATGGTGCTGGTTTTGCGCCGCCGCTGCGTCACAAAAGTGACGCAACGGCGGCGTAAAGGAGGCGCAAGGGGCTTGTAAATATGCCCCCGTGTATATTTTGGAAACAAAATAGTGGCAAAGCAATATTTAGCACTCGATATTCTGAGAGAACGCCTTCCTTTCTAACCCAAGGTCCCCTAACTCTAATACCAGTTTCCACAGTAAAGTGGCTAACGATTTTTGGGAGCCACTTATCAACAGTGGATGGATATTGACTTAACCACCCTAGTTTTAAAAGGAGTTTGAACGCAGAAAAGTGGTTATTAATAAACTCTGCTTCCTTAGTTAGCCCGGCATCATTCACTTTCCCATTCTACCAGAAATATCCCTCTTAAGTGGTAAGTCCTGGACAAAATACCAAAGCTAGAATTAGATTGCCCTTCTCTTCTCCATATCTAGAATAATGCCCCAGTAGACTCTTCCCTTTCGCGGTATGGTATGCAGTTTTCATATAGCACCATACCCACTAATTAGTTGGCCACTTGTTATTTCAAAAGACAAATTGACCTCTGCAGTTGTGGGTTTTCCCAATAAAGTTTCTCTTTGAAGAGAAGATCTTTTGAGGCGAGTGTGGGTGAGATGCTTTGGATGGAGATGGTTGTCCTATAAGGGTTTGCACAGGCCAGTGGTTAAGGGAGTAGTTCTTGGGATCCTTCAACATAGGATGTGTGAACATTGAGTGTCATTGTTTGCCCCTGCTGGGTAGTTGACAGTGGGAAATAGGATCTTACCTCTCCATTCCACCTAATCCAAGCCTGTTAAAGCAGTTTTCTTTGTCAAAATTTTTTTTATCAGGGGAATACTGTGCCTTGAAAGATAATGAACATTTAAACCATCCTAGACTCAAACATCTGATTGGTACCTGAGGCCAGAAAAAAAGTAAATCAATCAAATGTACGTGTATCTCTTTAATGAAAAGAGATGTAACATATACAATGGGCAATCAAATCTTTGATTATTCAAATTCAAAAATAAAAATGCAGCATTAATATTTTTAACTCTAAATTGGACAAGGATGGGGAGCTAGATGTGTCCTTTTTTTTCAGCACCAACAGGATTTCGCCCTGCTTTTGTCTGACAAACAATTGAAAGTGCAAGTAACCTGGTTATGTGGATGTGTTCAGTTAGCATGTTTGAAACTTTATTAATATGTTTTACTTACTTTTTGGCAAATTAATAGGCACCACGTGCCACTTACATGTCACTGCAGATCACTAGAATGCAAAGGAGAGGGGAAATGTGGGTTTTCGCTTAAGGATACATGGATCAGGTTTGTAATGTACAACTTGGGTTCATCACATTCCAGCCCATATTTGACATGGTTGACAGGCAGCTAAAGAAGGAACGTAGTTAATCTCTTGTAGTTCCTGATACTGAGTCATAAACAGATGGACTTGAAAGTTGTGATTTGTGTGGATTCACTGTCGGTATTAGTGCACTATGTTAGGAATTTCTGAATGAATAGAGTCCTCTTCTATCTTTTCTGAATCTGAAGCGCTCTTGTCCTGTTTTTTAGGAGCTAGACTAAGCACCACATTTAGAGCTTGAAAGGACGGCAACATTGCTATAAATTGGCAGAGTTCCCACGCTGCTAAACTCACATTTGGTCCTATCTCATTTAGAGTTGGGAGAACCACAGATTATCTGATGGTGGATTCTAAGTCAGTTTTGCTATCAGAAGCTCTTGACTTGGCAGTCCACCCACCACTGGCCTATACCTTGCACACTTGTCAAGCACTGTTTACGACCTCAGATATTTCAACATTCATGTCATGGTCTATGACATCATTGATAACATCACTGATGACAAATTAAATTACATCGTTGATGACAACACTGTGCACTGTGGGGGTGTGAATTATAGTACTTTAGGACACAAGTTATAACTATAACTGCTGAATATCAGTCCTTTTGTTCGTTAAAAATTGTATCTTTTAACTGACAATTCTTGGAATCGTTTAACTGACATGTATACCTAATTAGAACGTCCCTCTAACCTTTTGTTTTTTCAGTAAAAAAAATAAATATATATACAAATATATTTATATATATATTTCAAGTTTCTCTTTTCTCACAGTCTCCTCCAGCCTCTGAATACGGTGATAGGCGCTCGGGTGTGAAACCCGAGAATATATCAACCTGCTTCTCCTCACACTATAAAGGAAATTAATGTATTCTGTTGTTGCTGGTGAAGCGAAGTGTAGTAGTTTTGGCAGCCTGAAGCATCTCCTATTATTCAAAATGTTTCACTTTCAGATTATGATACAATTAGTAAAATTAGCAATTTATGCCTTAGGAAGCGTTTTGCTTTTACCTCAAAATGCATTGGAGAAGAATATGATGCAAAGTTATATAAGAAAATGTGGAGAATTGAGAAAAAACATAAGCATTATAACCTTAAGTTAACACTAAAAAAGGAAAAGCTGGATCTAAGAAAAGAATTGGAAACAGTGTTAATATTATTTCACAAAGAATGCCTGAGTGCATGGGGATGAGAATTTTAATTTGTTTCCTCATGTCAGATGTACACAAATAAACACATGCACTTACATACGTGCACACATGAACCCATTTTGGCTGCCAAGAGGATAGGGCCAGGGGTATGTTTTGGAGTTTCTATCAGCATTGCCTTTTTTAACTACTGAGAATTCCTGTAAGAAACCTGTCAATAGAGAATACAATAAGATTTCAGTGTTTTATACAACAAAGTGTATATTTCACCCTCATAATGCCATTGCAATTTCACAAGTAGTGTTCTTCTGCAGAAAAGTGCAACCTGTATTTCTGTATTTTCTCTATGATATTGTAAACGTCTTGTCTTACAACCCTTTCACCCTGCCTTCTATACATAATACATTGTTATGTATTAAACCTTCTTTTATTGAAAAAAATACTTCAGTAGCCAGTCTGAGGACCACCTCAATGTATCTGATTGTGGACTGTGGGCTTGAGAACTACACTTGTTGCCCATTATGGCACATCACCATGATTGTTCCACAAAGGTAATACTCCTACTCTCAAATGTTGGTTTAATGTTGCTGTATGCATTATTCCCAAGTATGCCGGGGGGCACGCAGGTATAGTATGCTTTACATTGAGTCCCTACATTTAGAGCGTCGATGGGTGCAAACATGGTGCGCTGATCTTCATATGTGCAGATTGATTTTTCCTTCCTGTGAGTAGCTGGACTGTTACTATGTTCTAATTATCCAATCTTAGGGGTCCATTAGGATGGAGGGTGGATTCCCTCCGCGGGCGGGCGGTTGCGTGCGGACATCCGCCCGTCATCGAAGCCCTGAACACCGCCGGTCCGATTAGCATAGCGGTCGTGACCGCAGCGGTGTGATTTTCCGCTGCCACTTTTCCGACGGTTGCAGTCCACCCGCTTGCCTGGCGTGTGGAGCTGGACCGCTACAATTGTGGCGCATTAGGGCCAAGCACCGCCAGCACGATTATGATGCTGATGGTCGCCAGCTTTCCGCGGCGTTGGAACCGCCATGGAAAGGCATGCGGAGAATGTCTCCGGAGGTCCATTGTGGACCCCCAATGTGTTGGGGGAGTGTATGTGTGCACTGGAGGGGTACCCATGGTACCCCCCTACATGTCCCTGTACCAGGTGGCAGGCACTGTGCACTGCCTGTCACACAGTGCAGGGACATGCAGGACATGCTTGTTTGGACATCGCGGTGGTGCTGCTGGCAGCACCGCCCGGCACAATGTTAACCGCCGTGATCCGACCGCCGCGGTCGGATTTCCACTTCGGAGCATAATAATCGGACCAGCGGTTTTCCCGCGGTCCTGGTGGGCGGTATTGTCCCGCTACATGGCGGTCGGAGTGATTTTCTGACCGCCATGCTAATAGCCCCCGTGTTTTTTATAGAATTTGCAGATGAACAGAGAAAGAGTCTGTTGAAAGACATTGAGGAAATCAAGAAAGAAATTGCAGACTTAAATAGTCCAGAAAATACTGTAAAGAATAATGAAATACCTGATAATATAATGGATAAATAACAAGTGGAACTACAAGGAAAAAAGCAAATCAAATTAACAAAAGATGAGAGCGATTATAGATATGGGAAGGTGTACACATATGCGAGGAAATCTTATGAAAATAGGAGACCTTGTGATGAGAGAAATATTACGTTGAGTGAAGCATCCAGTGCAGGGTTGAGCAGCAGTTAATCAGAGTTAGACGGACCTAACACTTCAGAACAAAATGCAGGAGAAAAGTTGTCATCTTTTTTAAGGGAACTAACAGAAACAGGTGGGAGGGGAGAAATTTTGATGAATCTGTACTATGCACACATGACTACAATCTGAATAAAAATGAATACAAAGCAATGAAAGATCTGTGTGGTGATTAGTCGATCATCATTAGACAAGCAGATAAGGGAGGAAATGTGGTGGTATTGAACCATTGTGACTATCATAGTGAAGCAATGTGCTAATTAAGAGATTTTTAGAACTATGCAAAAGTTGACATGTCTAATGGGAGAAATCCAAAGATATAACCAGAAATAAACCCAGGTTTTATATGGACAAACAACCGTTAAGAGATATGGAAATTCAATTATCTTTGGGCTGACAATGCGAAAATTTAAATCATCTAGTTTGAAGCAAAAAAACACAAGGGAGGGAAGGATTCTGCCAGGAAGACCTATAATCTCATGAATAGGGTGCCATATGGGGCACATCTTGGAATATATATATATATATATATATATATATATATATATATATATATATATATATATATGTATATATATTATCTACTGGCGGTCGCCAGTAGATAGTTATAGTTACAACCTAGTTTCGATAGGAAATCTCAAGATTCTATTTTGAATAACTTTGGCGCCGGTTGACGAATCCTCGCAAAATTTTCAAAACAAATGGGGCGCTCCGTTCAACTCCTACCCTGAAAGTCTCGGGGTGATTCGTCAAGCGGGGGCCGAGAAAAAGGGGGGGTCCCAAAACGCGTTTTCCCCATGCAGTTTTCCATAGGACCTTTAGTCGCAGCTACAGCCCGAACGGCTGAACAGAATTACGTCAAATTTGGCAGAGAGGTAGCCATAAGGTCAAGGAAGTGCCTTTTGCAGGTCTGGTGTAAATCTGTTCAGTATTTCCTGAGAAAATAGCATTTAAAAGCATATCAATGTCTATACGCGCGCACCGTGCGCGCACCCTGCCGTGCGCGAGCGCAATTCTGATTGGTTGTTAGATGTCAGTAAACATTCGAATCGGTCGAAACCAGGAAGTGTCGGCCGCCATTTTGTCTCTCGCAGTCTGAGGGGGTGAAAAAAAAAGGTGGAGAACGTGAAAAGGGGGCAGAGTGGACAATTCCTGACCCCCTAGCCTTGGTCAGGGGGTCACAGAAGGACCCCCAAGGGAGAAAAAAACAAATTATTATTTTTTTTTTTTAAATCGCGAGGTGCGCGCACCGCGCGCGCACGGCACACACTGTGAACCGTGGGTGCTCGGTGTGCGAAGCGCACCGAACGCCCACAGCGCGCGCACGGTGCGCGCACGGTGAAAAACCTGAACAAAAAATAAATAAATAAATACATAACTTAGCATTTAAAAAAACGTACAAATTCACTGAAAAAACCATAGGTTTCACACACGTTATAGTTACGAATTAGCATTTAAAAAACCTTGCAAATTCACTTAAAAAACCATAGGTTTCACATATCTTATAGTTAGCTGGACATTTCACTCGTAAAAAACCAATGAAATTCCCCCGTTATAGTTAGTGCAGGCAACTATAACTCACGCGACCGCAATCCTCTGCTGATGACGTCAGATATTACATCACTGATGACATATGTGTCTTTATGAAAAATAAATATTTTTAATATATATGTATAGCTAAAGATTAATGGAAGAAGACATGGGTAAATAAGTGTCTAAATAGAGTGATGTAATATCTGACGTCATCAGCAGAGGATTGCGGTCTCGTGAGTTATAGTTGCCTGCACTAACTATAACGGGGGAATATCATTGTTTTTTTACGAGTGAAATGTCCAGCTAACTATAACATGTGTGAAACCTATGGTTTTTTAAGTGAATATATATATATATATATATATATATATATATATATATATATATATATATATATATATATATATATATATATATATATATATATATATATATATATATGTGTGTGTGTGTTTGGCATCTTTTAGGAGAACATTGCCTTCCCATATAAAAGACACCAGAGACTTTTTGAAACAAATAAGGGAAATAGACTGGAATAAAGATATGTACATGGATACTATAGATGTAAATAGTCAGTATACTAGTATAAAACATGCCAAAGTGATGGAAGCAATCAAATACTTCCTGTATGCAAAATTGGCAAGCTAATTGAATCACTCAGATATGATCATAGATCTGGTAGGACTGATTCTTAACAACAATTTCTTTCTATATAGAAATGATCTTTACCAGCAGATAAGAGGTACAACGGTGGGATCCAGGTTTCCTCCCTTTTACGCAAGCCTGTTTATGAGATTGTATGAGAGGGAGCATGCATGGAAAGCAAAGGACCTATTAGAAGAAAATCTGATTTATTGGCGATGATACATTGACTATATCTTTGTAATTTGGAAGGGGAATAAAGAGGCTCTCAAATCATTCAATACTTATTTGAATAACAATCTGTACAACATCACACTGACACTTGATTATAGTAAACTAAGTATCAGTGTTTTAGATTTAGAAATGTATGTAAGAGATAGCAAACTAGAATCAATATTATTTAGAAAATGCACATCAATAAATTCTATTTTCCATGCTGATTCTGGACATATGAGAAAACAGATAGAGAATATTCCCTATGGGGAATTCTTACGTGCCAAATGTAACTGTAGTGGTGCCAGTGAATATAACAAAATAGCTGAGGACATCTCACAGAGAGTTAGAAGAAGAGGCAACTATTTGGATGTTATAGATAAGACAAAAAAAAAGAGCAGAGAAGACGACAAGGGAGGAACTACTGAAGCACAAAGTAAGGAGTAGAAGTGAAGACAATGACAGTGTAAGATACATTCCAACATATAGAGAAGTCAACAGAAGAGTATATAATACTTTTCTGAGACATTGGAATGTTCTAACACTAGATACTGACATCAAGAAGATCTTACTATCAAAACCAATGATGGTATATAAAAAAGCACCCACATTAAAAACTCTATTGCGTGACACTGTGCATTATGAATTACCCAACACTAGGAACAAATGTATTAGATCTATTACACTTCCTAGTAGCTCTTACAGATGTAACAACTTCATCTGTTGCAAGTATGTGGAAGACAGAACAACATTTTTCTCTGATGGTAGGGGTGGTAGGAAGTACGAGATTGTCTCATTTCTCAATTGCAATACAAGTAGCTGTGTATACTCAATGTAGTGTATTTGTGGAAAAGTGTATATAGGATCAACGATAAGAAAACTGAAAATGAGATGGATGGAATATCTAAGGGCATTTAAAAACGATGATGTAAAATATCCTATAGTAGTACACTTCCCTGATGAACATAAACTAACAGAATTAGGCAGAATACGCTTTATTGGAATTGAGCAGCTAGAAGAGAGGGGACTTAGAGAAAAAATAAGAAGTAGAGAAATGTTCTGGATAAACAGGTTGCAAACTTTCCAGTGTGGTTTGAATATGGATAGGGAATTACATACATTAATGTAATCAGTAACAATTTTATAGGATAATAAAAGATGGTAAACTAACTAACAGTAGAGATCAAACAGGATCTGGATACCGCTTAGCCGAACTATGTAATGCAGTAAAGATACACCATACTTATAATAATTCATGTAGCAGGAAGGTAGTGGGACACAATAGTGATACAAATACAGGGAGGAGTATAGGGTTTGAGTCCCTGGTATTTACATCTAATTATCATAAGTTTTATAAAAATCATGTTTTAAAAAATGAATAGCCTCACTTTCTTTCACCAGGTCACGAATTTAGAAATTCAATTTTCAAATTTGACATCTCTGTCTTACCACTAAATAGAACCCCTACATTCAGCAATTGTAAACCACGATGCAAAAATGTTTTTTTGAAAGTAATCATAAGAAATACAATAAGTGTTAAGTTGGGTTTGACATCAGGCCACGTTATGAAATCAACTAGTGGAATTTTAAGATAAGTGCAACTTTGACATTATAAAGAATCACAGGGAAAACATTTGTAGGTTTCAAAAATGAGTACTAACGCGCGTAGAACACAGGTGATTCCAATTAACTGAAGGGCGGAGTATAAATAGAAGGCCTAGCCTCCCTTCCCATTCAAAGCATCCTGACCAGATGAACGAACGGACGTGCGAGAAATTCACTACAGTGGGAGAATGTGAGTCACTAAGATAAAATAATATGTTCATTCTACTTGTAGGGAGAGTGAACAGATCGATTAGTAGGCTGCTGTCGGCAATGTGTTCTAAAAATTAAAACTTTAACAAAAGGGGGATTTGCAGAGTAAATCTTATGCGGGTCTCTACAGATCCGAAGGGTAAAAGGATGGAGTGAGTTTGTTGTAATTTAGTACATTACAGAGTAGCTCTGAAGTTAACAAATTCAATTACAAAGAAGCAAGCACAAAATATTGGTATGGCCGGTCTCTCCACCGCACTCTTACTCCTGTGAGAGAGATACCATAGATGGATGAGTACTGTACGAATAACTTACATATTAAAAAGGCTAATTCTTGAATAATTGGAGAAGTAGGATGACATTAATTGCTATATTAAGGAAATAGATAACATGAGCAGAAGCAAAAGTAACACATAATCATTATCTTTATAGTACCCTTTATCAAGGGGAAAGAACATAAGAGCTGAATAAAAGGGAATAGATATCGAGGAAATCACAGATGCTTCCATTTGGAATATAACCAGAGGAGGAGAGCATAACTGATCTGCAAAAGTACTATTGGAAAATACTCAATAACTATCATCCAGTAAAAGTAAGTTTGCAAGCAAATCAATAATATAAGAAATTACATTAAAAATTGGGTATGAGTAGGAGTTATTGCTCATTTTCTAAACATCCGTTTACTCCCTTTATCCTTCTAATCGCTGAAGTTTGCTGTCATATTTGGAGGATATAATATACATAGATTCTAGTCACCTCAAACACGAAACGAATAGAAATGTTAAGGTAAATGATTTTCTGATACGTTGTGCTAAGTGAAACCAATGGTCACTACTGCTCTATCTTCTAAAATTAATATGGTAGAAATTAACCTGTGGATTTCAAGGGTACAAGAGAAAAATTATCCCCAGGTATTAAAATGTAAAATGCAAAAACATAATGAATATATGAAATTTGGAAAAAAAATGAAAATGAACACATGTTAGCTGTAGACAGTATTGCTGTTTAATTATGATACATCAGGAAGATAAAAATAAATAATAACAAAAGAAAATACTAGGAAAAGGTTTAATGTCTTATGTTGGTAGACACCCAGTAAAAATCTGTTTTTATATAAATATGTGTGTGTGTGTGTGTGTTTGTGCGTGTGTACGTGTGCGAGTGTGGATGTGTGTGTGTGTTTATATATATAATCGAAAAGCACGATTATGAAATAGAAAGCATACACATTTTCATAAAGTGTGTCCAGTGATCACTATTAAATGTGTGCAATATCTCAAAATATGACATTTTCTCAATGAAAGGACGGTTTACAATGGTGTAATCCAAAGTGACATTTAGACCTGTATGTGCAGTTTCCTTTACTGATAAACTGTGGTAGCTGTAATGATTTAAAACACATTTTATTGGGGTTTCACGAAAAAAGTACAGATAATACAGAAAACATTAGTATCACATCAGAAAAGACAACTGGCTCCTCTTTTTGTATGTTAGAGTTCATATACATAACATTGCTAAGCATTGTTTTTCACTTTTGTGCCCTGTGAGTCTATTTTTCTTTCTTTGTATCATGTTTCAATGGGATTCAGTGGCAGCTCCTCCGCTAAGGTGGAGGAGCGTCGCCCACTGCTATTTGATCAGTGCAAAAAGAAAAAGAAAATGATAACAACAAGACGTCATTATCATTTTATTTTTCTGTGCAGGACTGGAGCCGGGTTGGGTGGGGCTGAGCGCAGTGAAGAGTGGTTGCACTCCCTAAATGTACATGAATGTTTGGCCGGCCCTCTAGTGCTGACAAACATTCATGCACACTTTCCATGTTTTCCACCTGGCTGTGGTGCACAGCTCAATGGAGAACTTGCTGAAGCTCCCAGGCACTGCCTAAGCGGCCAAACAGGCCACTCAGACCAATCACAACGCTGCTCATGCAGTATCATGATTGCCTGAGAGAGTCTCCTTCCGGTGCTGCCTGTGCAGACCAAGAGGACAGAGTAGAGGCATGAGGCGGTAGCTGCTAGAAAGGAAAGTTACGTTTTTTTTTATCCATTCCCCCCCCCGGTCCACCACCCTTGTTCCAAGGCAGCCTCCACTGGTGGGATTACTGTGCCACACGATTTGTGTGGTAACTCCAATAATGTAGACCCTTAGTGATAATCCCGGAGTTTAATTAAACCCAAATTTTGCAGAATATCTGTGGGCATTCCCGTGGTTGTATACCACTTCTGCCAAGCATACACCTCTTCATTGTATTGCTCAAGAGGTATTGGGATTCCACAATCTGACTTCCTCATTGTTTCGTGATTCCCATTCCATCTACCCAAAAATCTAAATTGCAGTATATTTGATTATATTTTGACATTATTAGATCTTTCCAAATCTGCAGCATCTCTAAGGCACTCATTACGAATGATCCAGTAAATGGGCTGGGTTTAATCCACCATCGGAGTTACCAATACTTGGGGTACTGGTAAATCCAGGGTTGGGGAAATTCCACATCAATATGAGTTAGCCCCTGAGGGTCCACTCAGAAAGGAGGAATTCCTCATTTTGTGTCAGACTTTGACTTGGAGTTTTCAAATGCTTTTTAAGAGAGCTGATGTGTTTCTGCAGATCTCATAATTCCAATGGGACCCTTAACTTCTGTTACTGGCCCATTCGGAATTAAGAAGCCACTCTTAATGATTTTATTCATCGGCATTCCCACATGATGTGGTTGAATGGTCCTAACTTCATAATGTTTATAACCTAATTAGCAGTTGCTGTGTACAATTTGTTTCATGTAGGCTCATTAACTGTACTAGGTTTTATTTTGACTTCGAAGTGATGTCTACATGGTTATTCACAATTATTGTCTACTGATGTGCTGATATCTTGTTCTCATTTCAATATAGTTGTAGTGAGTCTCCTCTGGTTGTTATTAACTAAATTACTGTATACTTGTGATTTAGCAGGCTCACAGGGAAGGAGCAGTAAACACTCTACAGTCAAGTGGGGATTAATCTTGTACATTTTGTTGGTGGTTGGCATATATGCATGTTTGACCTTGAGCTATTTAAACTTTTGAGTGCTTGCCAGCTCAAACTTGTGTTGTAAATCCTCGAACATCTTGATGCCTTCTGGTTTTCCAATATCTCCTAATTTGGGAATTCCTAAACCATTGTGATAGAGCTAATTGATGATGTTGAATAAAAGGAAAAAGGTTCCAACATCATCTTGCCTTATATCTCTCCACCCCAGCAACATTCCAGAAGGCAAAGAAGGCCATACCTGCAGACTTCTGTGTCCTTGATGTATTTAATGAATCAACTTCCAAAATATGTGTGTTGGAAATGGCCTGTTTTACAGGGTTATCCCCACATTTTTTGCCTTCATCTGCCTATTTTTCTGACCTTTTTGTTGACTTGAGGACTATGGGCACTTTATCACTGCTGATCAGAGCAAAAGTGTGTGTGCTCTGTGTCTACAACGTGCTATGATTGGTTTATCCGTGATTGGCATATTTGATTTAAATAGTGGACTACATGCGCCTAGGGCCTGTAAATCAAATGCTACTTTTAGGTTCGCTGCACTGAATGTGCCACCCACATGAGTAGCCCTTCAACATGTCTCAGGCTTTTTAGTGAAGCTGGATTTCAAATTGCAGGTCTGAAAATGGCCCTTTTAGAAAATTGGCATTTTCTTACTTTAACCATTCTGTACCTCTCTGTCTGTTTCTAGAATATACAGCTGGGTTAGGGTGACAGCGGGGCTTTGTGTTTGACTCCAGACAGTCACACATATCCTGATGGCCCATCACCAGGCTGATGGGGCTTCCTGAGCTAGAGTGGTGGGCGGAGTTGACACTTGCAGCTGAATAGGGATGTGCCACTTCTCACACAAAGAGCTGCATACCCTTCTCTGCTGTGTCTGGAGCCAGGGCCAGGAAGGGCAGGGTCCTGTTCTCTACAAAGACCTTTCCTTAAAGTCTCCCTACTTCAAAGGCCAAAATGGGTATAAGTACAATACCTCTGACACCAGACACTCTGAACCCTTCTGCACTGAGGGAATTCTGCCAGGAACAAGAGTTCTTGTGCTCCCAAGAGGGAGTGCCACTTTGCTCTATGATTTGCTGTATTACCCTGCTGCATGCTGCTTTTTGCCTGGGAGTGAGAGGACTGGACTTTACTCTCTGCATCCTGCTTTCTAACGGTTCTCCAAGGGCTTGACTGAGCTTGCCTCCTGTTTCTGAAGCCTCTAGGACATCAAAGACTTCACCTACATCTTGCAACCACCACCTGGGCTCCTCTGCTGTGAGTCCTGACCTGCCAAGTAGTGCCAAACACAGTCCTGTGCCCTTGGAGGTGAATTTGGTGCTGCAACCAAGAAAATCGATGCCTTGATTGCAAGCTTCAGTCAGAACCGGCGTCTTTCTGCGAAATCGATGCTCCATAGCCGTGGACACTGTTCGCCGGGTGTTCAAAGCCACAACCTCAAATTCAACGCAGCCCTAACCTTCCCACAGCTCCTCCAAAGAACTGCTGCAGCATGAGTCACAACACCGCGCCACCGACGTTTGTGCACCACATTCCCAGCGCTGCATGACTCCTGATCAACACATCGCCTTGGGCCCAGAAGTTCGACTTCGATGCTGAGGAATCAACGCTCTGAGCTCACAACATCATTTTGTCCCATTGAAATGCATGGGTGCTCATGCCTGGTTTTCAGGGCCACAAAAACAATAAACTATAAATGTTATAACAGAGTTTTGTCTCATTATAAATGTTTTGGATCATACTAATTTTATTAATTGTGGTGAGCTCTAAGGTAATTTTACCCAATGAAAAATGATGATCCTCTACAAGGATTTGATCAACCATGTTGGAGAGAAAAAAATATTTTCATGATTTTCTTGCAGAAATTATGAAATGTGCTCCAGAATCAAAAATGAGGATACATTTTATATAGGTTCAGAAATATCTTCCTCAATCATGTGTATGAAAAGGTTGACAAGCTGAGTAGAACATGTATTTCCAACAGCAACAGTGATCTGTCAGTTGATTCCCCAGGGTTCTTGTGTAGCATGATGACAACGTTCTACGTTCATGAGAAATGTGAGGCATACATAAACTTTATGTTGCTTGAATCAGAGATGAAAGCATTTCCTACGGAGGAAACTTTAGTAAATAAACAGAATTAGGGTGTTCATTTTGTCATTGAAATTCTGCTTAGTGTTCTAGAAAGCTTTTTAATAGACTCTCAAACATCTTCCTCATCCATGCCTGATAAAATGTCTTGCATGCTGAGAGAAACATGTACTTGCTATATCAGCAGCAGTCTCTCAGTTGACACCCCAATGTGCGAGAGTAGCTTCATCGTAGAGTTCTAATGACCAACTAGATCTCTAACATTCTTGATTCAAGAGAGAAGTGAGGCCCTCCTGAACACCAATTTGTTGGACTGGGTGCTGTTGTGTTTATAGCCTTTCCTGTGGACCAGGCTGAAGTAAGAGAGCAGTTGGATCACTATCACCACATCTGTGTACGCAGACTACACATCTTCTGCACTTTTCAGGTCTCTCCAAATGTAAAACTTTAACATTTTGGTAGGCATCAAAGGTTTAACCTTCCATTTAAATGTATGTGAGCTTTTTTAGAGGTGCAGGAAGCTATTTACTTTATCAGCCTTCTTAGAAGGGTGGTAAACTAGAAGTGTTTTGCGACTGCAATTGTGGTCGCAAAACATTCTTACAGTCGCTATTAGGAAGGGATGCCCTTGGAACGCCCCTTCCTAATAGCGAGTCGCTAATCCTATTCTCCAGCTGGACCCTGCTGACCACCAAAGAAACCACAACGTTCATGGAATTCACCCACTCAGGTGCCCAAACGGATCTATGTCCACACTATCTCTTCAAACTTAGCAAAGTCACGTTTAGCCCAGTACTTCAGTCCATCACCAACACATCCATCGCTACAGTCACTTTCCCGGATGCCTGGAAACACACAGAGGTCACCCCTCTCCTTGTCCTCAGCAATTATTGACCTATTTCTCTGCTTTACTTCTCCAGAAAAATCCTGAAAAAAGCCATCATCAGTCAGTTTTTAACGCTTCATCAAACAGCACAAACTCCTTGACAACTCACAATCAGGATTACACAGCAACCAAAGCACTGAAACGACCATCATTGCTGCAATTAACGACATTTGCACCATCATGGACTGAGGACAGTACTCTGCCCTAATTCTGCTCAACCTCTCTGCCACTTTTGACACAGTCTCCCACCACACACTCATTAACTGACTCCACAACTCAGGAATCCAAGGAGCCGCCTTAAATGGTTGCGCTCCTTCCTGTCTGGAAGAACACAAAATGTCAGGCTGTCGCCTTTCACCTCAAAAACCAAAGACGTCATCTACGGAGCCCCGCAAGGATCATCCCTCAGCCCCACCTTCTTCAACATCCACCTTACCTCCTTGCGAAGATTACCCGCTCCCAGACACTCAGCATCGTCTTGTACGCCGATGATACACAACTCATCCTCTTCCTTTCCAAAGACCCCATCTTCTCCAAAAACTACTTCAAACGCTGCATGATGGAAGTTGGCACCTGGGTACGCACCAACTTCCTACAACTTAACAGCGAGAAAACAGAAGTCCTTGTTTTCGTATCCAACAACTTCGCTTGGAACACCACCTGGTGGCCCACTGAACTGGGACCCACCCTAGCCCCTCCGACCGGGCTCGTAATCTGAGCATTATCCTGGGCACCGAACTTTCCATTAGGCCCCAAATCAATGCTGCCACATCAGCCTGCTTCAACTTCCTCAACATGCTCAGAAAAATCTTCAAATGGCTATGGACTACGGCAAAGCCCTCTACTACAGAGCTGCAAGGCTCGTTCTCAGCCTACCTCACCATACCCTTATCACGCCTTACCTCAGGAAACTCTACTGGCTCCCCATCCAGAAACACTGCCACTTCAAGATACTCACCCTCTCTTACAAAGCACTACATCAGAATTGACCCGCCTACCTCAACCACCATCTGCACTTCCACAAGCAAACCCGCAACCGCCGATCAGCTTTGCTGTCACTCAGACACAATCTCCACATCCGCAGAAGCAGAGCAGGAGGCTGCACTTTCGCCTACCTAGCAGCAAACACCTGGTACGCCCTCCCCCAGGACAGCAGAACAGCCACCACGCTCACAACATTCCACAAGAAACTGAAGACTTGGCTCTTCATCTGATGCTCCTGACCCTCTGCACCTACTCAGTGCTTAGAAGCCCTCAAGGGCAAGGCTGGATTGGGATTCCAAAGGAGCCCTGGCAATTTTCTCAGACCAGCCCCAGGCGAAGCACATCCTGGCAACGGGATGCTGGAAATGCTTGCTCACTGCTTTTGTTACTGGGGGCCGATATTGCAGCGGCGCTGCAAAACTGTCCCTCACTGACAAAACCGGTCCACTCCACTGCAAAACCAGCCCCCACGCTTCCACCCTTCTGGGGAAATACCCGATGACCAGTTCGGCCAGTCCAGCCCTACTCACAGGAGATTAGCTTGTGCTCTACAAATCCATTTACATTACATTACGTTTTTTGATGCTCAGCACATCCACCAATGAATATTGGTTGTTCCTAAAGTGTTGTAAATGTATTCATCATCTACACATTGCACTGCCTATTTAGTCTTCTGAAGACTGTGGCTGTTTTTTATGAAGTTTGGGAAGGATATTAGTATATGCTTGGAATATAGATGGGGGCTTTTCATAGATATGTGCCTGAAAAAACTAGATCCATTTAGTGAATACATGTTTTTCATGTTTAGTTAGAACACACATTGGTATTTCCCTGAAAAATATTGTTCTACATTTGGAAGTGTTCTATTGACCTTTGATTAGGTATTGCGCAAAAGAGTTTCTATCTAAGTTACTTAAAGAATTCCTTCCATAACAAGACAAAATCACTTTTAAACTGTTAGTAGTATAATGTTTCGTTTATTTCAGTTATTCTAGCAATTTATTTAAGTTATCCTAGCAAATCCCTTAAACGATCCACAGTAAATCAAAAACCGCAAGCAATGGTGCTCATTAAAATGACTTTTACAGGTGATTTAGTTCCTGTCTACTACAGAGGGTTTACTTTGAAATGGAATACTAATCCCCTATCTGCAGGCAGGTCACTGACACAGAAAGTAGCACCGCATTGCTGGCAGACACACAAGTTCCTTTTAAACTATTTTTCGGCCTGCATAAGGCAAATCATTATTTTTAGTGGGAACATTTCTAGCACCTTTTCAACATTTCATGCTACAAATTTAATGTAGTTTAAGCTATCATGTATTACTTAAAACACCATACACAGCAATCAACCTGAATCCCTAGGGCCTTATTTACAAAACAAAATGATGCAGCGCAGCGCCGCAAGCCATTTTGCTGCCTACAACTGCGTAATTTTAAAAGCACAGGGATGCGTCATATTGACAACAATACGACACATCCTTGTGCTTTCCCCTGTGCTGGCGCACAGTTGGCTTCCATGCACCAGCGCAGGCACCCTTGCGTCACGTTTCAAGGGTGCCTGCATTACGCAGATGATTGTTTTTGTGCAGAATGACGCACACAAAGAAAGAGGGAAAAACGAGGAGAAATAAAAGTATTTCTTCTCGTTACGCCATTCCTATGCCTCCCCTGGGGAGACGTAGGATTCTGATGTATTCTTAGCTGTACAATACTTTGTACATCTGGGAATGTGTCAGGTTCCATGGATGTTGCGTGGTAACACCCACAGCAACACACATGGAACGCCCCTTTCATGCAGAGTAATGCGTAAAGGGGCCCATATTTACAAGGCCATAAAAAGTAATGTAGGGTGACTTTATGTGGCCTTATAAATATGGGCAGGCACACTACGCCCTTGTGAGTCAAAAAAAAGTGATGCACCGGTGACGCAATTCCCTTGTAAATGAGGCCCCTACTCTTAATTATCAAAACGCTGCGCTTAAAAACATAGGGCCTCATTTACTACAAACATACGTGGCGCGACACCACAAGCCATTTTGCTACGCCCAGATGTGTCATTTTAAAAGCACAGGGATGTGTCATATTGACAACACTATGACACATCTGTGTGCTTTCCCATGCGCTGGCGCACAATTGGCTGCCATTCACCAGCGCAGGCACCCTTGCGTCACGTTTCAAGGGTGCCTGCATTACGCGGATGGTTTTTTTTGTGCAGAATGAAGCACACAAAGAAAGAGGGAAAAACGAGGAGAAATAAAAGTATTTCTCCTTGTTGTGCCACTCCTATGCTTCCCCTCGGGTGGTGTAGGATTATGATGCTCGCGGATCAGGTCGCTCCCCACGCCGCACGGCTCCTCCTGTGAGCGTGTGCCTTTGACCCCGCTGCTGCCGCCGCCGTGAGTTCGCCCCCACTGTGCTGCCTGCCTGCATCGTGACTGACTGACTGGTCCGCTGATTGTGTGCGTGTACAGTTTTAATTGTGCCTTCTTTTCAGGTTAGCGTTAGCGCTCCTTAGCGCTTATCTTGTGTCCTTCGCTCCTTGCCACTACCCGCTTCCCGCCGCGGCCCCGCCCACTTTTGCCTTCTGTTTCCCGACTGGATGAGGAGCAGCCGTCTGAAGCTGAACTCGGACAAGACGGAAGTCCTCATCCTCGGCCCCACCCCATCTGCCTGGGACAACTCCTGGTGGCCAACAACGCTAGGAACAGCACCGACACCCACGGACCACGCACGCAACCTAGGAGTCATCCTCGACTCCTCCCTCTCCATGGCCAAGCAAGTCAGTGCCGTCTCCTCCTCCTGCTACAACACCCTCCGCATGCTTCACAGGATCTACAAGTGGATCCCGATCGAAACCAGAAGAACTGTGACCCAAGCCCTTGTCAGCAGCCGGCTGGACTACGGCAACGCACTCTACGCGGGGATCCCAACCAAACACCTACAACGACTACAACGCATCCAGAACGCCTCGGCCCGCCTGATCCTCAACCTCCCCCGACGCAGCCACATCACCCCCCACCTCAGAGATCTTCACTGGCTCCCCGTCGACAAGAGGATCACCTTCAAGCTCCTCACCCACACCCACAAAGCACTCCACAACTCCGGACCAGCCTACCTGAACAACAGACTCAACTTCTACACCCCCGCCCGCCAGCTCCGCTCCGCCAGCCTCGCCCTCGCCGACGTCCCACGAATCCAGCGTACCACCTCCGGAGGCAGATACTTCTCTTTCCTCGCGGCCAAGACCTGGAACACCCTCTCCACCCACTTGCGGCAGACCCAGGACCTGCTCACCTTCAGGAAGCTCCTCAAGACCTGGCTCTTTGAGCAGTAGCAGCAGCCTCAAACCCCCCCCCCCCCCGCAGCGCCTTGAGACCCTCACGGGTAAGTAGTGCGCTCTACAAGTTATGTGATTGATTGATTGATTGATTGATGCATTCCCAGCTTTACAAAACATTGTAAATCTAGGAACGTGTCACGATCCATGGATGTTGCGTGGGAACGCCCACAGCAACACCCATGGAACACCCCTTTCACACAGAGTAATGCATAATTGGGCCCATATTTACAAGGCCATGAAAAGTAAAGTAGGGTGTCACGCAGGGTGCCTTTACATGGCCAATATACCCAAGCCCATTGTGTCACCGGTGCATTAAAAAAAGTGAAGCACTGGCAGCGCAATGGCCTTGAAAATTAGGCCCATGGAGTATACAGCATATCGCTCTGGATAACAAGAGATTTAATTTGCGAAGAGCAGCCACCCAAAACCTCTTCTGGTATGGTGACAGCAGTTTGAACTCGTGCTAGTATGGATGAGACCATCTGAATTTTTTATGATTTTGGGTAAAAACTGAAATATATCCTGTTTAAATATCTTCTTCCACCTCGAGTATCTCAATATGCATTCTATCTAGGATTGTCATTCCTTTCTTCTCTCTCCCCATTACCACACCCTCCAGCCTCCCCCACCCCTGATCACCCCGACGGGTTTGTCTTTTCCTACTGGTTCTCTTCGGTTCATTCCATGCCTGTTTATACTCTGCTTATTCTGTCTTTCTTCTCATATCTCTCCTGTCTAAAGTTCCACCTCTCTCTCTCAATCTTACCTTATTCAAACTGAGATCACACTTCCTCCTCGAATGTCTTCTTTTGACTGTTCCATGATCTCGACCACCTTACCCTTTTCTGCTCCTCTCCCAACCACCCTTCTTTAGTGCTTTCATCTCTTCCTCCTCCCACAGAAGTGCAACACCAGTACATGCATTGCTATGTTCACTATTATATGGTTTGCATCTCAGTGTGTGCACTCAGTTCTATGTAAGTTGGTGCTCTGGTTTATACTGTTTATATGTAAAGTGTGCTACTATTCGGATAGAGAAGGTGTTAGAAGAATGTGTACATAAATACAAATACATCATTAAAGGGCGGTCAAGTTCACTTGATGCCTGTTCAGTGACCATTGTAACAATGCACAGATACCCTGTGTACTGAAAACCAATGTAAGTGCAAACTGAGGAGAGTATTCCTTGCTTTTGGACTGGGTTGACAGTGTAGTTGTGTGTTTATCTTTTGTTACACACACACACACATACATATATGTATGTGTGTGTGTGTGCGTGTGTGTGTCTTGTCTCCACCCAGAAGAGTACAACTTTCTCACCGCATGCTGCTATTTGATGTATCACTTCACTACCTATGGAGTGCTTACATTACATTGCATGAGGAACTATTTTACATTAAATATTACACAGAATCATCACACATTATGTTTTTTTTATCTCATAGACACGTTCTATACAGGAAGCAAACATTTTTATTTATTTTTCTGTGAGCAGGTTTTAATTGTTTAAATCAGGACACAACAAGCACGTCAGACCTCTTGACTTTGCTATTACTTGTTGGAAGCAGTGTTGAATTGTGTTTGTGTAAAGAATGGTAGCATTTTACAGGGGCTATTTTACAGGGGTTTTGGATGAAGGCTATCAAAATATCTTGATAAAATGATCGGCACCACCCCACCTAGAGGGCATGGTGCCTTTAGTGGCAACAAAGGGCAGAACCGGATGGAACTCTTCCGGGCAAAGCTACCCGGAAGAGTTTGTGGCCTGCGGGGACCCCCCGGAAGCGCATCACACGGACCAGGGAAACCGAAACTGGCGCGGTGTTTATAAGTGCAGGGGAAAGGTAGAACCCCCTCTTTTGTCCCCTCACCGCGTGGACGGCGACATCACGGAGTATTGAAGTTGCCCACCCACCCATCCCTAAGCTCAGAGTTTTGGTGTAGGCTGGGTCCTGGACAAGAGAAATGACAGGGACTCCGGTTGACGGCGGCTGCTTGGCCCCAGAACAGGGCGCGCAGTTCATTGTGGGCTCAGGGCTGGAGGGAGAGGGGGCTGACCTGCTGGTGGCCCTGGACTCTCTGGCCCTAACCAGGAAGCCGGCGCTAGTTATCAGCAGTGATTAAACTACCTGCGGCTCCGTTGGCCGGTGGGCGGTCAGCACAAAGGAGAGCAGGGTATCTTGGTTGTGGCCTGCTGGCACAACACGCGGCAAAGGGCCTGTGGAGAGTCAAATGTAAATACAAATAATGTAGAGATGTAAAGTATATAACCCTGATATCCTCTTGGCGTGCTGTGGTGTATTAAATAAGCAATAATAAGGCTATCAAAATATCTTGATAAAATAGATTATCAAGATTTCATAAAGTATGTTTGTATTGTTCAGGTCTCTGAATACCTCAATTCACAATTCATACATATTTTAAACATGAGGGTGTCTTCTCCCATCAATATCAAAATCAGAACAGAATGTTATCAAATTTCATCGGGGTGTTCTATTTTTACCTTTTGTGCCCTACATCAGCACAAAATGTGAAAGAGTTCGTCAGCAAATTCTTTGCATGTTATCTTCTACAGCTTTTCCAAAAACGAGATTTCTCTAGTACAACCCGTCTGTATCGAATAAAGGGACTTTATTAAGTAGGTGTGAAAAACGTCCCAGTATTCGAGGCAGACGGATTGTATCAGATACATCCCTTGTTTTGGAATAGTTGTAGAAGATAAACATGCAAAGAGACACCTCTGAATCAGAATGCCCACGTAGCTGAGTTAGCGGGTGAAGAATGGATAGTGGAGGATAAATTATTCTGTTCCACGCAGGATACAGTCCATGGAGGGATGATGTTTGTCCCAGTTCACTCTCCTCCAAGCAGAGGTATCTTTACCTTGCATTGTCTAACCATGTCTGGTAGAACCTTTCCTTGCCAATGCCCAGCTTCACAATCAAACAGTTATCTATGAAATAGGGACACCTTTGCCATCTTATTGTAAATAAAAAACAAGTCAAAATCATACATTGAGTAGGTTATTGGGAAGTTGATGATAAAATTGCTTTGGAACTTGAAACTCACGGATGTTTCCCTGACTGACCAAGTTGTACTTGCACTGTAATAATGAAAAAGACAAAGACCATGCGTCATTTCGTGATGTCAATTTCAGGATGCTGGAGGACTTCATTGGTGGAAAACCTCACGCATACATTAGCCTCGAGTTCACAAGTTCTGCCGAAGGGGAACGAGCTCTCCAGTTTCAGCCAATACCAATCATTTTTTGAAAGGCCCGGCTTAGTGCCCCAAGGAAGAACTTCCATTTTTTGAAAAAAGCTTTGTAGACATGTTTTGATAGCCACAATGAATGTGCCATAACCAAGTGGCATCTTGTCAAGGAAAACCGGTTTAAAACTATAGTAAAATACTCCGAATAGAATTTGTTTAAGACGGATTGCCACAGTAACCAAAAACAAAATCCACTCCATTTTAGTGAGTGTTTGACAATGTTCAAATGAGCTCACCCACTGAGTCTTTCCAGACCATATACAAGATGACATTAGTCTTTTTAAGTTAATAAAAAACGAAGGTTTCGGATTCTGCTGAGGGGTTTGAAATAGAAACAGGTTTGGAAGAGTAATCAGTTTTACAACTTCGTCAGCTTGTACCAATTATGAAATGTCATTAGAATTCTAGCTGTCTCATTCTGTACTCTTGTCACTATCTTTGCTTACTTGTTTCAAAGTACCCTTTGCCATGCTCTATTTGAACTGGGACATTTCTTCAGGGTGCTCTTTTGCATCTAGAGCTGTCCATCTTTTTTATCCTGTGAAACAACCAATCACTGTTAGACATGAGTTGGGCCAAGCCAAGAATTTGGAAAATGAATATTCAGCAATAAAATTGAACTGTCAGGATGTGCATAAGGTATGTGAGGGTACGGAAGCATACAGAATTGATCAGGTGGTAGTTACTTTTGTGGTATTCCACCTGCATGAAGGAGGAGACTGCTGTTTTTTTAGTTTAAGAAAACTTTATTGAAATTATTTCTGCAAAAAGGCACAACTTAATAGAATATGTGTTGCTTTTAGTCAAAGTATAATATAAAAAAAATAATGCAAAAATATGTAATACAGATGAAGCATTAACAAGCAGTAACATATTTCATTTTTGAGCTACAGACCAATAAAAGCAAACTAAATTAAGAAGTACCTTAGTAATACTGCATTTTGTGTTGTATGGGAAGGGAAACAATACAAACTGAAAAGAAGATGGATAAAAGGACAATTAATGGAATAATATAGATAAACAACCTTACCTGTGTCTATGATTATTGATTACGAAAGAGTAATACAAGTGGATAACAGTACAAGTAAATAGCATTTTAATGTTAAAATAATAAAAGAGAGTTTCATGGTGGAGAACAGAATCACTGTTCTGGATCCGAGCAGAGTGTTTGGATAGGTAAGTGGTAAGAGGTGACCAAATAGTATACTTCTAAAGGAGTTATGTGGCAGTAGCGAATGACCTATGGTGATGATAGAGTAAGTTCTACCAACCAGTAATAGTGCCTTTGGTAGCATCTTTCCAATTAGATGTAATGATTTGAAAAGCAATAGCAATAAGAAAGTCCATGAAATTGCTCGGTTTACGGGCACCAATACAAATAGGTGAGGAAATTCCCCAAAAAACAGATTTGATCTCAAAAGGAAAGTTAATAGAACATATTGATGAAATTGTTTTACATATCCTCTTCCAGAAATAGTAAATATTTAGGCAATGAAAAAACAAATGCAAGTATGTGCCTGGTGTGTTTGAACAGATCCAGCATGAGTTTAGTGAGCTTGGATTGTATTTACAGAGAGAGGTTGGAGTTAAAAACTACCATGATAAAAGTAGTATGAAGTTTGTGGAGTGCTAGCATTACAGTAGGTGTGGCGTATTCTTAACCAAATGGAATTCCATGTTTGTAAGGACAAAGAGTGTTGTAGTTCCGATTCCCATAAAGGTTCTATTTTGCATTTGGGATGATTCAGAATTGAATACTGGAGATATTTATATATGTACGACCCCTTAAAGGGTGAGGAGAGTTTTAATTGTGCTGGACGTAAAGCGGTAGCAGACGAAGGAGGTGGTGAAAGTAAGGATATATGTTATGGAAGAGTAGTTTTTAAATATTTGTATTTAAGAGTTGAAGCAGCAGAGAAGCCAGATTTGGTCACATGAGGAGAGGAAGTATGTTTCTCCAAGTAGCTGTTTAGCCTGAATTATTCCTTTGGCAACCCAATCTTTCCAAAAAATAGTACGATTTGTTATCTTAATAAATGTATTGTGCCATATGGAAGAGTCTAGGGAAATGTGCAGTGGTGAGTGAGATCTGCTAAGGACTGGAAATATAGTGGATATAGAATGTGTAATGGTGGAGGATACAAAAGATCATGGAGGATGTGGAAAATGAGCCAAGGCCTGAAAAGAGAAAGGGAAAATCAAATATCTTCCAGTTTGCACCAGACCATTAATATTGTCTCAGTGGCTGTGTGCATGTGAGGTAAAACCTGGCTTTCTAAACATTAGGGGTGGGCAGCAAACTCCGCTCTGCTGGCAGAGTTTGCCGAGTTTTTGCAACTTTGTGCTCCCCTTGGCATCACAGAGTTTTACTGGCGTCCACCCGACCGACAAACAATATCTTCAGCTTGTTGACCGTTTTCTCTTTTCATGTTGTCTCTGCTCACAAACCACCGGATTTCAAAGGTCTTTTGTTTTTATTTTCATGTCACACCCCCATGAGGCCAGACTAGAACGCTCTTGGGAGAAGCGGGGAAGGAGCGTCACCTCAACCTGCTACTGCTGCCTTTTTCACTGCATTGTGCATTGTGGGATTGTTGCGGGCTCCTCAGGAGGCTCGAGCCTGGCTGCTCCCTCCTTACACAGCAGATGCAAGATGGTGGCAGTGGAGTCGGCGGCAAAGTTTCAGGTGCCTTTTGTCAGATTTCACAGCGGTCTGCTCATTCCTGGAGAGGTACGGGGCAATGCTGGAGCTTCCAGAATTTACCTTCCCACAGCAGGAGTGAGTGTTGCCAGATACCGGCCCAGTATTGAGGTATTTGAAGTGTTATGGATAACCTTGTTAAAGGCGATGATGTATCTTTTAAATGGCAATCACAATTCGGCTGTTAAACCGGTCCGGTCCTGGGGCTTTATATTTAGATAATCTGGCTAGTGCTGTCTTTAGATACGTAACAGATATTTTCTTGTTGAGTAATAAATATTTCAGAGACTGATGAGATGAGGTGGATGAGAATGAAGGGAAGAATCGAGGGCTGCATCTGATGGCGAGAGTTTTGGTGTGTATAAATTTTGGTACAACTCTGTAAAGCATTGTAAAATGTCCTCGTTCCTATAATGTTTAATACCTTTGTCGACTATAATATTTACTATTTTGGACTTTTGGGATTTGACTTTGAAGTAGGTCGCAAGCAACTGTGTTGCTCTATGGTGCCCACCAGAGAACTTAGAGTTAATCTTTATTAGCACACTAGTAGCCTCTTCTGTCGATTTTTGTTGAAAGCCAACTTAGCTTAAACAAGATGTTTAAGGGTGGCTTAATTGTTAGAAATATAATATTCATGCTCAAGTTGTTCAATAGATGAGAGTAGGAGCACAGATTCCTTAAGAGATTTTTTCTTTTTAGCAGCAACATAGTCAATAATGTGACCTCTACCATTGACTTGATGGAGTCGCAAATGACATCAAATGGTAGGTCAGAGGTAATGTTAGTGTCAAAATAGTCCTTAAAAAATATTTCAAATTTTTCCGCAAAAGTTTTATCTTTAAATAAATAAGTATTAAACCTCCATCTATTTTGTCTAGAGGATTCAGGTATTATTTCTATATCGGTAAGAATAGGTGCATGATCGCATATTAGTGTAGATCCAATTTCAACATGGACTAAAGTAGAGAGTAAAACGGGATGTCAGAAAGATTTATTCAATTCTAGATTTGGATTTGTGTGAAGGGGAATAAAAAGTAAATTCCAGATTCTCTGGGTTATAAATACTCCATGTGTCTACAAGTACCTGGATTGGATAGTGTTTTTGAATTTTTATTAGGGAAACACCTGTCAACAGATTTTCTGTCGGTAAAGAGACCCATAATTTAGTTACAATATCCTCCCACAAGAAGATTTGTATTTGAACAGAAATGAGGAATGTGAGATATGTGTGCCCAAAATTGAATTGAATGTCTATGCCAGTAGGGCCATAAATGTTGAATAGGGAAATTGGAGTGTTTTTTATAGTAAGATGAAGGAGAAGCCAACTTCCATCCTCATCTTTCTCCTCCTTCTGTGGAAATATGGATTTTTCTGGTCAGTTATGTCCCCTATCTTGGACCCCAACGGTTCTATGTGCATGTCACAAGTACATGTATGTTCCCTCCAGTTCCAGTTATGAAGACGCAAATACATGTGCGTCCACCGTCAACATGTCCTCTGTCAGATCCGCCATGAATAGGCCGGATATTCCATTCCTAAATATGAAAGGCCACCGGCTTTATATGGTTCACTTATGCCATTTTTACAGTCCAGGCAAGTAGGCCCTGATTCTGTCATCAAACTCCTCTTGCCTTCTGCCTCTGAAAGCTCCAGTCTGAGCCTGCATCTGTGACCATGAACTTTGTCTCATTCTCTGCGCGGCTCACGAAGCCTGACATCAGCCTATTCTCTGCCAAGAACTGTATTTCACCTTCGAATTATCTGCTTCACTCCTTAGCCGATGCATTCCTGTCTAGCAGCTTAAGTAAACATTCTTCCAGCTACTGAGCAAAGGCTCGGCCTCTCTGTCCTCATGCAAGTAATTCATAGCCCTGTTACCAGGGAATATTCCTACCCCCTCGCATTCAGTGTAGACACTTAGACGCTTGTACACGCACGCACAGTCAGTATAGAATAGATCTTGTCCGAGAGTCCTTCTTTTATGGATAACATAGTTCTTTAAACATAGGATGTTAGATATGATTTGGGATTAGGTTGACTTGACCCCCCAGACTTTTTGTCTCCACATGTAGAGCTAAATGTCAAGTCCCCTTCACCCCCTAGTTACACGTCAATTACACGTCATGCTGCTGCGCGCGCATCTATGCCAAGTATTATCTTATAGATCCACCTATGTGTGACATCATAACCAATTATGTTCCTTTTTACTCCTTATTACACCCATTTTCGGTTACGCAGGTAAAACGTCAATTTCCTTATCAATTGTTACGCCTACTGCATTCGCTTCATTGTAATGTATGTACTATAAAAGTTACTTCTTGTCAATAAAGTATGTACTTCACTTCCTGAACCCCCGTGGTGATGGAACTTGGAGCATCCGATTATAATCGATCATTGGAATAAAGCCCATTCCGAACCTCTAATATCACGGATTCTGCCTCTCATTTTACTGAGCTATTTTATTATGATTCTGTATCAAATTAAGTCCAGGTAAAGGAATTTTATTTACCACATGATGGCGCCCGAACAGGGACACTTTCTCATCTCACGCACCGGCGGTGAGTTGCAGGCCCGGTCTCCTGCCACAGCTGGACGGACAATAACGCGTACCAGCAGGATTTCCTGTATCTCCCTCCGGTCAAGCGGGGGCGACTGAGACTGCGATCAACACCCAGACGAGGCGGTGAGAAGTGCGAAGTATCCCGACCAGAGCCTAGCTGAGAGAGCAAGATCCGAGGTATACAGAGACCCACCAGTTTGAAGTCAAGCCCAGTTTCCGACGAGTCGAGTCCAGTCCAGTCCGGTTCAAGTTCAAGTTACCGAGGCCTTCCGTTTCCGAAGCTACCCGGTGAGTACCATTACTGGGGAGGCATTTCTGACGTGCACATAGGTTGTGCCGGTCAAGACGGGTTTGGGTACACAAATCCGGTCTGCACTGTTTTAGCAGTGTATCTGTACTGTTTAGCAGTATATCAAGTATTCCGAAGTATCTAGTTATTGTCAAGAATTATACTTGGTGATTAGTTATGCAGACGATCATCATTGTTGTTTATTTTAAAGGTTAAAAATGTTTAATGTTTAATGTGTTAAACGTCCTGCATATTGTGGTATGAATGGTTGTTCATTAGTGTGGTTTTGTATTAAGTGTGTTCAAGATTAAGTATCGGATCAGTTGTCAATATGCCGCTCTTTTCGAAATTAAGACAGATCACTACTAGAAAAGGGGTACTCGAAGAAGCCGTCCCTATTCCTCCTAGGGATACTCCAGGGCACTTCATGTATCACAAACATGGCTTAGACGCTATATTATTTCTTGATTTATGGGTAGACTACACCAAGGGATTACCAGAAAGTCAGAGGTGGCCCGCAGCGGGGACCTGGGATGCAGAGTGCATCATGAAAGTCGAGGAAGAGTTATGGAAAAGGAAAGTCAGACAGTCACAGAAAGACGCCGTTGAGTTATGGCGTAAAGAATCTCATAGACGTACGGAAAAAGCACGTAGACAGGAAGAGAAGAGTAAAGAAAGTTCAAACAAAGTTCGAGAAAATCTATTAATTGAGGAAGGTATCCGAGTGAAATCAGAACAAGTAGATAGACAAAGAAATGCCCTTATGAATGGTATGTATCCCCTTCTAGCCGAAGGATTACCTAAGGCTACTCCAGAGATACCGAAAGACTTGCCACCCCCATTATTCCCAATTAAGGTACATCCTAAGGGGCATCCTAGAACCGCAGAAGATGTTTTTCTTTCCTCATATTTAGATGACGTAGCTCCCGAGTATGCTAATTCCGCCCCACATAGACCGCATACCAGGGAGGTCCCACGCCAAGATCCAGCACCCGTATCCCTACAGCAACAAATCGAGTCACAAGTTCCGGCAAGCACATCTGTTTCTGCATCTGTTCCTACAGCTACTTCTATAGCTGTGTCCACACCTATAGTTGCTGTGTCACGTTCGACGAATCCTTTCACACCCGACGCCCCAGATGGGGCCACGGGAGGTGCTACCAATATTTTTTCTACGCCACCTAGAATAAATAAACTTACTTTTCAAGAGTCAGCACATTCACGTACACCCAAACTCATAAGTGCCCGTACGCTTAAGGAACTTCTTATAGATTGTAGATATGACCCGGTGCCCGGTAAAGAGGACGAAATGACCCTGGCATCATTGCGTATCAGACGAGCCGCAGTGTATTTAGGGAAGTTACCAGGAATGACTGCGCATCTAGATAAAATATATCATTTTGTCCAAACAGGGCGAGATCCAGAATGTATTAACAGAGCTATGGAATACCAGAAAGTAGAGATACAGGGGGAACTGTTACGTTTCCTCATAAACTGTGTGATCAGAAATCAAGACCGACCGGGGGTAGACCCGGAAGCAATGCAAATTCTTACAAGATGGAGCCAGAATATATCAGAAGGGAGACATGATAAGCAAAATTGTATAATAGCCATGTGCCGAAAGATCCGTAAAGAAATAGAACGCCTACACGAAGAAAGATTAGAGGCAGACGAGTTCGAACAAAGCGAGGAAGAAGGGTCAGGACTGCCCGCGGGACAGTCGGACACCATAGCCTATGTAGGTAGAGGAAGATCTTGTAATAGAAATCAGACTAGATGTCATACTGACTCAATACGTCCGATATGTCCAGATAATAACAGGAATTTCCAAATACCTATAATTAATATAAGGTCTAACGAGCATTCGTTCCAAACCGCCGACAAACTACTCCGAGAACGAAGGGGTTATCATTTTCTCGATTCTATGGATGAACAAGATTTAGCCAGGGCGGCTGTCCATTGGGTGGACAGTCCCGGAAAATATAGTGATGATACAGTAGTACGCACATTTTTGAATCTCACCCCAGATGAACAGAGGTTAGCTGGGATTTATATGATTCAACAACTCATTATACTATATCGGAGTCAGCATTCGGACCCTGGTCCCTTACCTGACATATTGACTGAATTGCTTATGAATAAATGGAGAGGTGCAGGTACTAAATTAATTAAAGAAATTCTAGAATCAAGAAAGCAGTATATTCTTTTTGTATGCTCAGAGCATGTTTCATTGCCCGTCAAGGAAAGAACCACGTGTCACATGGATAGACAGAATCCCTTGCGAGAAGTGCACCCAATAAAAGGCGAGGACAACGAGTTTAGGCGCGTATTTGTATATACGCCCATATCAAAAATAGAATTGTTACAAATGAAGAAAGTGGTACCCAGTCATGACAAAGATCCAGCGGGTTTTCACCGAGAAATTAAAGACATGTTACTCATGGGAGAGTATACCTATCCCGACATTATGACAATATTAAAGGTATTGATGCCTGCTGGCATTTATGAGAAACTCAAGGAAAAAGAGTGGGAGGTAGGAGACCAAAAGATAGAATGGTCAGTGTTAGAAGCGGAAGAAAAGGCCCGAACTGCAGGAGCAGGACTTGGGGATAAAACTAAAGCATTACCAGGTTTATTAGTACAGGTACTGCCACGTTTATTAACTACGAAAAAGGAAGATTGGGGTACAATTTCAGCCTGTAAACAGAAGCAAGATGAAGACACTAGTGATTACTATGCCCGATTCGAAAAATGTTTTGGTATAAATAGTGGCATAAAAGCAAGTAGCGAATCATACCCGCATCTGTTTGTAACAAAATTAGTAGAAAATGCCCTGCCCCCAGTAAAGAATAGAGTATTAAAATTCGAGAGTACCTGGCAAGGTAACACCCCATCACAAATGTTACAAATGTTACAGTATCATCACAATAGAATTAGAGAGGAACAAGAACATGAACACAGACGCATGAAAGACACGAAAATGAAAATGCTAGTTTCCCAGACAGTTCCAGCTGAAGGACATAAAAAGGGTATGACACATTCCGATTCAGCGGGACCTGTAAAAGGGACATGCAATTACCACCAGATGCTGTAGTGGCTTTACTACAAATCATTGACGAGCTTATTGCCCAAGGAGTAGTTGTAGAAACAGACTCCAATGTATGTAATTCACCGATAATTCCGATTCTTAAACGAACAGATCCTACGGCCCCGCCAGTATATCGATTGGTTATTGATCTGCGCGAGTTAAACAAATGCATTGTGCCACAATTTCCTGTGGTCCCAGATATCTCATCATTACTGACAGCTATTGATTCCGAAGCAACATTCTTTACTGTAATTGATCTTAAGAATGCCTTTTTCAGCGTCCCAATAGATCCGGAAAGCCAATATTTGTTCGGATTTAGTTTAAATGGGCGTAGCTTTAAATTCTCACGCGCACCTCAAGGATTTACAGAAAGCCCCAGCATCTATAGCCAAGCACTGAAACGAGAACTTGACAGTATCCACATGCCAGTTAACACTGCCTTGCTTCAATATGTCGATGATCTGCTGATCACCGCGAGAAGCGAACCGGAATGTGAAAAAGCATCACTGACAGTTTTACAATTTCTAGCCGAAAAGGGGCACAAGGTGTCCCCTTCTAAGCTGCAATTCTGTGTCCAGCGAGTTGTTTATCTTGGACACTCGCTGTCGAAGGAGGGAAGGCAGCTTACACCCGATCGCATTCAGTTAATAGCTAACATGCCAATACCCAAGACAAAAAGGAAGTACGAGCTTTCATAGGCCTCACGTCATATTGCAGGCAGTGGATCCCTCAATACGCATTTCTAGCAAAACCACTCATTCAGTTAACCACACAGGAGGCAGCCACACCGACTGTTCTCCCTTGGACTCAGGAACACACACAAGCTTTTGAAAGCCTAAAGAAAGCTTTATGTCAAGCACCCGTTTTAGCAACGCCATGTTACAGAAAACAGTTTACACTCTTTGTTACAGAACGCGAAGGTACTGCCTTGTCAGTACTCACACAGGAACAAGCAGGATCACACAAACCATGTGCTTATTTTTCTAGTACATTAGATCCCGTAGCTCAGGCTCTGCCTGCATGCCTAAAATCAGTAGCAGCGACAGCTTTAGCAATCAGACAAAGCGATGCCATAGTGTTAGGACATCCATTGACAGTTCAAGTACCACATGCAGTAGAGGTTCTTGTGAATAGAACGCAAACACAACACTTGACTATAGCGCGACTTACAGGATACGAACTTACATTGTTTCAGCCACATATAGAAATCAGACGCTGTAACACATTGAATCCTGCCACACTTTTACCTGTAATCGGAACAGATCCACTAGCTCATGACTGTATTGAAGTTATTACGATAACGACGAAACCCAGACAAGACTTAACCGATGTCCCATTGTCAGATCCAGACCTGACCTTGTATGTAGATGGTTCATGTATGAGAACAAGTACAGGAGAGTTAGTAGCCGCTTACGCAGTCACAACAGATACTGAAGTCATTGAAACTAATCGTATAAATACCTTGTCAGCTCAAGCCGCAGAACTCATCGCTCTGACACAAGCCTGTATTCAAGCCACGAATAAAAAAGTCAACATATACACTGACTCACGTTATGCATTCGGAGTTGTACATGACTTCGGCGTGCTGTGGCGAGAGAGAGGTTATTTAACTTCCCACGGTGCCCACATTCAGCACGGACCCCTCATTCATGCCTTATTAGATGCAATACATCTACCCACTGCAATATCAATTATGAAATGTAAGGCTCATACGAAGGTTACTGATATCATTTCCCAAGGCAATGATCTAGCCGACAGAACAGCTAAACAGACTGCTCAAACTCAAACCCCCGACATGACAAAGACAATAGTCCCGACACCGACACATTGTATGACAGTTAAAGATCCTACTCTTGACGTAATTGACATACAGTCACATGCTACACCAGACGAAATAAAGAAATGGACTGAATTAGGAGGGATCCAAACGGACCAAGGATGGATGATGAAGGAAAAGTCTGTATGGTTCCTTCCTGATTCAATGGTCCAAGTTATAATTAACACTATACATAGTCCAGCACATCTAGGAGAAAAAGCTATGCTAGACAGCATTCAACACATTTGGTTCAATAAACATTTACGAGCAGCAGCCAAACAAAAGGTCCGTACCTGTATGATCTGTTGTCAGTTTAACCCGGGAAAAAGCGTTCCCGTAGAACAGGGTGGATTTCATCCTCCTAATCACCCTTTTGAAGTACTCCAGATGGACTATATCCAGATGGAACGATGTCGAGGATTCAAATATGTTCTTGTAGTTGTCTGCGCTCTGTCCCGTTGGACAGAGGCATACCCGGTTTCAGATTACACTGCCCCGACTACTGCCAAACAGTTGGTTCGAGAATTCTTCCCACGATACGGTTTACCACGTGTTGTTCACTCAGATAACGGCCAGCCGTTCTCATCCGAATTAATGAAACACGTTTCACTTTTGTTAGGCTATCAGTGGAAATTCCACTGTGTCCGACACCCCGAGGCAGCAGGTCTCGTAGAAAGACATAACCAGATACTGAAAATCAGAATGTCCAAAATATGCAGAGAGAAAGGTGTCGACTGGGTAGTAGCGTTACCCGTTGCACTCTTTTACATGAGAATGGTAGCACACTCTCGAACAGGGCTATCCCCGTATGAGGTGATCTTCGGCAGACCACCAAATATGTGGGGGACGCCCATACCACGCAAAATAACTGATATTGACTGTAATATGCTGACAGATTACTTGGCTTCCTTGATGTCTGCACTACAATCTTGTCGTTCACAGGTAGCTGCAGCCTTTCCCGACAACACTGAGGTGAAACCCCATGACGTAGTTCCGGGTGATTTCGTATTTGTGAGAAATTTCGACCGAAAGACTCAGCTGGAGCCCAGGTGGAAGACACCCAAGTTGGTTCTGCTCACCACAAGGACAGCCGTGAAGATCGAGGGCCGCATGGGCTGGATTCATTCAAGTCATATCAAGAAATTTCATGGACTATCCTCGGATATAGACATTGTGCCCTGCACTCCCTCACAGACTGATTCAAAACTTCCTTTTGTTGAACAGAATAACTCTGAAAACTACAAACTAAAGCTTAGGCCCAACAAGTCGAGCAATTTGATTGTTTAAGTCCTCTCCAAGGTGAAGCGGTTGAATTGTCTCTGACATGTATCCCTTGGACCTGAGTAGAGAAAATACCCGGAAAAAGTTGAAACGACAGGCGTATTGTAAATCACTGCGTAGCCACTGCATAGTGACGTTATTAATTTTGTTTTTCTTGAGTCTTTTAATAATTACTGCAAGTATATTGTTGCACATATATTACCCTATTTCTAGACATGTTTATAATGTTACTGCTGAACATTCTTTTAGTGACTTACCTCCGCATGAATTGTCTTATAGACTTGCGCTGCGCAATAACACTTTCATTAGTATGTTACATCATTCCCATCAGACTAGTAATGCTACTAATTGTTGGGTGTGTGGCCGGCTCCCTCCCTATCAGAATTATGAAGGAGTCCTGCCTTTCTTTCCACATCCATTTACACATAATGGCTCCTGTGGAGCATGGTTTAGTTTAATTAATTCCATAGACTCAGACACAGCAGTTTACCAAGATCATTGGGTATGGGGAAACCTGAACCTAGTTTTACTCAAGGTCTGCTACCCTGACAAGGAGGGTCGCCCCAAAAGAACAGGAACTGATCTAGAAAATGAAGTATATGGATTAGGTAATTTTACACCTAATCTCATGATTCTAAATGTCGTATCCGAAGTTGAACTAGTCTTACCCACCATGTCAGTATTCCCAGCGAAGGGTGAATTGTGTGTAAGAAAGGTTGGTTCCATACATATGGGCCATAGTAAATGCACTACTATAGTAGAATTCAGTGATCAAGGCAAATCTTCATTTAGAGCTTCTCGCCACTCCTACTTTATATGTGGTCAGACTGCATATATGCGTCTACCTCTAGATTGGGATGGTACCTGCTACATTGCATTCCTTTTGCCACCTGTTTTCCTAGCTCCTCCTGATTATTACAGAAATATTCATTTAGTACACAACAGAGAGCGGAGAGATCTCCCCATTGTCGATTACACTGAGACGGCATGGGACAAGTATGTAGATTTTAATAAAGGCATCTTTCCCTATATAGGTACTGTTACTAATAGTAAGCTGATTCGTAGATTAACTAGAACCCTTGAAGCAGTAGTGAATGAGACTATTTCCGCCTTAGGCAATTTAACGGAAGAGCAGTCTGCTATGCGGATTGTTGTGCTTCAAAATCGTCTTGTCCTTGACGTCATCCTGGCTGATAGGGGCGGAGCTTGTAGGGTCATCGGATCAAGCTGCTGCGTATTCATACCAGAAAATTCGCCATCTGTATATAAAGCCATCACTCGCCTTCATAAGATTGTAAACCAGATACACCAGAACCCAGGCACTTGGACTTGGTCCAGTTGGTTTTGGAGTGTGATATCAGCCTGGGGATGGAGAGTTTTATCCTTCCTAGGTATTGGCCTTCTCATACTATTCAGTTGCTGTCTATGTCTACAATGTGGACCAGCGATCTGTGGTCTGTGTACCACATCGTGTATTCCACCATCAAGATTTCATTCGTCACGGAAGAAGAAAGAAGAACAAATGATGCTACATGAACAGATCAATGGATTGATGAAGATTGATATCTCTTAACGGGCAAGTAGGGGACAAGGAGGGAATGTGGAAATATGGATTTTTCTGGTCAGTTATGTCCCCTATCTTGGACCCCAACGGTTCTATGTGCATGTCACAAGTACATGTATGTTCCCTCCAGTTCCAGTTATGAAGACGCAAATACATGTGCGTCCACCGTCAACATGTCCTCTGTCAGATCCGCCATGAATAGGCCGGATATTCCATTCCTAAATATGAAAGGCCACCGGCTTTATATGGTTCACTTATGCCATTTTTACAGTCCAGGCAAGTAGGCCCTGATTCTGTCATCAAACTCCTCTTGCCTTCTGCCTCTGAAAGCTCCAGTCTGAGCCTGCATCTGTGACCATGAACTTTGTCTCATTCTCTGCGCGGCTCACGAAGCCTGACATCAGCCTATTCTCTGCCAAGAACTGTATTTCACCTTCGAATTATCTGCTTCACTCCTTAGCCGATGCATTCCTGTCTAGCAGCTTAAGTAAACATTCTTCCAGCTACTGAGCAAAGGCTCGGCCTCTCTGTCCTCATGCAAGTAATTCATAGCCCTGTTACCAGGGAATATTCCTACCCCCTCGCATTCAGTGTAGACACTTAGACGCTTGTACACGCACGCACAGTCAGTATAGAATAGATCTTGTCCGAGAGTCCTTCTTTTATGGATAACATAGTTCTTTAAACATAGGATGTTAGATATGATTTGGGATTAGGTTGACTTGACCCCCCAGACTTTTTGTCTCCACATGTAGAGCTAAATGTCAAGTCCCCTTCACCCCCTAGTTACACGTCAATTACACGTCATGCTGCTGCGCGCGCATCTATGCCAAGTATTATCTTATAGATCCACCTATGTGTGACATCATAACCAATTATGTTCCTTTTTACTCCTTATTACACCCATTTTCGGTTACGCAGGTAAAACGTCAATTTCCTTATCAATTGTTACGCCTACTGCATTCGCTTCATTGTAATGTATGTACTATAAAAGTTACTTCTTGTCAATAAAGTATGTACTTCACTTCCTGAACCCCCGTGGTGATGGAACTTGGAGCATCCGATTATAATCGATCATTGGAATAAAGCCCATTCCGAACCTCTAATATCACGGATTCTGCCTCTCATTTTACTGAGCTATTTTATTATGATTCTGTATCAAATTAAGTCCAGGTAAAGGAATTTTATTTACCACACTTCTCAATCGTCAATGAAAGTGACTTACCAAATAGTAGGACCACCCCATTTTTATTCTGTTTCACCGGGAAACAAAATACTTGGCCTACCCAATGCCTCTTCAGTGAATTAGTGTCTTTCTCTGTAAGGTGAGTTTCTTGCAGCATAACAATCATGTAGTGTAATCTAGATAAAGTGTAAGCACTTTCTGCTTCTCAATAGGGTTGCGTAGACCTTTCACATTCCAGGACACTACACGCATATTATTAACCATATTAAAAGGTGAAAAACAGATTATAATATGAATACATCCTCAATTCAATTAAAGAAACAATGCAAAATATGAAAGACAACCAAGCCATCAAAGTGTGCTAACACAGCACATGTTTGTACGATATGGTTCAGATAGTTGAGGGAGTGATAGATAGTATAAGATAAAAAAGAGAAGATGGTAAAAACCCTGAAGGCTTCAACCATAATTGAACAAAGACACGTCCAGTACAATAGCAATATCGAGATAGGGTGGAGAAGTGCGTAGAAAAAGATAGACATCAGACTAGAGTCAGCCAGGGATGGATGACGGAAGCGGCAGAGACAAATCAGTGGGTTAACATATATGAGTATGACAGCAGTTAAAAACAGAGAATAGAGTTACAAAATAGGGGAATACCAAAATTAAGAAATTACAAAGTTGACTGATAAAAAGCACTTACCAACAAATGAAGCTATAATATATACAATAGGTCGGGAAGGAGAGACATGTAAGATAAAGCACATGTGGGCAAGAATCCATGTGAGACATGAAACAGTTGTAAAGGGAAAAAGGATATTAATAGTTGGAAGAAATGTCTTTGAGTAAAATCGAGAACAGTAACTTCATTGAGAACCAAGGCATTTTAAATGCAAAAAGAGACACATTAATAACTGCAAGGATATAGTAACATTTCAAGTTTTCCCACTTTCTATTTCGTCTCCCTTGCTTTGAAAAATGAATTTCCTTAGGTCGTCTGGAGAATCAAATGAGAAAGCCCTCTCCTTGTAAGTCACTTTGAGAAAACATGGATGCACAAGGCCATATCGAGCGTTCGTGGAGTGTAGGTGAGGACAGAAGGACTGAAATTGAGCTGCAGTTGCACAAGCCGCATCCTGTGAGAAAAACGCCTTCTGACCGGACCTTAGCATTTGTTTCCTATGCTTGGCCGCTGATAAAACCATAAGTAGTTCGGTATATTCCAAAAAAGAACTACTATCCCCTTGGACGACCCAATGATGAAGCTCCTGGAGATTTGGGGCCTATTTGATGAACACGTTGTAGATTGTGGTTTGTTCCCTCCTTGAGCAAGCATGTCTTATCCCTCCAATCCTTCAGAAATGCCATAAATTCTGAGGCTGTTACGTCTGTTGCGGTTTTCCAAATCCTGAGTTTGATGTTTTAGATGCAAGATTTTCTTAGACATATCTACAATCTTAGTTGCTGCATCGAGTATGTTACTAAACAGTTGCTCCACATCGATCAACCTGGAATCAAGATTGGAGCATTTTTCCTCTATCCGCTGAAGTGTAGCATTGGTCTCCTTGACAAAAGGTTTCAAACGTTTTTTTTCTTCCATGAGCTCGTTGAAGGACCAGGGTCCTTCTTTTACCATTTAGTAGCAGTGTTAAAGTCTTTCCGAACACAATGCATTGTTCCAGATGAGTTTTCAGACCTTTGACAGGGGGATGCAGACAAGAGAGCAGAATTTGCAGGCCACAAAGGAAGAGGGAAAACACTTGTAAGGGATGTGAATTAGCAGTGGGAAATGCAACAAAGGGGCGCTCTTTGCTTCTGAGCCTCAGACTTTATTGAAAGGAATTAATGCAGTAAGGTAACTAAATAAGGAAAGGGCTATTTGTGAGATCTTTTAAATTATAGCTGGACTTAAGTTCACCCAGACAAATATGGGGGTGTGTGGGCAGCTTTAAGCATCTTGCAGGCAAAAAGCTGATAAAGCAAGCCTCCCGAAAAATCAACAGAGCTTCATATTAATAAGAACAGTTGCCGGTTTAATACCTATCCAGGCAGCATGAGGAGGCAACAATAAACAATATGCGGGCAAAAGGGGCTGTTGGGGCAAGCCTCCAATTAATTCAGCAGTGATATATACTGTTTAGAACAGTAGCCGGTTTAATAAGCATGTAGACAACGTAAAAAGGTGGCAATGAACATTATGCAGGCACACAGGGCTGTTATGATGAACATCCAGCAGGTTCACCAATGTTCTTTGTTACTGGAATGCATTACCGGTGAGTGGGGCAGTGCAGAGAGAGTCAGAGCGCCACCATGCATTCCATACACTAAATGGCGGCCACGACTGTCGAGCATGAGGGAAGCGATGCAGGGTAAAAAACAAAATAAAAGCTCAAAAAAGGCCAACAAGAAAAAATTCCTGATTTTCCCCTTTTCACATTATATCACCACTCACTTCATACCCCATAGGTGGTAAACTGTGGTCATAATTCACGATACTCTCCGTAGTGATGCAGAGTCTCAGATGCCTGCAGCCATCTTAACGGCGGTTCAGCCATGTCTCTGAGGAGACTGTTCTTAACAAGTTAATGATAAAGGATTGCCTTCGATTTCAATCTGCCCTTGACATCCCATAGTTGAGTATATAAAAACAGCCTGTGAGACGCTAAGTCATCTGGGACTATATGAGACTCCAGAGTCTTGCCATCTTATTGACAAAGGGAGCTTAAAACTACTACTTTATTATAGGGCCGCGTTATGCAGAGCGTGCTCTGATAACCAAAAGCCCATGGTGCTCTCTTATAATTTAGTTTGCACACAAGAAGGTCTTCAACAGTATCTTTCCTATACCCGAAGTTTACAGCAGCGATTTATCCGTGCAAAGTTTTGATTCAATCTTTTACCCCTGCTGGTTCGGTTCCCTGCTAACTGTTCCACTTTACTGGACTTGTGATGGGAGCTCTGCTCAGTAAACTTTACATATCATATTTTTTGCTCCTTCTACCAAATACCTAGAATTCTTTTTTTACTGCCAATTCTCAAATATTAAAAAAAAATCCCAATGCAGACCAGCCTAACTATTTTTACAACAACTATATAGCCATGCAATATGCTGCTTGGTTGCATCTTTTATTTGGCAAGATTTAAATTTAAGAAAAAGCGCTATATTGTGATATCATGCATCTTTATAGAGCTATTATTCTAGTATGAGTAACTGTATGTTTTTGTAAGTTTTACATTATTATTAGTTTTATCTTTTATGCTACAGAAACGCGACAAATACAGATATTACTTGACTTGATTTTACTATCAGAGTGAATGCAAGTTCTCTGCCACTACGTGATACATGGTACAAGACCCATGCTTATTCTCTCCTACAGCAGTATAGAGGCCGTTGCCACCTGAATGAAAAACAGTTGCCTCAAACTCAACCTGGAAAAAACTGAAGTCCACCTTCTGGGACCCACCCCGTCATCTAGGCTGACTCCTGGTGGCCTTACGCATTGGGAACCCTGCCCACTCAGACGGACCATGCACAAAACCTCAACATCATACTGGAATCACAATGAACCGTCAGATCAACGCCATTTCTTCATATTGCTTACACATGCTCTGCCTGCTTTGAAAGACATTCTGATGGATCCCCACCAAATCCAGAAAAAACAGTCACTGTACACTCATTAGCAGCAGACTGGACTACCGCGATGCACTCTACGCCAGCGTCACCCAGAAACTCCTAAGGAAACTACAGAGCGTTCAAAATGCTGCAGCCAGACCGGTACTCGATACCCCCACCGCAGCCACATCATTGAACACCTCTGAGAACTCCACTGGCTCCCAGTCAACAAAAGAATCTCTTTCAAGCTCCTCACACATGCCTACAGAGCCCTCTTCCACGCAGGACCAGCATACCAAAACCACTGCCTCTCATTCCACGTACCCACCAGACACCTCTGCTCTGCTCAGCTGGCCCTGACCACCATCCCTTGGATCCATAAGACTAGAATTGGAGGAAGTTGCTTCTCCTACCTCGCCGCCAAGACCTGGGCACCCTGCCTCTCCACCTCAGACAATCCCCGCAGCTGACCAAATTCCGGAAGGATCTCAAGACTTGGCTCTTCGACTGAACCCCAGCGCTCAGATGGTCCATCAGCCTCCTCCTCCACCCCCCACCCCACAGCACCTTGAGACCCTCACAGGTGAGTAGCCGTGCTTTACAAACCCTGATTGATTGATTGATTGATTGACTGGCATATACTTCCCAACTAGATACACTTTATTTCTTTATTTGTTGTTTATCCCATGGTGCTGGTGTCAAGCAGTGGGTGTTGAAACTGCCAACAACACTTTCACCTCAAAAAGCCAGTAAGCCTTTTGACTTAAACAATGCTCACACCACACAGTGTTCATAAATGTAAAGTATGCTCCAATGTCAGTACAATACTATAAAAGTTCAATTATTTATTCCAAACATTTGTCCCATAAAATTAAATTCCAGCAGCGAATTCCTCGAGTCACATTATTACCTTGCCGACACCTTTTTTGGGCTGGGTGTACCATTCCTCAGCAGCTCATGGGATAAAACAAATGCTAAAAAAGTGAAACATAGGTACCTTTGGAAACAAATCCCCAGATTGACCTCAGCTATACAATGTTTAATAAGGCAGAGCTTTATGATTTTATGACAGAACATTGTAGATTCACCAACGCAGAGTCTCAGCCTGCCCACGAGCAGTAAGGAGCAGTGTAAAGATGTCTGACCATGTTAGGAATTCCTATGTCAGCAGCAAAAAACCTTGAGGTTTTTGTAAGGTAATTGGCACTCCCCTTTTCTACACAAGAGGCTTCCTATGTGGTTTGCTGAACAGTGGGAATCAAGCTATGACACAAAACTGGATTGGAGTCAGGTTTTTTTTTATAAAGATATGGCATTTGCAGGATTGTTGTTGCTGCTTTACTAAATTCCTAAGGGTACCATTTAAACATATTCTCCACCTACGTGGGAGTATACAGCGTTTCAGTAACACATGTAAAGCAGATGTGATTTCAGATTAAGCTATAACTTTCATCAACCTACTTCAAGTCACATTTAAATAAGTACCTCTCCAAAGAATTATTTAAATTCAGAAACAAAATTTTTCCAGATGATGGTAACATTTTCTCTTAAAATGTTATTGGAAACAAAATTATGAAAATATGAGCAATATTTCCGCTAAATAATAGAAAACACGCATAGAAATAGGGGTGGTGAACAAAGCGAGAAAGACTAAAAAAATACATTTTCTTTATGCCAGACACATTGCATTTGTCGAAAGAATAGAAATGCAGACAAACCTCATCCATAAAAATAAAATCCAAATCTATGACAAGTAAGAAAACAAATTTTAAATCTGTAAATAATAAAAATGGATCCTCTTACACTATTACACAATGTTCCTAAATGCAGCGAAGCATCCTAGGTTCAGAAGATCAGTGATTTACCAAAAGTCTCAGTGTCTCTCTTTTCAGAGTATTTCTGAACAACTTTGGACAAAAGCTAAAAAAAATGGTTCTCGGATTTGTTAGACATATCATTCTTCCCTGTGAGTTTGAACTTTGACATGGTCTGTCCTTTTGTTTTGCAATGCACCATTCTTCATCATTGGACAGCCATACCTAGGATCAACAGAATTCGTCTGGGGAGCAGCTCCTTCAGACTTCTGGCTGCTTAACTGTGGCACTCCATGCCTCTAGACCCCGGAATGAAGCCTTCCTGTTCCTGTTCTTAAAAAAATGTTAAAATCTGGCTCTTCAGGCAAAACTGAGCATAAGTTTAGGTCAGGGTCATGAGATTCTCTGGGAGAGCCTTCAGACTTCTGGCTGCTTAACTGTGGCACTCCATGTCTCTGGACCCCAGAATGAAGCCTTCCAGTTCCTGTTCTTAAAAAAATGTTAAAACCTGGCTCTTAAGGCAAAACTGAGCATAAGTTTAGGTCAGGGTCATGAGATTCTCTGGGAGAGCCTTCAGACTTCTGGCTGCTTAACTGTGGCACTCCATGTCTCTGGACCCCAGAATGAAGCCTTCCTGTTCCTGTTCTTAAAAAAATGTTAAAACCTGGCTCTTAAGGCAAAACTGAGCATAAGTTTAGGTCAGGGTCATGAGATTCTCTGGGAGAGCCTTCAGACTTCTGGCTGCTTTACTGTGGCACTCCATGTCTCTGGACCCCAGAATGAAGCCTTCCTGTTCCTGTTCTTAAAAAAATGTTAAAACCTGGCTCTTAAGGCAAAACTGAGGATAAGTTTAGGTCAGGGTCATGAGATTCTCTGTGGGAGTCTTTAGCGCAGGGACACTCCTATTGGAGTAACCAGGCGATCTACAAAAATCCAAGCAAATGATGATGACGATGTTTGTTGTTTTGTTTTTTTCAGGGGTGGGGGTGATTGGAAGTTTTCCAAAATGTGGACCAAAATACCTTTATTTCAAGGTTATTAGAAGTTTGGAAAATCTCCCAGGCACTCCGGTTCGAAAATTATGTTAAGAGGGAGCCCAAGGAAATCAACTGGTAAATCTGGACAGCTTTCCATCCTCTAAAATAATTGAGTGCTGTATCCCCCATGTGGTCCTACTCCCATCCAACCTGATACATATCTATGCGATGTCGCTAGCTTATTGACCTCGTATTCTTGTTTGAGTTGCCATTCTTATGTCAATAGAGCACAAAATCAGATTGGAGGTTAGTATAGACCAGTACCAAGAGCTGTTCTGGCTTTACGGTGTTTAGCTTTAGATGAAAAAAATTAAGGTAGCTCAGCATAGACAGAGGGAGATTCTTGTTTTTTCATCACCATGGATGCTGGGGATGCAGTGGTTTCCTCTTCTGCACTGTGGGACTGCCATCATTCCCGAAGTCAGGTTTGTACATCTTGGGATTGGTGGGAAATCGTACTTTTTTCAAGGATCTGATGGGCTGAGAACACAGTTTTTTTCAGCTTTTACGTCTACAGTGGTGTATATGTGGGTGTCCATGGCTATCTGTTTCAATCACAATCCTAATGCATTCTGTTAACTCATCAAATAATGTCTAATTAATTTGTTCTCCTGGTCTTCATTTTGCTGACTCATTTAAAGTAATAGGTACAATTGACACTTCAATCCTTTACTTGCAATAGTATATTATTTCTCTTACTCGTGTCCAGAGAACCTAAACATTACTTTGCAAAATGAATTTGTTTTTTCATGAATATTGTTATTGAGAAATTATTGCGAGGTGATGTTAGTAAAAACATAAATCAAGAAAGAAATCAAGAAATGCAGACGTTCAGGTCTCAATCTGTATTTAGTTAGTGCCATGATATTAATCGAGGATGCATTGTTTATTTCACTCATTTTTGTATGACATTAACAATCATATACAAAATGTTTCCATAATTAGGCATTTACCGCTCACGAAAAAATTTCTGATTCCGTACTTTAAATCCCGATGCTTAACTGATTATAAAATAGCCTATGAGTTGATGCTTGCAATTGATAATGATGAATTATGTTTCCGAGTTGGATCCTTTTTAAAAATGGCTGTACGTTTTCGTAATTCTATGATTTCGGACTAATTTCTTCTATGTCCAATTGTAAATAATGTTTTTTAACTGCACTTTTATGGATATGTTGTTTTTATCCGAATAAAGTTCATATTGATTGATTGATTGATAATTAGGCAGAACATTGTAAAATTTGTAGATTAACTGAAGTCTAAGTCGCACAGCAATGTTAGTGTGCATGACTTTCAAGGCAGCCGACTCACAGAGGCATGCGTGAGCGTGATCCTCGAGAAGCAACGGGCACCATGCTCACTCTGCTTGCATAGAGTCCCAGGGCATAAGATTCCCATAGGTGTGACTGACAAGAAAACAGCAATACAATGAATTAAAAATGACCATTAAAACAGGCCTGGCAGATAAATACTCAAGTTCAAATGTATTGACTTAACTTAAGCTTTAACCTGCGGATTGACGAGCCATTGCACAAAATGCCACACCAAAGCTATTACTGACGGAGAAGATCCATCTTTCAATTTAGTTTCATTTTAGTTTTCTTTAACTACTGCTTACAGAGAAGTGATGCGACACTCCTCCGCCTTAGCGGAGGAGCTGCCAATGATTACCACTCTCTCTCCATGCCATTCCTTCTGACCTTAAAAAAAACTACTGAAAACCTGGCCATTTCAAACCATGTAACATCATTGTGCCTGCTTTAGCCTGTGCCCTATTTAGACAGTGCTGGAATGCCCTTGCTGGGCAGCTGTTGTACTATATAAATTTACATTAATTCATTCATTTTTTCACGTATTTAATGCGCTACCCTAATTGATATCAAGACTATCTGATAGGATCATTCAGTTCTTTGGGAATCAGTATGAGTTGCTGACTAGCAGGAGGCATACTGTCTCTCAGCTGTATGTGCATGGTAGTGATGATGCAGAAAGCTTTACATGCAACTGGCACTGAGAGGGTTGATTCTACAGGCAGAAGCAGAATTTCGGAGGCACATTCAAATTCCAGGTTTCCAAGAGGCTATAGAATTGGAGAGATCCCAGAGATCACATTTCAATAGGTACTTGGATCTCCTTTCAGGTTAAGAGTCTCTGGCAGAAAGGCAATGATCAAAGATCTGTTGTGTTGAGACACAGTGACAATGAATGTCCAGTGTTCATGTGTATCTGTGATCAAGCACCTTTGTACAATTTCTGATCAATTGTCTTCTGCTGTTACTATCAGTGGCTTAGTAAACCATATCATACATGCACCTAACTGCATTGACTGTATCCCATAAAAGGTTGCACCATGTGTGTAGCTCTGCTCAGGGGCCCCAGTAGAAACTAGTGTCAGCAAAAGCACCAGTAACCCTATTTTTAATCCAGTTACAAAGACTAACTGTAATTTGTTTGCATTGTGATACTTTAGCACATGTCATGAAAATACTGTTTGCAAGAAATTGAAATAGGGAGCTCTGAGATCACGAGGACGTAAATTCTCCCTGACCTAGCAGGTGTAGATAAACCCTGTAAACCCTACAGAAACTGAATACATATCAAAGATAATTTTCCTTTTATATGAGCAGTTCAAAATATGTCTTGGCTCTTCCTTGCCTCATGCCTGATTTCCCACTGGGAGTTGATTGTCTGTGAATGCATTGCATGTATCGTTAATACTATTGCACAAACTCAGGCAAGGAGCAGTGGGGTGCTCTGCTTGTAAGGATGGGTTTAAGGAGACTTTTCAAGATCCTTTATAGGTCTTGCCTGATCCAGTGCATGCGCTGCTCTGGCGAGACTTTTAGTTAGTGGGCTTCAAAAAGCCAAACCACAGCTTTTTATGAGGTATAAAGCATGCGGTTACGCGCACAAGCGCACGCGCCTCGCTTTGCCTATCCATCTTGTGCTTCAACGCTGTTGTGTTGAGACACAGTGACAATGAATGTCCAGTGTTCATGTGTATCTGTGATCAAGCACCTTTGTACAATTTCTGATCAATTGTCTTCTGCTGTTACTATCAGTGGCTTAGTAAACCATATCATACATGCACCTAACTGCATTGACTGTATCCCATAAAAGGTTGCACCATGTGTGTAGCTCTGCTCAGGGGCCCCAGTAGAAACTAGTGTCAGCAAAAGCACCAGTAACCCTATTTTTAATCCAGTTACAAAGACTAACTGCAATTTGTTTGCATTGTGATACTTTAGCACATGTCATGAAAATACTGTTTGCAAGAAATTGAAATAGGGAGCTCTGAGATCACGAGGACGTAAATTCTCCCTGACCTGGCAGGTGTAGATAAACCCTGTAAACCCTACAGAAACTGAATACATATCAAAGATAATTTTCCTTTTATATGAGCAGTTCAAAATATGTCTTGGCTCTTCCTTGCCTCATGCCTGATTTCCCACTGGGAGTTCATTGTCTGTGAATGCATTGCATGTATCGTTAATACTATTGCACAAACTCAGGCAAGGAGCAGTGGGGTGCTCTGCTTGTAAGGATGGGTTTAAGGAGACTTTTCAAGATCCTTTTTAGGTCTTGCCTGATCCAGTGCATGCGCTGCTCTGGCGAGACTTTTAGTTAGTGGGCTTCAAAAAGCCAGACCACAGCTTTTTATGAGGTATAAAGCATGAGGTTACGCGCACAAGCGCACGCGCCTCGCTTTGCCTATCCATCTTGTGCTTCAACGCTCCTCCCCCTCCCCCACCACAGAGCGTGTCTCGGGGCCGCGCGTCCTCGTAATGGCTCATTAGCGAGCGATCCCTTTTGCGGCCGTGGGGTCGCGTCACTTTCACGGCCGAGCAGCTTTCCGGCTGCATTTCCTCCATATTTTACATGCAAACTGATTTATGTACCTTTTCCCAATCTTTTGTAATATTTTCTCCCCCTTTTAGGTTTTTTGTATCCGACATTATTTTGCGAGCGTGAGGCATCTGAAATCCATACCTCCGTCCCGTGGACAGTTATTACTCAATTTCAGTCATCAATAGCATTTAAGCAGAGCCCAGCGCCTTGTTTCTGCCTCGCGGTCCTCTGTATTAGTTCGCTTACAAAGCATTGCACGCGCACGGCAGCAGTTAGTACATCTTTTTGTCATTTTTGCCTGGGCGTGCCATTAGTATCAGCGGCTGTGACGGCGCCCGTCCCCCACCCCCTCGCTTACAGTATAGCTCACTTCCCAAACCTGCTACCAGTTTGACTAATGCTCCCCAGCACTCCTACATCATTCACAAATTGGTCCAAATGAATTCAACACATGCCCTGTGTGACAACCAGGAACCAACATTGTGGATCTTGTCTCCGAGAACAGATCTGGTTGGCAGAGCACCGAAAGGTCACAGTGGCCAGACATTAATGTATAAGTGATATCAGAGTAAATCTATACCATGTGGATGACAATATGATTCAAGAAAAGTAACATCTTCTAAAAGTTTTTGGCCACTGACTGAAACATAATAAATCATGCCTGCACACCTCATCTTCTACGCTTTAATCAACAAGTCCAGCGGTCACCCATCCCGTAGTGAACCTCTTCACAGTCATCTGTGTTCACATCAATACCATCACTCTGAATTATGAACTCATTTTAAAGACAGATCTATCCCATGTGTCAAGGCACAAATGCCTTTTTCACTGAAGACAAAGAAAATAATGACAAATAAGGACCAATTTCAAATTTCTTCATTTAGCCAACATCGTTGGGGCACGCCAGATGCGATAAGCGGTGTATTAAGGTCTCTTCCTTAGTGAGAAGGACCAACTCAACATAAAATGCATCAGATCTCATCAAGGTTGGCAACGTTAACAGTTAATTTGCGTAAAAACACAATCATGAAATTCATGATATGGTGCTGGAGGCACATCTACACCTTCTGGGTGTGACGCAGGCAGAGAAAGAGACAATGCCCTTTTTAACATTCTGCTTCTTTCAACCTGAAATATCTCAAAAATAGGTCCACGGGCTTGGATGGGTGAGTGGTACTTATCTAATTTGAAAACAGCATGTGTGGAGATCTTTACAGTAAATTAAAAGTCATTTGAACATTTAGTGTTTGATGATGCCTAATTATCCGAAACTCTTCTTTCATCATAGTGGTTGTATATGCAAACTGGGATACAAAACTTCATTTTTCTAGGAAATTATTAAACTGCTCTATCAGTCCACGCTTAGACCCTAGGAATGATGATTAGGGGGCTTCAGACAGAAGACCAATCTGTTGCAAATTAAGGCAGAACCTGAAGTAGTATAAAATCTCAAACTGCTTTTCGTCACTCATTTAGTGACTTTCCCCACATCTCTTGAACCTCATTTTCTCATGTGGGCTAGCCGTAGTATTGATGCAACCCAACTACTGGTGTGACCACTCGCTGATGACTGTGGTTTTGGGCATGTGTACGATTCCACAATGTCCTAAAAAGTTTGGGACCCTATATGCTCTGTACAGTAACTTTTCTTTCCATCACCATCAGAGACATTCTCTGAAGCTAACCTAGAGACTCTGCACCAGACTCGCGACAAGGATGTCCTGCGCCAGCAGCTGAGGAAACTGAGACCAAGCGACTGTCAACAAGAGGTTCGGCCTACACCTCCCCATGCCTAACAAAAACAAGCATTGGCATAGCCAATAGGTCTCGCCTTTGGGACCTTATAAGTGTTTAGCCATGCAACAGTTTGTTGTTGCACCAAGGATATTATGCTGCATAACTAAATACTTATAAGGTCCCAAAAGCGAGACCTATTGGCTATGCCAATGCTTGTGGCATTAGCATCTTAGCGTCTCTTCTCTGTTGGGCCAGGCGGGAACTGGAACATTCCTACATACCGCCAATACATTTACAGAGCCCAACCCAAGATGCAACTGAAGTAACTTGAAAATGCATTGCATCTTTATTAGGTTTCTGATGAGAATCTTTTCCATCTGATGAGCCCAGATTCCAGAGCTACTCTGTCGAGAGTCAGAGCAGGATGAAGTTGGATGAACCACTGCAGGCGCAATTCCATGTTCTAATACAATGTCAGTGAATGTCATCAGCACATGAAGAGCAATCTGGGAGGCTGAGCATCAATTAGATCATACCATGAGCTCACATAGAACGAGGGAGGGGAGGACAGGAATTGTTTTCAAGCCCTGCAGTATGTCACAGACATTCATTTTTCAAATATCTGTTGCAAGGCGACTCACAGACGCAATGCTCCTAGACAGTATGGCAAATAGGTATTCGATATGTATGGTAGAGAGGGCAAATATTACTCACACCGACCACGAGGCCCCTTATTTCACCACACAACATCTAAATGAAGAAGGTTTGATCTTGTGTTTGCATTTATTTGGAGTTTCTTTCCTTAGTACTCATGAAATGGCAGAAGCATTCAGCTCTAAACAGTGATCTGGGAGTGAGATCCAGAAACAAGGAGACAAAGATTGACACAGCCTTTTTGCTTTTCAAGGTCAATTAAAACAGACAGTGCCAGTTTTGATTGACAAGTGTGCATAAGAAAGTCCTATAAAGGCAATATAAATGACATATAAAAATTACTTGAAGAATGCAGAGGAAATCTAAGACAGACATAGCTGAATAAGTATTGATGTGAAACCTTTGCTTTGAGATGCACATGAGAGGTGCAGACAGCTCAGCAGATCTAAAGCAGACTTTCCCTTTGAACATTGCTTTGCCTGTTCTGCCTACAAAGTTAGCCTGGTAATGCCTTCAAGGTTGTGCTGCACATGTAAAGTAATGCCACAGTGGCTCCCGCAAAATGCTTCCAAATTATGAATTCGTCTGTCATTTTTCTGAAATTCTTCGGAACTTTCTTTTCATTGAAAACGTAGGAGGGTTACACTTTTAAGGTGATGCTGGATTTAGGATGTGATGTAAAATTCTGTGCCATGCTCAGGTGAGAGTTCCATGCACACATCGTCTGCTAGCTTCCAGGATGGCCTGGGCAGAAAGTGTCTTTTCAAAGGCACACTGCAGTGGATACTGTTTTTACATCTATATTAATTTGACTTTATATTGGTGTCAAAAATATAAACCACATTTTAGTGATCAGTTTTGAGGTCCCAAACATTGAAGGAGGAGCTAATTGTAATATAGTAGCTGCAATGTATCTACAATGCTTCAGTGAAAGGTTTTGGACACAACTTGATTAACATCTTTCTGTACCTCAGATTCCTGGGAGAATGTTCTGCCCAAAACTGACTATGACTAATCTATATTTTGCTATGAATGGTTACCTGATTCATCTCTGGACTGGGGTTAGAGGAAGGGGCTTTGAAACTATGCTAGCACCTCAGCAGAATCTCTTTAACACTGGCCTTTGCCAACTCACAGATGGATTATCAGTCAGTCCGTCACAAAGTCTTTATTACGATTATTTATCTTAAAAGACATATATACAATAAAACAATGAAAGATACAGTGGCCCTAATAAGAATCGCAAAATACATAATTTATACACAACAACAATTCATTTAAAATTTGAATAACCATAAAACCATAGAACTCCATCTAAAAGAATAAAATCACACATTTACTGTATCCCACCATTTCTTTCACAGATAGCCCAAGACCAGCTTAAGAATTTAGCCACCCCTATTATAATGGTTTCATTGTCTCCAATTTTCAGGAGACGTTTAGCGATCATAGCAGAGGTTGTACAAAAGGATCTGCACAGGGGTTTGAGCCACATGCCCCTAGCTAAATGATAGGCTGGACAGACATAGAAAAGATGGTTTATGTCTTCAATACAGTCAGGTCAGAATGGACACCTATCTCCCGTACCAGTTTTCCATTTACTGGTGAATTTCCTAAGTGGGAGCGTTTCTACCCTGAACTGATGGAACAGCCTACGATCCCGAGGTTTGGTGATCAAATCCCAATATACTTCAAGGGTTGGTTCATCCTTAAAATTCCAAAAGGCTCTAGTCAGCGGGGAGCCCACCAAAGTAGAGAATCTCCTGCTTTTTACTAGACTCCAATATGCTACTCTTAAGTCGGTCTTAGATGGAGGGGTGACGATGTCCGGGGATACCCAGAACTCCCTCATTCCCATTTCTATAAGGATGTTTTTAACATTTTTTAGCCATGAAATCTTATTAGAATGGTCCAACCCCCTTACTTCAAGTAATGCCTTTGCGAAGTGATATAGTTCAGGGGTAGACCACAACTTTCTCCAAAAGAGGACCATTCTAAGCTGTACAATGTCCTTTATGGGATTACACCCTAAATCAAACAATAAAGGGATTCGAGGGGTCGATTGTGGGAGGCCTACGATTGATCTTAGAAATTTGTTTTGGGCTAGAACTAGATCAGACAGGTTGCAACACCTCCAAATCTCAGCACCGTATAAAATAGCAGGAACAATTTTTAAAGAATACAGCTTAATGACTGGGGCCACTGGCTTGGTTAAGGAGAGCCTATGCTCCCTTAAGAGGGCTCCTGCAAGCTGAGAGTGTTTCAGAGCTAAGAGCTTCATCTGTGGGGTCCAGCTCAACTTTTCACCCAGGGTAATGCCTAGGTAAGTAAAGACTTTGGTCTGCTCTAAAGGCTTCCCACCCATTGAGACTTTGGCCGTAACATCTCCTGCCCCGTGGAGAACCATAAATTTTGTTTTTTCTACGTTTACCTCAAGCTCATGTTCGCTACAAAAGGCCTCAAAGTGGGATAAAGCCCTCTGCAGGCCCTGCCGTGTTTTGGATAAGATCAGGGTATCATCAGCGAAAATGAGCAAGGGCACCCTTTGGCCATCCAGCTTAGGAGCATCAGTGGGATATTCTTCAAAGAACTGGACAACCCCATTTATGAACAATGAGAACAATGTTGGGGCAAGAACGCACCCCTGGCGCACTCCTTTCTCTACCATAAATTGTTCTGTGACCTCTCCCGGGTTCCCCCAGCGAACCTGGGCATAATTGGAGCTATGAAGCTTGATCACAAAATCAACTAGTTCCTTAGGCATCCCTAACCTTAACAGCACGTCCCAAAGTTTTGATCTTGGGACAAGATCAAATGTGGATTTTAAGTCCACGAATGCTGCAAAGATGAGCCCCTTGCCCAAAAAAACTCCTTCCAGTAGAGTAAAACGAACTTGAAAACCTGGTCCAGTGTTCCCATGTGGGCCCGAAACCCTACTTGGAGATTTGATAGTATATCTCCTTCGGCCATCCAGCTATGGATTCTCCCAAGAATGACACGAGCAATAATTTTTTGCAACTCATCGATGAGACTGATTGGCTTGTAATTTCCCGGTGCAGAACGATCTCCCTTTTTAAAAATTGGGATTATTTCTGCACCGGACCAAGAATTGGGGAATGGAGTTCCCCCTGCCAATGAGTTCATCAGATTAGTTATATATGGGGTCCAAAGATCGTGATCCCGCCTAAACAGGTCCGCTGGAATGCAGTCAGGGCCGGGAGCTTTGCCACTGGGGATGTTTTTCAGGACCGCCTCCACTTCCTTAATACTAAACCTTAAAGGAGCGTCTATGGCTATAACAGGAGCGAGTGTCACCCGCTCAGAGCACTGCTGGTATTGGGCTTCAAAGTGGGCAACCCAGTGATGTGGGTCCACATTGTTGTTAGGGACTAGCGACCTCTGTCCATTCCCCGCTTTATTAAATCCCAAAAATGGGACATATTCCTGCCTTTGCAGGCTTCAAGCAGATCTTTCCAGCGGTTCTCGTCCCACTCTCTTTTAGCCTGCTTTAGTGTAGATTTATACAAGAGCCGAGCCTGTTTAATTGTAGGATAAATTCTAGATTTAATAGCGGACAAGAGGGCTTTATGGGCGGACCTACATAGCTCATTATACCAAGATGTTGGTTCAAATTTTTGATTGGCCCTCATGGGCTTGGTATTAATAAAGTAGGTCTTCAGCTTGCTGGTGAGCTCCTTGTGGATCAGTGGCACTTTGATATTAAGGGTGTCCTGTGAGCTACATTCGTTCATTTCTCCACAAGCTCTTACAACCAGGGCCCTAATCTCTGACACTTTTATCTCATCAAGAGCCACCTTAGCCCATTTGACTCGCCTAAAATCATTACCCAGTGTTAGTGGGACTCCGCAGCTGGCTGTATTCCCGGCAGCCGGGGGGTTAAAACCTTGAATATCTAGAGTGAGGACCAGTGGATTGTAGTCACTTTCAATGCGAGTTTGAACAACCATATCTAGCACAATACGCCAGATTACCAAATTGACCAATATGTAGTCAATCCTACTTTTAGTACGACCGTTGTCAAACGTCGCAGCACCCAGGGCATCAGATTTGGTCCTACCATTAACTGCTATGTAGCCCCATTCCAGACACAACCCTTTTACTTGGAGCGCTGCCTCCGTCCATTTCTTAGCGGGTGGTAAATTCAGCTGTGGGACGCCCCAAAAGGCGTCCTCCTCCTCACTCAGCATGCCATCCTCACTGCCCAGGGGTTCAAAACAAGTATTGAAATCTCCCATAATGATGATGTTATCACTTGTTGGGACTTCCGCTAGAAAGATCTCAAGTGCGGATATAACCTGGGAGCTCCTACCACCCACTTGGCCCCTAGCATATATATTGAAAATAAATAAACTTGGGCCAGACTGGAATTTGACTTTAATTCCCAGAATGTCCGGGTTATCAAGGGGAATCATTTCAATACTCACCCCCCTAATTTGCCTAACCCAAAATATTAGACCACCCGCCGGTCTCCCTCTATATCCCCTGATTGCAGGTTTCGAGAAATTTAAATAGCCTGCATGGAAGATGTTTTCCACTGCCCATGTTTCTTGGAATGCCCAGATGTCAACTTCGTCAATTGATAATGACCAATCAGCTAGGCCAGTCTTGGATTCCAACCCAGCAATATTCCAAGAAGCAATGGTCATGGGTTCCTTAGGCCCTGGGTTGATTGAACACCCAACAGACGTTAGTGGCTCTACATATGGGCTGCCTGACTGCGTTGTAGAAGAAGTGGGGATCCCCATTGGAACGACACACTCTACCGAGTCGACTTGATGGGATACAACAGGGTCAGCAGCAGTTCCAGTACCGCCTTCCACAGGATACCCCAAACCACCCAACCCCTGTCAATCAATGTCTTCTAGGGAGGATAGGACCTCAAACCGATTGCTAAGCTCGAATCGGGAATCTGGTCTATGTACAGCTCCCTTGTGTAGTTGGACACCTTTATATCGCATAGCCACCTCCTGTTTGTAGAAATAGCCTAGCGGTAGAATATTAATGGGCAGCCAATCAAAGGGGGCATTAGCAGCAATCTCTAGTATATGTTTGACCAGTCCTGGCGACCTAAAACTTAAGACCACACAGTCCCTGACTAGGTTTTTGTCCAAGTAACCAACCCAGTCGATCCGTCTAGCCATTTTAAAATCCGTATACAGCCTATCCCCAATGCCGGTCTTTTTATTTAAATAGTGTAGAGCCTTATTCCTAAGAGAAGACCAGTGCTCTTGGGAATCCGTTGGTAAGGAGGGAACGTTTGCCAAGACAACGGTATAGGGGGTAGCTTGGGGAGGCAAATGTAAGAAAGGATGCCTCGTGTGATCACCTAAGTTTTTACTATATGCTTGACCACAACTACTCCTAGGAGCCAGAGATGTTTTATTGGGAGGTACCTCTACACTAGATCTATTTGTTGGTACAGAAGTTCTTATATCTCCCACATTCCTTGCCACGTCCACCTAGTTATTAGCACATGTCGTGACTCCCATCTGAATACTAGAATTGTTGTCTACCAATGATGGAATAACCCCTGCTAAAGTTTGCAGAGGAGGTTGCAGTGTGGATGCTGGGGACATACGAACCAGGGCCTCCTCCATCCTAGCCAACCTACGATCAACCGAGTCCAGGCATTTGTAGAGTGGCTCCAGAATGGCAGAAAGATTTTCATTTAATAGGATGGAAAATTCCTTTTTAGACAAGGAGGAGTTGATAACGTAGGGGTCGCTAGAGTGGATGTCTGTAAGAGGGGGATTAGGACCATCATGGACAGGAGCCTCAGTCGGGGCTTTAGCAGGTGTAGATTTGGCTTTAGTTGTACTACGTCCCTTCTTTGTTTTATTCTGGGGATTCTGGGGATCCTTGGCAGGTCTTCCCACAGTTTTCATCCCCCTAGTCTTTACCCTGACTGGGCTAGCCCGATTGGTATGAGTAGTGGGAATAGGGGAGTGCTCGATAGGCATGGGAGCCAGACTATGGGTGGGAGTCGTGCTCTTGTCAGTGGTGTCAATGGCTATAGGTGGTGATCTAGAGACATATAGTGGAACGGAAGGATTAGCCCCCCCCCTAGCAGCCTAGGATCTAAAGACAGTCTCCGCTCGGTGGCTTCAATTTCATGCACCAGCACGGATTCAGCTCTTACCAAAAATGAGTCCAGTGTACCCACCAACTTATCCCCAGATTTCCACTTAGACATTTTTAAACAGCTGTGCACTGGTGGCGTGCTTCACAGTAGATCAAAACTAAAGGTCCACTCACCAACCCAGAGTCTGAAACCCAAATTGAACAGCGTATGGCCCAGCCAGCCTCACTCGGCCTCGGATGGCCACAGACGGTCCCGCCCTTGTCCCGGGCTTAACCCGGCGGTGCCCGCGCGCGTGCCCGCGAAGCGGGGGCGCTCGTCAATTTCAAGCGCCGCCTGGCGCGAAAAGTCCCGCTAACGGCTGAGCGCCGCTAAGCCTTCTGGGTCCTGTGGTCCACCCCTCTCGTCAGCCGCGTAGGTGGAGTGGCGGCGGCGAGGGGAGACCAGCACAATGAGCAGCAGCAGGGCAAGAGTGGGAACAACAGCAATGTCCGGCGATTCCCCAGGAGACAACAGGAGCACCTGCTCTGCCGGGGCGCTCGTCAATTTCAAGCGCCGCCTGGCGCGAAAAGTCCCGCTAACGGCTGAGCGCCGCTAAGCCTTCTGGGTCCTGTGGTCCACCCCTCTCGTCAGCCGCGTTGGTGGAGTGGCGGCGGTGAGGGGAGACCAGCACAATGAGCAGCAGCAGGGCAAGAGTGGAAACAACAGCAATGTCCGGCGATTCCCCAGGAGACAACAGGAGCACCCCCAGGAGACAACAGGAGCACCTTATCACTTAGCCTGGGATGAACTTGCAAAATTTCACTCTGTGGAATTCTGAAGAGTTACATAAAAACTCTGCAAGATTGTGCGCAGTTCCGGCAATAGGCGAAAAATGCATGGCGTGCTAGTCGCTCTGTTATTTAGCACCAGTACCGCATCCTTGATGAAAGATCAGCATGAACAGCACCATGCTATTTTCGAGTTGATTTTGCTGCCACTCAGCTAGAAAATACACTCAGGAAGCAGCCCTCTGACCGCGACCGCTTGCGACTGCCCACATTAGATAATCTTGCTGGGAGTCCTCCTACTGCAAAAACAACAATTGATGGACAGAATGCAGAACAATGTCATACATTCACCCCAGTACAGATCTCTGGGCCTAAATCCATCGTTTTTTTCCTCACCATGCCATTCCAGTTTGAACCCAGCCATATGCAAATCAGTCTTGACCCTGGCCTCATGGGAACAGTCCAGCCCGAACTGTCAAGCCAGGTCCTCCCTGGACTGAAACCAAGCATTCTAGGACCAATTTCGGGGTTTCACCCCTCTTCAGCCAGGATAGCTTGATTCCAGTGGCATGGAGAGCACGGGACTCACGTCTGAGCATACCCGTCCCACTCGGGGTGACAAATGCAAAAACAACAATTGATGAACAGAATGCAGAACAATGTCATACATTCATCCCAGTACAGAGATCTGGGCCTAAATCCATTGTTATTTTGCTCACCATGCCATTCCAGTTTGAACCCAGCCATATGCAAATCGGTCTTGACCCTGTGCCTCATGGGAACAGTCCAGCCCGAACTGCCAAGTCAGGTCCTCCCTGGACTGAAACCAAGCATCCTAGGACCGGTTTCGGGGTTTCACCACTCTTCAACCAGGATAGCTTGATTCCAGTGGCATGGAGAGCACGGGGCTCACGTCTGAGCATACCCGTCCCACTGGTCGGAAATCGCACTCGGGATGACACATCTTACTCGCGCTCACCAGGTCCCATTCTGAAGTCTTGTGTTGTTCCCGTTGTTATCCCATTGCTTGACTGGTAAAATAATTTCTCCACTCAGCGATTGGCAAAATTTGGCGGGAACTCCGTGTTACAAGAATAACGCACAGATCCAAATTTCTTATATTCTGCAAGGGCCCAATTATCACGATGCTGGCTGAGTCTCCATTATTTTGGGCATATATATGCAGCTAGGTTATTATTTAGTTTACAAATATATTATCCCATATGAAACAGAGAGAGAGAAAGAGTCAGAAAGTGAGCAAGAGTCTGTATGTGTGTCCGCGTGTCTGTCTTTGAATGAGACAGAGTGTGAGTCTGTGTCTGTGTGTGTTTTTGTCTGTGTGGTCTTGGAATGCACGGAGAGTTCGGGTCGGAACTGGTTTAGAATAAAACAGAACCTTCTCGCTGATGTTCTGTAAGTAGCAGAAGGTGTGAAGAAAAGTCACATGGTCTGGGGACTGGCATTGAGGTCTAAATAAACCACTGTTTATCATCTAATATCTTCTACTTGTATTTCGTGCTATGTGATTCCAAGCCTTCAGGTAACGGGTTGTAGGGCGTCTAAAAGCTGCCTATCAGCACATATAACACAGGGACATGCATTAAATACATTGGGGCAGATTTATGTTTCCTGGCGCATCCCTGCAAATCAGCAGGGATGCGCCAGGAAAGATGCGTCACGCAAGTTTACCCTTGCGCCACCACAGATGCGCCGCATTTACAATGCAGCGCATCATGGCGCAAGGATAAACAGATGTGTGACGGATCTGATGGCATAAGGGCGGCGCATTGCTGGAGTCGTGTCGCAAGCACAACGCAACTCCAGCAATGCTCAGGGGCTGCCCATACCGAACATGCTGCGTCATGCCTTACGCCTGCTTCAAGCAGGCGCAGGGTTTTGACGCAGCAGCGTCGGAAAAGTGACTCAGTGAAATCTTGTAGATTTCACTGCGTCAAGTTTCCGAGGCTTTTTCCGATGGAACGCCCACCCTGCATACATTAAACCTGACGCAGGTTTAATGTAGCGCAGGGCTTTACAACGTGACGCATCTCCCTAGATGCGTCACGTTGTAAATAAGGCACAACATGGCGCATGGTTTACGCCGCCGCTGCATCACAGAAGTGACGCAACGGCGGCGTAAATGTCTCGCAAGGGTCTTGTAAATCTGCCCCATTGAATTACACAACAGAATTAAGATGGCGCAGAAGGAAATAGTCTTTATTTTACTTGCTACAAAATAATGTCTGGCTAAGAAAATCTGGCTGATATTAGAACCGGAGATCCTTTCTACCCTAAGAGTTCCTGCCACTGTCACTTTACCTAAATGAATATTGCATTAAACAGTTTTGCAAAAAGTAACAAGAACGCATTGTTTTTTACTCATAATGTTTCCTAACATTCATCATTTTGTGATAAAGAAATTATATCACTTTTCTCAGAATTCCTGTGTTTCACATTTTTTAAATATAAACCTCAATTACACCCCAGTCCTCTGCAGCATGGAGCAAATTACACTACATTGTTATTTCTTTGTGTTCGTAGTTTGGCCACGAATCGTGTAATTTGGATGTATGAGGATGGTAATTGCTTGCAGTGAGGACGGCAGGGAATAGAGAATCATTTATCATACTTCAACCTCACATACTGGAACTTAGAAGAGGTTACAGCACTCTCCACTTGCACGTGGTTTTGTGCCAAGTTCTTTCTTAGTTTAGTCTTGCTCCACTGAGACTCAGTTATTCTGGCTGAGGGCCACGGTATAATCGTGGCTCATATTAGACGCCACTGCCCTGTGCGCTTTCCTAGACTCGATGTTTGGGCACTGAGGTAATTGAGAACCATAGCAGCACTAGCAACAATCGCTAATTAACCAGAAAATTAGCTGAGTGGCTTCATTTGCCTACAGCAGAGGAATCAGACCATTCGGACTATCTTTGCAGGGATGAACAGGCGCCCCCCGCGCCTAGGGGAGGGGCACCGTTAGTTGCGCCATGTGACTGAGCCCCATACGGGTTGGGTAAGAAGGGGGTGTATCATGAGGAGGGACGTGACGTCATCAGGGTGCGCAGGGAGAGTTATTTAAGGCTGTGCCGTGGAATAGTCGGCCTCTTTGTCCACTCAGACCTCCGGCAAGCTGCAGAGGCGCGTCGTTGACCATGAGGAAGTTCCAGTCGGCAGCGTGCCATGCGTGGCACGGGAGGTTTGAGGGGGCCTTGGCATAGCTCGCCCACCTTGGGTTTATAGCTATCGGATACATTTACGATTGTGTATGTATTGGGGCCTGCCGGCACAATGTGCGCAGCTGAGTGGAAAGCTTGGCAGAATGAGCTGGTCAAGTTCCATTGTAAGGTCAAGCTCAAGTGCTAATGAAATGTTGTGCCTAATGTTCTCACTACCGTTGACATGTTCCTGCTGAAGTGTACGGCCAAAACTGAAGTTCAAGTAATGTCGTGCTTCGTGTACTTAATGCCTTTGACAGGTTGATGCGGCTAAAGCATGATGCTCTGAATAATGTATGTATCCAAACAGGATGGTTTTCTCCTATTGGTCTGTGATGAATTACCTGGTTTAATGTGAATAAAAGGCTATGCCCTGGACAACATGCTATGACTCTGGGAGTTATTGGACTTAGCGGGGGTAGAAATTTTTTTGAAATGGTGAAGTGTGAATGTCACGTTGTGCGCATGCTATGAGGCATCCCTGTTTTCAGTAATGTGTTGGTGTTATTGAGCTTTATAATAGTGACGCCTGCACTATGTTTTGTCCTTCTTCAACAGTGCTTTCCAAGGGTAGATTGGGGATGAGGTGGCCCACAAAAACCCAAGACCTCAGTAACTATAAATCACTGGTTTCATTCATCACTTTGATGCTCAATGCTTATGACATTGCTGAATGGAACTGCGAAAAGCGTGTGACAATATGTGTTTCTTTAATGAGAGAAGGAAGAAAGGATTGAAAAGTGTTTTACAGTTTACCTACTTGAGAAGAGGTAGGTGATTGTATTCAGCTGGTTAAAACAATTGTCGCAGAGTACGCAGAGATCTTGTCGTGAATCACAGATAGCCAGGGTGAATGCCCAGGAAGTATCAAGGTGTCCCATGCAGAACTACTGACAGAAATTGGCGGTCAGTTCCAGTCTTCATTTTGATCTCAGTCAAATCATAAATTCGTCACATGTAACCAGTATGACACCTACAACTACCTCGCCGAAGCACAAGGTGATGACTCTTTTCGATCCCTGACCCCCAGCTGGTCCAATTGCGTCTCGTGCTATTTTGGTACACTTGGTGAGGTATATGTCTGCGCAAGACACGTTTTTGGCCTCATTGTGGTCACACCACTGTTACATACATTTATCAGTGATGCCTCCAGTAAGGGGCGAGATGGACAAGTTCCTGCGCAGCCAATGTATAGAAACTTCCCAGAGTAGAGATAAATCCCATAATGCTCTGTACCTTTCAACTCCAAACTGTTGGAGAGATCTCTTGCCTTACATTTAAGAGTTTGTAGAGCTAAATGTCAATCTTGTTTGCTCTCTGGCTGGATTTAGGCCTGGACAGACTGTGGAACTGTTGTTCTGTTCTATCAAGGAGGACCTTTGACATAATGTTGATGGTGGTGTCCTGGCAGGGGCGGCTGGTGTTAACGGGCGAAATGGGCGTCGCCCTGCCACCCTGGGGGATTAAAAAAAAATGAGGTGGAACACTGAGCAGCCAGCAATAAATTGTGCTGGCTGCTTGGTGAACAAACATGGGCAAATCCGTTTTTGTTTTTGAGGGGGTGGGGGAGGATGGCCCTTGGCTCCTCTGCTGCGTATGCTTTTGGCTGGGCGAAGATTTCTTCGAACTTGAGCCAGAAATCAGGGCAGTGACGACACACAGGTGGGAAAGGCCTGGTTTCACTGCCAGAATAGCTTTGGATTTTGGGCGTTATTCCTAATGCCCAGAGAGGAGTCAGAAGCTCCCCATTCATTCCAATGGCTGGGGGCGGGCCAGTCCGGCTTCGGGGAATGTAGTGGGGTGTGGCAGTGGCCTCTGCCTCTTCCTCGAGAGAGAGAGACCCAGCAACAGTTGTTTATTATTAGGTGATTGGTTGGTGAGGTGTGCTGGGGTCTGGGGGAGGGGTCAATCCAGCATTTTCCAGTTTGGCTCGTGCTCATTGCCATGCTGTCTTCTGCAGTCTCGAGGAGCCCGCCCGGAGCGAGAGAACACTGGTCGCGTTCTCGAACTTGCAGGAATTGGATATGCGGGTTACAGTTACAGGTAGCTTGTCTTTGTACTATATATGACCAGTTCTGTTATGTATATGACTTTTTTCGGTGTGTTCAGTGAGTTTACCAGGACGTGAAAGCGTGCGTGACTAATTTAGAAGGAACACTGGCCTTTCACAGGCAGACTGCCTGCGAAAGGCCGGTGTTCCTTCTAAATTAGTCACGCACACTTTCATTGAGGCAGACGCCTGGTTATTACTGACTCTCGTCCCTGCGTGGCCTGCGCCGACATACATTCAGCTGGACTGCCAATGACAGACTCTGAAATTATCCTAAAGCTCAAGGGGCTGCTGTGAGTGGGTGAGGCTGGGTCCTCTCCCCTCAAGTTCATTATAAAGTGCAGTATCCTGCTGGGACCGCACTAGTTAGTACACTTCGCTAACATCTACGCACTGCCAGTTACACTGCGGGGGCTGTCGTGGGGTTAGTGCTGGGATGGGATACATTCAATGGTTGCAGCAAGGGGATAGCTGGAAAATTAAAATACCCCTGCTATGAACCGGTAACGTAACATGATCGGGCACGTGCAAAATATGAAGAAGGGTCACACAGTGGCCCGCTGTGGAGAGAGTGGCCCCTGAGAGAGGAGTTAGACAGGGGGCTGCACGCTGTGGAGAGAGTGGCCCCTGAGAGAGGAGCTAGACAGGGGGCTGCACGCTGTGGAGAGAGGCCCCTGAGAGAGGAGTTAGACCTGGGGCTGCACGCTGTGGAGAGAGAGAGGCCCATGGGAGGGCAGTTAGACAGAGGTGGTATTTCACAGAGTTTAATTGGCATTAGACTGATTGGTGGCCTCCCACAGGGTTGGGAGCAACCCTGTGCTGCAGGTGCTTGGGTTAGTTAGGTCCCTGTTATAAACCTTGGCTATCATGGCACCAAACAGGCAATCTCGTGCCTCCCTACAAGAGTCCGATCCACCAGCATTTTCTGCTTTCCCTTTCGTCATACTTAATTCAGTCCACCACCCCCTCCACCCATTCATTCACTTTCCATTCAGTTATTCAATTCTCCCATTGATTTGTCCATCCTTTCACCCTTTTTGCATCTTCCTTTTAGCAGTCTTCCTTCCACTCTTTCTTGCACCTTTACTCCGTCCCACTTTCCTTCTCCACGTTTCCTTCATCCAGTACTTTCATCATTAAATCCGCCCATTCCTCTGTATCTTTCTCTCCCTACCCATTTTTCCTTCTCCTACATACATCTCCTTTCTTACTTCTTTCGCTCCCTTCTTCTATTTGCCCCCCCCCCAGCCATGTCTTTCTTCACCTCCCCCCATTGTCAACATTACATTTCTCTTTCATTTTCTACTTCACCGTACTAGGCTGAACTGACAGTCCTCGACCCATGCCCTTCAGGTGTGCCATGCTGGTTCCCCAAAGTGTTATCAGTGAGCTTTTGTAGGGACATGTCGACAGACCGTTAACTTACTGGCATTCATTTTACAGGCCCAGCCGCATCTTCCCACTTTAGGTGTTAACAGGTTTGGTGTGCGAGTAAAGGCCATTTCTTTTCTAGCTTAGCCTTATACTATCAAAATAGTGGAAAGATTTGGGCCTCCTGTATACATTTGTGAGCAGTGTTTACAGCACAGGTTCCGGTTTGGAGGGACTAAGTCGGCACGTGGCATTTCATCCCACATAGGTCGATACATCCATACCACTGTGATGGATGTAGAAATACCTTGCAGTGCAACATGTGTGATGGCGAATGCTAAGAAATGAGATTTCCGTAGGGTAACACGTAGCTGTCACATGGCTAGACTGCTAATCCCCACCGCATTGCCTTTGAAGTGGTTGGGGTGTGCATGTAGAAATGCAGGTTTTGAGTTGTGCGCAGGTACTTTGCTGCGAGCAGTCAAAGCGGGCTTGACTTTGATATTCAATGTAACATAAATACTCACTCTGCTTTGCCTGGGGCTATAAAGTTCGGTTTTATCCCCTGGTTAAGATCCACAACAACGCACTCAACCGCCCCTCATGCCACCTTTGGAAACTGCTTATAGGGAACAATTTGGAGATATTAAACTTGCTTACTCTGGAATCAATCGTCAGACCTGATATTCCAAGCTTTCTTTAGCCAGGGAGGGAAAAATATGCCCCAGATCACACCATTTGAGGAAGTCATAACTCTTGTCACTGCCTCGATGGACAATTTATCCACCAGACGTATTTCCAGATGCTGCATTTAGATTCGGACTTTGACCTAGCTGGACATATTATTTTTTAGAAAAATTTGTGCGTTTAAGTTTTCAATTTTCTTTTTTAAATATCATCACAAGAGTCCTGTTCTGCTGCTCTCCTTTCCGTAGCTGTTAGTTTAATCCATGCAGTGCATGCATTCATGTTTCATACTGTGACCACATCTCGCACAAATACACACCAAACCAGTGTTCACGAGCAGGGTAACATAGAACGGTATTATTAAAATATGTATAAGGTTTGTATGTGTATTCGCTGTAGCAGTAGCTCAGCGGGCTAATGCCTCTGCAGCCCAAGGTCGGCGTGACATACATTTCACTAGTTTGAATCCGACAGGGCCACTTAAGCTTTTCACGCTGTCGATAAAATGAGGAATATTAACTTGAGTGATGATGAAATCTTTGTGTTTACAGGGTTTCTGTATGCATGGATTGGAACGCTGTGTAAAATTGCACAACAAACCGATGCATGCTTGTATACTGTGGCAATATACCTGAGGTATGTGAACTGTTGTGTGGAGAGAGGTGTGTAAAGGCATATCAATAAACATCTCTGGATTAATGAACTTAAAATCATTTATACAGCTCTTTGCGTCGCTTTTCTACCACACCAAAGCGCTATGAAACATATTATTATTGGCCAACTTAATGATACTCAATTTATAGACCACACGTGAGTGGAAGGCTAAGTCGAACATGCCGAGGTTTGAATTTGTGAACAACAGACCATCACACAGCTCAGCAGCAAGTGTACCACTTACATAGCTATCCATGTGTAAGTAGAGCACACAGAAATGTATCAGTATACGTGTTCGTGTATACGCAAACAGATGTGTGCAATATTATTGATTTATATATATTTGTGCTTTGCTGAATGCTTGGATGTCCACTGACCAATTCAAAGCGCAAGTGGTTTTTATGACAAGTGCAATGCTATATATTAAGCAAATAGTTGCGTATGTCCGTGCTGAGTAAATAGTCGTAATAATGTCTTTACTGACTTGCAGAAATCGTGCCCACAGTGGTTCGGACGGCGATAATGGCAGGAAATGTGGCAGACTGGCACTCAGCAAGAGCGCTTCTTGTGCGCTCTTGACCTTTTGGCGTTTTCTCCCTTCACCCACTTACTAGTTACTTTCTGCCCGCACTCCATTTCCACAGACAGCAGCAGCCGCACCTAGCGCTTCCTGGAACACAGGAAACCCCTCAGCCACTACCATGGGCAGCCCGACGTTGTGGAGTTTAATTGTGGTCTTATCTTGTCTTTTGTTCAGGATTCGTTTAGTGGAATTTTAATTATATAGGTGTTGCTCGTTTAATTATTCTTGACGATACGGCAGATTGTTTCTATGAGCTGCACACATGAATGGTTTGATTTCAGTTTCCTGAGTAACAAACTCGTATCTAACTGTACACAAAGACACGCACGAAGGAGCGCTGAACGCTACATTCCCTGAAGGTGCACTTACTGTACTCTTCACTAGTTTCAGTGCTTCCACTTGGCAATGGACCAGTGCCCTCTGTGAGAGGGAAGAACATATCAAGGACCTTCAAACTGCCTCTCTCTCTCCATCCATTCGTTCTCTCTCTCTCCGATGGTCTTCTCTCTACCACCCCCTCTCTTTCTCGCCGTCTTTCTCTTGAAGCCCCCCCTTGCCTGCTCATAGCTGCCAAGTTTCCAGTTTGCTTATGTGTGACATTTCCAGTGATTGTGTTTGCTGACGTGTGACATTTTAAGGCCATATGTGTGAGACTTTGAGTGACCCTTTACTGTGAATTGAATAAAGCAGATATAACCATGAAATAAGATAAATATTGGGAAGCTCCCACTTTGCATATTAAAATGGTTTAGAAATTGCATTAAAACAGACCAGAACGCTGAGGGATCTTCTGAGGAAAACAAGGACAGAGTGAAGTTTCTTTATTGAAAAGCGGTTTCGGGAAGAAACTCATTTTAGTGCTGGCAGGCCAGTTAGTAAAGTTAGTAAAAGAGCGGGCACTCTGCTGCGGAACCCGACTTAAGTCGTCCAGGCTCGCTCCCTACGCTCGCTCGCCATAGTGCAGTACGGCAATAAGTTTACGGCTCACCACTTTCAAATGTCACCAGCCTCCCCTGTGTCCTGGTTCATTCAGATCTGTTAATGTCAATCGATGCTGTTGACCCTGCGGTACTCATAAAACATCTTGCAGATCTGGCTTCACTTCTGCGTTTAGGTATTTTGAAATTTTTTTGGGAGGAAGCAATTCACTGCCATCTTTGTTTTAATTCTTCTTTCTCTCTAGTTGGAAGTGGCATTCCTCAGGGATCCTCAGTGACCCAGCGTTTATTCATGCTTTTGTTTAATTGTTGGTGAAACTCAGCAGGGACATGGAAGCAATGGCTGTCCCAATGTGAAGCCTGTCTGATGGACATTCTTATCCTATGTCTGCTGATTGACTTATGCTTAATACATAAGCATGCCTAATCAGAGACCCGATTTGAAGGAGAATCCCTGCCTCCTGAAATTCTGGTTTTTGATCTGACCTGAAAAACTTGAAATCAAGTCATAATATTGCTTTGGGGAAAACTGGAAGGCGTGATAACAGATGTTCCCATGGCTGATATTACCACACAGCGATTCCGAGTCATCAGGCATATGGCTGCCTGTGTTTTTTTTATTAATTTAAGTCATTTATAATAGATACTGCAGTAAGCTTTATTTGTTGCATAATGTTTTGGCAATTAACCTTTTTATTTCTGTTGATGACTGAAAAAGTGTTTTTCATGACATCAAAAGTTTAAATCAGCTAAGCTTTATTGCAGTTGCTTTTTTTGAACTCAGTAGAAGAGAAACAACCATATTTTAAGTGCAATTTGCACATTGGTGTGGCTAGTGACAGTATATTAGGTAAAATGTAGCCCCCTTGCTTGATGCACAAAGCTTTCAATCAAACTCACCCTCTGTTACTGCTGTCATGTGTTAGAGGGCTAGAAGGAAACACTGCCAGTTTACATACACACAAGTTTTTTCCTCAGTTGCCTTCACTCTCACACAATGACATTTGACACACATTGGCATCCATGAAAGTGCGGATTCATTTCCATGAAACTATACTTGCTTACAAAGAACACTAGCATGGTACCTTGAACATCACGTACAAGGTCTATATATTAATTGTACAAATGTGATTGTTTGTTTTCATTCATGCGGCGATACAGCTATCTATAGCACATAAACAATGGACGCCTGACTAGACTCTTAGCCCAGGGCAAGGATGTTTTATGTTATAAATAAACAAGCATTTCCGTTTTGAGGAAGAGGAGGACTTGCTGTCATTTGCGAGGTCACCACATGCGGACTTCTCAGCCCAGCTACTTGCTGATCCCTCGGCGAGGGATGTCCAATTCTTGACCATGACGGAGACCTACATTCTTTCTCTTCAGGTTGGATCATCCAATGGGAGATTTCTGGCAGAACACATACATACACCCAAGGCATTTAGATTAGGGGACACATAGTAGTAGTACACTATTTGTTTTACATTGTTTTTATTGAGCAGAAATATAGATTCACATGGTAGTCTATTACACAAAATCAATTTCACGAATGGACACCATGCCATACACATTTGAAGTGACTTTAACAAAAATCATGATATTCTTAATAGATTCCTTTTCTAATGGGGGACGTACAAATTCCCATCTTCTATTTACAATAGTAAACATTAATTGAGCAGCTTCAAGTAGACTTTAGTAAAGTGACATGCATTCAAGTTCCAAAAAGTACGTTTTTTCCCCCCTACCTAAACCTTAAATAAAGTGCATCAACTTGTATTCCACCCCAGTTATGAACAATTGCTATAACACAAGTGCAAATATACTAAAATAAGTTAACATTTCAACATTTTCTTTTTGTTCTCCGACACAGTGATAAAAGACCAACAGATACAATTTGATAAAGTGCAGTGCATTCAAGTCCCTGAAAGTGCATTTTCTTTTAACCTAAAACCAAGTGCAATTATACTTAAGATAAGTTGGCATTACATGTTCCCACCTACACTTGCCAATTTTCCACCTGTCCCATATATCCCCATACAGTGGTATATCTTTTAGTAGCCCGCCCCTTTTAGCAAAGGACACTTCGAAATTTCTTATTCAAATCATTTTTTGTGCAATTCTACATAGGCTGGTACCTTGGTAGTCTTCCAGTTCTTGAGATTAAGAGAGTGCACTAAAGAGGCAATCACAACCAATGCCTCTTCTCCTCTAGACATTGATAGATGTTGTCTCTGGCTGACAAAGCCAAAAAGTGCTATTGCTGCCTCAGGATCCAATCTTTTCTGTAATCCAAGGCTTAGAGCGACAAAAACTCTTTCCCAGAACTGTGGTAGCATCGGACATGAAACAAAACTATGAAGCCAGCCTCCCTCACCCGCTAACTGACAGCAAAAACATCTATTCTCCATTTCTGGATACCTCTTATGGAGTGGTTTGGGGGTATAGTATGCCATCCAACGTGACAAAAAGGACATTCTTTTAAAATTGGCCACTCTTAAAGCCTTGCTACCAAGTTGCCAGATGGTTTGCCACTCCAGATCTGAAAAAGTACATTGCGTTTCCTGAGTATTCTTTTCTAGAAATGTATTAACCTCCAGGGACTTTCCTTTGGTCCGTAGGAGGCGATACCAATTTCCCACCTCCCTTAACTTTGTCCTAAAGAGAGCAGCTGTGACCGGTATGGGAAATGTACTAGATGGAAAACAGTACTTATTTAACAAATGTGTAATCTGGAGGTACCCAACAAAGAAAAGCTTGCTCCATTCTCCACACCTGTCTTGGACCTCTTGCCAATTAATGCATCTCCCGCCAACTATAAAATAACTCTTTAAACCCATTGGCTTTCCAAAACCTTAGATGGCTGTTCTGGATTTGGAGGCCCAAGCTTTAATAGTAGTACACTAGATATATACTTATCTACAAATACATTGTTTTTATATGCCTGCATATATATATTTTTTCTTAGCAAGAGGGTGGAACTTTTTATTCTGTTCACTGTCCTGACATTGCTTATCACTTTCATCTGTTTCTGTTTATTGATCACTGAAGCACATATATTTTATACAAGAATCACCTTTGTTGAAAAAATATTGAAAATGCCCTATTGTGTATTCCTTGTATATTTCTCTGAGAGGAAGAGAGCATGAGTGATTGAGCAAAAGGATTCTAGATCTGTTACCACAATCCCTGGGAGAGCACAGGGTTGTCATGTTCTGTGGTAGCCAAAACCATTTGCAATCCATCCAGGTTTATGGGTGTATATGGTGGCACTGTGGGCTAGCTGGTCTCTAGGACGAAATATCCTGCGGGGTGCACGGAATCAGTCTGGCACCATCCCTACGTATATGTTGCCCAACCAACGCGAAGGTTCTACTGGGAAGTGGGGAAATACATGACACTGTCATAATACTTCGATGGTATCAGCAAGCCCACTCACCAAGATCAGCTAGCCCTTGTACTCTGACTGTTCCCAGTATCTTCTCGGCTGTCTTAGGTGTTGGAGCTCATTCCTTGCAGTAACCAGAACTCTGGAATTCTATGCGTGTTGCAATTCTAGCTGATTCTAGCCATTTGTAATTCTGCAGGGCCATCAGAACATTGGTCATTGATTGACTGTAAGTTGACAGAAATTCTTCATTTTAGCCATATCTTAGCTTAAGAGTCGAAAACTCCCCACACATGCTCAGGTTGGACAATATTTAAGTATTGTGAAACATAAAGGCTATAATCTAAAAACAAATCTTATTAAAAATGCTCATTTTACAATAATAAAGATACTTGAGAATTATGGGTCAAATATGCTTATGGATTTTACTGTTGAATACCCTGTGATTCAGAGAATCGCAGTGTTTCCAAGCCTTAAATAGCTTTTTATTCAGTACTAAACCCTTTGTATCATTTCCAAAAGGCTTTCCATATAAAAAAGAGGGTGTGTGACTCATTGTCATATTTTATTGGCAGGGGTCATGAAAAGAGCATCTCATCCTAATTGTGATTTGCAATGAGATGTAGCTATTATTTGTGACCGCAGTTGTGCGTACGCACCATTGAAAAGTTACTGATTCCTTAAAGAAGCTGTTTCCCCTGGCTTGACTTTAGTAGCTTGGCACTGTTCATGCTAGCCTTTTTCTCAAGAGTCATGAATGCAATAGCAGAGTCTTAAAGTAAACAGGGATCTAAGACTCACAATTACTTTCTAAACTTTCCCTCCCATGCACGTCCTTTAACTTCTCACCTTCAAATAGGAGGCTGCAGAGGCATGGGGGTAGTGTGAGGGGTAATCTTATGATGTAATGAGGGGGCTCAAAGGGTGTGTGATCTTTGCCACCCTTGACATATTAGTGGCTTAATGCCCATGTTCACATTCCAGTGTTTTATATCTGCTGTTTTAAGGTATTAGCAGCGTGTTATGTTAAATGTAATGTACTGTGTTAGAAGGACTCCACTGGTCATGGCTCCTGATGTGTCTGATAGCATGATACCATGTATAACTTTATGCTTTCTATCTGGGACCAGGTGTAGACTTCTCAAACGTGAGGCGTTGTGTTTCCACTGGCAGAGCCATGGGTACAACTAGGCTGACAAATTCTGCCTAATGAACACTACCTATGTGCTATTTGAGATGTAAGTAGTGTGGCAATTCATCAAACTATATTACTCGGGTCAATGTGGTGCACAGGTGAACTACACAACCCTATGAGCAGCTTCACTTTTTTTAATACCCCTTTTTAACATATTTAGCACATCCACTGAATGCCAGGCGACTCGTGATGTACCAATATATTATTAGATGTTTTTCCACACAGCTGAATAGCACAGAGAGTCAGTGAAACACTGCCTTGGTATATCTGTGCTTTTAAGGATCGATTCCCACTCTGATGTCTGGCCACAGACTGGACCTAAATTTTTTTAGACCGTGTGACTTACTTGTAATCCCGAAGGGCATGAATACAGGAGTTTCCCGACAAATTGGGATTAGGAATAATGTGAAAACACCACGGGTCTGCACATTTTTCCTAGGGACTCAAAATGCTCAATGGAAGCTTGAATCTCAGAGAATCACGGAGTGAAATTCTAGGCCAGAATGAGGAATAACCAGGAAAATCAGATGATTCAAATATAATTTCCCCATGTATTTCCCATTCCTGTTGATTAAAAAAAACTTTATGTAACCTGGAATATTACTGCAACAGAGTAGACTTGAAAAGGGCAACATTTGTGAGATTCCTATGAGGTATTGCCACAAAATACTTTGAAGTTTCACAGACATTGATGCGGCAACATAGATATATTAAATATCTTCTGTAAACAAACTCTCCATGATAAATCTCTGCCATTGAACAAGCACAATGAGAACTTATTAAGGGTTTTATACCAAAACTATCACTAGCCATGTGCAAATCTACATGCATCAACTCAGAACCTCCTGTCTCTAGTACAGCTGGCCACCCTGTAAACTACACTCATCTGTAGCCACATTCCACCCTAGGCGTCTAAACAACGGTTTTGAAGGATGCAAACAACACCTACAACCTTCCAACAGTGTTTTGTTCATGGTTATTTTCAAGTCCTAAATAATCTGTTGCAATACTCTGACTGCACTGATGTCCAGGGCTCAGTTCCTGAATTCATGAAACACGTAATTATGATCCTTGTCGTGAGAGAGAACTGCAGGCCTCGACGAACAATTCTCCAGCTCAAATCAACTCTATGTGGTGGAAACATAATTAGGAGGCAAGATAGCAATGCAAGGAGATGAAATTGATTTGTGTACTTCAAGCGGGTTATCCAGGTTTGAGTTACAGAATTACATGACATATTGCCTATTGAAGGTATTATGGTGCAGGTAGATTCGGTGATAGTGCAGCTTGATTCAGTGAGTTACCAGACCCTCAAATGTTTAGCCTGAGTTGCATCAAGGTACCTGTGATCCAAAATCAGAAGCCTCGTCACGGGGCTCCTTCTCATGTGTGCCTGCATGATCACTGTGAGTTCGGTACCAACACACCCCAGGACTACGGTGAATGTCCCTCCCTTCTGCATGATGGTAAGTCAGCCTACAGATCCACCTGAAAAGCCAACATTGCAAAGGCAAACAACAGATTGTACACACGCATGTTTCAGGAAGGAACATTTAGCTGGATTGACGGTGCTCAGGTTTACTGCAGAGGGCACAATAGAAAACCCAACTCTAAAGATATTCACTCGTAACCTACAGCAAGATGCGTATCCCCCCAAAAGAATTATGTGCAGAACCCCAGAGGAAATGCCCATTCATGATTACTTTCAATATCTTCAATAGTTTTCAGTTGTGGGATGATGACTCCAAGATTCACTGCTGACTACAAGTTATAATATGGAGCATCTGAAAAACCACATAATACATTTATGATCTCTACTTCTGGATGGAGTAAAGTTTCCTTTGCCTCAGCCTGAACATGAAGAAACACATGTAGATGAAACCTGACAAAAAGTTGCTTTCCTGCTTTGTAGTGGATATCAGTTGAAATTCTAAAAAACTTGTCCCGTGTGAGATGCTTTCTGGACCAAGGCTGAGGTACACTACCAGGTACCACAGTTCCAGGTGTAATATGACAACGAGCTGGCTAAAGTCAAGCAAACAGAACACATACACGGAGTTTAATCTGAGGTGCTACCAATCCTACTCGAGAGTTCAAGAGCAAACCTTCAGCATCGAGTAAATAGAGGCTGCCTCACTTCCCTGCAAGACATCAACTTAAACGTTGTATGACAAACCCCTGTGGGAACCAACTGACCCATTGGTACCACTTACTTGCCCACATGCATCTGTAGACATAGTTAATTTGTTGCAAAAAACACTTAAACAAAAAGAAACATCTAGGCTCCTGCAAAATAATAAATAAAGTCTGATGTGACATTGGCGATCAAAACCAAAAAGAGCGAAAAGAACGAGCTGGGCTTCAATTTATTATTTACTGTTGACAAGAAAGCAAAGTAAGGCACTTTAGGAGCCACGGGATAACTAGAATGAGAAATTTTTTCAGTGCCTTCTCAAATGAGAATAAATCAGAAAGTGCCCTAAGGTGCACAGGAACTGTAATTTGGGACCTTTCCCTGAGAATTTCCGCCCCTCCATTTAATTTTGGATTTTATGACTAGCTTTATGAAATTGCAGGCACCTCTGGGAGGCGGCAATAGAACAGTAATTCCGGCGTAGTGTTACTTTCTACTTTTCACCCTGCAAAAGCTTCAGAAATTGGCATTTTGAGAGGGTGAAGAGTTCACCAGCCTCTTGGGGCATACATGCATATGGACTGACGGATATGATGTGTAGGAACCCATGAATTACAATTCAACCTCCTCCCTGCTGCATTTAGAAGTATGAGCAACCTATAATATTTGTATTAAGTAAAGCCAGACTGAGCCAGGTTAAATGTGTACATTTCTCGACCGCCTCTTCCTGCATAGGACAATCCATACGGGCTGCCTCAGCCATACATTCTGATTTTGACATCAGTGATTTCACTTTAGAAGATTATAGTTTTAAGTCAACCAAGTAAGATTTAATTATTGTTGGATGCATCCTTGACAGGTTGGTGCTTTTTACATGTTATTGATTTATATATTTTATGACATGATGTGATTAGACATAATATTGCAGAATTAAATAGCCCACTTGGTATTATAGTTATTCAGAGAGCAAGCTCAACTCTATAAAAGCCCAAGAGTTCAAGGGTCAATATATGTCATGTCTCGGAGAAGCAATGATTCTCAGACAAGCTGTTTATTCCATCCCCTTGTTGAGCTACCAGAGAGGCCTGAAGAGGGTAGACTGATAATAATGCATTCTCACAAAATGTACGTGTAAAGAAAAAAGATACAGCTTGAATCTCCTTTGAATGCAGTGTAACCTGCACCTCTATCACATATAATGTGCCACTTTGTGTGCTGCGGCGTACCTTTAACTGAGTGCATAAGGTGTAGACCGGAACATTGCACTCAATTACATTAAATGCATTTTCTTCAGTTCTTATCTGCTTGTAATGAGTACTTGGATGACGGTTCATCTGGTGACCTGTGGCAGCTATTTGAAGGTCTTTCATAGCATGCATAGGGTGTGGAAGCAGGTATCGTTCATTGTGTTGACTTGAGCTGTCTTTTTGAGCTTGTTGTCCAGGATGAACCCCAGGTTTTTGGTGTGGTCGTTGGGTGCTGGTGTTAGTCCTAGCTCCGTTGACCACTAGGCGGTGTCCCATGGCGAGGTCTTGTTTCTGAAGACTAGTATTTCCGTTGTGTCGGAGTTGAGCTTCAGCAGTTGGTTCTCATCTATCCTGCTACCTTAGTCATGAAGGTGGTGAAGTTGGTTCTGGTGGTGGTTTTATTGATCGTCAGGGAGAAGATGAGTTGGTTGTCATTGGCACAGGTGATGTTGACTCCTTGGGATCGGATGATGTTAGCGAGCGGAATCATGTAGACATTGAACTAAGTAGGTCTGAGAGACAATCCCTGGGGCACTTTGCACATCAGGTTCTTGGTCTCCGATGTGAAGGATGGCAGTCTGATAATTTGGGTTCTTCCCCAGAGAAAGGAGCAGATCCAGATCAAGTTGAGTGTGGTTCCTTGGATGCCAATCTCGTGGAATCTTCTGATGAGTGAGTTGTGTGAGACTGTGTTGAATGTCACGTCAAGATCGAGCTGGAAGAAGGCTGCTGTTTCTCCTCAGTCCAGGATTGTCCTGATGTCCTTGGTTACTGCGATGAGTGCTGTTTTAGTTCTGTGGTTTCTTCTGAATCCTGATCGGGTATTGTCCAGGAGGTAGTGCAGTTTGAGATGGGTTGTGAATTGCTTGTTGATTGCCTTCTCTATCACTTTGGTTTAGTTGGGGAGCAGGGAGTTTGAACCAAAGTTATTCAGTTGGTTTGGTTTGACCAATAGTTTCTTGAGGAGGGTGTTGACTGCTGCATGCTTCCAGTCCTCAGGGAATGTGGCGATTGTTATGGCAGTGTTGATGATATGGGTGAGGGTGGTGCTGATTAGTAATGCTCCAAGGTTGTAGATGTGGTGGGGGCATGGATCTATTTGGACCCCTGAGAGAATGGTCTTCATGATTGTCGCTGTGGCTCTGGTGAGAGTTTTCCATTTGGTCATGTGGCCATCTTGGTTAATGATGGGCAGGTTGGCGGTGAGATCACTAGTGTGGTGAAGTCCTTGACAGTTGAAAAGATACCCTTGCAGCTGTTGGCTCTCCCTTCGATGCATTCACTTTGCGCTCTTTTCGTGGTGTCTGTCAGTTGCTGGTAGAGGTGTTTCAGTGCAGCGTTGTAGGCGGTTCTGTCAGTGGTTTGTGTCTGGCTCTATGTTTTCCTTCTAGCTGTTTGCAGTGTTGTTTGGAGTCTCACAGGTCCTCTGTGTATCAGCTGACTTGCTTGCTGGTTCTTGTTTGCTTCATACAGAGGATGTTGAGCCTGTCTGCTTCTGTGGTTTAGCCCCAGTTGTGGCTGGGTAGGCTGATGGTTGCTGGTGTGTTGACTTGCGGGTGTTAATTTGTAAGCGGATGGTGAAGTGGTCGGTCCATGTGAGTGGTGAAGTGGAATTGTACTTGATGCTGTCATTGGTGGTGAAGATGGGGTCCAGTGTATGTCCTGCGATGTGTGTTGGTTCTGTTACAAGCTGGGTTAGTCCAACGTTGTGTAGGCTTTTGAGGACTGCTGTGGGGCAGGGGTCGGATCTGTTTTCGAAGTGATAATTGAGATCGCCAAGGAGTATGAAGGCTCTGGAATTGATGGTGAGGGGGTGGTGAAGTCGTTGGTAAGGCTGGTGAAGGTGGCTCGTGGTCCAGATGAAATGCAAATGTTCCAAGAATGGAGTGGTGCTTTCAGTGGACAATGAGCACTTTATAGAGGCTTTATAGATGACTGCAAGTCCACTACCTGGTTTGTGAAGGTGGTCCTGTCCTGTGATCTTGTAGCCCGCTGGGAGTGCCACAGTGATGTCTGGTGCCAACATGGAGTTGAGGCAGGTTTCCTTGAAGCTAAGATGAGGTGCGGTGCGTCGCTGCTTAACAAGTCCCAGATTTCAGTCCTGAGTTTGTTAAGAGATCATACGTTGAGTAGCATGCACACAAGTGAGTCCTGGGGTGTTGGTTTGCTGTGGTGTGTGGTGTGTGGTGTTGGGTGGGGTGTTGTTGGTGTTGCTGGTGCTTGCATGGGATATGTGAGTAGGCTGCTGTATGAAGATGAATGGGAGCGTTCTCTTTTAATATTGAAATGAATGAAAAGTGGAAAGGGTTACACATTTGTTTTGATGTGGTGTGATTTATGCCACCAAGAGAGATGAGACATCCTGGCTGGGTACAAGAACAATTGTTTTTTTTATTATAATGATTTTTAGATATGCTGCATTTAATGTAATTAGTGGGTTTTTGTTAAGAAACACCTTTCTTTTTTTGAATAATTTCCCTCACATGTATTTATATATATTTTTTTAGATTTCCCACAAAATTGTTTATCCGGTTGTGGGAGATAAATACCCAAATACTATTGTCCTGAAGAACGTGGTGTTTATGTAGCAGTATCCACCGAAATGCGTTGATGCTAGGTTTGAACTGGATCCAGTCACGAGGAGTTACTGTGATTAATTGATTCTTGTATTCACCAGGACTCTGACTTGATGTTGGACATTGGATCAGAATATGCAACAACACTTTACACACTATGCATGAGGGTTCTCCATGTTAGGATTTGTCACCCCAAAAATATATTTTTCTCTCTGAATCGCTTGTGCTTTTATCATATTTGTACTGTGTGGGAATTTATAAGAATTGTGTACAGATTTTAAAACACATGAATTATTTTATGCCTAAATGATATGTATCAGATGTATTGGAAAATTCTTTTTTTAAATATTTTTTAATTAAAGCCTATGATGTTATATTTTTATCTTGGTGGTATATGACTATGTGTAATGGACTGAATGTAAATGTGAATGAATGAGACAGGGTGAAAGGTGACTCTAATTTCGTGATAATATTCTCTTTTGATTCCAAGGGAAAGTATGTTTTCCTACTGTTTGGCAGTGCCCTGTTCCCTTGGTGTGAGGGGCCACCTCTCTAGTTTACGATTGCTGCAGGTGACCCGGCAGTGGGTGTAGGTGAAGGCTCCTACCATGGTGTGTGGCACAGAGAGACAGCAGCGGGGGATAAGGTGTCTCGGGTTGAGCGACTGAAGGAGCCCTGATGAGTATCGTTGAAGGGTGATTGGACGAGGGCTCCTAGTGCTGGACAAAGTCTAGGCATGGATAGGCACAGACCATCTTACTTTTGGTGCACCTTCGGCATGCCAGTGGCATGCCCAAAGTCAGTCCTGGGAGTGGGGGTACACGGGGTTAAGTGGGTGGGACTGCAAGGTGCTGGAAGAATAGATGGGAAGACAATGCAGCAGAAGGAACAGGTAAGGAGCAGGGGGAGGTGGGAAAAGGCACTGGGGAGCTCAGGGAGCATGACAGAGAAGGCCTCAAAGCTCAAAAGGGTAAAAAAAACAGGCATACAAAACGGATGAAAGAACAGAATGCACAAAAAGGTGAACAGAACAGGCACCAAAAAAACGTGTGAAAAGAACAGGCACAACAACTGGGTGAGAGAGAGGAGGCAAGAGTGGAGGAGGCTCAGGTGGATGGGCTGTTTGAAGCCACTGGTACACCTTTCACTGTGCAGCAGCAACTTGCTCTGCATATGAAAGGAGGGCACAGTGAATCCCTGCCCTCACCTGAAAGAGGATGGAGGGGGGGGGGGGGGGGCTAGGACCTCCCTCCCTGTTCTGAGCAGCAGCCTTGGGAGGTAACTTATTGTGTTCAACCTGTATATGGTGCACTGTCAGTGAGCCACTTGCTGGCTACTTTGCCTTTGCACCCATATCTATAATAAGGGTTGGATACAGGGGCATAGTGTTACCTCATTTGCATGCAGCTATGCTCCCACACAAATGAGGCAACATCCTGTTATGATTGCGCCAGGAAACCAGCAGAAACCATATTCTAGAAAGGGCTGTACAGGAATCTGCACCCTCATCTACAGCACCAAACTACCCCAGTGGCACAAGAAATGGATGCAAACATCTAATTGCACACTCAAGGCACTCTGTCTAATATGATCCCTGGTGTGCAACTAATTCTAATACCTAATTTGTCAAAATAATGATCTACTAAACCCCAAGACATAGCATCATCCTCATTACATATTCAACCCCATGACCAAGTACAATGACAAGAGGCATGGTAATGCATGCTTGGCATATTGCAAAATTATCCATAGCGGCCACCCCAAAAGAGACATAGAAATTTTACAGTGAGTGCAAAACTTGGTGATGAGAATGAAAATCTGAACCCGAAGAAGTGTGACCACATGAAACCTAGCCTACATGCACCACATTGCCTCACTTTAAAGTTCAGGATTCATTTCGAAACTCCCAACAGTAAATGCAATGCTTTCTGGATGAAAGGGCTGGAGTTCATTCAAATGCTGGCCCGTCTGTGCATACCAACTGGGCACATCCGTTTGACTGACTTACTTACGGTTGATTTGTAAACCGAAGATTTGGCAGCAAAAGCGCTGTAATAGGGGTGTGAGACCCTATAAGATTGTCTGTTGCGTCCATTTGTTTTCCTTTCCTTAAACCCTTAAACCCTTAACAGCAAACAGGAGACCTCTGTCAGGTATGGGTGTGACAACGCATCGTCCCCTGACTTCTTCCACGGTAGAAGATGGCATGATTTCACTCTTTAACGGTTTTATTTGCAGTGGCGGCTGGTGACATTTGAAAGTGGTAGGGCGTAAAATGAGTGGTGGAGTGCACCGCGGTGAGCGAGCACGAAAAATATAAGGGGCGTTCGGCGGTGCGCTCCCCTGAGACAATTTCAAAAAAAGAGTGGGCACATGGTGCATTTTCAAGCCAATTTCCAATGTTCCACTTCATCTGGGAAAAAAGTTACACATGTGACGAATGGCAAAGGTACATTAAATGCATAATTATTTACTGCCAGAAATAGGCAGCCCAAGAGTATAAAGCAAGCCACCCATATCCCAGACCTTGCTCCACAAGTCGCAGTGCAAACCATATCACAAGTTTCCCACACCAACACCCTGTGGACTGTTATGTCAGCGTTTCTAGATTCATTTATTTGAAATACGTTTTTTTTTTTACTCGTGCACATGCACTACAGGACTGAATATCTTGTTTGAAAATTCATGGATTTTTTTCTTGTTATAATGCATGCAACATCTATTTCATTTTGAAGAAGTATCACACTCCCACCTCGCCCATGGTTGGAGATCTCATTGATATAGATTTACAACATTGCTATCATTTCTCTTTAGCAGTCCAGTACATAGTCCCATCACTCCCCCGCCTTTCCACCTCATTCCCGTCATACACGTACACAAAAACATGGACTGTGGAGCAGGATAGTACAGCACAAGAGGAAGAGAGGCACTGACAAAGCGACAATGAGGACTGAACATGGACCAGGGTGCATGCATGGACACACAGACAGAGAGACACAGAACCTGTCTGACACATGGACAATGAGACACAGACCAGGGTGCATGCACACACAGACAGAGACATAGAACCTGACACATAGACAATGAGACATAGACAAAGACCAGGGTGCATGGACACACAGACAGAGACACAGACCCTGACATGTGGACAATGAGACATGGACACAGACCAGGGTGCTTTAACACACACAGAGACACAGAACCTGACACGTGGACAATGAGACAGGGACACAGACCAGGGTGCATGGACACTCAATGAAGCATGAACATGGACAGGGACAAGGATGCATGGGTACACATACAGGGAAATACAGAACCTGAGACATGGACGGTGACTTACATAGAAACTCTCCTGAGTGACTGTGTACTTAGGGTAGAAGCGCGCCTTTCATTTAGAAATCCTCCTCTGTTGCATGCTAGATAAGTGGCCAGCTTCACCACATGCATGTCACCCCTCACATGGTTCTTCAATTAAACAAATATGCCTTGCCTCTCAATCATTCATTGATGGGTGCGTGGGAGCAGAGCCTACCTCCAGAAACATTTCTATCTACAAGACTTGTTATTTTTCCGAAGCTAGGCCCTGCTGGCAGTGGCATGCACCTCTGAAAAGCATACACACTGCGTGCCAGCAGGGCCTAGTTTCAGAAACGTAACATTACTTGTAGATAGAAATGTTTCTGAAGCTTGGCCCTGCTGGCACGCAGCGTATATGCTTCTCAGAGGAAGTGCATGGCAGGGCCTAGCTCTGCTTCAGAAGCATTTAGAGTTTTGTATAGGAGCACGCATGGCATGAGTGTAATCCTCCGTAGGACTTTTCTTTCAATCCACACAGCAACCGAAATTTAGCACAAGAGAACATAGATTTTCCCCAACATAGGTATGATCAAGTCTGAAAAATGTAAACCCTAATTTATTAATGTCACTTTTAGTTGTTTTCTAGTTTTCATTAGAATTTGTTTGAGGCATACAGAGGCCACAGGATTGTGCAGATTACTTAATGTTGATTACTGCCATTAAATTCGTACTCCTCCCCCCCTCCCCCTTGTTACCTAGCAGTTAAACCAACCCACGCAGTGCTTCCTCGGGCACAGCCAGGCAAACAGCAGCTCTTTATTCCAACAAACATTACTAGAGAAACCTCTCCAATAAATTCAATCTACATCCTTGACTCTTGAATGCCTTGCTTTAGTAGCGTTGTCCAGCTGTCCGGGAACCCCCTAGGATTATTGCTAATAAATCTAACTATTCTCAGTGCTGCTACTGCATTTCGATGGCTCAAGAGGATTCCTGCAGACAGAGGTGTGAAACGATGCTGTGTAGTCTAATCTCTGATTTATGGGGCCGGGCAATGAGACAAACACAAGCCCCAGGGCCGACCAAACAGTCAGTATGCACAACAGTGGGCAGGCCACTCCCCCACTGCCTTTGAGCAGGACCGCCCACCCCCAACCAGGCACTTCTGCTTTCTCGTAGTGCGAGAAGCAGAAACATAAATGGTAGTTATTACCATTTATGTTTCTGCCTTCTTGCACTGCGAGAAAGCAGTGGGGCGGCGCCCAAACGCCCCAATGGAGGAGCCGCCACTGTTTATTTGATATTTTGCATCATTGTACCACAATGAGCCATGCCACTGAGGCCTGAACCCTACTACTGAAGGTGGCTATTCAAAGGTAGTCCTAGGTTTGTGTCCAGCAATCCCTCTCTGCAGATTGTTGGGTGACTTCAGCCATAGAACAATCTAAACTCCTTCGGCTCAACTCCCCTTCATTCATCCCCGGAGGGCATCTTACTATCGTTGTGTAAATGACACACAAAGAATTGTGGTGGGGACAGAACAAAGGATGCACTGGCCTGATTGTATGCAAGATGGGACAAAATTAATGCATGCTTTTATGCGAAATAATATGAACTCACGGAATAGGTGATTACATGGTGTTTAATGATCAGAAATATAGGTCCCGCGCGATAATTCCGAATTCGCAATGGGTCCCATTTGCCATTTGAACAGTACTGAGGCAATTTTACCCGGAAGTAACAGCAAACCAGTCCTGTGCAACTCAGAGTCAGAACATGGCTAAACTAATGACAGATCAGACAGAAGGAGTCCAGGGAAAAGTTAAAATAAAACACAGTTTGAAGTGCATTAATTCTTGAAGTATACTTCATGTGAACATAAATAAGTTCAGATAAAAACAGCAATGAATAAAATGCTGCTTAGCTAAGCTTTTTTTAAGACTATCAATCATCGGGAAGCTACTTTCTCTGCTGTATTTACCGGCCCTCTTTTATAACTGGTTACCAGCCTGCCCTGTCAAATGCTACTTGGCCACTGGATGTCGCACAGAGACAAACAAACGTTGAAGTAATCTCGACCGAAGAATTTAAAATGCCCAATGTTCATGACCCTATTTGTTTTGTTGAAGCCGTTCCAGTCCATCCGCATCAATAGTTACTAAACCATTGGCTCGCGGTGAGGGACATTTCACACATATTTAAATATCTTGCGGGAATGCTGGTGAACTTCAGGACATTCTATAGGGAATGGATCTACAGAACGGGGGCGCGCGAGGTTTATGTAAGACTTGGCGAGCGAGAGGAGGGAGCGGCCGTCTGTCGGGAGTAAAAGTGGAAGCTCTTCTTAGAAAGAGCGTAAGTATGTGGAACCGCCCTCCAACAATCAAGGAGTGGGAATTAATGAAGCAAGCATTGGCAATGGTAATAGCTCTTTACAATGGAAAACATTCCTCAAACTGCTGTCAGGCACAGAGGACGCGCACAACAAGGGCGTAAGCAGTTATTTCACCAGATAGCAGTTCAAATCTCCCTGTCACAAAAAGAACAGGTACAACACATTAATAACAGCAATGTAAGCTCCACGCGCACACACAGAACTGGTGCCACATGAGCATGGGCAGTGAAACAAACACCAGCAGACCGGAAAGGTCCAGCATATTCAGCAGCAGTGCAAGCTTCCCTCACGGAGCAGTGCAAGCTTCCCTCACAGAGCAGTGCAAGCTTCCCTCACAGAGCAGTGCAAGCTTCCCTCGCAGAGAGCCTGGCACCAGCAGCACCAGCTTCACTCAGACAACAGGTACAACCGGTGCAGGGAGCCATGTCTACTAGAGTTGACGCAGTGGCTGCATCAGTGCTGCTGTGGGCAGCCACGCTTGTGAGACTGGGCAGTGTGGCGCACTCTTGAAATGGGGGTTGCAGGAGAGTGAAGTCCAGGCAGGGGTTCTAGAGACTAGTCTGAGGCCTTCACAAACAATGGGGACATTGTGCTGGTGGAACAGCGCGAGGTCTGTAGGGCTGAAGATCTGAGGGGCAGCTGCATTTGTGTCAGCAGTGCACCCTGTGAGCTGATCCACACATGCCACTGGCTAGCACCATTCCAGTTAATACTCAATAAGGCAGCATTCTCTCCTGCTTTAGGTTTTTCGGGAGGTTGGCTGCAGCTACCTGCTGAGGTCTCTGGAGTCTGCTCTTTGACTAAAAGTGGAGACAGGTAGCAAGGGATGGGAAAGAGGGAGTGGTGGTGAGGAACATGAAGGACAGAAGGCAGAGTGTGTCACTGGAGGCAATTGAGGCTTATGTTTCTTTATTTAAATATCTTTATTGGTATTTTCTGATTTTATCATAGCTGGCATCATATTATTGTACAGCATTTGCATATGTCCGCCACAAGAAGCACAAAACACATGCGATCAACAGCAGGATATGTGACAACAGAGGCAATTGGGGCTTATGCGGGGAGTGAGGAGAGGTGGCGGCAGCAAGCACCAATGGGCAGAACTGAAATGGAGACGAGGCACTTTATAACCATGAAACAGGCGAGGGAGAGAGGGAAACCTGCAGAGCACCAATGGGCTGAATGGGAATCAGGTTAGGAGTCAGGAGTGAGGGAACAGAGTTCCAGCAAGCTGCTCCCAAAGTTGCACACTGCCAAAGGTATTTCATGGTAGAGCCACAATGCTCACTGCATCACCTCTGGCCATGCATGGTACAAGAAACAGAAGCCAGACTACAATCAAACAACAGCTGCCTTTCACAATAGCACAAATGTTATTTCTAGCTGGTGGCTATTCATTTGCTTAATTAGTATAAATGGACAGTGGTGGATCCAGGGGTGGAGGCAGGGACACAGGGTAGCCAGTAGGATTCGGAGGGTGTGAATCTTACATTTTCTAACTAAAACAGCAGTGGGTTAGGGTGGAAGGGTGAGATGACTAAGGTTCGGGAAGCACTGTTTCCATGAGGAACAGAGTCAGTATTGATTTGCATTGGGTGGGCCTTTTCCCTAGAGTATCAAGAACAAGGGTAACCCTACTCACAACGAACCAGGGTATCAACTAATACACTTTTTCCTAGAGTGACACAGTGGGTGAAAAATTATGGGTCAGGATGCTACCCACAGCAATTGCCCGTGGGTAGACTATTTGCAAGCATTTATCCGCCAGCTTTTGAATGTTTGATGGCCAGTGGTATGCTTGGACTCCTGAGGCTGGCACAGATTTCCAAGCCTACGAATATATGTCTTTACTACGCATGCATACATCGCATGCCATTAAAACACAGTTTTTACAACAACCGCGTTGTTACATCACAAACCATTATATCGCAAGTCGTTACAACGACTTGCTGTAGGGGGCGCGCTGGACTTAAGAATAGTATTATTTCCTATTCCTACTCCAGTTTGTGCAACCGCAGGGAAGGTGTTGGATTGTGGTTTAAAAGAAACAGACAGGCACATTATGTTTTAAACAAAAATACTAGAGTGCGTTTTGATAGATAATAAGGGGATCAACATATTTGCATTGAGAATATTTATTTGCTTTTATACTTACTTTTACAGCACAAATGTTAGAAACAGTTTACAACTTATGACTATAGTGAGACAGCACCAGTGGTCAGCACCCACTCAGATATAGGTCCTGTGCCACTGTCAATGGGTGACTGTTGCAATGCATGGACTTCCATGCCCAGTCAAGGAAGTACTCATTTAGCAAAGGAGCCAATGCTGTTCCAGATGATAGCCACTCAGTGGCTCAAAAGGTATCAATGGACGACTACTGCAGTCCTTAGATGTCCATGCCCAGTAATGGAAACATTCCTTTAGCAAAGAAAGGGTATGTTATGGATCCAGCTACTTCCTGATGAGCAGTATTATATATATGACATTACCCACTAGAGGGACACTTTTATATTTACTCTTCGACAACAGCAGCACCCACTTGGGTTATATTGATAAGGTCTGGACTGCAAATACCATCATGCAATACGTTATACGCCTATTTAGGTGGAAGATCTTGCTCAGAGGGGCGGGGTCTGCATTTAATAAAGAGCAGGTGTTCCAAACCTTCGTTGCTGTTGCTGTGTTTATCAGGATCGTGAACAAGGATGTATTTCTGAAACGCGTTGAGCCAAGGAAGTTTGATTTTGCCAGTCTGGGGAGTAGAGGCATGCTGTGACCTCACTGCATGAGGTACAGTGTCGTGAGGGCTTCCTCACCGAGGGCAACTTGGCATTGTGTATATATATATATATATTCACTGAAAAAACCATAGGTTTCACACACGTTATAGTTAGGAATTAGCATTTAAAAAACCTTGCAAATTCACTGAAAAAACCATAGGTTTCACATATGTTATAGTTAGCTGGACATTTTACTGATAAAAAACCAATGAAATTCCCCCGTTATAGTTACTGTAGGCAACTATAACTCACGCGACCGTAATCCTCTGCTGATGCTAATACTGCATTTAGACACTTATTTGCCCATGTCTTCTTCCATTAAATTTTAGCTATACATATATTACAAATATTTTTTTTTCATAAAGACACATATGTCATCAGCAGAGGATTACGGTCGCGTGAGTTATAGTTGCCTACAGTAACTATAAGGGGGGAATTTCATTGGTTTTTTATCAGTAAAATGTCCAGCTAACTATAACATGTGTGAAACCTATGGTTTTTTCAGTGAATTTGCAAGGTTTTTTAAATGCTAATTCCTAACTATAACGTGTGTGAAACCTATGGTTTTTTCAGTGAATTTGTACGGTTTTTTAAATGCTAAGTTACTTTACGCCATTTGTGGCGTGCGCGCCCACTTAACGCAGTTCGTTCCGTTCGCGCACGGTGCGCTTCGCGCACCGTGCGCGCACAGTGAGCACGCGGTGCGCTTCGCGCACCGCGTGCCCACGTTACGCTACATGGGCCATGAACGCACGATGCGCTTCGCGCACTGTGCGCACATGGAGGAAATATGATGAGCATCGCTGTGATAGGTAAAATATGTGTTAGTTTTATCTCTAATAAGCCATGCTCAAAAGGTGCCCTTCGGGCACCTTTTGCACACGGGGTGGAGAGAATGTGGATATTGTTTTTTTTTTTTTTTTTATTTATTTCCGTACGCGTACGGTAAGCGTAATCGGCGAAATTTTCGAAAAAATTAAAATTGCCTTTTTTCCCTTGGGGGATCGTTGGGGACTCCCTGGACATGGCTAGGTGCTTGGGAGCTGTCTAAACAGCCCCTTTACATGTTTTGGGGCTTTGTTTTTCAACCCCCTGTCAGAGTGCGAGAGAGAAAATGGCGGAAGCCGCTTCCTGGTTTCGACCGATTCGAATGTTTACTAAGATCTAAGGGCCAATCAGAATCGCGCTCGCGCACGTCACCGTACGCGTACGGTAAGCGCACCGTAAGCGCACCGTAAGCTGGCTCAGATATATATATTGATTTAAAGGCTATTTTCTCAGAATCTACTGAACAGATTTACACCAAACCTACAAAAGGCACTTCCTTGACCTGAGGACTACCTCTCTGCCAAATTTCAAGTAATTCTGTTCAGCCGTTCGGGCTGTAGCTGTGTCTAAAGGTCCTATGGAAAAATGCATGGGAAAAACGCGTTTTGGGACCCCCCTTTTATCTCAGCCCCCGCTTAACGAATCCCCCCGAGACTTTCAGGGTAGGAGCGGAGCGTAGCGCCCCACCTATTTTGAAAAATTCAAAATAGAATGTTGCGGATTTCCTATGGAAACGTGGTCCTAACTATAACTATCTACTGGCGACCGCCAGTAGATAATATCCGTGCCCGGTTGAAGAGGCCGCCCAGCAGGGTCGGGGGCTCCCCTATCGGAGGTGTTTTCTGTGAATATATATATATATATATATATATATATATATATATATATATATATATATATATATATATATATATATATATCCAAAGAACCTCCTCCTGAAGAAAGAGCAGAGGCCACACAGGGGACAAGTCAGAAACACCTTTAATAAGTTTTGCGGCATAATTCATTTCGGCTCGAAATGGCCTTCCTCAGATGCCTTTAATGTTCAGGAGGCAATGAAGCACCTTAATTTGAATGTCTGGCTGCTTCCCCATTGGTAGGGACCCGCTCCGCCCCCTCCGTTAGTACGTGCTCACCGTTCCGCAATTCGTGAGAACTGCAGATCCCAGGATGCACCTGTGATCCATGTAGGTGCTGCAGGGGGAAATACAATCCAAGTGGAATGACGGGTATTGCAGGATGAACAACGGTGCAACAAAATTGCCAATTTCCTGCTTGAATGATACTTTCAGTGTCACCTCCGGTCCCCAAACACTGCTTCGGCCCCATATTCCACGCAAAAGTTTGGGCAGAGGCAGGAGTGGCAATGCATCCCGCCCTACGTGTCGCCGCCATCTAATGTTGGTGGAAGTCAGGGGTGGGCTGCGGACCATCCGATACCTCGGAACACAAACAAAATCTGCCAGAGCAGCAGCCAGCAAAGTCCGTGGCCAACTTGTGAAGCAGGGGCCTCTGTAACACGTCACTGGCAGACGTGGACAATATCCAAAGAACCTCCTCCTGAAGAAAGAGCAGAGGCCACACAGGGGACAAGTCAGAAACACCTTTAATAAGTTTTGCGGCATAATGCATTTCGGCTCGAAATGGCCTTCCTCAGATGCCTTTAATGTTCAGGAGGCAATGAAGCACCTTAATTTGAATGTCTGGCTGCTTCCCCATTGGTAGGGACCCGCTCCGCCCCCTCCGTTAGTACGTGCTCACCGTTCCGCAATTCGTGAGAACTGCAGATCCCAGGATGCACCTGTGATCCAGGTAGGTGCTGCAGGGGGAAATGCAATATATATATATTATCTACTGGCGGTCGCCAGTAGATAGTTATAGTTAGGACCACGTTTCCATAGGAAATCCGCAACATTCTATTTTGAATAACTTTGGCGCCGGTTGACGAATCCTCGCGAATTTTTCAAAATAGGTGGGGCGCTACGCTCCGCTCCTACCCTGAAAGTCTCGGGGGGATTCGTCAAGCGGGGGCTGAGATAAAAGGGGGGTCCCAAAACGCGTTTTTCCCATGCATTTTTCCATAGGACCTTTAGACACAGCTACAGCCCGAACGGCTGAACAGAATTATTTGAAATTTGGCAGAGAGGTAGTCCTCAGGTCAAGGAAGTGCCTTTTGTAGGTTTGGTGTAAATCTGTTCAGTAGATTCTGAGAAAATAGCCTTTAAATCAATATATATATCTGAGCCAGCATACGGTGCGCTTACGGTGCGCTTACCGTACGCGTACGGTGACGTGCGCGAGCGCGATTCTGATTGGCCCTTAGATCTTAGTAAACATTCGAATCGGTCGAAACCAGGAAGCGGCGGCCGCCATTTTCTCTCTCGCACTCTGACAGGGGGTTGAAAAACAAAGCCCCAAAACATGTAAAGGGGCTGTTTAGACAGCTCCCAAGCACCTAGCCATGTCCAGGGAGTCCCCAACGATCCCCCAAGGGAAAAAAGGCAATTTTAATTTTTTCGAAAATTTCGCCGATTACGCTTACCGTACGCGTACGGTAATAAATTTTAAAAAAAAATTAAAAAATATCCACATTCTCCCCACCCCGTGTGCAAAAGGTGCCCGAAGGTCACCTTTTGGGCATGGCTTATTAGAGATTTAAAACTAACACATATGTTACCTATCACAGCGATGCTCATCATATTTCCTCCCATGTAGCGTAACGTGGGCACGCGGTGCGTGAAGCGCACCGCGTGATCACTGTGCGCGCACGGTGCGCGCACGGAACGAACTGCGTTAAGTGGGCGCGCACGCCACAAATGGCGTAAAGTAACTTAGCACTTAAAAAACCGTGCAAATTCACTGAAAAAACCATGGGTTTCACACACGTTATAGTTAGGAATTAGCATTTAAAAAACCTTGCAAATTCACTGAAAAAACCATAGGTTTCACACATGTTATAGTTAGCTGGACATTTTACTGATAAAAAACCAATGAAATTCCCCCGTTATAGTTACTGTAGGCAACTATAACTCACGCGACCGTAATCCTCTGCTGATGACATATATGTCTTTATGAAAAAAAAATATTTGTAATATATGTATAGCTAAAATTTAATGGAAGAAGACATGGGCAAATAAGTGTCTAAATGCAGTATTAGCATCAGCAGAGGATTACGGTCGCGTGAGTTATAGTTGCCTACAGTAACTATAACGGGGGAATTTCATTGGTTTTTTATCAGTAAAATGTCCAGCTAACTATAACATGTGTGAAACCTATGGTTTTTTCAGTGAATATATATATATATATATATATATATATATATATATATATATATATATACACACACACACATATGCTGACGTACTTTTGCCCTTGCACAATATTTTGCCAAAATATAAAAAGCTGTGAGACTGAGAAACAGGTTCAAAATATAGTAACGTCTATAAAGTTGCAGCAGGAAGGGATGCAGACAGGTTACATGAAACTAAGGGCCCCATTAGGATGGCGGGCGAATCGCCCCCGCCGGGCCGGCGGTAGTCACTGCCGGGCCTGCGGGGGCGGTCCGCCCGCCATCCACACATCAAAGACCCCCCGCCATATTATGATGGCTGGGGGGTCCGCGACGGACGGAAAGACCGTCCGCCGCTTTTCCGCTGGTTGACTCGTCGACCGGGCGGAAAAAGAGCATAACACAGCAGCAGCACCGCCCGCCACAATGTAAAAAATGCGGGATTGGCGGGCGCATCTTGATGCCACTGGCAGGACCGCCGCACCTTCGGCGGGCAGTCCCTGCCTCCCTTATCCGCCCGCCATCATAATGGGCCTCTAAATGTCCTTTATTGGACATTCTTAATATACATTGGGTTTTATTCATGGCTATTATTTATTTGTTTTTTTTCCTTTCATACATATCATTTTGATGCGTTTGATTCTATTTTGGAGGAGATGTTTCTTCCAAAACCTTTTCATCTCATAATCATGCTTTCGGTAGAATCGTTCTCACGCTATTTGTTGTTTTAAAACTTACCAAACTTAATTACGTTTTCAAAGATTGCACTAGGGTTGGTAGATCGAGTATGACAAGAATTTCCTGCCTTTAGACATTAGTTTTTTCTTTTTCCAGAGCTAGCAGATCACCCCAAGGTAATATAAACTTCCTGTTTGTAGTATAGTTGTCCATGTACATGTTTGAAATACACTCCATATATGACCACAGTTACGTCATGCACTCGACATTTGTTAGTGCTGTGCTCTGTATGCCATGTCAGAAGAATACCTTTTAGGAAAACATCCCAGTGATGTTTTTACATCTGTTTTTGGCCTGGCTAGTACGTCTGAGCTCTTTCTCTAACTTGAAGCCTTATGTTTATAAATTGTTAGAAAATATCTCTGAATCGTCCATCAACCTTCAATATATGTTTTGTTGTTGTTGTGTGTGCGCTTCTATTCTGCATATAGTGGGCCCCGACGGTTCTGTTGCCCGATGCACAGAGATATGTTGTACAGTAAACACTTGGCAGTAGTTGTCTACAGTTTCTATCTCTTTTTGTTAAACCAAATGTCGGCCATGTTTACATGCAGGGTATACCAAAAAAAGAATAATGGGTCTGCGTACATACAAGCACTCCAGTGTGGCTTCAATGTGGGCTGAAGACTGTCCTTAGAAACGAAATATAAAAGGATTTTTGTAAACATCCATGAATCCAAATCCAGAACTGTGGCCCAACAAAGAGTATGACGTGGGGTACAAAAGACACCAAATAAATCTATAACTCTACCGCTAGGGAAATACCTTCAGACATTCAAATTACAATGCTTTCAATGTGGAAGATTTAGCATGATAATATTCAGGCATTTGGTGACCAATGTTGGCTCTTGCTGAGTTTACACAAGGTAAAAAAGTTACCATGGAGGACCAATATTTAAAATCTTTGCTTATGCTGTTGAATACTCTAGGAAATTACATTGACTGCATTGTTTTTCCCAGCCTTGCACAATTATGTCACCACATGGATCCTAGGTTTCATTCTGCAAGTTCATCATCATACAGTTAGGTTGTGGTTTGGCTGGATCAGCTCAGATAGAAAGCTTGTGAATGCACTGCATTCTTAGATGGTGCCTGTGATTCCTCAGAAAGTGAGTATACGGGTAATTTGTCTTAAGAGACGCTTGCAGTGACACTGGTTTTCCTTGGGTGCTGATTCTGGTTGATGGTTGGCCCAGATGAAGGAAGGTGAGGTCAGCGTCCCACCAAGGCTTCTTATGTCGGATTATCACGATTCTAACTCTACACTGGGGTCAACAGCACGTTTGTTGTAGGACCAGCACAAAAGAGGCAAGGCTAACACGCCCTGGGCATTCATTACCCGTGTGCTCCAGCTCTCATATAATACCAACAGATTGTGGAAAAAGGACTCCTTATTTCAGGTCTTTTCGGGAACTTTTTAAGATTGGAGATGTGACCCATTTCAATGCATTTTACTACTCAGTGCTGCTGCTTTCTTGAAGGTCTCCAGGTCCCAGTATTCCAAGTGCCAAGAGGGGCCAGCTGAGACCCAGGGGAAGGGGCGCTTGACATCTGAGAAGTGCTATAAAATGCTGCACTCAATCCTGCCATTTGGGACGCCATGCTGCTGAAATCTTGTTGGGGACTCCAGGTGCCAGTATTCGAAGAGCCAAGAGGCACTAGCTGAGACTCGGTGTGGAATGCTTGACTTCGAGAAGTATTGTAAAACCATGAGCTCACTTCTGCCGTGTGAGATGCTCACAGGCTTAGCATGGGCCAAGGGCAGGCCCGTCCTGCACCTGTCAGCACCAGGAAATGCAAGGCAGGGCCATCCCCCTTGGCTCTGTGCACCGATTCAGTTTGTCCCTCTTATGATAAGCCCTCTTTGTTTCTGAAGTGACGTGGCCTTATTAAAGGATTTTCTACCTTAATTGAACCTTTGGTTGCATGATTCTTTGGTTGCCCACTGTGTCATAGATTTTTCTGTGTTGTAGGTTGCTCCTACCCCTTCCTCTGTTTTCAATGGGGAAGTGAAAGGCAAGCAACAATTTTCTGGGTGCTGGGAAGAAGCCTAAATCGCCCAGGCACCAGCGGCCAAAAAGTGTGCCCTGCAAGTTATAGATGATTTAATCTTGGAGATGGAAGGCATTCTCAACAGCAGTCGAAGTATTCCCACTATTCCAGCTCCAAGAAACTACCATCCACAAGATTACCCAATTTTACAAGGAGAAGGGCAAGATTACCGGCGCTCACCCGAATTACTCAAATCTCCCTGTGATTAAATCACGTCTCGAGAAGGTGGTACAGTCTGTGGCAGCTATTAACCGCCCAGTACTCAGACACCTTCTGAACATAGTGGCCCGTCAATGAAGCAATGTTACGTAATGATGCTCCTGGCTTATCCTCGCCTCACCCAGCCACTTGTGACATTATGCTATCTGATACTAACGGTTCCACGGTTAACAGCTCTGTGGATCTGCAGGAATTTAGAAAGGACATTAATGTTGCTAATGATGTCTATTTGGATAATATCAAATTTATTGTAGAGAACTTGAGATCTGAATTTCATTCCGTTAAGGATGCCATGCTCTCATTAAAAACAAGGTTGATGGATTTTATGGCAACTAATAATAGATTATTGGAGAATCTTTTAGGTAGAGAGTGCTGGTCTCACAAGATTTGTGCAAACAACCAGCCCAATCATACCCCCAGTCTAGTCTATTCCGGTGTCTCTTCACAGGAAGGTCATATCGATAGGAAAATGTTCCCATCCTCTGTTCCTGTGGTTCCTAATCTGACTTGCTTTCTCCAATCATGTAAGACATGGAGGCACTTTGCTAGTTAAGAGTACCTGTGTAGTTAACACAAATGCAGGTAATAATGACCAAGCATCTACTTCACACCCTTTAGACCGGGAATCGGGCTGTTTCATCTTTTTGAAGAGGCCCCCCCCCCCGAGACTATGCCAGGGGGAGGTCCAGGTGGTTTCTCACCTAAGACTGACCAACTTGAGCTTCCTCCTGCCCATACACCCTAGGTGTTGGTCCTAGTTGATGTGCCCCCAACTTAAATCTAATACTAGTGAAGGGTTTACCCAGCTTAAGAATAAGTTAACACATTGACTCTCTGGGAGGGCTGGGGCTGATTTAAAAATTCATACACAAATCAATATGATGAGAAGGGTGGGTTGGGTTCTCCAAGACAAAAAAACATTTTGTGTTGATTGCATCGTGGTGAATTTTAACAACAGCCGGGTCACTGGTAGACTTTTTGCTTCTTCTCAGGGGTCAGAATGCCCCACCTTAAGTATTGGGCTGAGGTTGTTGATTTTTTTTTTTTTTTACAAACCAGGGTTAATGACTAAGGTGAGAACCTCTAGGCTCATTTACCAAAAGGTGTTCCGAGGTCCACACAAGACACACACCGGGCAACCTAGTGCGCTGCCCCCCTCCTCCCCCATATAACCACCTCCAGCAGATTCAAAGTTCTTAGTTCTCTTGAAGGGGTAGATTGACCATCTTTGAATGAGAAGGATGGTGATTTCTTCATGACAGGGTTGGAAGTTTTTCTCCAGGGTCTGATTCCAATGATCAGCTTAGTTTCATTTCATGGAACATGGCAGGGCTTGAGGAGAAGGTCAGAGATTTGAGTTTAGTATATTTTATAAGAACTCACCAAATAGTGGCCTTCCAAGAAACTTGGTCTGTTAAGAATACACCTTTTTTGGATGGTTATGTCAATTTTTTTTAACCCAGCTCTTCCATCCACCTTGGGGCAAGACAAGGCTGGACTGTGCACTTTAATATCTTTGCCTCTGAAGAGTGACATGGCTGAGGTAGAGACAAACTGCCCTCACATTGGGGCAGTATTACTTGCTTGGATAAATCAAGTATATTTGTCGTGAACATCTATAATTCTAACAGCCATAATTCTCATTTCAAAGTCATCTCTTCCTTGAGTACAATTATAGATGAAAGCTGTGTTCAACGCCGATCTAGCTCCAACTGATGTCTTAGCCGCTTTTTCTGCATTAGGTGTTTGTGTAAGGACTGCTCTCTCCACATCTGGTCGAGGTCACTCTGTACTCAGAGGGGCCCGTTGGTTTAACAAGTCTTGTTCTAAGGTTCATCGTGCCTTAATGACAGCCTTAATTTTACATCTAGGAATAGGGGAGAGATTAAACGCTTACATCTATTTATAAAAAGGTCACTAAGAAGAGAAAAGAGTCCCTTAAAGACGACATTTGGGAGCAGTTAATCAGAGCTAGTGATCTCAATGATAGTGGCACTTTTTTGGAGGGCTCTCAAGCATATCCTTTCCGTTGCCGAGGCTGCCCTAGCTTTGTCCCCAGTGATAGCTGAAGCAAAGTGGTACGACCATTTCTCACTAAGTTACTAATTTGGGACTGGAAATGTACTAATTTGAGTATGGTGTGGAATCGTAATTCATAGCATTGGCAAAAAGACATTGGGCTGCTCTAGCCTTTCATTTACACCAAAAGAAGTTGCATGCGCCATTAGGCGCTTAGATTGTAATTAGGCCCGAGGCCCCAACGGTGTGCCACTTGACCTTTTTATGACCAATGTTGTCATCTGGGCCCCCGTGCTGTCAAACATTTTAAATGCTGCTGTATTATCAGGACCTCCAAGCTCGTCTTCAAATTCCATCATTGTACCAATTTTTAAAAAGGGATATAGGGCAGATCCAAGGTGTTATAAGCCCATATCTCGGATTGATACTCTGTTAAGGTCCTGGGCCAAGTGGTCATGGAAAGATTATCTCTGTGGGCCGACCATGACAACATCATGTCTGACTCACAGTATGGGTTCAAGCCTGGCCTGAGTACTGTCAACCAAGGTTTCAATCTTCATCTACTCATCTAGAAGTGCAAGGTGGCCAAAAAGGTTAATCTTTTTGTTGGTTTTATGAACCTTACATCAGCATTTGACCGGGTGAACCACTCATAGCTCTGGTCAATGCTGCTGCCTTTAGGTGTTGACCCAGCCTTGGTGCATTTTTCTGGGGACATCCACAGGGACATGTCTGCCTCTGTCAGATTTGGGGTGAATGGTTCATGAAAGTGTTTTTCCACTACTAGAGGTGGTAGGCAGGGGTGTATACTGGCCCCCTTTTTATTAACCATCTATATGAATAGCCTAGAAAAGGTGATGCTGGGCAAACAATTTGATTCCTCTCATGCAGGTTCTCATTCTCTCCCAGCTCTTTTATACACAGATGATGCCGTCAATGTCAAGGACGGCATTCGGGCTTCAACGGCTAGTCAACTCTTTTGCTGACTTTATGGCCAGCCTGGAACTTTCGATTAACAACTTGAAATCCTTTGTACTGGTCTCTGGTACTAAACCAGCCGAAGCAAAAGCCCTTTTCTGTAATGAAATAAAGATTACACAAGTACATACCTTTAATTACTTTTGCGTTCTCTTTGATGACAGTAACACTTGGGGCCTTTTACTTTTTTCGAAAAGACTTATGTACGCCCACTCTTGTGGGTCAGTCATGGATTTTAGTGCCAGGGTGGACAAGAAACCACTAAAGGCCCTGCTTCACATTTATAAAGCAATATTTGTATATTCCACCTGCTATGGGAGTGACATTTGAGGGTATCGGGACTGTACTAACATATAGGTCGAAAACAACAAGTTGACCAGGCGTTTACTTGCCATCCTGCGAGGTACTCCCACCTTTGTCGTCCATGAGGAATTAAGCCTCAAATACATTTTGGATACCCTTAAACTGAGGCCATTGTTATGGTGAATTTCTATCTGGCACAAGAGTAAGCCAATGTTGAATAGACTGATTATCGGGGAATGTCTTTCCCTGGATAATACGAGAGTTATCCCGTGGCTGACTTACATTAAGACTGTATCCTTATCGTGGCTCGCCCGAATTTGATTTTCCACCCCATACAAGTTGTTCAAGCAGATTACACCTGGGTCAAAGAAAATTTTGTAATTTATGCTACTGCAGCTAGGGAAGGATTTGAATTGCAGAAACCTGTCCGTTCCCATTGTCTAATAAAAACTGTACCCTTAATTGAGTCGTACCTGACGTGTATACACAATGAGTATCATCGGCAGCTACTAACTAGGTTTAGATTTTGCCACTGGTTAGTTTTCCCAAAGGCTGAGTCGCTCAGGTTACCCTTGGTCTCTGCAAATGCGATAAAACCTCGGCCCAGACTGTTGTCCACTCCGTTATGTTTTGCCCTTTTTACACATTACCCTGGAGAACATTTTAGTACGAATCCTAAAGGTCCTGAAATGTAACGAGTTAAAGAATGTCGGGGCATATCAACAAGAGACATAACGCCGCTTTTCCGGCACATAGCGCCGAAAAAGCGGTGATTATTTTAACTCATTATCATCAAAGTGCCGCTAACATGCATTAGCGCATGTTAGCAGCCGTTACATTAACGCCTCGGCCCGCATCGCTAATGAGATGCGAAGTAGGCGTTGCTTCCCAGAAACAACAGGGAAAAACTCACTAACCAGACATCGCAGTATTTGCAAGCCGGCCCCCGACAAATGAAGCGATAATAAAAGCCATGCTAACAGTGGTTATCGCTGGTATCTAACATCTCCTTTTTTTCCGACTGAGCTATCTGTATAATGGGAGGTGGATCGCAAGGTTAAGTCCACATCTCCCTATTATCTACATTTTCATTCGCGCAGTTCCCTTATCGTGGGATTTCGCGCGCTAATGCTCATTCTCACCGTCTATATCCGGATTTCACATCGCCTGTTGGCAAAGCGTTGCTAATATGCCGCTAACACGGCGATGTGATCTGGTGATAGATGGCCATAATGACAAATGCGCTAAACGCATTTAGCGATACTTATCGCGTGTTGTTGTTGATATGCCCCATCATGCTGTTTCTTTTATGCCTAGAGATGTTCACACATGTGAGCGTAAGTTTTTTTTTCAAGCAGCATTGTTAAACTACGAGAGGCTTGGCCTTAACTTGGTTCCTGTTACGGTGGGTTATATGAGGTTTTTACCTAAAGATAGCAATTATGTGCAAACTTGATTGGGAAAATGTTATTTGCATAACTGGCTGTGTGCTAATGTTTATTGCAATGTTGCTATGCACTTTGTTCTCTCATCCCTGACGATCATTTATTGCTATGCCCTGCTTGTTTTATCTGTTTCTATGTATCTTTTATGGTTATATCTATTTTAATCGAATAAAGATTGTTACTACTACTCAATTTAAAGACATATATGCTTCGGGTTTGTAGGAGGTGTGATTGACAGCATATCTTATATCTGGAGGATCCCTTACTTATGTAACAATTGTTTTACAGTAAGCTTGTTTCTTCTAGCACAAAGGACACTTTTCAGGTTCACTTTGTGGTGGATACTAATTATCCGCACTGTTTATCTGGGTAGTTGCTTTTCTCCCTCCTATTTCATGTTAACACAGTCTAGAGCCTGTATCTATTGCCCCTAACCACTGGCATTTCCCCTCTTGTGGCTGTTATTTACACATCCAATCTCACAGGTTTTTTGCTTGACTGAAGGATTTGAGGTGACAGTATTTATGGTGTCTTGACAGGAATTCAGACAGTAATCCTTGACCTGATTGTTTATACAGACCAAATGCATACAAAAGTGTTTTAATTAGTATCTTGTTGAAATTTAGGCATTTGACCTTGTGGAGTCCCGAGAAGGCCACAAAGATTTTCGCCAAAACGTAACGACCATGCTCAGAGAGGAGATCTTCATCAGAGTTTGAAAGACTGTAATTAGTATGGTTGTGTTGACTGATTTTGGTCTTACCCTCATGACTGGTAGTTGATCTACCCATGGGCTTACCATTGGCAATTGAAATAAATTGGACACCTGCTGTTTGTATCAAATCCAATGTCAAGGCCAGTGTCTTCAAGTGACTTTATTAATTTGATTTGTTTGTAATAAAAGTATATGAATAAACACATATTATGTGCATCAAGGAGATATGGTTGATCCAGACTTGGATTGTTTACTGTATTTTTATGAACAAGTATAATGTGTTTATGAGACTGTGTAATCTTGAGAAAAAAAACATATGAAGCCTTTGCTTGTTTTTCCAAGTGAACTGGCATTCAATAATAATCAATTTTATTACTATTGACTTGACTGCCTGTTAGACTGATCGATCCCTGCAGGAAAACCCCTTATGTCAGTATCTGAGTATACCCAGGTTCTGTTGGGCTTCCCTTGTGGTTGTAAAGTGCAGTGTTTGCAGAGGAAGCGTTTGGCAAAGGGGGGAGCCACATACTCGGCAAGTACCACAGATGTCACGTGCATCACACAACTACAGTCCCTGTGAGATCAAATCGGATCACCATCCAATATACATTAAAAAAATAATATTACCTGCGTCCCCAGCCATTTCGTTAGCTTTTGGGACCTGGAATAATCTGAAATGCCACACTTGCAGGTGAGAGAGATGGTTAGTAGTTGTTTTGGCAGCCATGACAGGGGCGATGGGTGGTGCAAGCTGCAGTGGTCTCCTGATCAGGGCCCTGACATTTATTATTTCATAAATTAAGCACTGCCATCCATAGAGGCAAAAGGGCCACTGGACAACTCTGTATATTAACTATAATAATATACAGAGATTTCACTGAACAGATGTTTATGCACCCAAGCGTCGTATTCACTGCTAAAAACGAAGCCAGTGTTTGTAACTTTGGCAATTTTGGCATAGCAAATGAGTTCCAACTTGCATTTATTCTACAGATCAATTTTTTTGCCAACATTTAGTGAATTTCTGTTCCTTCATTTTCTTTTTTCTAATCTCTGGCTCTGAGACATGCGGTTAATATCTCATGTTGGTTTTCTACTCTGGTTTACAGAAACACATCCTCCTGCATTCCCCTCCCCTCCACCCTTTCCTGCCTGCGAGATATTTTCAGAAAGGAAGTGCCAGAGATTAAAGTTCAGCTCAAGTTTGCATTGTGATCTGCAGTTCGTTGAACCCATGAAATCCAAAAATGTAACTTGCAAACGTCAACAAGCCGCGCACTATGGTAATTTGTAACCTTTTTTTGTAGAGGCCATAGCTCTTATTTAAGCTTGCTCCTGGAAAAATAAAACAGAGATACAAGAATAATTTTTGAACTTGTGTGTTTGATCTCAGGCCTGGACAGTTGGACTATGTGGAGCTCACAAGCTGTAAAGGACAGCTGCCATCTTGCCTGATATTTGTGTGGCACTTTTTTCCAAGACATGGCGGCTCGAGGATAATACCTGTGCCCGGGTTCTCTATACTTTTGCTCTGACGCTAGTGCAACACAAAGCAGATTCCTTTTTTAGGTCTTGCGCCTAGCGTTGCACTGCATAGCAGTGCTTGCGCAGCGTGAGAAATAGAGGTGCCGATTCCGATCCTGGAAAAACCGGGTACGAACCGTCGGTCGGAGCGTTTTCTCCGTCCGACTCGTACCCAGGAAAAAAACCCTACAAGCTTGCAAGTACGATTCGTACGGAAACACCATTTCCGTACGAGTCGGACAAAACACGGACCGACAGTAAAATATATACGAATGTGATCCGGGACACCGCGGACGTGACGTCCGGATGGAGTAAGGCATGTTTTTACGTACCAGCAAGTACGATTCGTACCGACAGCAGTCCGGACGGCAATATTTTTACGGCACCCAAAAAGTGCCAGAAAAGGTAAGTACGCCGCGATGCGAGCGGTATAGGGGGCCCGGTACACGCCGCCCCCCCCAGCCCCCGTATGTACGCGCCGTCCTCCCCAGCCCCCCGTGTATGTACGAGACGTACCCCCACCCGTGTATGTACACCCGTGTATGTACACCCGTGTATGTACGAGACGTACCCCCACCCGTGAATGTACACCCGTGTATGTACACCCGTGTATGTATACCCATGTATGTACGAGACGTACCCCCACCCGTGAATGTACACCCGTGTATGTACACCCATGTATGTACACCCGTGTATGTATACCCATGTATGTACGAGACGTACCCCCACCCGTGAATGTACACCCGTGTATGTACACCCGTGTATGTATACCCATGTATGTACGAGACGTACCCCCACCCGTGAATGTACACCCGTGTATGTACACCCGTGTATGTACACCCGTGTATGTACGAGACGTACCCCCACCCATGTATGTACGGTGTAGTAAACCTGCTGACTTGAGTTTTTGTGGTGACCAGTACCAGTTATGGAGAATTTTGAAAAGAGTAAATTTCATTCTGGCCTCTCTGATTCCCTTATCCATGTTCATAATAACATCCTCCCATTCCTCATCGGAATAAGCTACAGTAATTAACCCTTGCCATTTGACATGAAGCTGTGCACGTAATGGGTATGAGTGTAATTTATGCACTATTAGATTATAAAATCCAGAGCCTGCGCCTTTGAATTTCCCCCAAATTTTTAAGTATTGTAATACTGGGGAATCCTCAACTATCCAAGGAAATGGTCCTAGTCTATGAAATAGGGCTTGTTTTAGTTGTAAGTATTTCCCCTCTTGGGAGGCAGGGAGTTGAAATTCTATCTTAAGCATTTCAAAGGTTTTAAGCTCACCTTCTAAAGTGAGTAAGTGATCCAACATTAGAATACCGGCTCTCTCCCATATATCCCAGGATATAGTCTGTTTGCCTATTCTAATATCAGTGTTATGCCATATGGGGGCCTTTCCATGCAGTCTTGGGTCACTCTTAAGGAGTTTGTGGGCATGTATCCACATCTTAAGCATAGATTGAATAATAGGGTTGGAAGTCTGTGAAGCAGGTGATTTATGACCATATTGTATTTCAAAAATCGTGATAATACCATGGTTGTGGTGGTGAAGTATATTTTTCAAACCATGCCAAACGTTGTGTGTGAATCTGTGGAATGAAGACTCACAAGGCAATACAAACATAAAACATATAACATGATGTCACCGGCATAGGCGTGCTTAGGATAATTACATACTTAAAATGCGACCATCATTAGGCCCCATGAGTCCTTTGAGGAGTTAAAGTAGGGATGCCTGTAGTCAAACTCTACACATGTGGCCAAATAGAGAAATCCGAAAATGAAGATCAAGTAAGCAGAATCTAGTTGCAGCAAAACTAGCGTGTGTCCTGAGCAGGGCAGGACACCCCTACTTACGTCGTCACGGCTAATCCCTCTCCGTAGACCTGTTGGCACTCGCTCGAGACTCCGATGTTACTGGAGCCGCGGGCAGAGTAGCTATTTGAACACGTGAGTGTTACGCGTGCCTCCCACTGGGAGAAAAAGGGTAGACTGCGTACCGCAGTTCTCTGTATTATTTCCGGGTCAGAAAAACACGCTAAATCAGCGCAAAATGATATTATCACCAAAACTGAAGTTTGAAAGGGGGTTCTTTATTCTGAAACAGTCTTGTCTTGGGGCAAACATAATATTAAATCAAGTCATCGTCAAAACAGAGTTTACAAGGTAAAAACTTTAGTGACCCACGTAAGGGACACAGGATCCCATCCGCGTGTCTTCCCTTACCTCTCCATAAACGTAAGTTCTGAGCTGATGTAAAATTGTTAAAACTGGTTAATGTTGCAATGGGAAGTTAAGAGTTTATTAGTAGGTCAAAAACCTTTATTGACCAGCAAGGTGGACACAGGATCACACCCTCGTGTCTTCACTTGACAATTCATATGTATGTTCTCTGAGCCAATATGTAAGAAAAATAGTTTAAAAACCTCATCACTAGCGTTATGCGGAAGAAACTTGCCGCCGTGGAAAAGTTTAGAAACTGTATTATTTTAAATAATTGTATAATTGCTGACCAAGCAAAGTAAATGGTTTTGTCAGGTTTTTTTTTTTTACTAAAGTGGGAAGCACTCACTGATGGCGGGTTTGTCAAGTACATAGTAGTAGTTGTTAGATGTTCTAAATCAAATGAGTTTAATGAACGTACCACAACTGCTTGTCCCCTGTAATTAAGAAAAAATCCAAAATTTCTGTACTGCAGGAATGGCAATCAGTGTTTAGGCTGCAACAATCTTGGTTATTATTTTGAGATGACTATGTTTTTGAGAAATGTACTGTTTTCATTTTATTTGGTTTTTTACTGTGATGGTTTTAGAAAAAAAACCTACACAAGTTACACTTTTTGACTGCCTGCCAATATGAAAGCAATTACAATAAAATATAATTTTACTCTGTAGCTTCCTGAAAATAACAAAATAGCAACAAATGGATTACGATTCAAAGTTCATTCTCTTTTTTCATACAGATGATATAATGACCTAAGAAATCTCTGAACTCAAGGATGTTCACCAGTCTCCTTAAAATGCACCTTTATCCACTATGGCATTTGATGATTCGCTGTATTTTTTAATTCTTTGATTCTGTGTCATTTTTATCTGTTTTTGTCTTTGAAATAACCTATAAAAGTTATTGAAATACAAAAAAATGCATTCAGATTGTGCACTTACTTCTCTCAAGTCTAACAGTCTCTGGATAGTGGAAGGGCTAGCGGTTCAGCTCCGATAGTTGACTGTATTTGACAACTGCCAGATCGTTCTCAATTATGTCCCATACTATGTCAGTCCAAAGTTCTCAGGTTTCCCAGTTCCATGCCAGAGTAGTTTATCCAATCCAGATAATTTCCCTTGCACACTGGCATTTGTAGTCCTGTTTGACCAGTTAGAAAGCCAAAAAGTCCCAGAGTTCAAAGAAAATTACTGGACTGGATGAGCTACTCGTACGTGGAATTGAGAAACTTGAGAACTTTGTTAGTCTCTGGCATGAAAAGTTCACTTAAGGTAGGTTCACAATTTTAATAGCTATGAAGATCTTATCTCTTGTATATTATACTCAGGATGTTCAAACGTTCATTCCCGTTCTACAGTACACAGTGAAAGCAGTGCAGGTACCAACAAAGGATGTTTATGCTTGGGCTGTGGGAAAGAGTAAGTTGCCAGAAGGACACGGCTGCTTCATGCTGATGAGCCTTTGGCTTCTGCACAGTGTCGAACTAGGCTTAGAGTTTGTGGAAACGTCAATCACTAGTTCCACAGAATAGTTGTGTTTTACATTGGAATGCAATAACATCCTGCACTTGTGAAAAGTGCAGTTATTTTTCTAAATTGTTTTTATGACCTCTTGAAAGAAATCTTAAAAGTGGATTATGCATCTAAGGTCCTCATAAGGAGTGGACCAGAATAATCCCCATCACTTCCCTCACCTGCAATTACCATTCACAGGGGAACCAGTAATTCCAGGAGGGGGGAAATAATGCGATTACACTTTTTTGGGGAGTTACTTGTGTGTAATTTGCTGTGCTGAATGCTGCATATTATCCCCAGTATGAGACCCAAGGACCTGCTTACATTAGATGAACTCTCTTGACGGAATACCATACATCAGTGGTGATCTAGCTTACTTTATGATTTGCTCATTAATGTAGATTACCAGGTCTAGCAGCAATAAGGCCGCAAGTAGTGAGGACTCATGGAGTGCAAATGAGTACATTTATACAGAATTATTTTCAAGTGGTGTGACCTCCTGATGGCAATCCGCAACAAGCGTGTTACACAACCCACCACTACCAGTGCACTGCAGAGTGGAGTTGACCTCATTTGCATAGTGGAAGTTCCAGACACATTAGATCCTCCCTATTCCCCAGCTGTCCTTGAATACCAATTTGGTGATAATTGGCTGGTTGTGGCATGTCACACGCTCACGTAAAGCTCTTCACTAATGTAGCTTTTAGGCATTGCATATGGGGTGGACTGCAGGGTCTTCCCAAGACACACTGGTAAACGGAGAGTCAAAAGGATCTTTAGAAACCCCAGGAAGAACAGAAAGGAGAACCAAGAAAACCCCTGCCTGGATTAGGCTTCACACAACCCCACTCTGCCCAGTAGAGCAATATCTGCACGCTCCAGTGGTACATAAAATGCCATTTATTTTATTTTATTTATTTATTTAACGCTTTTTATATAGAACAGCCTTAGGAACAGGATCAGTGGAAGGCCTCATAAGTAACAAGAAATACAATGACCACAAATTACAATGAACATATACGGTAAACAGATTTATCGTAACACTAATATTATCAACAGAAAGGAAGCTGAGCATTTGTGAGGAACCAATATGAGTACTTTAGTCTTACAAATAGGCTCTGAATAGGTAACTGTTTAGGTTAGTTCTGAGTGATTAAGCCTAAGATCCATGGGTTGATTTTTCCAGTGTCTTGAAGCAAGTGATGAGAATGTTTGTGTCAGTGTTTTTGTTGTTGTATTTTTTAGTTTTAGTTGTGATTTGCACACAGTGCTACTTTCCCATGTTTCCCCTCCAAGTAGTACATTAGACCTAGGTGTAGAGCTTCATGGATGCTGCATGCCAGATTAAAATGTGTTCTGGTATCTGGGAGAGCCAGTGGAGATATGTCACGATGGGGTTGATATAGTCTGACTTCTTGTGGTTTTGATGAGGTGGTCAGTCATGTTTAGGGGGAGAGGACCAGGACCTAATCAAGTTTCCAGAAGCCTCCTGGTGGGAGCACCTGGAAGGCTGATGCATTTTACTATGCAGGGCACACAGACAACATTTATTTTGTAATCTCCACTCCACATGCATTTACTGAACCTTCGTGAAATTGTAACAGTAAAGAGTATAAGTGTGAAGTAAAATGTCAAATTCCAAAGAAGGCTGATTAGGTTTAGTGATGAACAGTAACCTCATAATGTCCATGGGACAGATTTTGGCATTAAAGAAGGAGAGAACATTTCCTGACTTCCTATAAAAGTTGGGGGCAGGTTCACAGATACAAAGGACACACACAAGGATGATATAGGACCTTGTTGAGTTTTGGCATTTAGCTAACATGCAAGCCAGCTGAATTCTGAATGGCTGTACAGGACGGCTGCACCACGGAAAAACCAAGGGGCATATTATCAAGGGCAGCGTTAAAAATTATTGCCGGTTTAGCGGCAGAAAAGTGCAGCTAAAATGGCGATAATGGGATTGATAATATGCCCTGGAGAATTCCAATAGAAGTCCATGTTCTGGTGTGAACATGGTCTTCTATTGGAATTCTCCAGGGCATATTATCAAGCCCATTTTCGCCGTTTTAGCGGCAGTTTTCTGCCGCTAAACCGGCGATCATTTTAACGCCGTCCTTGATAATATGCCCCTCGTGTGACTTGAGGATGCATGCAGCGCTGAGGCCACTGGGGGTGGTGATAAATGCTATGGTGAAAGCCACGCTGGATGGAGACAAGAAGGTATCAGCCAAGGGTCAATGAGGGGAGGTCACACAATGCTGAGCAAAGAAACTGTTGCCATTTTTAGGAAGTGTGGCCACTAGGCAGGGTCATCACTCATCTCACCTTCACATGTAGATTGGTCTTGGGTAGCCCCTCACCAGTCTCTGACAAGGGAAAGAGAGGACGTCCTCACGCTCTTTGTCCATGTCTCTGGACTTCAAAACTAGAGACAGTTTTTCATGTAGTTGAGGTCAGCAGCCGCAAATGCGCAAGGGCCGGGAATTAGAGATAGCTCTAGCATTGAAAAAATAGCCATCATGCAGCTCCTTGTGCAGGGTCCAAACAAGTCTTTGTCGGTGCAGCCCTTCAAATGTGGGGTTACCGCTTACTTTAACTGTCCTTGGCAACTGGATAATATTCCTGTGACATTCCTTGTGTGCATTTCATTCTAATAGTTTAAGATATCCACCCAGTCACTTTTGGAGCATATACACTCCCCTTTAGTAAGTGTCCTGGGTAGATCATTTTTGGTCTGCTTTACAGAGTGGGTTATGAGGATTCATGAGTAAAAGGTACCATGTAGTAATGTTTTCCAGGAGGAACCTTAAAGTAGATTTATGAATATTTTGCACTGCATTTGCATTACAAATTTGATGCAAACAAGTGCAAAATGTTTGTTTGGAATTTACTTTTACTTTACTTGTTTTGCACTTGAAAATTTCTTGAAAGTCATACAAATAGTGGTTTTTACTGCTTTGCAGTACTTGCCATCAAGGGAGCATCCCATTCCCATGCAACCACCCCTGGTTGTTTACACAATCACCCTAACTAGTAACATAGTAGACAGGGTTTTGCACCAAAAATGAATGCCTCTTTGAGGCTGGTGCTAAAAATTGAGAAATTATGGTATTTCACCAAACTTTTCCAACTTTGTTTGTGTGCTGTACTGTACAGCACACATCCAAAGTGAGAATTGTCTTAAAGTTTGGCTAGGCATAGTATTGTTAACTGGAAAGGTACCGTTCCAGTTCAAAACCTATGCTAGAGATTACGCAGAGACCTTTGCAGTACAGTGCAAAGGAGTGTGAGTGGGAGAGAGAAGGACAGTACCACATCTTAGTAAATATGGCGTTGCCCTTCTCTCTCCATTTCACACAGCGCATCATAGCAACTCTGGCTGCTGTGTGTCTGTGCTTGTTGTGTGTGTAATGCAAGCTTGGAACTGATGCTCTCTGCGTATGCCTGGTGTGTCTATGTGTTTGGGAAGGGTGGTTGCATGGGTCTGTTTGTGGGGCAGGTAGTGTGTAAATGTTGTACTGATGCTGCACTATACTGTTCCTGAATGTGAGAACAGTTGGTGCTGCTGTCCACTGCTGCCGGTGGTACAGGCCATGTGTATCTTGCATTTCTGCTGGTTATGCTGTGCCTGTTGTGAGTGAGTTAAGCTAGCACTACTGCTCCCTGTGCTGTACTTATGTGCAGGAGACATTTGACCTGCTGCTGCATTTGCGGTATCTGATCATCTGAAGCTTAAGTAAGTTTTTTTATTGTACAGTGCCCAAATGGTGTGGATTTTTCATTTCTTATTTAATCTTAATATCTATGGCACATTAGTAGTTTTCAATATCTTTATTACTTAAATATGTCATTTTATACAAACAATCATATACATAAATTACAAATAACTGGATATTTACTGTATGTGCATTAGATGTTAACTTTAGCTATCTGTCAAGAGCTCATGTTGAAAGATACCAGAAACAACATACAACAAAGACAGACACCTACATACAAATACAGAAAGGGGCTTTTTGGCAGCCCTTTTTAGCCATTGGCTAGTGCGGTTCATTTGGGGTTATGCATTGGTTTTAGAAGTTGTCCTTTAGCTTAGTATTAGCCCAACACATTTCATAGATATAAACATTTTTAAAACGTAGTTCCACATAGGTGCAGTTATTATTTGTTCTCATGGCCCCACGCTTTACAGTTTTCTCCCCTACTCCTGCACGAGTTCATTGCTCCTCAGGGTGCTGCCTGCTCCTCCCCTTCCAATTTCCCTAAGAACCGAGCTGCACACTGCTTCATATAACCTCAGATCAAGTGTTTTATTTGGGAGGTTTTGTTAACACTGACTTCCTGTAATCTGTCCTGGCATATTTTTTTAATACAATGTCTATAAACCAGTGCTTAATTTGAGCCAGTGCTTTCCGGTGCTCCGCACCAGCATTTAATTGTCAACACTGGTACATATGACAATCTGACACATGGTGCCTAATTTAGAGGTAAGCACAACAGATGTTTAGTAATAATTATACATTAAAAATGACTACTAGAGATTCTTACAGCTTTGGGGGTCTGGTTATGTCTGACTTGTCACACTTTTAGGAGTGTGATGGTTAATAGTTTTGTTTTGGCAGCGCTGGCAGGGGCAACAGGTGGGGCCAGCTCTAGTGGCCTCCTGACAAGGTCACTGGCACTTATTTTATTACAAATTACATGACCTAAGGCAATTCGTCTGTCACAGGCCTCTCTGGTTTGTGCCTCCACATTCACCGTGAGACGGTCAGAGCCCCTAAAACAGACCGGTATCGATCTGGAGGGACGCCTGTCAGCCGAGGCCTTCCCACACACACTCCCTCTGGGAGCGATTCGAAGATGGCGCGCTTCTACCTTTCTTCACCAATCTGTTCTGGGCCGCGGTGGCTGCGCCCTGCCTTCTGCTGCCGCGACCCACATTGTCCTATTGACCTGAGCATGAACTTAAGGCACGGGGGTGAAAGAGTCAGAGCTGTTACATCCCTTGCCGCACCTGGCCCCTGAAGCAGAAAATTGTATTAACATTCAAATCATTAACTGCATCTGATGCCAGGATTGCTTCCACTCTGGGGTTGTTTGGGCACATATGTAGAAAGAGTTCATCGCCACACGTGTCGAGAGGCAGACTTTATTCGCACACAGGGACTGGTTCAAACAGCGGTGAGACAACTTAGTGAAGGATTTGGGACTCTCTGAATGTAGCCTCCAGGAGGCTCCGCTGTTGTTGTTTTAAGGATCCCGGCTCGTGATTCGGAAGCAGCTTGCCTGAGAAAAGACAAGTGACGCTTTCTTAAACCTGAACACGGCCCAGCGGACCCTTCACTGGCCACATGAGAGGAGTAAAGTGTTATTCAAAGATAATGACCGGCTTTCAGAAATAACCACTTTTCATTAGGAATTCAAGTTTGGCTTTAATATTCCTTTTATGACTCCAGTCTCAGCGCTAAAAGTGTTCGGAATAGGCTGTCCCTCATGACAGAAAATATTTATCTCGTAATAACTTTGGGGCAGATTTACAAGCCCCTTGCGCCATTTTTGCGTCACTTTTAACATGGGCAAAGTGGCGCAAAAGTGGCGCAAGGGGCTTGTAAATCTGCCCCACTATTTCCAATACACAGTTTGTAAAATAGTAGGAAGGCAACAAATATTTGTGGTTGTTGAACAGCTTTGGGAGATATCCGTCTTCTTCAGCTGGCAAAGTTCACTTTTAAAGAGAGAGGGGTTGTACTTCACATATCATATGGACGAGGAAAATGCACATACAATGTGTTTCCGTGGGGAAAATCTGCACTTTTTCTGCTCATCCTGAAATCCTGACTGGTTTTACTTTCAGGTCGATCAAGCTGCCCAGCCCTAGTCTCAGATTTCTGTGGCACACAGCTGATCATAGAAAATATAAATTAAAAAAAAAAAAAAAAAATCTCAACTTTTCGCCCAACATTTTTTGTCTTGACCTTATTAATGTCAATGGCATAAGTGAAACTGCATATCAAAGTAACCATCGCATGTCATGCTAAATATGTGGTCACAGGCGGTTTCACCACAAAATGCAGTGTAGTTGGTAGATTAGCCTTTTGAGTTGCAGTTAGCGCTCTAGCCTCCGGCTAGAGCGCGAGGGGGCAGTACGCAAGTTGCGCTCACGTCGACAGACGTGAGCGCGTGTATATATAATAAAGGGGCGGGCAAGAGTCAGGCAGTTCGCGCCCAACGGCAATAGCGTGTGAGTGTCTATTCATTGCGCACCGCGCGCGCCAGGCCATAGACAGGTGCATGCAGGTGCTGCAGGCCCCCACCCACTACCACGAGGGGAGAAACACAACACTGGCGACGAAGGTGGGCCCCTGCTTCAAGTTCAGGGATCTGAGCAGCCCTGATAAACCCACGCCACCGGCCTCTGAACAGCAGACACACCCCTCGAGCCTGGGAAGGCCTCGCCTGGCGGTGCAGCGCACTGAACCTGCCTGTAACGAGCCACCGGCAAATCAAGTGAGTGGAGGACCACTGTAGTCACGGCAAGCACGTGGGTGGTATTTCAACGCCATAATGAGCAACAGTGAACAGGCCGGCCCAGCAAGGGCGGTGTCCCATCACCCCGCGTCAGGGGTCTTGCCTCCGTTCAGCGAAGCCGCTGACCCCACGAGAGCTGCCCCGCGATGGCAGACCTGGCTGGGCAGGCTAGAGAACTATTTTATTGGGTCAAGGGAGACGGATGGAGCGGTGAAACGGTCCCTCCTCCTCCACTACGCGGGGGAAGAAGTGTACCTGCTGTTTAAGCACCTGCCTAACACGGGGAACCCAGATGACTACCCGGCAGCAGTAGCGGCTCTGAATGCGCACTTCGACCCCCAGGTCAACCCAGACTATGAACACTTTAAACTACGCCAAGCGAAGCAGCGTGAAGGGGAATCTGTGGATGCATTCCACACGAGGCTGAGAGCCCTCGCAGACACGCACCTCGTAGGGGACAGGGCCAAAGAAGAGATCCGGGCGCAAATAATACTAGGAATCAGGAGTAAGACGCTTCGAGGGCTGATACTTCGCCAACCCAACATCACGATGAACGAGATCCTGGTCCTGGCCAGAACACATGATTTGTCAGCGGCGCGAGTGGAAGAGATGGACCAAGCCCTAGTCAAGGGTGCAGACAAAGGCGTAGAAGTGAAGGTAGAAAAGATGACGGTAGCGGTGCAATCGGGACAATCAGAAATTGTCATTGACATTCACGTAATCGACCAAGAGGTGGACACATTGCTCAGCGGGCACGCCGCAGAGGATCTAGGGCTCATCACGTTCCTCCGGATGGTCCAGAACAGGCAAGTCGAAGAACTGTTAGAAACATTCCAAGGCCTATTCTCAGGACTAGGGAAGATTAAGAGGCTGCCGATACGCCTCCACATTGACCCCGCGGTACAACCGACAGCCCTCAGGCACAGGCGAATTCCATTCCACTTACGCCCGCTGGTAGAGGAGGAGCTCCAAAGGCTGGAGGAACAAGGAGTGATTGAGAAAGTCACAGGGCCCACACCGTGGGTATCCCCAATGGTGATAGCTGAGAAACCACGACAACCAGGGAAGATCCGGCTGTGCATCGACATGCGCCTCCCTAACAAAGCCATCAAACGGGAGAGGCACATCACTCCGACCATGGATGACATCGTGTCGGATCTAAACAGTGCCCGATGGTTCTCGAAACTAGACCTAAACGCGGGCTACCACAGCTCACCCTAGCGAAAGAGAGCCAGTACATTACGACATTCAGCACGCACCTAAGGCTGAGACGGTACAAACGCCTAAACTTTGGGATCTCGTCGGCCGCCAAAATTTTCCAAACTACCATTAAAGACATTTTGATCGGCCTACCTGACATCCTAAACGTTAACGATGATATCCTCATCTACTCCAAGACAGTGGAGGAGCACTACAGACATGTCCGTGCCACCCTAGCACGTCTAGAGGAGTACGGTGTCACCTTACACCGGGAAAAGTGCCAACTGTTTCAACAGACGATTGAATTCTTCGGATACGTGTTTACTAAAGAAGGCATCCAAGTGGATCCCAGGAAGTCCCACGCCATCAAGGTGGCGGCAGCCCCTGCGTCAGTGGCCGAAGTCCGCAGCTTCCTGGGGATGGCCACTTATTGTGGGAGATTCATCCCGAATCTGGCCACCCTGGCCGAACCTCTCAGGCACCTCACCAAGACAGACGTAATGTGGCAGTGGACCAACACCGAGGAGGCAGCGTCTGAGGCGATCAAAGGGGCACTACTGGACCAAACCACACTGGTCTGCTTTGACCCGAGCAAAAAGACCGAGACCCTGATGGATGCGAGTCCTGTGGGGCTAGGGGCGGTCCTAACGCAAGAACAAGAACCAGGCCAATGGGCAGCTCTAGCGTATGCTAGCAAGGCCCTCACAGATACAGAGAAACGATACTCCCAAATCGAGCGTGAAGCTCTGGCGATCCGATGGAGCTGCCGTCACTTCCATTTGTACGTATGCGGACACCCGTTCACAGTGGTGACAGACCATCAGCCGCTAGTACCACTATTCCGAGGGACAGCGCCACACCCGCCCCCACGAATAGAACGATGGGCCATTGGCCTTCAACAGTATCACCTAAGCGTAGTATATCGGCCAGGGGCTAAAAACCCAGCGGAATTCCTGTCCCGACACCCAGAGAGTGGGAGCAAGCCCACGCCAAGGGACAGTGAAGAGGAGGCGGAAGGTCACCTCGACATGGTGGCTGTGCTGACGTGTTCCCGTGCCTTAACTCTAGAGGAGATTCAAGAGGCGGCCGCCCACAACCCGGTAATGGTCAAAGTCAAAAGCACCATCCTCGAAGGCTCGTGGCAGCACTTCCTACTGACAGCAAATTCATGGTCCAACGAGAACAGAGACGACCTCCAACACATGTGGAGAGTACGCCACGAGCTGAGCATAACCAGAGGAGGACTCATCCTAAGAGGCTCCAGAATTGTCGTCCCAGCTGCCCTCAGGACAAGAGCTACGCAGCTCGCCCACAAAGGACACCAGGGGACGGAGAGAATGAAGGCCAGGATGAGGGAGAAAGTCTGGTTCCCGAGCATGGACGAATATGTAGATGACACCGTTCGCGGCTGCCAATCATGCCAGCTAACCAGCGGAGCCCAACCACCAGCTCCCATCATAACCGAAGAGCACGGACGAAGTCCGTGGGAGAAAATCAGCGTGGACTTCGGGAGCCTGCCAGACGGGCGAGTCACGTTAGTAATCATCGACAGCTACTCGAAGTACCCGATAGCGGAGGCGTTGCACGTGGGACCAGCCCTGGAAAAGGTGTTTGGGATGTTCGGATGCCCGGAGGAGCTGCGGAGTGACAATGGGCCCCCATTTCAAGGACACGAGTTTTAGGAGCTCGTAAAATCACATGGCATCCGCCATCGGCGCATCACCCCGCAGTGGCCCCAGGCCAATGGGGAGGTAGAGCGGTTCATGCGTACCATCAACAAAATGCTGCACATCGCCGTGTCCGAACAGGTAGACCCGGAGCAAGAACTGCAGCGATTCTTGGGGGAATACCGCAGCACTCCCCATTGTTCCACCCGCCAGGCGCCCTGGGCCCTAATGTTCAACGGAACTCGCAGGGATGGACTACCAATCGCCCCAGGCTGGACAGCACTACCATTCAATGAGGAGAGGGCGTTCCGGAGGCACCAAGAACGCAATGACCGAGTCAGCAAAGCGCAAAGAGCTGTGCCGCGAGAGATCTACATAGGAGATACGGTGGTTCTAAGAGAGCGACGGCCCGGAGGAAAGTTCAAGACACGGTACGAAGGAGGCTACTGGAGAGTAGTCGACCGGCATGGGACCATGGTGACAGCGCGCCGGGGAAGAGATGTGGTCACCCGGAACATATCATGGTTCAAGGTGGTGAGGAGGCCTGCTGACGACCAGGAGGCTACGGGGGTCGACGAAGACCATGTCTCCGGGGCCCTCCCAGCGAGTGTACCCAGCTCCGTCCCACGGTGCAGCCCAGGGACTGATCTGGACAACACCGAACACCCAGGTGGCGAACCAGGACAAGAAGCTGCACCAGCAACCCAAGCCCCGGCCCCTCGTGGGGCCTCAAGGTATGAGCTGAGAGAGAACCCCAGGCCCAGCAGCCGGTTGAGAGACTTTGCATGCCAAGTAAGTGACGCCGCGAATTAGAAGCTGAACTGCCGTCAAGGACTAAAGTTGGAGAGGGATGTTGCAGTTAGCGCTCTAGCCTCCGGGTAGAGCGTGAGGGGGCAATACGCAAGTTGCGCTCACGTCGACGGACCACCAGCGGAGTTCGCAGAGTTTTGCCTACTCCGGGTTACTCTTAAAATGCAGAGTTCCGGAAAAATTCTGCATGGTGGAGTTCTTTCTTGTGAATGGCTCGCCGTAGGTAAGTTGGCGCAAGTGTTGGTTGGTGTCCCCTTGTGCAATTTACTGTGGGCAGTTACAACTGTTAGTGGTGAGAAAGCTACCACTCGAGTAGAAAATCCACCTGAGTGTGAGCAAAGAAGCAGCACACTCCACTGTGCCGCTTGGCGCCATTTGTGCTGATTTTGCAGCGAGATACACGCTCCCAGCACAATAAATAAGCACGAGCAGATTCTGCCGACTCATGGAACTCCCCTGAATCTGGCAAAGTTTTCATGTAACTCTGCAAGTTCCACCCACCCCTAGACTATAATCAAGTGGCATGAGTTTTGACAGGTCAAGATATGTGGGGTTCGATTCTCTAGATTTCTCAAAAGTTTAACTACAAAAGTAAATATCTGGGGTTTATTGAATCCATATGTTTGGGAAACAGTTAAAATTATTCTACAGAAAATGCAGCCAAACCATAGTGTTGTGGTTAGTATATTTTGCGGATGATTATAGGATTGTACTTGTCACCTTAACAGGCTTGCATTTGTGTGTTCTGCAGTTTCTGCAGATTGTTTGATCCTGTGTACAAGTATTTCATTTATTTGATAGAATTGTCATTCTAACCCCATCTCTTAGTCTCATTGGGTTTTCTGGCATTGATATGCTGTCCCACACTTCTGACCTAAAATATCGACCCACTTCCATCAAACCATACCACCCAGCAATACGGTTGAAAGATCAAATCCAGATGCATCTGCCAGGAAACCACACTTACTGGCAGCCAACGGGCTCTGGGAGATGAATCACAGACACAGAGGCGCTTCACCCTCTATGAGAACCCAGGCAATCTCCCGTGACCTCAACAAAGACACTTAAATATGAACACAAAAAGCGAAAACTTGGAATATTTCCCATGTCACCTTAACACAAAGCAACACAGTGGAATGTTTCTATGAATCAAATAGTTTTTTTCCCGGGAAAGGCGTTCAACGTTCCTTAAAAAATGTAAGCATCATGAAAGCTAATACCAATAGATTTTCCATCAATTTGGTTTTCAAAAAACAGTTTATGTTGTTTTATATCTACACGTCATATTGTGCCATTTGCTTCTTGGCTTGGGACATAGTTCCAGATAATCGTGGTTGAAAGTCTATATATACGAATCGAGGAATGGGTTTTGAGAGACCCATTGCATGCCAGCACTCTTACAACAATTTGAGAAGCAAGCGGTTGGCTGAACGTTTAGCTAATATGGCACAATATGTCATGTAGATTTAAAGCACCCGCAGTCCTAAACTTGTAGGCACCTGGATTGGTAAATCCATGCCGAATCATCATTTCAAGCAGTGTATATCTGCGCCTCTGAGCCCAAGTGGGTGGAGGCATATAATCTCCTCTAATCGGTGTTAGATGCACTGATGGTTGAACCTACACACTGATAGTCTTGCAATTATTCTAAGTGTGAGTTGGCCCACCATGAGGATGCATATCCGTCTTCTTAGCTAAAGAAGCTACCAGGCAAGGCGGCTCCTTTACAGATGAAGTCAGTGCTAGCCACGTGCACGAAATGGTCCTGATGCAAGGTTGTTTCTTCAACTGTAGCAAGGCACACAAGAAGAGCATTGACAGAGTAGGGCAGAGGCTCTGGACCTATGTCTGATTGGACTCATTGATGAAGATCATATATATGGCTCATGACGCCAAGGTACTATACATGTCCATTGTAATAGGGTTTGGATTGCAATGCTGTTCCATAATTTCAGATAAGCGCAGCAAAGGTTTTATATGTAAAACTGACACAAAAATAGAGAAGTGGTCTTATTGGGGTCTGGTCTGTAACCTAAGGGACCTTCTTTCAAAAGGCGGTTTTACAAAGGAACTGACCAGGCTGGTTTTGCCATTTAAAGTCATCAATAAAGTACAAAGCTCTATAACGGACTTGTGACATTACTCAGTAAAATGAGGAATCACTTTCCTGGCCACTTTAATAGGCATCCTGCTTCCATCACACCACTCAACCTCCCATTCAGTACCAACAACCTGGATTGTGATTTACGTTCTGCCCATGAAGAGGCAAAGGGGCAGACTTCTTCACAATCAGTGATAGGACACAGTTTCACAACTGCCTAATGAAAGACGCTCCTTTTCTTCCTGGGTAAGCGTACTTAAACTTACACCTTTGTTCCTACACAATTTCGGTCTGTTTTTGGCATTCTTTAATCCTGAAATGATTCAACATCTCCCAACAGTTTTACAATGTAACTTAAAATAAAAAAAATTCTGTGCAAATGATGAACAGATCTTTTGTGCCAAACAAGGTTCATTTTAATAGTTGCTACTATTAATAAAACTAATGAATATCATCCATATTTTCGTACACTTTGAAACAACAGTGCGCTTTACTTGTGCATGAATTACAGAGGCATTCTACGTGCACAGTCTGACATAGCTGCCTTCTAGACAATAATAAACCAACCTATCACATGGATGCAATATCACTGTTCGTAAATGGTAAGCACACCAGGATTAGTCCATTGTCAGAGAAGGGGTATATGGCTAGCTTAACCTTGAGCCTTCTCTGTACACCTGAGACAACTTATATCATAATCTCCTCAAATGCTATTACACCAATCGTAAACGGGCACATCCTACCAGCAAATGATTACCCTAAACCAGGCAGAAGAGATATGAAATACCGCAGGAACACCAAAGGACATTCCCAGCAATCAAACCCATACAGCACACATGCAGTAAACCAACATGCTCATCACTTTTATGATAATGCAAATGTTATGCTGATTTGAAGAGTGCACCATCACCCGGGAGAGTATCCAGATGCTGAACAGGTGTGCGTCTAGCCGCACCTAGGGCCTAGTGGGACCACTCGAACAGACGGGTCTTCAGCCTCTTGTGGAATTCAAGATGTGAGGAGGAGGCTCTTATGTGTAGCGGCAGGTCGCTCCAGACTTTCGGAGACATCTAGGAGAAGGCTCAACCACCAGATCTGGTTTTCCATATGTGTGAGATGTGGAGGTAATGACACGAAATGGGGACGCTAAGAGAGGCTGTTTCATAGAAGCATTAATTGGCACTGAGAAAGGGCATTTGCAAAGAGCCCACAAAGCGCATTGAGATCACAATAGCCATCAGGGCACCTTCAGGGAGTGACAGGAAATCATCTTTCTGGCTGCCTACACCATGTGCTACCAGATAAATGCAAATCTGCTTGAAAAGAGACATTAATGTCCTGCTATTTATGATTAATGTCCTGCTATTTATGTTTAAAACATGCTGAAACTTGTGTTGTCACTCCAAAAACCCAAATGTTTGATTTTATTATAGTTAGTCAATAAAAGTATTTGCACTTATGGGCATGCCATATATGAAAACAACAACCCTATGCAAACTTCACTGCATTAAAAAAATCTATATTTTAACCGTGAAAATCTTTTAGAAACACAAATGACGGCGGATGACAAGGATGTCCGTTTGCCCGCTGCATGAGGGCTCACCCATGCGGTTTCCAAAGCCTTGCTGTCTAGTAGGCAACTGTTCGGACAAGTATCAGGAAATGCTTTGTGAGGTGCTGAAATGATGGTATGTCAGATCTGATGTGCTTCTGCAGGCCACAATCACATTTAGTCCATCACAGTATCTCATGGTTTTAGGGGAAACGTGGCTGTGAATCAATGTAGCTACTGTGCAGCAAGCTTCAGGTTTTGCTTGCAGAAGTTAAATGTTCCAAAAAACAAATGTTAAATGATGCATATATTGCCATGTAATGGGCACTTTCTGTTTTTTTAGATATAATACATTTTTCAAAGATTGTTAGCATGGTCGGACTGGCCGATAGGGCAATCTGGCAGACACCAATGGACCGGTCTCACAAGTCAGTGTATGGGCTGTTCATCCCTGACAAGCACCATGCATCAGGCATTAGACTAACACATTTTAATGTGATGGGCCGCATCCCTGCATGGCATGGCTGCTACAGAACAGGCAACCAGAGCTCCCTTCCTCCCCCTTACAGTCTACAGGCGGATGTATGATGTTACAACGCGATTGTTTACAACGCGTGCCGTTACATCGCATTCGTTACAACGAACGGATGTAACCACGCTATGCCATTACAACGCAAGTCTTTACCTCGACTTGCACTAGATGGCGTGCTAACATTAGAAAAGTGTAATTTACTATTCCAACTCCAGTCCACTTAACAGTAGGGAAGGTGTTGGGATAGTAAACTACACTATTTCTAATGTTAGCACGCCATCTAGCGCAAGTCGATGTAAAGACTTGCGTTGTAATGGCATAGCATGGTTACATCGCGTTCGTTGTAACGAATGCGATGTAACGGCACACGTTGTACTAACCGCGTTGTAAAGGTTGTTCCCCCTACAGGCAGCTACCTTCCACGCTGCTCCTCGACCCATCATACGTGCAGTTTCACAGTGGCAGCCTCCCGCTGGCCTTGGCCATTACCCTCCCGACCAGCTCTGATTGGCGCGCCCTTACTACTCGTGGCGCTCCAATACCCCGACATTCTTTTAGTACCGAGCCGCTCGCCCATTCCTTGTTTTAGTCTACCCACACACCACCATGGCCTGTGTGGCCTCCCTCACAGTCACTGACTAGGGGGCCTATATGAGCAGTGCACACTCTTGCCACCTACCTGGCCTCATGCCGCTAGTCCATGGCACGGCTGTGTTCCGTCTTTAGATACTACAGCTCTTCTTACCACTACTTCCTCCATGCAACAGGTGGTTCGCCCTTACCAGTGTTGCGGGTGATTTGGACGTCCAGGCAGAGGAAAACTGACATTCTCTTCTAGGTGAGTCTGGTTTCTTCCCCCTCCCCTTGCCCCTTACTACAACCCCCTCTTCCCTCAGACAGATCTGCCAGGGGATACTGTTGTGGCGGTTGGGCTCTACCGTCCCCCACAGGTTGATCCCATATATACCCCAATAAATGACGATAGCATGTACTCGTCTTATGCTGCACATGATTACCGTTATGTACTTTGCATGTTTTTAATCTTTTCCACAGGTTGGTTAGTCACCCTTTGAACCTGTGTCACACATGACTTGATGGTTTTATTAATGCAATCCTACATTCAGTAGGTTGCGTCACATTCTCCTGCTAAACTTACCCTTGTTGTGTACCTCTTTTACCCTTCAGGTTTTTATCCAGAAGGAAGCCATTGTTCACACGCACACACCCCTCTTGTTCCCTGGATTACACACAAATCCAAATCACAGGGACAGTACTTCCTAGGACACTCTTTTGACCGTCCCCCATACCTCAGAGTAGATGAGGATTCCCCCCCTGCCCTGATGAAATGCCGCTCATCCTTCTGGAGAACCAAGGCATGAAACATGTCGACCTATTGACCACTTTCACTTTTCACCCCTCACTTTGAGCTGCAGCGGGTTTAATTTTCCATGCCATCCACAACTCTCATAGTCGGTTTTAATCATAGCATCAGTATCCAGCGAATAAAGGATCTCCTGACACTCATAGCTATTTTTAGACACACTTTCACTCCCACTCTACTCACCACACATTCGCTCCCACACCCCATCTTCTAGGGCCTGTCGGCAAACAACTTTGAAGATCTCCAGCAAACAGCCCCCCTGCGGGGCCCAACGAGGAGCTGCCCTGTGATGAAGCATAACACCTCTCAGGGTGTGTGAGGGCCCTTGCTCCTTATTGGCGCTATTCCCCCCTATCTTCCTTCTCTTACTTGGAACCGCCGCACCCATTGATCTTCCAGCCCCTCTCCATAGAAACTGCATGCCTCTTGTTTGACTTCTAGGTTTTGGGTCGTGTATGCTGGACCTACTTAATGCCCCCGTCCCTCCTAGTGTGAATATGTTGGAAAGTTGAATTGTAAAATTAAAAGATTTGCAGTCATCTGAGGGAACTTGTTTAATGACTGCGGGCAGCGTGTCTATAAGTAGCGAAGCAAGTCCCCCTCCCCGTTTCAAATGTCTATCAATATGGTGCAACACAAAATTGGGGGGTGGGGGTAGCTGCCGCTAATTCAGGTTCTGATGATTGATCAACCAAGGTTTATGTGACCCAAGTGATATCAAGGGAATGACTGTTCATGAATTCTGCACATTCAAAATGATGCTTTATTAAGGATCTAAACAATAATAAACCTTGAGGATTTACTCAATTTATATTCATTAATCAGAACGTCACCGTAGTGAACTTCATTTCAAAGAACTCAGATAAGGAAACAATTTACAAAATGACCACAGTTCATCTTTTATATTGTTTTTGATTGTTTCAGTAGATTTCAGTAATTTGATACAAAAAATCTTTTTTATGTACAATAAAGGAATATACAGTTTTCATTTAAACAATGGCAACAAAAAACAACTGTCTCGCTTCAACACATATAAGCAGTAGTTAATGACACTTTTTTATATACACATATGCACCATCCACAGTTGGTCATATATCGAAAATACTTAGTTTGAACACTTGTAATATCCGAAGACATCCAATGAAAGTTGTTTATAACAAAGAAGTGTCACGGCGTCGACGTTTCGGTCTCCTATCTGAAAGTTTAATCACCGAGACCATCTTCAGGACCAAAGTTGCACCATGTATTCCCTCGATAGCACGAAACCTTTTTAAACTCTTGTTTTCACTCTTTAACGGTCTTCCACCGCAGAGGCAAGAAAACGGCAACTAGCGTCTGCGCTTCTTTAGTCTGTAATCAATTTCTAATTTCTTCACCAGCTCAACTTCCCCTGCACAACTCGCCCAATAATCCGAGCAGAAACTGATTACGGTGGAAGACCGTTAAAGAGTATATGAGCAAGATGTTGATGTCATCAGTGATGCAATTGAACATGCTATAAGTGATGTAATATGTGAGGTCATAAGCAGCGCAGGCTGGGGGCACAAATTATAGTTAGCTTACTGAAGTATAACGGGCGAATTTCAGTGGGTTTTTTATATTTAAAATGTTATCTCTTTTGTGACTGTGTCACCTATCTATAATATCACTTTAACCTTTTTTTTTGTGGAAAATGTAGATAGATAGGTAGGTAGATGGGTTGGGGTTGGGTGGATGAATGAACGGACGGACGGACGGACGGACGGACGGACGGACGGACAGACAGACAGACAGACAGACAGATAGATAGATCCCAGAGTAAAACAGGCGCATTTCTACTCTTAGTCACAGTAGGTGACATCTTGGTTATACAAAATAAAAAGTAACAAGCATTGGCATAGCCAATAGGTCTCGCCTTTGGGATCTTATAAGTGTTTAGCCATGCAACAGTTGCATAACTAAATACTTATAAGGTCCCAAAAGCGAGACCTATTGGCTATGCAAAGCGGCCGCGAAAGTGAAAGTGATCGCGATCACGATCAAACATCAAAGCGGCCGTGCGGCTGCGAAAGTGAAAGTAATCGCGGTAAAGCGCGGCGCGCGCGCCCCCGAATATGCACTGTAGCTCTAGGCTGGCCTGGTAGCACTTTTTGGAGCCCGCTCAATAAGTCTCGCCAGTCCAGCGCATGCGCTGGGTCAGGCGAGACCTAAAAAATCATAAAGGGGAAAAAAAGACTATTCATAAAAAGTGAAGGCATACTATATAAAATGTTCTGTCATTGTTATTTAACTCAACATGGCATCCTGGATTCATGAATAATTGACTTAGTACTTTAATGCAAATCAGCACTTTATTGACAATAATATAGAGTTAAAAATAAATTCCCATCCAAATTCTCTATTATATGTCTATCTTTTATCAGATGCAAAAACAACAGTTGATGGACAGAATGCAGAACAATGCCATACATTCACCCAAGTACAGAGATCTGGTCCTAAATCCATCATTTTTTTGTTCACCATGCCGTTCCAGTTTGAACCCAGCCATATGCAAATCAGCCTTGACCCTGTGCCTCATGGGAACAGTCCAGCCCGAACTGCCAAGCCAGGTTCTCCTTGGACTGGAAACAAGCATCCTAGGACCGGTTTCGGGGTTTCACCCCTCTTCAGCCAGGATAGCTTGATTCCACTGGATTCAAGCTAGCCTGGCTGAAGAAGGGTGACACCCTGAAACCGGTCACAGTTGACACACAATGGGACCCATCATTGTCTCCACAGATCGTCTGCAAGAGTTCCGCTGTTAAAGCCACAATGTCGCTGCCCTCTGTACACCTGGGAACACCTCTGATGCTGATGTTGCTCCGGCGGCTCCTATTTTGCAAGTCTTCCTGCTTTGTTTGCAGTTCCATTTGTTGACCTTTAAGGACCACCACCCTGCACCAGAGCATCTCCTGGTCTTCCGAGAGGGCATCAACTGCTCGTTAAAGATCATCCACACACACCCTATTTCAGAGACGTCTTGTTGAATGTCTTGGATGCAAGATTTAAAGTCAGCCTTAAGTGACCCAAATTCAGAGTGGGTTTCTTGCAGAAGAGGGGCACTATAGTCTTCTGAAATGGGCACTGGGGTAGTAGGAGGGTCTGCTGCCTCCACATCTGCGGGTGGCTTTATTCCAGAGGGAGGTTACTGGGCTGTCTTCAGTGGACTCAACTGTGGTGTCTTTGGTGGACTTTAAATGAGGTATAGCTTTCGAGTGTGAGGGCGCAGGTGGTAGAAAAACCAGTTCAACCCAAGGCTGCTCCTTCATCCGCTGCAAAATGGCCATGGTATGCCGAGTGCTACATCTCACAATGAAAACACCGTTAGGTCACAGTGAGAGCACCAGCAGCAGTGAGGCCAGCGGAACCCATGAGAAGAAGAGATTATCCCTGCTGTAGAGTCAATCAGAGGATCACAGAGGGCTTGTGTCACCCCTACCCACATCAAGGGTTCAGTTTCTCCAGTGATGCTGCAGGGCCCAACAGGATACGCGGGCTGGCGGGTGAGGTGTAAAAGAGGCGTTCACAAATCCACAAGTGGTGGCCGCTTGTCCTGCGGCAGGTTTGTTCTTAAGACATGGAGAAAGCCTCAAATGTGTGCACCAAGACAAGCTCGAAAACTGATATAAAGACACTCACTGCAACGAAGAGTTAAAGAGATCATGCAAGAAAGTTGGGCTGGAGTATTTGCCCAGCAAGCAGTCCGATGAGTGTTACCTGAACAGGGATCCAGGTGGGTGGCTTGTGCGGGGCAGTGCACAATAGGAACACACCTCAGAAGCAGTGTAGTCCGTTACAGATCGGCCGCACTATGGATGTCGGTCAGACTAAGGCTCAGTGTGAGTCAGCCTTTAGGCGCAATGTCTTGATGCAGGGCAAGGGGTCATAAATGCTGCTACAGGTGGTGCCGCTGCCACAGGAAAAGTAGATCAAAAGGGGAAAGAAAGGGGACCAGAGATCTCACCCCCTTGTTGCTGGGCCCAGTCAAGGGGCTTCCCCACTGGTAGAAGCAGGGGGCCAGGCATGTAAATGCAGGTGCAGCCATGTCGAAAATTCTCACCTCTGTAATTCCTCATCAAGGTGAAGGTGCTCCCGGGTGAAGAGCCTTAGGTCCATTAGACTGAGTCCAGTCAGCTGAGGTGCCTCTCCCTCTAAGATGGTGGCCTGCTGATCGGCCCCCACTCCGAGGGTAGGTGCCCAGGCAAATCTCTTCTGGCCAAAACATGGGGACATGACCGTGCAATCAAGTTACCCTGCTCTCCACAGGCCTCAGATCGTGTCTTGCAGTGGAATCCCCGTGCGATCCCCACGGGTGCAGCAGGACGGGATCAGGCCCTCAGGGAAATGGTGACAACTCAGCAGCGTACCGCACTATGAAGCCCGCAATGGTCTTTCAGGCTTACCATTTGAGGCGGGATTCGGGCAAACAAGCAGTCTCGGGTGGCTTGCTCTCTCTGCGGTGCCTGGGTGTCAGTGGGCCCAGTCAGTCGGTATCATGCTGTTGCATGTAGATTGGCGTGCTGCAGTCTCTCTGCTGCAAAATGGCTGCCTGAGTCAGGCTGCATAGAGGAGACCTCATTGCCGTTTCGGGGACCGCTGCTAAGGGGAGTAATAGCCCCCCCCCCGGTATGCAGAGGGAGAGCTCGACTACTCCACCGCTGTTAGCATCACTTGTACGTGGTCCCAGTGCTCAGGGTGGTGCAGGCAGGACAACGGTGGTCCGGAGACAAGGCAAGACGCGTCTTACTCCATACTCCACTAGGCCACACCTCAAAAAGGTGTTTGACTTGAAAATGAGTTTGGGGTTGTTTGATGAATCTACACAAACCATTCAAACTGAGAGTTCATATTATTTACCTCAGATCTTTCTGGGAGTAGAAAAAAGTTTGGGGGGGGGCTAAAAAAACTAGGATTTGCCATATATCCCCCCATACAAATGTTAGATATCCAGTACTGAAAAAAAGCACGCTGCATGGAATTATACCGAACCTAAAAGTAGAACTTAAGCAAGAAAGTGGCTATGTTTGTGTAAATCTGTTCTGTAGTTTTCAAGAAATTAGCATTTCCTAACTATCTGGGGTGGGATTGAAAGGGTTATCTGGACCCTTAATTCCTAAATCCATCTTGGATTCACGAATCCACAAATGATTCACCAACACTACGAAATATAAAGAACATCATTGAATGAAGAAGCTTTTTGTCCCATTTTCCATTATAGATTTGTGAATCTGTTAGTAGATTTGTGGATCCAGTGTCCTGTAATTTGCTGAGCATCAAAGAAACATTTCTCTTGTGGCTGCTATTGCCCAGTGTGGAGCTCCAATCACAACCACAACCACAATGGGAAACACATGAGGGAAAATAAGGAAGGATAGCTCGCCAAGACCCTCAGGCCCATTAGGGGGTTGCCCTTAAGGGCACCCCTTCATAAAAACTGTAGAAAGGTTTGGAAATCATTGGTTGGATGATTTACAGACCCTAAACCCTCGTAGGACCACAAAGACCCTGCTGGAAGTCTCAGGATTCACAAATCGGGACCTGGATCCTCAAATCCTGAATTTTATTTTCTAAAAAAAAAATAGTTTGGCAGACCTCAGCTGCACAAGTCCAATGGGCTGTGCGAAGCGGTTTAGCATGCACGGGTGATGAGTGCAGAACCTAGCCATGGCTGAGTTCCTGCGCGCCTCCTGCTGCACCCGACTACAGGCCCTGTGCAGCTGCGCCAAATTATATGCTTAGGAGCTCCCAAAATTCGTAGCAATATGTAACACTAAATACCAAATTAAATCTCAACTCATACTCACAGCAGTACATAATAGTATATTCTCAGACATCTCATAAAAGAGGTAATCATAGTGCAATATATAGTGTGATACATAATCTCACCTGTCAAATCTAGGGCAAAGTTGTGAGCATTGTGTATGGTGTGTGTTATGGTTTGCATGGCGGCATGGATTTTGTGGAATTTATGATTTGGAGAGCTAACCATAACAGGACAAATTCAGTGTTTTCTGGTTTTCATTTGTAACCTCAACTGTACATTAGCTGTGATTTGTTTAAGTGAACTTCAGAGAATTTTTAAATGTTCCTTTGCCGTATGACCACATCACACCATGGCTTTAATTTGTGTTTACAAATGAATAAGTCATCAGCTTTTTATCCTTTTAGAAATTGTATTATACCACATCACACATAGGGCCTATTCACAAAGCCATTTTGTCATCTAAGGGCAAATTACTTATACAAATGGTGTGATTTTCCAGTGTTAAATCTCATTTAGAATGAAGACAAATGACATCTACACTGAAAACCGATCAATTAACACATAAACTCACAACAGTGGTTTGTACTTTTATGTTGGAGTAAATCATCAGGGAGTTGGTATTCACACATTTCTGGATATGTTTTGATATGGCACATTCCACGTAGGGTAGTTAATACGGTCAAAGGTATCCTCCTTTTTGGAGCAGGAGTAAAATCATATCCTGAGATGGGAATCTTGATGGAACACCCCCAAAACTGGTGGGTATATTATGGATTGGGTTTCTCCAGAGAAAAAAGAAGGGTAAAATGTTAGCAAGTGCAAATGCTCATTAACTAACTATGTATATGTTTATAAATGTACATCATGTACAAGTACACATGTGGAGATGCTTGTAATTGTGAGTATCACTGAAAGGCGTTGACTGTCATAGCTTCCAGGCAGCACACCTCAAATGTTTGGGAGAATTCTAAAAAGTTGTTCATTTACTGAAATATTTATTGTACAAATGTACATTTATAGGTGCAAATCTATAGGAGTACTTTTATGGAAGGTTTTTGTAAAACAGCTCCTGAAATTATAGAAGTAAAATTCCAGGCACTATGTTAAAGCCCTTTACTATCCTAGAAAACAGCCACTGAAATTCCCCATTCTGCCTCCAAATGCACACTTTCCGGGCCACAAAAGGGGGCCAAGTCAAGCTGGGACTGGTAGCTTAGTGGACCTCATGGTCACAGGTTGAAATCCTGGTGGGTTCACTCAGCCTTTTATCCTTCTGAGGTCAATAAAACGAGTACCGTTGAGCTGGGTAACAAAAAACACTGGTTATTCAGAGCCAAGATACCCTTCTGGGTAAGCGTGTGCTTTACAAATACACATGTTAAGTCATATCACTGCAACATTTATTTGTAATCAGACGTTCCCCTGAAGTCACACACCTAGCTGAATGATCCATTTTACCTTGTCCTTTTTACGCTTGCATATTTTGATTCAGTGCTATGTACTCATTCCTCTCAGTTCAGATGTTTAGCATTTGGTTTTGAACACATTTCAAAAACACATTTGTTGACCTGGTGTACACAGCCTTGCACTTACTTGATCATGAGTTATAGCTACTTTGAATAGCAGCCATATTAATAAGAAAGCAAAGACATAAAACCAGAACAGAGGGTGACACATTTCAGAAACATTTTTCTCAGTATAAAAAAGTTGTTTTCAACATGCCATTGACTCCTGGCTGCATCCAATGTGTGGATCCCCCGGTGGCTCCTGGATAGATTAAATATAACACTCCGTGTATTAAAATACAGGCTCCAATGGGTAGACACCTCTGTGGCTCCTTGGAGGACTCAATCCAGCACCCTTTGGTGGCTTAGCAATGCCTCCAATGGATGGGCCCCTCAGTTGTCCCTGGGTGGGCACAATGCAGACTCCTTTGGTGGTTTAACAGTGCCTCCAACAGGTTGTGTCGTGAGCTGGCTGGACTCCATATACCCAAGTGGACCCAACTGATGGGCATCAACAGCTGGTTCTACGTCCAAACCTGCCCATCCTTAGGTTGCTAAATGCCTGCATATGGGATGGTATCTATCCCCACACACTCTCCACCTCACCCCGTGCTTATGCCCAGTGATGTTAGGTGCATCGTGGCGCCACTACACCGCTCACATCTTGCGCATCTCACCCAACATATCTCTATTGGGACAATCAACAATCTTTCACCCACGCACTTTGATGGGTGCCCATGAACCTGGTGCCAGTCGGAGCATTCCATGGCCTCGTCAGAGTTACGAAGCACCATATAAATAATGCAGTTGGACCACCCTGAAAGTGTTGTTTGCTACACAAGTGGAAAGGAAAGCGCTTTGGAAATATCCATTCAGTAGAATACAGGGTATATTTTGGCCAATCCTTTTCAAACAACATCGTACGTGGGAGTGAATGCTGACGCCACAGTTCTAGTTATGAGGCATTGAGGAAGCAGGGGGTAGAGGCGCTTAACTACAAAAGAACCAAGGGTGTATACATTCTATACAACCACACAAAAGATGCAGATGCGAGGTCCATCCCCTTGTTCCACACTCTCACATCCATGGCTCGACTATGAATTTTCTTATTGCCTTTTAAGGAGAATAAGCAATGGGATTGCAGAATAAGCCTTTTATAATAAGTGCAGTTTTATTACATGCCTTTGGCAGAACTTAAACAAATCTGGTGCTTGATAAGATTAAGGTGCGCTCGTCTCGGCGCAATACCATATAATCCTCACAAAATTAAAATAGCAACCGCAATGGGATAACATCTTGTGTGTACTGCTTCCTTTAAAGGGCACAGTGCACTCGTGGGAGACTGGCTTAAACAGGTGTACAAGCAGAGGAAGCTATTCCATGTAGAAGAGCTTGTGTTTGAAGCACTCGATAAGGATCGTTCAAAGTCACGCACAGTGTGATCCTGAACATGTTGTGTTAGTTCCTTTGCGTGAGCTTAAAAACTACACTTATTTACCTTTTCAGCCGTTCAGAAACAAATGCACTTGTCATTATCTTCTAGATCTTCTGGCCTTGTGCTGAAATGGTGGAAGCACCTGGTACGCTGCTACCAGCTTACCATATGAGTGCCACTGCTCCCTTGCAACAGAGCCGGGTTAGAAGCATATACTCAACCCACCCAAGACAGAATCCCTGTTGTCAAGAAGCGAGAAGTAGTACGAACCTTGCTCAATTATATCAACGTTGATTTTTTTGAACTCCAATTTTCACCAAACGCCAAGTCACTTGATTCACCTTGAGCGTCACCCTCACCTCAAGGAGCCCATTGACAAAACGCAAGGACGGTCTGGGACTAGCTCTCTCTGCCAGCCGTGAAAGGTACAGATCACAAACAAAGTGAATGGCTTCTCTAACTTGATCCTGGTCTACAATCTCTAGCTTTGGGGCTACCTTAATTATTTTCCTCTGATGATTATGCAGATAAAGAAATATCGCTTATTTTCCAGGGTACAGTTTACAAATATTTACCATATTTTATCCAGTCTCACTCTGAGGACTTAGGGCGGTGAATGGCTTGCTACCCCACAAGGTCAGTGGACCATTGTCCTCCCCTCCCCTCACAGACGGCCACCCATTACATTTAGCGATCCCTGCTTACCTTTCAAAGTGAGAATTAGTTTTTATGAATAAAACATAAATGGCCCCTAAGGGAGCTTTTTCCCTGCATGTAGGGCCATTTAACATTTTTACCTGCGCTTTTCCGCCATGCCTCACTTAGCAGACATAGGCAAGTAGACCATAGGCAAAGAGTGACCATACTCCCACCCTAACTGCACTACTGTCCCTGTGACCCAGCGCCCACGTAGGGGATGGACCGCTGGGTTAGGATTTACTGCCTGCTGACCTGTTGATGCTAACCCAGCAACCTTCCCATCCCATCCCAAAATAGAGTGGAAGAACAGCAAGTTTGGTGGCACGGGTGGGCTGCCAGTGGAAGGCATTACTCCCCCTCTGTCAAACTTTCAATAATTCTCGTAATCTTTTATGACTTTGTTTTGCTTTGCTCCAGATTTCCGTAGTTCATGCTCATGGTATTGATAATTCTTTCAAGAGCCAAGATGACCCATGAATGTTGAAGTTCCATCAAGCACCTACACGCCTCAGCATTGGGTGCTAGGGGGGAATAAAAGATTCCCAAGGCATGCATAGCCCTGCCAGCAACCAGGATATTCCCACAATTTTTAATCTTCTACAGAGAAGCAGATTATGCAAGGGTGGGTGATTGCCTTCAGACTTTCCATTAGTAACCTCGGCCTGAACCTGTTGGAAGATAAGGCGTCAATGCCGGGGAAGGTCTTGTGTGTCTGCCAGAAGTGGAAAGAGTCCAGGTGTGATCTCAGGGCTTTGGAAGCCTGCACAGAGCCCACCAATTGCATTTGAATCACGTTTCACTCTGCATGGAAGCAGTAAGAAAGAGCTTAATCTCTGTTTTACAAACTGTTGTCCGACAAGGGCAGAGGCTGGGCGATTACATGAAAAAGGTTCGACAAGCATTCTGAAATGTTGAATACCTTGCATAGTTTTATCAATCAGATTGGCGCTGCCAATTGTTCTGTACGACAAAAATGTCCGGTTCACATGCAAAGCACTGAATTTTACACACAGCAAAAAGGAACAAATGTGCATGCCTGGGAATTTCTACAGTGGATTACGATAGTATTTCGGATAATTGGGCCCCTTGTAGATTCTTAATGGGCTCCGGAAAATTACATTTGGAAGCCTTTAGAAACCATTCCGGGGAGGCACAGACTGTACAAAAACCCGTCCGAACATAAGAAATTTACTACAGAAGTTGCACTTTAGAGACGAAGAATTAGAGGTCGTTTAGCAACTCCTTCATGGCTTGCTCTGCAGCCACTGTGGTACTTGGCAGTCGGGGGCCCTGCAGCCGCCAAGTAAACAGAGTACAGAATGTTCAGTGGGCGATGCTCAAGTCATTTCTTGCGGATGTTTTATAACAACACCTGAGACTCCATAGGCATGAAAAATAGGATATCGCGCTTTAATATGGAAAGGGAAATTAACCTTAGCTGAATGAGCAGCGCCAAGGGAAGGTCTGGCGTTTGGCACGACTGCAGCCCGAAGACTCCAGGGAATGAATGGCCTTTGAATCCAGGCCACATTTTAAGTTTGCACACAATTCTGCATGTGTAATATGATTTCTTCTCGGGCCCTCATTGCGAGTGGCTCGGAGTGCTTTCCAATACTGCCATGCCTCTGGGATTATCGTTACTGTTGGTTTTGGGAATACTAGGGAACGGGCCAATATCACGTATTACACGTTTTTTGGGAATAACATGCAGGAATTGATGTTTTGCACTAAATTTCACCATTCCCTCTGTTTCAGAGGAATGGGTTGGCTGCTTTTAGGTGTCGAAATCTTTACATAAAACACCATAATTTAGAATTCTGTTTGGTCTGGTCATTTCTGTTATCGCAATCATCAGGCCACGGTAACAAGCTTGTCCACTTGCAAGAAAAATCCTCCATGCACAAAGTCATTCCAATAGCGTTTTGGAGCACACTATAAGCATTATTATCAAACGTGAGCATCACTGTAGCAGTGGGTTCCAAACTATCAAGAACTTATATTATATCAAGGAAATGTGTGCAATAGCTTCCCATCCAGTCCTATCAAATGAAGGTATATTACCTCAGGGTAAATAAATCGAAATCTCAAAATTATACCAATGATTTGATGGACTTCTGGAGGGGGGCGAGGATTTCTGAATACCCAGCTGTGCCGGGGTTCTTTGGACTGCAGCCCCCAGCATTCCCCCTGTGAGGGCGGGGCCTCCACAGTGCTTTTATACAGTTGATTCCACCACTGCGCAGGACGTGCATGGGTCTGGCCCGAGCAAAGACTGGGCCCGTCTGTGCCTGTCCGAACCCAGAGGAGGCTGGGCTGGGCCCCCCTCATGTGTTTTTTACTGAGGACTGTGTTGGAGGGGTGAATGAACCTTTGGTTGAGATCGTTTTTATTGGGGTCTTCTGGGTGTTCTGTTTTGGGAGCAGATCTATTGTCCTGGACTTTTACTGGCCTTTGCGGTTGGACTTTGTTTCTCGTTTCTCCCAAGGCTCTCGTGGGGTGCATGGACACTGTAAAACACTAAGCCTCTCCCGCACCAAAGAGCTCGATAGGATGAGTTCCTCTAGGAATCCATCTTAAATTATGATGTACCGGACCTCTGCGGTTGTGGGACTTGCTTAGGAGATTGTTACTGTGGAGGACTAACTTGGTTTGTGTGGTGCCACCGGGCTTTCCGCTGTGAGCAGTCAGGGGAGCATGAGTTCAAGGAACCCTATAACAATATCCACAGGACTGACTATTCAGATCTTTGCGGATATCCACCCTGAGGTGGCAGTTTCTTCCATGGAGCTAGATCGACCAGCTTGCAAATGCAAAAAGAGGAATGTACCCAGACTCAGTAGGAGACAGGACTCTGATCTAAAACTAATGAAAGGATGCCTTGTGATATAGGCATGGGTATGGAGGGTTTTGATCATGTATCTATTAATAATGATAAAGCTTTGACTGATAGTGTAATTTTCTATGCAGACGGAACCCGATTCATCTTCTCACTCACCAATGACCCCACCAGCACCAGAACCAAGTTCCACAGATGCATGACAAATGTGCCCGACTGAATGAAGAACAACTTCCTGCAGCTGAACACAGATTTTTGGCATCAGCAGCAACACATGGAACAACTCCTGTTGGCCATCAGGCCTAGGACCCGCACCCACTCCCTTCACCCATGCCAGAAACCTCTGAATCATCATTGACAAGAAGCTCACCATGAAATCACAGATCAACGCCGTCTCCTCCCCCTGCTTTCTCACTCTGCACATGCTACATAAGACCTTCAAGTGGCTACCCTAACACACAAGACGCACCGTGACACAATCCCTCATCAACAGCTGACTGGACTACGGCAATGCCCTCTACGTAGTAATCGTCGCACACCTTCTACAGAGACTTCAGGCCATACAGAACGTTGCAGCCAGACTCATCCTTGGCCTTCCCAGATGAAGCCACATTACACCCACCTCAGAAACACCACTGACTCCCCATACAGAAGAGATGCCAATTCAAGATGCTGACCCATGCACACAAGGCTCTACGCAACCCACCCACGCACACAAGGCGCTACACAACCCACCACCTACATTAACCACCATCTGATCTTCCACCAACCATTTAGAAGACTCCGCTCTGCCTCCCTTTCATTTGCTCATACTCCCCACATCTACTGAGGCAGAAGTGGAGAGCGCTGCTTCTCCCACATCGCAGCAAAGACCTGGATCAGCCTCCCCATGCACCTCTGGACCATCACCTCACTTCCGGAATTCCGAATGGCCCTCAAAACCTGGTTGTTCAAATAAGCCTCTTGGTCCTACAAGTGCCTGGATACCCTATCGGGTGTTTAGCTGCAATTTATAAATCCTGAATGATTGATAGCGTTCCTGACCTGGATGTATCGCTATCTTATGTTTCAGATAAGTTGGAATGTAATGTAAGATATGTCCTGGCGAGGCTTTATGCTATTTTGAAAGCTCTCACCAACCGGCATAGTCAGGCTATTATTAGTCCTCTTACCCCCACCTCTCTTTCAATTGCGGTTTCTTCGTCTTTAACCCCCTCCCATCTTGGTGAAACAATTGACTGTTGCAAGTTGACAGGGAATGAGGCATCCACACTTTGTCGGTTGCCAACAGGGCTAAGTAGGGAGCCAATCCAATGCCAAACTGTAGTGGGCCCGCAAAACCCTATATCCCAAATAGAACATTATCTGCCCAGGTCTTCTGTGCTTCCCCCATGGATGGGGGCTCTAGGATTCCCTTGATAGTAACTGATAGGTCTCATTTGCCCTTGCAGTATGTGATGTCAAGAAAATCTGGGATATCTCGAATGGGTTTTTCATTTGAGGGCTGTACCTCTTTTTTTATCCCCATCTATCTTGTTCCTGTCTGGAAGGGCAAAGGGGGACTTGACCACATTAGTGGTCCATGAGCTGGGATGCACCGCTAATTATTATGACAATGGTTGTATTTACCTGTTGGGTGTGAAGCTTTTGTTCTATAATTCTAATAGTGTTCTTTTGCTGAATTTCTATTACCCTAATGTATCTACAGAGACCTCAGCACAGTTGACAGTTTTACAAGCCTGTTTAGACCAATTGAGTTTGGAGACTAAGCCATTCACCCTGGTGGTTATTCTGGGTGACTTTAATTTGCATCTGCGTGTTTAGAACTGTGGGTTGGCTAGATACAGAGCCAGAGGTTAAGGCGGAGGATCACTCTGGAACAAAAGCCGCAGGGAGAGTTGTTGAATGACATCATGTGTGAATTTTAACATATCTTTTGGCTAGAGTAGCCTTGGAGAAGACCTCTATAAATTAAATGTTTCGGCCCAACATAAATAGGAAGGGGCGAATACTATTAATGATTATGTTTTCTTCTCTGCCCACTATGTTCTTTAGAATCTAAGGATTATTTTTGGAGCAATAAACAACCGATTGCAGTTTCCATAAATTGGGACATTGTAGGAGGTTCTGTCCGCCATGCACTTCTGAAGGGTAATGATTTGGCAACAGTTGCTTGGGTGAGAAGAATTAGTTGAACGAGGATCTGCCTGCCCTTTTATTTACCTGAGCTGGTTAACAATAGTTATGAGGATTTTGAGGCATGCCTGTCTGGGCATGGGGCTTCTGCTCAATGGTTTGATCCGGGCTGTTCAGATCTCATCGCAACTTGGTATAGCCGTTAACTCTAAGCCACGAGTGGCAGCTAGAGTGACAACATGCAGGCAGACCTATAAAGCAGCCATTAAAATAGGAAGGACGCTATGTGCCAGGAAGCTTGGAAAGACCTGGCAGAAGCGTGCTACCTGAACTGTAGTGCTATATTCTAGGAAATTGTTAACCATCCTGTTTTTTCTAGCAGTGATTCCCCAGTAATCCACAATTTCATAGCCCTGGACATTTGGGTGCCTCATTTTAGAGGTATTTGTGGTTCTTTTGCTCCTGAGGGAATAAGGACAGAGTCTTTTACTGTTTCGGATTATTCTAACCTTCACTTCGAATTAGGGATGCACTTGGGTGGATCTCTAGTAATAAAGCCACCAGCCCTGATGGGGTTCCCGCTGATTTCTTTAAGATAAATGTTAATTTGTGGACACCTCTGCTCAGTATATATGTAGTAAAAACTGGGGTCCCTTCCTCATGGTTTCAATCTGTGATTATTCCTAATTTTAAAAAAGGAGTTAAAATATACTCGAAATGTTAAAGGCCAATTTCATTACTGAACTCAATTGTTAAGATTGTTGGAATTATAATTTTAACCCATCTTCAAGAGTGGATGGAGTATAATTGGATTATTCCTGATATCCATTATGGTTTTAGACAAAGGAAAAGTACTTGTGGTCCGGCCCGAACCTATTTGTAATTATTAATTAATTTCATGTGGTTAGGCAGGGGTGTATCTTTATGACGTTTATGGATCTTTCTTCTGCATTTTATTGGGTTAACAGAAACAAATTCTGGCCCTTGATGACTTCATTAGGTTTTGATATTGTGAACGTTAATTTCCTGGCTGACCTGCATATGATTAAGCTTGAGAGTGTTAAGTATAGTGGGAACGGGGATTGTACAGAACACTTAGGGCCTAATTCCGAGTTTGGCAGTCCATAGAACAGTCAAACTCGCGGTGGAGGTGCGTTGGCGGTCGGGGAGAACTGCATCAGTTGTCCAACTGCCATAATACGAGTACGGCGGTCGAACCTCCATGGGATCGCCACACCAGCCAGGGATCCCCAATTCCTGGTGTTGCCTTGGTGGTCTTGAGGCCGCAAAATGCTTGGTGGTGCAGCTGCTGCACAGCTGAGCATATTAACGGTTTCCTCACCACCAGCAGTCTCATGGTGGTTCTCACAACATGAAATTGCTGGTGGTGAGGAAACTTAGGGGGCCCTACAGGGACACCTCTTCCCCCTGTCTACATGCACCCACAGTTCCAGCATGGCGAACGCTCTGTGACAGGTCCATGGGCGCTGCCTTTCTAGGGCTCTTCTATGAGCCTTTGAAAGGCAGCACCGAGGGCCCGTTGCCGCAGGACCACCCACCCGGACTACAACTTGTAATGTGGCGGGCAGTCGGTGGTTGGCTTGGGCGGTGCAGGAGAGGGCGGTGGCATGGCACCTTGCTCCCACACCTACAAAGTCATAATCAGGCCCTTAGTTTCCTATCATTAGGGTGGTCAGGCAGTGTTGTGTCTGGCACCATTTTTATTCAGCAAACACAAGGAGATAATGGACGGAGTGCTGAAACTTTTCAGACACTCACCCCAGTCACAGATCTGGGTTGAATCCATCATCATTCTTTCGCTCACTTCGCCACCCCAGTTCAGACCCAGCCATATGTAACTCAATCTTGCCCCTATTCCTCATGGGAATAGCCCAGCACAAACTGCCAAGCCAGGTCTTCCCTGGACCGGAAACAAGCATGATGGATTCAACCCAGATCTGTGACTGGGGGTAGGTGTCTGAAATGTTTCAGTGCTCCGTCCATCATCTCTTTGTGTTTGCCCCATTTTTATTCACACTGTACGTCAACACCTAGAGAGCCAATCATTATGGCTACCTCGAATGGGTAAGGGACTCTTCCCAGTTCTATTGTATGCATATTATGCTGTCCTTTTTAGCAAGGATAGCTTTAGGTCTCTCACAATTATTAGACTTGTTTGTGAAATTCGTGGCCTCTCTCAATCTTACAACTAATTTGTGGAACTCATACGTCATGGTCATGGGCCCAAAATGAATGAAGAGTAGAAGACACACTATTGCAGTGGACTAATCACAATGGTCCCCTTGTTTTCATTTTTTGGGGTTCTGTTTGATTAGAAAGGATCCCAGCGGCCCCTGATTTTGTCAAAACTGTCTCTTTTTAGGAGGGCAATTGGTGCCCTTTTCGACTTCGCAACCAGGGGTGGGAACAAAGCTATTCAAACTTTATTGAAGATTTGTGATGCTAAGTGTAGGTCTGCAGTCATATATAGCAGCTAATTTTGTGGGTTTGTTGACTGCTCTTATCTTCAAGTGGTGAAGATTACTTTTTAGAAAAATGTGTTGGCCTTCCCAAGGGTACGTCTTCTTTCATTGTTCATGAGGAGGTGCTGAAGAAATATATATATAGTATTCAACCTCTCTTAAAGGAGCTATGGATATGGATTAATCCAGAACTCAAATTGAACCAGCTATTTTTGAGGAATTGCCTCACTTTTGATCACAAGAAGAAAATTGGATATCCAGGCTCTTGGTCAACCTGAATTGTTTGCAGTCCCTGAATCTCTTACAGAATTAGATTTAGCCTGGCCCAAGTATAATTTCCTCTCTTGTAGAAAATCTACCAAAGAAGCTTTAGAATTGCAAAAAGGATCAGTACGGGTGTTTGTTATGCTAAAAACAACTTTTCGCATTGAGCTCTATTTGCTTTCATTTCGCAATTGCTATCATTGCTTTCTCCCGACTAGATTTTGCTTGGGGCTGATACATAAGTTGCCCGCATTTGCTAAGGGGTGGTCATTGGTGGAGAACGTCCTCCTTGTCGTTGTATCAACTTCTCAAGGCAAGATACTCTCCATTACCTTTTATTCTGTGATTTTTATTGTGTTCTACTTCTCAAATTCATAATTCCCCTTCTTAAGGGCATGGATTTTTCACAGGCAAGATCTGCCCTTATGTTTTTACAGATGTTAACCTCAGAACACTTTTGTTTTCTTGTGGCTGGATTTTTGGGCTGCTGTAAAGAAAAGATTGTATCTTGAAGTGGTGTTGTAAAGAAAAGAGTGTGTCTTGGTACTTAAATGCCTTTTTATATGAGAAAGTGATTGATATGTTTATGTGTGTTTGTATGGTTATTTTAACTTTTAGATGTTTTAATATGTCATGTATTTACTGAATATTGTATATTTTATGGAAAATATTGTCCGAAATAAACATTTATGACTGACTGACACCACTTCATTCGAAGTGGAATCTTGGTTTAGCCTCTGTCCTGCACCCTGAGTACCTTGAAAGTGCAACCTCTTCGTTGCCACATTCCAAGTGCTTCACCTCTTCTTCTAGCCACTTGGCAATGTTTTCTTGGGATATAGAGGTACAGTAGTAAGGTAATTACTAGCTTGTTTCCTCTACTGGAGACATTGAGGCCAAGTTTACAGCATACTCTCAGTCTCATGTCTTCCGCTCAGCTCTTTTGTTTCTCCCTGTGAACTTTCCAAGCAGTTGCATTGCCAATTCTATTTTGATCCCTGGCTTTTGTAAGATTTAGTAGGGTCAGTCACAGTTTACATTCCCAAGAAAACTTCTGTGAACACAGAATACATATGGCGTAGGAAGTTTAGAAAAGGTAATGTGTCAGAGAGTGGGCCCATCAGCTTGGAACACAACATTTCCTCAATCTGATCACAACCTAGTAATTGTAATTGCATTTATAAAGCACTTACTACCCCTTACGAGACATTGATGTGCTTTACGCTGGGCAGCACACTGCTTCAGAACCCAAGGTTAGTGGTTAGTCCAGTGCAATTGGTTATTGTTAGTTATTGGAATAAGTCTTGTGCGCTCAGCAAACCATCCCATGCATTGATTCCAGTTTCTTTGTGATTACATGAATATGAGTGTGGTGTGATCATTAGTACAGGGTTATGTGAGTTCATGCACATGGTTGGTGGGGCTAGTAGATGCATTTGAAGATATTAATGTTGCAGGGGTATGACTTCCAACAAAGTAGAGGGTGTGATCTTTCATATGAGTTGTGGGCAGTTTTCAGAAATATAATCATAGACATTAAGGCAAACCTGCATGTGACCTTAAGGAGGGTGTGCTCAGAGAAAGGAGGTATGCAGAGGATGGACGAGAAGGGGAGGGCCTGTTGAAAGCGAAGAGGAGAGGCAACGATAAGAAATTTTAAGCAAAGATCAGTTGTCATGCCAGATTTAGAAATATTTAGGTTGATTTTGAGACAGCATGCAATTCGAAAAAGGCAGCCTGTAGAAAGTAGCTCCAGTAGCTGACATATGCGTGCGAATCTGAGTATAATGAGTGGTATGCTATACAAAACTAAAATCATGGCTATCCTTTGTAATCTTAACTCGACTCAGGCCTCCAAAGATGGATGCAGACTTTGAGCATAAGGATCCGAAATCTGGTTCATACTTAAGAAATGCTCTGGCACATTCATTTCACTCGTTTATCCCAACCTCAGCTCTCTCATCTTTTACCCATTTTATCTAAAAATTGTGATGGCACATGTTATTCTGAATGGCCTCTTTTTACGTGAACAGGGGCCGCTTACAACATGTACCTCTGATCTGGGCTTTATAGGGCATTAACGCCCAGGTCATTGTAGTGCATTCTTTTTCAAAACAAATGACCCTGCTACCGTTTTCATCTGACCTTGACTCCACAGTCACATGATTTAGTTAAATGCCATTCGTTTTATTAAGTAAAATGTCCGCTTTATGCAGTGCAGTCTTGAGTTTTTTAGTGAGAAGCGTAATTTCGGCTGTTTGCGTTTTGCATGTACAGGAAACTCCAAAGGCCGGGGTCCTGAGAGAGAGAGAGAGAGAGAGAGAGAGAGAGAGAGCTTGTGTGTGTGTGTTGTGTGCCCTTACCCCAGAGCCCACTCCCATGTATTCACACGTTCCTGACATATTCATTTTTCCATGTCTTCCAGTAGCAATGTCTGTGATTTCCTGTTCCCGCTCTATGCATCCATCCACCTGTTTACAGTTTGTAGTGAGGTATTAACTTATTCCAAGGTAGCAGGCGTAGGATCGATGCGGTTTCCCACAAGGTGACCTATTTTGAGTTTGGTGAGTCCTGTTAATTAGCAACCACAGAATTGTAGAACTTAATTTTTATTATATTCTTGGCAAAGACATTAGAGAGGCTCATTCATTGACTGCAACGGCTGACAAAAGGAAGAGTACTTGTGTTACTCGAACCAGTTCCTACACCTATATGTGTGTCCTAACATTCTGTTGGTAAAATATGATTGTACTTCAGAAAACACGTGCTTAAGACATGGAGTAAGATATTGTTTCTAAATGTAGCTGTCTGCCGCATGGTACTGTTTCCGGTATTTAGTTTTACCACACACCCTGCCCCCCCCCCCCAATAGTCTCCACAAACCACAGATTTAGATTTCACTCTCTCGGTTGCATTGGTAAACCAATAAAGTGACTTGTAACCATCTTGCTGGACTCATGGTATGATTGATTGCACGTTAAGACCATTGCAAGCCTAGGTGTTGTAGTTGCTGCTAGCAGAGTGTGTCAGATCAGGGATCACCTATTTGAGAGATTCCATTGTGGGGGAGTTGTGTACTCCTGGATTGTTTTTTGGCTTTGGTGGATGACATACGCCAGAAAATGTAGGCGAGTAAAGCATATTTTTGAAATTGTAAATGAGAAACAGGGAAGGAAACCATCTGACAAGTTCATAGATATGCCTCGGCAGCAGGGTCGGATTGGTAACGCGGGCACTCAGAAAATGGCCGAGGGGCCGGCATCCCAGTTCCAACTGTGGGCTGCTTTTTTGGGCAGCCTGGGGGCTGTCTGTGCTGTTAGGATGCCGCTAGTGGCCTAGTGGGTGCCTGCTTGGCATTTCTAGAGGCAGATGGGCGGAGTTATCACTCCCTTTCTCTTGCTGGGCTGGCCCATTAATGTGTGCTGATTGAGCGGGGGCATGGAGCCTGGGTAGAAGTTGTCTCACTTGCATTCTTGTGTGACTCAGCTGTGCAAACTAGTCTGTGTACTGTTTTTTTTTATCTAAGTGAAGTTAATAAAAACATGCCCCCAACCCCCTTTCTATTCATACAACTTCACTGAAGCAGTGTTCAGCTAAAAGGCAATACGCAAATGTGGGCTACTTTTTTTCTTAGTCTGCCCGGGCAGATTTTTGTTCCCAATCCAACCCTGCTCGGGAGGTTAAGGTTGGAACATCACTCATTGCTCTGGTGACTTGTGTGAACAAAGCCAGTGACTATGCAAAAGGTTTTAAAGAGAATTTGAGAATGGATTGGTAGCAAGAGAGGCTGTTGCAAAATACTGTAGTCCTCACAGAATCAAAGTTTTGAGATAATGGTTCTGGTACCCTTATTCTGCATGATCGGAACATGAAAGCTTGACCAGATTTCTTGCATTAGATGAATCAGTTCAAGTTCCGACTAGAGTGGCGATCACAGAAAAATGGTCCTTGTAGGTCGAGAGAGGCAGCTTTCTATGTGACCTGAACGCCTGAAAGGTGGAGTGGGAGAGTACTACGGATAACTGGAGAGCAGAATGTATGATTCCTAAGCTTTATATGACTGAGTATGGGCAATATGGGGGGAGTATGGGGGAGAGGAGTTGGCCTAACGGCTAGGGAGGCCAACCTCAAACCCGGGGAACTGGGTTCGAGTCTCGGCAATGACGCTGAACATCCTGTGATTCTAGGTAAATCACTTAATCTCCCCATGCCTAACAAAAAAAAAAAAAAGGAATGTGTCCTCATGTAATGCAACTGGTGCTATGTAAAGCGCTCTGATACCCAATTCGGGTCAAGTTCGCGCTATATAAAAAAAAAATATATATATATATATTATCCTAATGGAAACAAAGTTTTTCTGTGGTATACAGCATGCCATACTGCTACCGCAGGGCAAGTTTATTGGAAATAGGCGCTATGCCAGCTATTCAATATTTTTATGTCTTCTTTGGCTTCCCCATTCAACATTGCTTTTCCCATTCTTTTCCCTCTATCTCTGAGAAGGGGTTTGGAGTCACTTTGGAGGAGCTGAATGGGGGTATACTGAGGTCCAACCTGTCGCCAGCCACCATAGCTTCAGTTAAGCCAGTTTCTTCCCTTCCGTTTCCTGACATCCAACACACATCACTGAGGAGTGGTGCCATCAGCGGAACGACCAGTCAGGCAAAATAGAAGTTGAGCGTCAGCATAGGAGAGCCTTAACATAGAGGATGAAAAGGTACGGCGGCGGCGCAGAGCCATGGGGAACCCCTCACTTAACTACTGAGGTGGAGGAAATGAAGGTTCCCAATGAAGCCTTTTGGATTCGTACTGTGAGGAAAACCAGGGCAACCCCTGACCAACCAGATTCATCTCACAGATTCAAGTAATAGTCAGTCCTTAACAACATCAAAGTTATATACAGATTTAGGCATGGAACATTTTCTCCCCTGCTTGCGAAAGGGCCTCTGCACCCCTGTGTAGGCCAGATACTAGAATCATGCGATCCATGGGCACTTACCCTGCAAACACCAGCGCCATGTTGGTCACTCACCACGCAGGCCCTGTGCAAGCTTTATATCCATAGGGGCAGATTTACAAGCCCCTTGCGCCACTTGTGCGTCACTTTAACTATGTTAAATGTGACGCAAAAGTGGCTCAAGGGGCTTGTAAACCTGCCCCATAGTTCGCAATTCTGAATTCTCCGAATTGACCTACTGCACCTCGCGCACAAGGATTACCGCTCAACCATGGCGGCGCCTGGATAACTCGACCAGGGTGACAAGGCAAGTTCATTCGGACTTGTTCCTGTTTGAACAGAGGTCATCGACACGTGCGTTGTCACAGCTTGCTGCTCGTTCTGGCTGATATTTGAGGCAAGGGAATGCGGAAGCAAATTGTAATCCATTTAGCTATTTTTTTCAGGCACAATGTGTGTTTTACAGTCGAGAAAAGAATAAAGCGAAACAAATAAAGAAAACACACCCCAGAAGTTGGAATAGCCCTGCATTCAGTCTTGCCCCGAGAAGCAAACTGCTGGGATATGTGAGCGGCAGGGCAAGAATGCGAAGGTGGACAGCCCCCTCATTATACCTTTTGAGACCTTTTCCTCTTTGTTTATGAAGAATCTAAAATATGTGTTCGCTCATCTGCGGCCAAGTGGTTTGCGCCCCGAGGCCTGTCTGTGTTTATTTTCTCCTTTTCAGAGATAATCTGACTTGTAATTTAGTTTTCGGGGAAACACTTGTACAAAGTACATTTTTCGAAATGTAAAAAATGTGGCTAAGTTGACTGTTTCAACATGAGAAATAAATAACGCATTTCCCTTGCAGTAATTTGTAGTGCAGGTACAGAATTTAGGACGAGCTGTATCAGAGACCTGTTAAATTCCAGATATTTTATAATTTCCTGTGAAATACAGGTCTCATCATCAAATGACAGCCCCAAACCACTCTACGAAGCTTTACCATTGGTGGAGTTACTAGGTCAGTGCTTTTAATGAGCAGGCGCTCTCCGGTACTGAGTACCTGCACTTCTTTAATCTGAAAGGGACAGCACACGCACTTATCAGCACTGCTGCAATACATTTAACAGGAGAGTACCAGCACTTTTCAGGAGCAAACTGGTACACTAAATTTCGAGTCCCTGCACTTCTACATCTCCACTTAATTTAGGATTATACAACAAGGGTATCTAGATTATCTGGGAACAAATTCTAATTATGCATCACCTTCCCTGAAAGTATTATTTAAATCCATTTGAGTTTACAATTTTTTTGTGTGAAATCCAGTGTATCAATTGCCGTATATCCATGATTATGCAGCATTTGCAGCAGCCAAGGGATTGCATAAATACTCAGGCCCTCACTATTAAACATTATTTTTTCAACAAATCATTCCTGAGAGGTAAATAGAATTTAAGCATTCTAATTCTGATCCCTGCATAATTAACTGCACGTTGAAGAAAACAACCTTTTAAAGCTGAATATCCTAAAGCAAGCATGTAATTTCCAAACTACATAAGGAATAGCATGTGTAATGTGGCCTTATATGGCCATCTCTGGGCTCTGGTCCTTCGGTGGCATTGGTTTACGTCACTAGAACCCCTGGATGACAAAATGTGACTGTATTACCTAGTTACTACTCCTAAACATAGCCACTGGAATTATGTGACAAGGGAGGGTCAAATTATGTTGCAGGGTTGTGCAAATTATGCGTCATGAAAAGGCAAATTATGAGGCATAATGCAGCACATTCTGTGATAGTATTACTTCATTATTTTGTAATTTTTACACTTGTTAACACAGTCTGGGCATTGGTTGCACCTCTTTAGTACCAGTTTAATAGCCAAATATAGCATTAGCCAACAGAAATGTGAACTGTTAACCTTTGCAAAAGACCTTCCACTGCGCTGTGAACACATTTCGCTTTGCTTTTAGTAACCTTTGAACCATTTGAGCTAGAAATAAATATCTTTTGTTCAAATCTGCACATTATGCAGGAGATGATGGGTTTTGTGGCAAATGCAGAAAATCTATAGTTATGCAAAAAATTCCAAAAAATCTCATAATTGCAGTGCACCGCCGCTTAAGTGTCAATGTATTACAAAAGAAAAGCACATTTTAGAATGCTCACTTTTAATTTCCTTATAATGTGCTTTGCATTTAAAATGTGATTTATAATTATGCACACTGTTACATAAACACATTTTAAATATTAGTACATTATCCCTAGCAAAACACTAATTTCTAAAATCATCGACAGGTGCAGGAAAATAACTTTCTATGAATGATATCCCCTCATTTTTAGGTTTTGCCTGCACAGCTCTTGTGCTGTGCTTACAAAATCTCTTGTAATGAAAACAAAATCTTAAAAGGGACTTGGAGCATGCTCATTACATACCTTTGTTTACCATTGGTTGGTTCCCACTTCACTCTCGTTTCCTTACTTCCCATTGGGCAGCACCTCTTCCTCCTCGATCCGGGGTTTCTTCTGGGCGTCGAGTCTTGGTCCTTGCCATGGACCATGGAGCAAGTTTAGCTTCCTGTGGCCATTGTCCATCCACTAGCTGCAGGCTCCTGCATGGACTCTTTTTTTGTTTTTGGCAGGCACTCTTAGAGAGTGCATGTGTCAGCAGACCCTCTCCTACACCCCTGCCCTTCTCCCTCTCTCCGTGGTGCATCCTTTCCCCCGTCCTCCTCTCGCTCTCCATGATTTCAAGCCTCCCGCTGATTTCTTTTAACCCCCGCCTCCTCCCATCGTCCATTCTTTTTAAAAAATGCCCCCGCTGTCATACCCACCCAACCGCCCTTCTTTGTTCCCCAACCGCCTCCATCTTGTTGCATGCCACCCCAACCCCCATGCTGTTTTTAAGATATATTGCACAGGAGCGCAGGCTGCTGTGCAACAAGGCTTAAAGAAATTAAAAGCAAAGCACTATGACATGATCAATGCTGGCTGTGCCACAGTGCTTTGTTTTTATTTACTTTGCGCTACGTTTTTGACAATACCAGTAGGTCTTGCATAGGGAAAACCTTTTGGCTTTGCCAATGCTTATTTTGGACTGAATTTGCTGGTTATTTGATTCTGTGCGCTGATACTCTGCTACCTAGGCCACAGTGAATGTGCTCTGAACCCTAAAACATGTCCGAAATTGGCTATATTCCAGATTGACATCTTTAATTTACCTGTAAATCCCTAGTATATGGTACAAAGTGTACCAAGGGCCTGTAAGTTAAATGTCATTGGTGGACTGTGAAATCACTGTAAATTATGTGATTATGCCTGTTTGAATAATTTGGAGTCATTTGAGGAAAACATTTTGGTGAAAAAACCCTACCCACAACAACTGGAACAGAGTGCCAGTAATTGCAGCAGTCCTCGTTCTGTTCAAATTAGCGCTCGTTTCATAGTATAAAATTAATCTTCTGGTTCCTTTAAGACTCAAGGGGACATTTTGCTCTAAGAAAATAGTGATCAATGCAGGGTAACTTTTGTTTTTTTCAGTCAATTTCTAAGGTGTTTTTTAATTCTATTTGCTAACTGTAAGGACCCTGTAACCTTCGGTTTTTAAAGTGAATTTCTAAGGTTTTTCAAAATCTATTTCCTAACTATAACTTCTCTGTAACCTTTGTTTTTTTAAGTGAATTTCTATATTTTTTTAACTAGTAGTCACGTTTGCAGAGTGGTGGACAAAGGGGGCGGAGCCTCCAACCAGCTCTCAGGAATCCAGATATACAATTATATTTTAACCTTCATTTCTCAACAACTACTTAAAGAATTTGCACCAATTCACAAAAAGCACAATCTGGGGACCCCATCCCTCGGGCCAGTAAACTTTAAAAAGGGATGGGCCTTTAATGGTCCCAGGGACCCCATCCCCTGGGGCTGACCCACTAGCCATATCCCGGTAGTCCACTCCGGGACATAGAGGTTTCCCTGCCCGCATCGGAAAGGAAGCCTGTATGTGTCATCAGTGATGTCACCAATTATGTAGTTAGAGATGTCATCAGTGATTTCATAAAGGATGTCATTGAACATGTCACAAGTGATGTAATATGTGAGGTCATAAGCAATGCACAGCGGGCGTGCAAGTTATAGTTAGCTCTGCTAATTATAATTGGTGAATTTGTGTGTTTTTTTTGTTCAAAACATTAATGTTGTCACTAACATATTCACCTAACTATAAACCTTTGTTTTTTTCAGTGAATGTCTAAGGTTCAATTTTCCGCAAAAACATATATTTTTTTCATACCTATCACATGACTTCACCTTTGATTTTTCAGTGAATCTTTATATATATCTGTCACCAGCGGGTAGTTATATTTAAGACCATGTTTCCTTAGGAGATGCATTTTTTGTTTGGGTTATAACTTTTGTGCTGTTTGGCGAATCTTCATGAAGCTTTCCAAAAAAATCAGTGATCTCCCTCAACTCTTTCTTGGAAAGTTGTGGGGTCATCCGTCAAGTGGGGGCTGAGAAAATTGGGGGGTTCCAAAACGCATTTTCCCTATGGAAATTTCTATAGGATAATTGAACTGCAATACTGAAAAAACGGATGAAAGGAATTACACCACATTTGGCAGAAATGTAGATCATGGGCCAGAAAGTTTGCTTTTCATGATTTGGTGTATATCCATTCAGTAGTTTTTGAGAAATAAAAGGTCATATTTTAGGCCTCATTACGCTGTTGGGCGGAAAGCCTCTGCCTGACAGTCGAAATTTCCTAGACCACGTCGGAACCCTTCAGACTGACTTAGTCAGTTTACAATCCGCCCGACCGATTACGATGTTTGCAGTCGGACTGTAACCGCGCGGTCTCTCGGAGAAGTCGTGTGAGTCGAAACCGCATCGTGCAACTCTACGAACAGCGTTTTCAACCGACTGATTATGATGTCGATTTCCAATAGCCTTTCCAAGTCAGCCTGTCTGACCCGAAAAGGCTGTTGCAAAATGGCAGGGCCCCCTTCAACCTGCGGCCTCTAGTTGGGGGCTGAGGGGGTACCTAAGGGACCCCCCTATACAACCCTGCACTGTGTGGCTGGCATCGTGGGGTGCCTTCGACAGGGTGCATTGTTTTACACACATACACCATCTCCCCACTGGAGCCTGTGTTGTCGGGTAGAACAGAGGCTCCCATATGGAAAAATGGAACTCCGACCGAACCGTGTTCGGTTGCATCGTAATCGGTTGGACGGAACTGCCGGCCACAAGTCGATCGGTTCCCAGATCCTAGACGGTGTCGGGCAGAAAGTTTCAGCCCGACATCGTAATGAGGCCCTTTATGTATATTTCACACCGCTGATCTATCATGGTCGAGCCACAGATCCTGGCGTGTTTTGATTGGTTGATCGTGCTTGAGCACAGTGTTCCGCTGTCACTTTTTCTATTCATCCCGAACCCTGCGCATGAGTCCGATAACCACTTCAACTGCTCAACATTTAACACTTACACATCACTTATTCTAAAGCACAACAATATGACTAGGCCTGGGTGGAGTTCGCAGAGTTCACCCTGGCATAATGACGCAAAGTGACAAAAAGACAACTTATGCAGAGTTCTGTGAATGGTGGAATGTATTACCTTGTGCTGTTTGCACTGATTTGTAAAATCAGCGCAAACGGAATCACGCACTATGCACGAGGGTGCTGCTTCTTTCTGCCAATCGAGTAGAAGTTCAGCTATCCGTAACCGCCTGCGTGGACAAATCTCACTGGGAAGCGGTCTTGCGTTGGATTTGCCTCGCTAGCACTCACCAACTTACTGGTGGCGAGCGAGGAAAAAACTCTGCTCAGGTGCATGGAGCAGAGTTTTTCAGAACCCCGCGATCTCTGTGGAGCGCGAAAAACACCACGAATGGAGTGAAGTTCACCGCCCATGCCTAAATATGACAATAACTCAACCAAGGCAATAGAGAAGCATTACCCTCTTGATACCCACATCTTCACCACTGCAACCGTCTTTGAAACCACAACTCCGTCAATCTTCAAGTTTGGGCTTTAGGCTTCTGGAAAATGGTCATTCCTAAATCAAAACTCATTATATCAGTTCCTGTCTCGTGAAATGAACCATACCCTGCTACCAACTTCTGGAGCACAGGGTTCCCATGTCACTTACTCTACTAATCTCGAAACCCAGTGCTCGTAATAAGTCGATGGATCTTTGATTTTGGCTTGGACATAACAAGCTGAAATTAATATGAATCCATTATCAATCTTCATCACTTTTAGTTCAATTAGTAAAGAGAGATAAGTTGAGTTAAAGGGCTTTATTTTTAAATCTTTTAATTTTGCCTTCTCTTTTAAAGTATTACTCTTCAAGTTTTGTCATTAAAGGTGAATCAAAATCAATCAATCAATCTTAAGTTATAAGTCGAATTAGCAAAACAGATAAAGCATCAATACAATGGACTATAACAGCGCGTTCCATACAGAAACTTCTAAATTCAGAGCTAAATCAAGACAAATGCAGGAAGGATTAAAGGTATCAGTTCAGATACCTATAAAGAGTTCTGATGAGAAATGCAAACATAAGCATAAACGTTAGCAGAATAAGCTGGAAAGTATTTTCAGCCTTAATAACAGCAGATCAAGAAAGAAACTACAAATTCTCAGAAAGAGATGTTGTCTCAGAGAGTCGTGGAAAAGGAAAATTGCACCAACTGATGTAATAGGAAATGAATCTGCCCAAAATCTAATAACATTCTGCCTGACTAGTCTAGGAACTCGCACTAATATAAAAATGTGTTTTCTATGTTGCAACATTAATCTTCCGTCTTCTCGATGTTGGCCAATAAGATTTCAGCACACTCCTGGGAACAGGTCTACTCCCCATCACCTCACCAGAGTACAATCGTCCTTTAACCATGTGTCCTTGAATATTGCGGCACATCTTTTCCTGTTTCTCAGATCTTCTTCCCATTAATCATCCTTCTTCTCATCTACATCTTTTGCGGTGACAACCTCAATATCAGTCATCTAATACAACAAACATCTGTTTATTAACCAATAAACAGCAGCTTCCAAAATTTCAATGTCTGAATCAAAGAGATGAAAAACATCTTGCTCAACGGTCATTTAAAGAATAAAACAAGCATTCCAGTATTAATGGGATTTCATGTTAAATCATGTTATCTTTAGTAATGTCAAGTTTAATCAAATACATGCTTCATTACTATGTTACAGGCTTATCGTATTTAGGTATGGTTACTTTTTACAATTTCTTGCATTTAACACACTTTATTTTTAAACATAAACTCTGCACATAGCAGTTTTAATAAAGCATTTTGTAAATAATATTTACTTTAGCAATTATACCTAACCATGGTGGATCCATGGATCCGCAAAACTGACCACGGGATTCTATTGGCTGGCCACAAACTGATGAAAATGTTGTGACCACAAACCTAAATTTCTGGGACTTGGTGCCAGTGTCTTAGAAATTCCAAAAAAATATATAAGGGGGCCGGGTAGGGGTTCTCTGATGCTGTGGGTCACATGCAGAGTTCCCAGATGGCCCCCACAACCCAGTTAAAAAATGAAACAATTCTGCCATTTTGTTGATCTGTGGGTCCACTGCCAAGCTCAGCATGGACCCCTGGAGAATTGCGGTGGCTTCACGGATCTGGGCCACTGCCAAAATATTTTTTTTCTAAAGAATAAAATAAAGCATGTTGGGTGCAGGGCCCATTTGAAGTCTAGGCCTTGCGCCCAACCCACAACTAGGCACAGCCAATTCTCGGCAAGGGGTTGTATGCCCGTGGCCGGGTTGGGTGCCTATGGCCAGACACTGCGACCAACCCCCCACTGTGCACGGCCCTGGAAATCCACTGGAAAAACACAGGTTAGAGTGATGTTGTACTTAGAAATTGTCATAATATTTAACTTTGCCTTAAAAAAACTTCAAAATTCACTGATATAAAATAAAGGTAAAATGGACATTATAGTTAGGTGAAAATGTCTGTTAAAACATACCATTTTAATCTAACACATCCACTGAAATGCACTCAAATAACTATAACACATGCCCTAAATTATCTATAACTCGTGTCCTCACCATGTACTCCCAATTACCTAACATGTTCCATGGCATCATTGATAACATCACTACAACATCTAAATGACACCATGACCCCTTTGATGAAAGAACTGTGTATGACCTTCAGTGGAGCTGTCTCCATTCCAGTGTTCTAATTAATATGGTAGCATTGTTTCCATACATGGGACCCTCAAGCTGTGTTCTACTGCCAGCTGTTGCATCATCTATCAGCATGCCGAGGGATAGATCAATGAATAGAACCTTTGTCACCTAAATAAACTGATAAAAGGTTGGTCTTGAGTTAGAATCTCAGCTCATTATGCTGAAGGTCAGTATATTGATGATCGTTATAAACTAAGAAATAACAATATCTGTTATTTACAGCGCATGAAAGTCAATGGATATTACTAATTTCTGTTTAGAGCTGATACATATTTTCAAGGCTACTGACCCTATTGACGACTATAAGAGGCACTTGTTTGGAGGGTGAAGATGAGTTCAAGAAGTTTGACACCCTCCAAATGACAGTAAGCTGAGACGTATGTGACTGTATAGGTACCATTGGCTGTCTAGAATTCAGGATGGGTAAACTTATGTATTGGATTGCTATATGTGCTCATAATTTGCCTTCTCCTCTTTTTAGGTTTGAGTTGGGGGCAAAACCTAATGCTACCAGTTTCTTTAAAATATTCATTGAGCTGGCTTTAACTCCACCCAGAGTAGAATTTCTGTCTCACCTCATGCTATTGGCTACTTGCCTCCTGTTGAGTGCTTGATTTTCAGTGAAAGAGGGACTACTTTATATCTCAAAATATACTGAATTATTTCACAATCAATGTTCTTTTCAGGGCATTGGGCTTTTAAATGATTATTCAGAGCTCAAAATGCCAGCCAAACTTAACGGCTTTGCCAATGCATGTTAAAATGCTGCTCCAGTGTGTCACATTGCTCAGTGACTCCTGCTTTTGCTACATCGGTTGGCTTCTTTCTTTCATTCTAGCACCTCCTATTAATAGGAAAATGCCACTTCTTCATTGCCTTGAGCTTAGCTTTTGTTAAAGCGCATGAGCCACGTGCGGCTGTATTGTATGGGAGGATGGAGATGGTTCTCGGCTTGCGTCAGAGACCTTCCCTGGTTGCCCATCATTTCATTAAGTGAATTATTATTACTTTTAGAGAGAATGGCACACAGATCTCCGATCCCCACCCAAAGAAGAATCTTGCCAACTATGACTCTATCTAAAGCACTGGAAATAATCATTATTATATGAAGATATATGATATAGCATGGCATTCACACAGGGGTCATTGCTTTTGGGACAGTATTTTGCAGCGTCTCTCCCATGCACAGCAAGCCTGGTTTTGGAACATTTTCAGGTCTTCATAAAATAAAAACGTTTCCAAGAACCCCTATAATTCTGAATCCACACCCATGGTATTTAACCGTATCCAATTCCTTGCCAACACGGTATTTAGCTATTACTCACACTGGTAATTTATTGCTAGAGTGAGCCTCACTGGAGTCCACATGAGTGCCTTTGGTCCTTTCAAAGGGATGAAAGCTCCACAGTGTGTTCTCAAGGCAGCGTTTCTATTTTTCATGCAGCTTCGTCTGTGTGTTTTGAAGGTGCAAGCTTAAGAGAAAGACATGCACAGAGACACAGGTCAATTGAAGCGCTAAACTTTACAGTGTATGATCCACCGTACCCCCGCCAAGCACAGGTCACATATAACCGTATGCTCTGATTGTTTTTTTTTACAAATTCCTTTAAAAATAGTGCTTCGCACCCACAGTATTTGTCGCATATTAATATTATATTTACCAGGTGCTACTGTTGCCCAATGTAATGGTACTCAGCCTCAGAAGGATGAAGGCCAGTAGCGGCTGGTGTCAGGGAAAAGTGGTGAGGCAGCACGGGGGGAGCAGTAACAAAACAAAAAAACGTAGCTGCCGCTCGCCGCTCTTCTGCTCCTCTCGGCATAGGCTAGGGCTCCCAGACTCCCCAATGGCCAATCCATACCCTGCTCTCATGGTGGTAGTACCCATGAGAGCAGCGTCGGGATTGGGTGGAGCAGTCTGGTTTTGCGCCCCATCGGGGGTGGGGACTCTGTGCCTACTGTTGTTCTTCACCCACAAACACAGCTGGGTTTGAGAGATGTCAGTGCGCATGTCGATTTGGCCATCCTAAGACGGCCGGCCAAACTGGCATGTGCACTGGCAGCAGTGCTGCCCATTCCTCCACCATTCCTAGTAAGGCCCCCGATCCCCAAGACAATGACGAAAAATAAAATGATATTAGAGCTGTTTTATTATCATTTTATTTTTCGTTTTTCTCTTCAGGCAGGGGGGCAACGCTCCTCCGCCATAGCAGAAGAGCCGCCGCTGATGACTGCTGAGGTGGTTGTAGACAAGTGATGTGCAGATCCGAAGTCAAGAGTGAGCTCTTGAAATATCTGAACAGCTGAAAAATCTTGACAACTAAAGCTGACTGGGCTTACTGCAGCTGCTTTCTCTGATGTCCACAGTCACTTCCGCAGAAATAACAAAAACACACATATTCCTCGAGTTATTATTGTTCATTACCGTCTGATACTTACTTGAAATAAGTTCAACCCTTAATAGCAAATTTTTCAAAAACATTAAGAATTATACAGCCTGATTGTAAGAAACTGCATGGAAATTGAATTAGAATAGGAGTAAATATAAGCATGCATGTTTTCCTTTGTGAATCGGGTCCTTTATGTTACACATGTAATTATGATTATCACATCACGAAGAATTTAAGTCTGAGTCCAACAAGCATAGACTGTTTTTTGTAGGCCCAAACTAGCATGCAAGACACAGAAGCTGGTGCACTAGCCCACTAACCTATCTCTGCAGTCCAAGATCTAAGTAAAGTAGTGACATTTTTGTGCAAGCATAAAATATTTGTATTATGTTTATTCTCATAAATCTGCGACTTAAAGAGACAGGAGGAAGTGAGGCAAATACCTACATTAAATTTTCTTAACATGCATTAAAATGTAAGAAATGAAGCTTACACTACTCCAAACAGACATTATGATGTCCTTTCCATATTTTTCTCAATGCATCAGCAGGGTCATTGGTTCCAAGGTGTAGTTGTGCAATATAGCCTTATAGCCATCTGCTGAGGGCTTTCCCAATTGTTGAAAGCCCTGAACCTGAGTTATAGGCCTTAGGTGCAAGCAAGACAAAAGGGATATACGGCTATTAGAACATTCCACCCACTAAGGTTAGAATGTTCTACATTAAAAAGGGAGAAACATGAAGACAAACATTGGAATGTTGGAGCTCCAGGCTGATACTAGCCATTATATGCCTGAAGCTACTCCATTGTCTTGGATGGAGGTCTCAACATTCCAGTGATCTAATATAGCCTTATAGCCCGCTGTAGCGGGCTATACCAGCTATTAAAGGCCCGCTGCATCGTTAAAGGCCCGAGCCGAAGGTGAGGGACTTTAACCAAGCAGAGGGACTTTAAAAGTCGGTATAGCCTTTCTACAAAGGGCTATAAGGCTATTAGAACATTCTGCCACTAGACGGCAGAATGTTCTGAAAAATAAAAAGAAGCCTTCAGGGAGCGCGAGGGGATTCAAATCCCCTCAGGCTCCCTGAAGCCTTTGTTCTCAGCCAGAGCTGTGAACAAAGACACATTGGAATGTTGGAGCTCCGGGCTTATACCAGCCATTATAAGCCTGGAGCACTCCATTGTTTTCAATGGAGCTACCAACATTCCAATGTTCTAATATAGCCTTGTAGCCCGCAGTAGCAGGCTATACCGGCTATTAAAGGCCCGCTGCAGCGTTAAAGGCCCGAGTCGAAAGCAGCTGGACTTTAATAGCCAGTATAGCCCTGCTACGAAGGGCTATAAGGCTATTAGAACATTCTGCCACAAGAGGGCAAAATGTTCTAACAAATAAAACAAAGCCTTCAGGGAGCGCAAGGGTATTCAAATCACCTCAGGCTCCCTGAAGCCTTTGTTCACAGCCAGAGCTGTGAACAAAGAAACATTGGAATGTTGGAGCTTCAGGCTTATACCAGCCATTATAAGCCCGGAGCACTCCATTGCTTTCAATAGAGCTTCCAACAGCCACCCCCCCCCCCATTCCAATGTTCTAATTGGCCCTTAGTATAATGGAACATAATAAAGCAGCATTAGCACATGTGCTCCCAGCGTCCCACTGCAGCGGATCAAGTATTTTTAAGGGGTTTTTGTAAACCAACTTGACATGAAACATAATTGAGCAAGCAAATATTCAATCAGGGGCAGAAATTGCATTTAAACAAGTGTGTTTGTGAAATTCATTCCCACCATGTGGGCTTCTGAAGAGAGCAAATACACAAAAGGTGATGGGAGGAATGCTTGCAATATTTCTAACAACCACTCATGGTAGCACTCCTACCCATCATTCTTTTGCCCACCATGCCACCTCAGTTTGGACCCAGCCATAACCACATCTGTCTTAATCCTGCCACAATAGGGACAGTCCAGCCCAAACGCACAGGCCAGATCCTCCCCGAATTGGAACCCAAGCAACCCAAGACCAACTTTGACGTGATTGAGGTTCATCAGTCTGATGGATCCAGGTTCCAGTGGCACATTGAGCACGGGACCCACGTCTGTGCATATACGTGGCACTCAGGGTGGCACATCAAAAACACGATGATAGAAATGTTTGCAATAAATCTTACCACTGGCAATCGCTTTGGGTGGCATTTCAACATATCATTCTATTGCCCACCATGCCAACTCAGTTTGCACTGAACCCAGCCATATGCCAATGAGCCTTTTTTCTTTTTTTTAACAAGCTTTTTATTGAAGATTTTCAACAAAGAAACACACACAGCGTGACTCTGTAGTGCATCAAAACAATAGCATTTACATTTACATTTACAATAGCACATATGTCACATAACATATACAGTAATAGACTGTGATCCCATTGCTGTGGGAGCCATCCCCTCCACCCTCCCGAATGCATGAAGCCCCGTGGGTACAGTAACCTCATGGAACATCCAACAGTGAAGTCCACGGTTGTGGATCCGTTCTCATTTTTGGAGCATCCTCTGCTTTCATAGACTTGATTTTCAGCCCGGGGCCACCAGTTCATGTCAGTTTTCCTGTGATCTAGGTCTGGTATGACCTGGGAGCCCCATGACTGGACCACATCTCTCCTAGCCACCATAAGAGCCAACCTTCAAAAGATTGTGGCGTATCACTGTATTGCTACATCTCCCCAGATATCAAGTAATTTGTTTGCTAAGAAAGGGTCTTTGTATATAATTTATATCCTTCATATATCTTTCCACTCCTAACCAAAAACATTTCAGCACTAGGCATTCCCACAGCATATGTAAGAGAGTTTCCCTCTGACCAGAGCTGCATAAGCATTGATTGTTCAGAGCACAGCTAATCCCAGTCATTTGTGACCCAGTTAGATGCGCCCTGTGCAAGATCTTTAATCACACCAAGTAAAAGCCTAATAGTAACTCTCTTGGTGCAGCAATTGCCTACCCCCACTTCCCTTCCTTGAAGATACCCATGTCTTCCTCCCATTTCACCTCAAGATTCACTAAAGAGTCAGACGTATTGTGTATAATTTTCCGGTATATAAGGGATATAGCTTTCTGTTAGATTAGTCCTACCAGGAGTCTGTCTTCCAGAGAAGATGCATCCGCAAGGGTATTATCTCTTGGGACATGAGACTTCCGAGCATGGTGTAGTTGTGGGTACCTAAATGCCTCAGTGCTAGCCAGTTCAAACCAACTTTGAAGATCTTCTAGTGGGTCAGGACTTCCCTCCCCCAACACATTCCCTAGCCTACAGATACAATTTAAGTCTCATTTTCCAAATCCTTGTAGGCTCCCTACCTCCTAGAACAAATCAATGTCCCAAAATAGGGTTTATTTTGTTAGGATATCATCCCAATTAAAGCATCATAATGTTCTGTCGCAGGTCAGGATAACAATCAGTGTGTGTTGTGAAAGTGAGTTCTGACTCCCGCACCGGTACAGCGTGGCCTGATAGCCCTTGGAGCCCATTGCATGTCTGTCTACACTCAGTGAATGCTTGCCCAAGGGAGCAAAGACCTACTCGTTAATTGTAACCAACTGAGATGCCCAGTAATATGCCTGTATTTTAGGAAGGCCAATACCCCCTCATAAACTCCTTTCGTCAATTTCCTTAAGGCATACAAATCCGTCTTGACCCTGCTCCAAAAGAAACTGCCGGGCCAGGTCCTCCCCGAACTGGAAAACAAACAACCCAAAACCGGTTTCACTCATATTGCAGCTCAACAGTCATGTGTAGTTTGGTTACAGTGCCATAATGAGGATGGGAACCATGTTTGGGCATACCTTTGCCACTCAAGGCGGTATATCAAACATACAAACGGTGATACAAGGAATGATTGCAATATAACCACTGGCAATCGCTCACAGCAGCATTCCAATGCAAATTTATTTTGCCCACCATGCTGTCTCACTTTGAACCCAGCCATATGCAAATCAGTTTTGACCCCGCTCCAATAGGAACAGTACAGCTCAAACTGCCATGGCAGGTCCTCCCCGAACCGGAAAATAAGCAACCTTAGACCGGTTTTACTACGATTGGGGCTCCTCAGTCGGGTGTAGCTGAGTTCTTTTGGCACAGTAAACACAGGACCCACTTCTGGGCATACCCTTGCCACTTTGTGGTACATCAAACACGGGAAACAACTATTACAACGCAGCCATTACAATACACTACCTTTACAATGCAGTCATTACAACGCAACATCCTTTACATCGCATGCCATTACAACGCAGCCATTACAACGCATGTCACTACAGCGCATGCCATTACAGCGCATGCCACTACAACGTATGACATTACAACGCATTATAAGGTAAGTAATGGGAAACAGTAATTTTTACCACTACACTATCCAACACTTACCCTACTGTTGCACTCACTGGAGTGGGAATAGTAATGTTTACCCCTACACTATCCAACACTAACCCTACTGTTGCACTCACTGGAGTGGGAATAGTAATTTTTACCCCTACACTATCCAACACTTACCCTACTGTTGCACTCACTGGAGTGGGAATAGTAATGTTTACCCCTACACTATCCAACACTAACCCTACTGTTGCACCCCCTGGAGTTAGAATAGTAATTTTTACCCCTACACTATCCAACACTTACCCTATTGTTGCACTCACTGGAGTGGGAATAGTAATTTTTACCCCTACACTATCCATCACTTACACTACTGTTGCCCTAAAAGTATTATGCGTTGTAATGGTATGTGTTGTAATGGAATGCATTGTAAGTGTAGTTTCTAAAAACACGTTGTGATGGCATACATTGTAAAATCATGCGTTGTAATGGATGTTGCGATGTAAAAACCACGTTGTAAAGGCATGCGTTGTAAAGTATGCTTTGTAACGTGTCCTATTCATCAAACACACAAAAGCTGATGGAAAGAATGCTCGCTATAAGTCTAACCACTGGCAGTTGTTCGTGGTAGCACTCAAACCAATCATTCTTTTGCTCAACATCATTGTGGCTTACAGGTGCATTAGAAGTTGTGCTGGTTATAAGATAGCTTAGTAGGCTGATGTGTAAAGTGGAAATCATTTCGTAACCTGCAGTTCACAGCACTAGTATCAACTCAGTTTATCACGCTTCAAAAGTCAGCCAAGTCTGCACTACTAGTTTGGGCACTAAACATACCTAACTGATATATCACCAAGGACAGAAGATTCTGGGGAAAGTGTTATATGAATGTCAGTGGTTAAATTGTGTGCTTGCTTATTTATACAGAGTTTTGTATAGCACTTACAGAGCACGTGGATCACTGCACAGCACTGAAAGAGGGGAGAAGATAGTGTCTGGGCATTCCACTCTGTGAGAGGATTAGATTCAAGCCCACCCAACATTACTTGTTCGCTCTCTATGGTATAGAGTATTTCAGTTGAATGCACGTGGACATTTCAGGTGTCATACCTTTACTTCATTAACAGTAGTCAGCTTGGAGATGCGCACATTTCAGCAGTTCGGGCCCTGGATTCCTAACAGTGGTGTAATGCAGAATGTTGAGGCCTCCATGCAGAATGTGAGAGGCCCCCGAGTATCCCATATCTCTCAGACAGTCGTTGGCCTGGCGGCTGAATGGGGGCCCTAGTGAGTGCTTTGGGGGCCCCTGAAGGCTTGGTGGCCCCTGCACCGCAGGAGCTCCAGGAACCTGTGTTGTGCCCCTAATTCCTAAGCCATTCCGCCATCTTTCTGGTTGTATGGAAGCTTCCTGGATGCTACGGAATGCTAAGCACATTCTGGAGCGTTGCAACGACCTTTGCCCTGGCACACTTTGTGCCTGATGGTGAGTGAGTGTTTCACATTTTATTCTGGATTTGTCCGGAAGCCAGCAGAGAGGCCATTTTCCAGCTGTCTGGTTTTGCACTTTTGCAAGCCCAGCAATACGTTTTTAGGAGGCTTGGATAACCACATTGCTGCAAGATGGGCGCACCATCGCCAGATCACAACGTATCCTTATTCTGAAGTTACTTTGGGGTAGCAGGAAGATTTTCTGGAGGAGAGCCAGTTGAATGTTCCCTCTCTTGACAACGGAGTTGACAATACAGGCTTCAAATTGAAGAAGACCCTTCATAGTGTTGCATAATGAAGAGGTTGGCACGCAACGTACTCCCGCTCGGGGCATGGGAGAAAATAACGTGTATCCTGAAAAACTGTCGCCCTTCCCCTGCTCTGTGCTGGGCCTCGCCAGCTCTCCGCGTGCTCTCTGAAGTGTCCCCGCCCACCCCCTGGCACGGCGTGCAGTTGCCTGCAGGACACACCTTTGTTATATAACGGTTGGCACAGGCCAAATGCCTCACAAAGACGCACATTCCTGGGTACTTTCTCAGGGAGACATGTACTGGCCGTGAACCTGGGTTTGAAATCTGCTGTGTTTACTACAAATAGGCCGCGTTCTGTTTCGTCAAAGAGAATGAATGAGAAGGGACTAAAGAAAGCAGACTGCTCAGGGGAAGGGGAAGGAAACACCTGCCTGTAACGACTTGCACCGCCAGATTTGCGTCCAAAGGTTACACATTGCCAAACGTTTGTTATGTATGGTTCTGTGGCTGTTTGCGAATTGAAATGTTATGCATGTGGCACTTGTGTAAAACGAGGAAGCTGTGCTGTCGTGTTTTGTTCACACTGCCTATTGTATCCCTGGGGGATATCTTCAGACCCAAGTTGTTTGATTGGCTGCAGCTGATTCTCACATAGGGTGACGCAGCCTTATAAACAGCCCTAAATTATGCTCATTTCATCAACTAGCATGTAATAGTGGTTTTGGTTAATTTTTGTGCACAGTGATTCTAACATGTCCCTTACTGAGTACATTTAGGCCCGACAGACTGTAATGGTATAGTGACTAACCTGGCATTATACGAGAAGTCGACGATTCCTGATTTGCTGGCCTCCAGCCTCACTCCGGTTGCCTGAATCTTGCGCCAGGAAGCAGTACAGAGCATATTTAAGTTATGGATGTTGTGATGCTCACACAGTTATTTACCATGGCGTCCGGAGGCGCCAGCACATGGTGAATGACCCACGGGAAGAGACATGCATTGGCAAAGCACATAGGTCTCTTCCATGTAAGAGCTATTGGCTTTGTCAATGTGTTTTAGCCATGTTGTGCACCAGCATGGCTGCTGTTCAGCATGACCACATTTTTTTGGCATAGGGTGGCGTAGAGTAGAGTGGCATGGAGTAGAGTGGAATAGCATAGACTGGATTAGCATAGGGTGGAGAGGAGTGTCGTAGTGCGTCGTGGAGTAGAGTGTTGTAGCGTGGACTGGCATAGAGTGGAGTAGAGTATCGCAGAGAGGAGTAGCACAGAGTTGAGTATGCATGGCGTGGTAGCACACTGTCATTAAAGACAATATATTTTCAATTGAAATGAGCATTATATTTGCACAGACATACGTTTTTACTGATATAACTATTCACAAAAATGATAATGGGCTCCATTATGATGTTGGGCGGGAGGCCATCCGATGGCGTTCTGCCCGACATCTGAGGCAGCGGTCTGACCGCCGTATTATGATATGGGCAGTCCAACTGATGCCTGCGGGGGGAATCTGCTCCGCCTCTAACAGGCTCAAGGAGCCCGTCTGGGCAGACGGCGTATCGTAATCCCCAAAATGGAGGTGGTGCCTGCTCAGGCACCGCCGTGGGGATTACAATGCACATTTCCGACAGCCTTTCTCTGGCGATTCATATGCCATAGAATGGCTGTGGAAAACAGATTGTGGGGTCCCTAGCAGGGCCCCTGTTACCTGCGGACTCTGCTATGAGGCCTGGGAGGCACATGTGGTGCCCCCCAAAACATTTATGCATTGTGTGGCTGGCACCGCATGGTGCCTGTCACATGGTGCATGGATGTTCACAAAGTGTACATTTTCTATTACTATTACGACTTATGCTGCAATCCACAGCACAACAAGCCACAATAGGAAGTATACCGTTTCTGACCGCCGTGATGGCAGTTGCATCCTGATTTGGGAAGCAGGACCACTGACTATTGTCGGGCCATTCCATTTCCGACATGATGATGGTTGGATGTTCGTCCAATCAGCATCTTAACGCTCAATGGGGCCCTTTTTGTGAAAATGGCATCACCAAGTGTATAGATCTGTTTTGATCATATTAAAATATTTGTTTCCACCGCACTTCAGAATTTCAAAGTTGTGTGCTTCATTTGTATTTCCTAATTCAGATATATTCTGAAAATATTGGATAGTCCATTCACAAGCATTTACATTTTGTTATGTGCTAGAAAAAATAACGTCCTACAGCCTCTCCTCTCACATGGATACCCAGCAGGATTTTTATATAAATCCACTCACTTTGATGTCAGAGAAAGAAAAAATAAACAGCAAGCTACCTCAGAAAACAGAGCCTGACATTTGACCCCTGTCACAGCAAATGTGACAAGATAAGGCCAACATTTAAAGGTCTTTTTACTGAAAGGGAGAACTTGTGGAAGAATACAGTAAATAGGTTATGCTCCACAAGAGGGACAAGCTCAAGCTTGACAGCCTAAAACAAATAAAACCAGCAAAATGAAAGCAAGCAAATGTGACTTACGAAACACAAAGCCAATGGTAAGCATTAGGTTGAATGCCTTCCCAGGGACGCTGTCAGAATATCTCCAAGATGCAGTTAGCAAACCAGACAGCTGCACTGTCTGGTAGGCTTCGACCGAAAAAATTACTCTGTGTGACTTAATGCAGTAGTAATTCAATGATTTTGTACCATAGGAGATGTGTAATGGAGGACTGCTTATACAAGAAATGTTACAGGGAGAATCTGTTTTTCTTTTTTGGAGAACTACATTCAGTATTCCTGCAAATGTTTGAGCAACATTTAAAAATATTTTCTAAATCTGCTTACAGTTTTTTAATGTATTTTTTATTTTATAATGTGTTTCGGAAAGCATTATGTATCTTTCTTTGGTTGCTTCACATTGCTTCGATGAGAAGTGACAAATACAGTATAATGGTGAGATTTGGATGTTAGATTCCAGACTTGGGGCCTCATGTAGGTAGCGTACCAGTTACCACTTCTTAAATACCGAGCCGTACCGACTCGGTATTTAAGAAGTGGTAACTCGTATGTAGGTAATGAGTCGGTAATTTTTACCGATTCGTTACTAGTCGGTAATTACCGAATCGGTATTTACCGATTCGGTAATGGGGGGAACACATACAAGGGTGGCAGGGTGTCACATTGACACCCTGTTGCACCCCTGATTCGGCCATGTGTGCACATGTGGCACACATACATGCCCTAAGGGCATGTATGTATGCCACATTGCACACTGCTACGCGCGTAAAAATGCATTTACACAGACATTCATTATTTACCACCAACTATAAGTTGGTGGTAAATACCGACTCATAAACACACACACACACTCCCCCTACATCTCGATTTAGCTTTCGGAATTTACCGAATCGGTAAAATTACCGAATCGGAAAAGTTACCGATTCGGTAACATTAGCGATTCGGTATTATTACCGAATCGGTAATTTTACCGATTCGGTAAATTCCGAAAGCAAAATATGTCCCCCTACATACCAATGGCCAAAATACCGGTCGGTAACGGTATAATTACCGAAAATCGGCCGTTACCGACCGGTATTTGGCTACCTACATGAGGCCCTAGATGTGTTAATTAATAAATAGCTATGTTTTTAAAAGTTTTCTGAAGTAGTTGTGTTTGAATCTCAGGATTGACTTGAGAGCATTCTAGAATCTGTGGGCCACATGTAAGACGGAAACATTTTACGAGTTTCTAACTACAACGTTTTGCGACTCGGAATTAGGAACTCGCAAAATTCAATGTACAACAGTGTCTCAGACACTGTTTGCGATTCCCAATGGGGTTTCAATTGACCTGCCTCATCCATATTCATAAGGCAAGTCACACTTTGAGACCCATTGGGAATGGCCTGTAATCACAGGGATGGTGGCCTGCTGGTGTCAGCAGGACACCATGTATGTGATTTCTTTTTAAATAAAGCATTTTTTAAATTGAAATGCAAACTGTTTTCCTTAAAAGAAAACAGGATACATTTAAAAGAGAAAAATGAAAAGCTACCTTTTAATTTTTTAAGATTAGGTAGTGGTCTGTGGGATCACTGCCTGCTCTTAAAAAATGTAGGCACCCACATTCACAAAGCAGAAGGGGTTACCACCTACTTCACGGAATTGGTAAAATATTAATGTTTTGCAACCGCATTCTGGTCGCACAACATTCATACATGCCACTGTGACTTGCTATTAGAAAGGGACGCCCTTCAAATGCCCCTTCCGAATACTGACTCCCAAACCCTATTTTGCGAGTCAGCATTACATTACCGACAAAATATGGTTAGTACAAGCCAAATGACTCTTTAGCGGTCGTAAACGGCCTCAATCTCCGTTTGTGAGCGTTAAAATGTGTTTAACATGTGGCCCTATGTCTTCATACATAAACTGATCTTACCCTGCGTTTCAACTTCTTATAAAGGGCTAATTTATTACAGTGGCCAGATATTGAGGAGAGGGATCTGGTTGTGGAAGATTAGAGTGCCAGTTGTTTCTGCAAGTATACTGAGACTTTTCCTCAGTATACTTTGGATACACTACAAAAAATCTTTAATTTGATCCTGATCATGAGAGGGAGCAATTGCACACCAGGTTAGGTTTGATGTGGTCTAGCCTGTGCAGGTTAACAGGTGGCCCGTCTTATACTGAAGAAATTGGACATTGGCATTTATTTTTGCCAGAGTAGATGATACTGCAACAGTAGATTGTTTTCAGGATATAGGCTTGTGTTGGTTCAACACTGTGGTTCATGGAGGATTGAGAGAACTTCTCAAAGGAGAGATAACTGAATGTTTACACTATCTGCCACACATTGACTTGCAGATGGAAAAGGAGGTCAACAATGAAGATAATCCACGGTCTCTTTGCTTTTGAAGGAGTGGTTTGAAAGATTCCAAGACGCAACGGGCAGTTGAATTGTAGTGCAACAGACTTGTGGTCTCCAGTTACTAGGCCCATTACTAGGCCCATTTATACACAGAAAGCTCTCCTTCATCCATACGCATGAATCAGGCAAGAATTGATATTGAATGGATTTTCTGGCTTATTTTCCAAGCACAAGTGGACGTGTGTGTCTCCTCCATACATTTTGAGGTTCACCTGGTACTACTCAAAGACCACATGCCCCGCATCCACCGTAGCAGAGGTGGAGGGCACTCCTTCACCTACATCGCAGCAAAGACCTTGAACAGCCTCCCCATGCAGCTCCCCACTATCCCCTAACTTCCAGAAATCAGAGGGGCCCTCAAAACCTGGCTGTTCAAATGAGCCGTCTGGGACCTGCAAGTGCCTGGATACCCTACTAGGTGATTGGCAGCACTATAAAAATCCAGTTTGATTGATTGATTGATTGCTTCCCTCTTAACCCTCCACTTCCTTTTTCTAATCATCAGCACGATTGTGTGGCTTGGAGTAAGGAGATCGGTAAGGGAGTTGATTAAAATGTTCACAAATCTTGTTTCAGTGATGACAGCTATATGGCATTTACATTCAAGTCTGAAGTTGTGGATGTCAAAGGTGTACCTCATGATAGAACATATGTTTGAGGTGCAGAGACAGGGCTGTGAATGTTTTGATGGAATCCCCCTAAATAGAACCCCTACCGCTCGACCATTTTGGATTTGTGAAGGACGGACACTTTGTGAAGGGTGGACTAGTTGGGGGCAAAGGAGTTAGCTAAATGATGAGTGGGATTTGAGCATTGGGAAACTGGTTATTGGAGATTCCGCACAGGGATGTTAGTTGGACTTGGGTGGTGCAGTAGAACTAGGCAGTGTAGATGCTATAGGTGACGTAAGTGGAAAGTGGTAAGGGGTGTAAGGCTTGAGAATAATTGTGGACGTTTGTCTTCGGGTCAGGTAGTACGCATGTTGGATGCAAGGATATGAAGTTTTGTGTTTTTGAGGCTGTGGAATTCCTCTTCAAATGCCACCGTTTTGTGTTTTTGAAGTTGTAGAAATTCTCTTCAAATGCCAACAGGGTATTTACTGGTGACTTGTATCATGACTGTGTCTTTATTGTACCAGCTGATGGTGAGTGTCACTGGAACACTGTAAGATGTAGTGGTGTCAAGCATATGACTGTCCTGAATATATAAGATTCTGTTTATGCAAAGTCTGGTTGGATGATCTTGTGCAATGCTTCAAGATTAGTGGTGAAGAAGAGAATGTCCACACCTTTAGAGATATTTTGTAATGTGCACTGTGAGCAAAAAATAGTGCAAGGCCCTTACTTGTATTGTTTTTTTTTAGTTCCAAAACACAGAACTGTTATGAAAGAAGTTGGATGTCATATTGAATCTGATGGTGTACTTGGAGCTTTCCCACATTCATGTTGGGGTTCTCCTCATTTACATAAGGCATTTCACACACTAAACCCGATTGCGTGACACGTCAAATTACTTAACACATTTGGTACAAAGTAGCGGTATTGCTTTTTTATGGAAGTGTATTTTATAGTTTCCCGCTGAGGGGAAAGGCTGCAATTGTTGGCCAGGACAGTGTCCAATAGACAACTATTATTCTCCACTAAAAGGCAGCCCTGTGGACCCCACTGCAGACACAAATGGTCCAATCCTAAAACAAAAAGTACATCTAAACTCTCAAGTTTACACCTGTTTTTGGAATAGTGAGAGCTTTCTGGAGTTCTCATTTGAATGCACTTGAGAAGCTCCAACAATCATGGTTTTTCAAGAGTGCTCACATGCATGTACATGGTGTTAATTTAAAAATATGAACATACTTTTCAAAAGTGTTTTTGCACATGCCAACCTTTTCCCACAGAAAAAAAACATATTTCCCATGTAGAAACCAGTTCCTTTACACCTTCCCTTCACATGTTCGGCTCTGGATACAAACATATTCCTGTCTTTCAAAAGAGTACATGTCTGATCATACACAGGTTGCTATGTGCCTTATAAACATGTGTGAACACACGCAGATGAATGCAAGGAATTCCCACTCTCCAACGCTGACTCCCCTTCCCTGCCACCATATTTACTCCCACATTTTATTGCACCATATTGATGTAAATTTGCACTCACAAATCAAGCATTTGCACGAAAAGTTGAACAAATGGTAATGTGGACAGTGGCAGTTTTCTATAGTATAATTACCATAATGGTACACGAGCTTGCCTGTTTTAAAAAACCCACATCTGTGTTCTGCATTTTTGTCCCCCCCTTTGCTACACGTTTTCCATGTTGTAGTATAATTGATCAGGCAATTCGATGCATTAGCGACAGCTTACAAGCTTCTGAAACGTCGATGCAACTGCAGTTTCTAAATTTAAGTTCTCGTGGGTTGGCGCAGCTTTTGCTTGTTGTAGAGAGGATAACTTGAGAAACAATGTATTAGGCAACAGCCTCCCTGTAGCTGACATATGTTGTGCCTTTGCTCAGAATGTCCTGCAGTGGTAAGCTTTCCGGCATTATTACTGAGCTCATAGACATATCCATATTGTATATGCTTTTCTCTGGCGCTTTCACACACCTTACATAGGTCGTCGTTTCACTGTCACAGATTATCTTTAATTTTCTTAGAAGTCTTGCTGGTTTTTAAATCTGCCTTTCCAATATCGCCTACTCTGTTCTTTTAATCACTGTACGTCTCCTCTCCCTTCACTTTAGTTACAATGAGTTTCATACAACGTCTCAGTAGAAGATTACGGGATTGCATAGTATGGAATAAAAGTAGCAGGTTTGCGTTCTGCCTCTCGTCAACAGTTATGATTGCAGGACTTGTGGCATTCAAGAAGCATGCAGAACTCAAGTGGTCTGTGCGGATGCAACTGGGAATCACCATGGAAACGTGCTGCGAGAACACCTGCGCAGGTCGAGGTGCCCCTGGGAGCTTTTTCAAACATAAAAATGCCCCTTCGGTTCCTCCTTGGGAATGCAATACGTATTCTGACAACAAAGGCGCGCGTCGATATTTTGATTTGGTCTTAGCAATGGCTACGTGTTTCCAAAATATCTCGTGGAGGTGCTGAAATCTTATTTGTTCCCACCGGAACACCCCTTCCTGTTAGCTGGATTAGTAATGCACAAACTGGCAGCTGGATGCCGCATACTTTCATACTTTACTGATGAGCAAATGCGTAATTTGAGCTGGTGGTTGCAGGTGGGGTCCAACAGCACTTTTTTTTGGGGGGGGGGGATCTGCACTTATTTTTCCTCATCACACTTCGGCCCAGAGCAAGAGAGAGAAGGGAGGAGAAAGACGGAAAAAGGTGAAAGCACCAATCTACAAGAGTGGGAGAAAGGGAAGGAGACTGTGTGGCGGTGGATAAAAGAAGTAGGGTTGGAACCAAGACTACTCAGCCTTAATATTCAGCACACCCAGGCTTCTGAGTAAAAATGTGGGCCCCAGCACTCATTCTTTTACAAAATAAGCACTGCGATGATGAGTGACATTACTAAGAGGGAGGTCAAAAATCTGTTGTATAATGGTACAAGACTGTGAACGCTGTCACTTCTTTAACCACTGTCACTTAAGTTGAATTTCTCAAATCAGTTATAGAATGCATAAAATAGGCAAATACCTCTGTGTGCATAATTCGGCACTGTTTTGCATAATGTCATTGTTAACAACAGTGAAACATCTTCATGATGCTATCAGTTTGCCCGTTTGAATAGGAGACTTTACATCGCATGCGTTTACAACGCATGCGATTACAACGCGGTCGTTACAATGACCGTGTTGTTACCTCGCAGTACGTTACAACCCAAGTCATCACATCGACTTGCTGTAGGGGGCGCGCTGGATTTAGGAATAGTATAATTTACTATTCCAACTCCAGTGTGCGCAACAGTAGGGAAGGTGTTGGATTAGTAAATTATACTATTCCTTATGTTAGCATGCCCCCTACAGCAAGTCGTTGAAACAACTTGGATCCAGTGGTTGGATCCAAAGTGAGGTGGCACGATGTGCAAAAAAACGGACTGGGATGTGGCCCTGAGTAATTTCCAGTTGCTTAAATTAATTAAGCATTTCACCCATTACTTTTTTGTATACTTCAGTGCAACGCAACAAGAGCATCTGGTATGTCCAGATGTGGGTCCCATGTGCCCTGTGCCACTGGAACCAAGCTACACCCAACAGAAAAGAACTGTAAGAATGTAGTTTAGGCTGCTCAAGCCAGAGCTGCCAATTATCACACCTCTAGAGCTGGAATATACATTCGTGGCTGGGAGAGTTAACAAATCTGGATCAGAGAAGAATGGCCTGCCTCTGAGCCCAGAAAAGGCCAATGGGTATTAACTGCTGATCACTTAGCAGGGATTAGCTATCTGGAAGTGGAAAAGCATAGTTGGCAGATCAAAGGCAGCCTTAGCACAACCTTGTTTGACTTGGAGGGGCAAAGGTATACTTCACCTGCTCATCACCAGGACATTCCAATATAGTTAGGCCTCAGCCAAAGTTGGAGGGAAAACTAGTGATGATCTTTTCCGGTTGGGTAGTGGCCGAGAAGCTGAACATAGGCATGGGTCCGGACACATTGAAACATGGAATTCTGGGTAATTATTACAGTAAGGCAAAAAGAAAGTGCTGCAAAAGGAGATAGGAGAGACTACAAGAACAGGATTGGACGGAAGAATATCTCCCGTCATTGGCTAGTGCACTGGATAAATGTGGTACTTCCACCACCAACTTTTCATAATGTTCCTGGACCTGGAAAGACAGTACCTGAAGAAAAATGCACTGCTGGAAAAATCCTGACTTCTGATTCCTGGCTCCTTCTTGGAGAAGGGGACTCACACAAGAACTTTTGAATCCTGCTGACTCCCAAGGCCTGGAACTGCTCTTCAAAGGTCAATTGGATGACCTCCTAATTACCTGCTTCAGAGACACAAAACACAGATGGACTCCTGACTCCAAAAGGGCCTAGCTGACTAAAAAGCTTTAGACCCTGCAGGAGACATGGCTTAACAGAGACTTGGAGCCCACAAACCTGGTCTGAGGAGATAGGGGCAGGAGGACTGACCAGAATTTTTCCCAGCAGCTGGCAACTAAGTCTGAAGGTAATGCCTTTGAATGGGACTACTCACTTGATATGTCCGACCTCTGCTTCATCGTGGTCAGCTTGGTATCGCGTCCAGGCCCTGGTTCACCGCAAACTGTTGTTTTTCGTTAGTGCTTGACTCTTTCTGCTCACTTTTTGCCTTAAAAATTGAACAATTGTTATCTCTGGTCCCCCTTAACCTATGTAGATAATATTGGGGTGTTTTTGCTCAATAAATTGTTCTCTATTTTTTTTAATTAGCATTGATATTTTATTGTGCTGTGTTCTATACTTTGGAATTCTTGGTAATGCTTGAACTGATCACACACTTCTCTGGGAATTGCGTTCTTCTTGTACCACAGCTACCATGGGCCAAGCAGAGATTGTTTCATAACTGTGTAGCTACAGTGAGTTTATTGAGTTGGCAGGGGCACCACCCTTCCAAATGAATGACCCCATTTCTGACAGCTAGAATTTTACCATGGTTGAGCACAATAATGTCATTAATGCCCATAAATCGCCAAGAACTATCATAATGGCAGGGCCAACCTTATACTAGTGGTCTGCACTTCACATTCACAACAACACATATACACAGGACTGCCACACAAATATATTCAGGTTGACGCACTCACAAGACATACACACACACATCAGCACTTGTATTCAAGACTTTTGTTTTACAATCTGGATGCCTTCCACACCTCCTACTTGTGCTTCTCCTCTCAGCTTCCCCCTCCAAATCAGACGTGCACATGAAGACTGTGATTGACAGAACAGGACCTGTAATATAGATAATCGCCATGCAGTTTGCCTGAAGGGTGAATGGCTGTTACAAGCCCTCCACTTTTAATCACTTTCTAAGTATGCAACATTGCCTATCACTGGGTTTGGAGAGTTGACATACAGCAGTCTGCTGGGAATGCTCCCACCTTAATCAGTAATCGGGACTCCAATGACACAAAAAACAACTGTGAATGTGTGAAGGACTGAACAAGGACTACTGTTCCCTCCCATATGTGCAACTTGTTTGTGTTTTACTTGCCACTCCAAGGGTGTCTGTAGTTGTATAATAGAGGCGGTGCAACAGTACTTCAGACCCTCAGAGTGACAGGAAGGAAATATGGTGGGACAAAACCTAAAGGCACTCATGGGCACACCACCCCTGACCAAGCTGGTTCACAAAACATTCTCCCACTTGTAGGCATCTACCTGTGCATTATATGCAAAAGACAAATGGGGCAGAGCATACATTGCTGGACTGACTTATATTCAGAAATTAGCTGGGCTACATAACACTATCAAATGTAGCACACTAAAAACTCTCTAAATGATATCGCCTAACCCTGGTACAAGGTGTATCTGATAGAACTCTAAAACAAGCTCACTTTGCCACTTGAATTATAAACTCTTGGGGCCATATTATCAAGAACGGCGATAATGGGCTTGATAATATGCCCTTGAGAATGCCAATAGAAGCCCATGTTCTGGTGTGAACCTGGGCTTCTATTGGAATTCTCAAGGGCATATTATCAAGTCCATTATCGCCGCTTTAGCGGCAGTTTCCTGCCGCTAAAGCAGCGATAATTTTAACACCGTTCTTGATAATATGCCCCTTATACTTGTAGTTAACTATATGGGTTTCTGTCACACATTTGTACTTCAACTTGAAAATTAGGATAGATTCGTCGAAACCGGACTGTTTAACAGACTGAACTCTTCAACGGGTAGATTTTAACCTAAAGGGACACCATATGTAGAAACTTCATTTGGTGCACAAAATATGTTTAGCACCGTGCGAAAAATTCTCTATAATCAAACCCCTATGACATATGGTCGTGCTGTTGTGCACTTCTACACTCTTCCCATTCCCTACTAAATGTAAGCTTGCATGACCCAGGGACAACCCATTATGTCTGCAACAATACCTCCGCTGAACATTACCTTGACCAAAGTACTAACACATTTTGTCATATTATGGTGCACCATCACTTTGTTAAAGGATAAAAGTAAGTACTGAAATATCTATCCCAAAATGACACAACTTGTAGAAAATATTTAGTGCACAGAATTTGTTGGAGTCACTTATTATAAGTATATTTTGTGTAATATTACCAAAAATGAATTGGTACCAATCACTTCTGTGTTTAAACATTAACACAGCGTGTAAACTAGTCCCAGTCATAAATGGCGCTCCCAGTGTGGAAAATGCTCAAATAGTCCTGATTTTCATTAGTGATGTAAGGGAAGTAAAATCTTTAAGGTACTTTTGTTGCGGTATTGATCTGTAGAGGTAATGTTCCACAGTTAAGGGTTTATCCTTCGGTCATTCAGGCTCAGATTTAGAAATTTCAAAGTACCCCAGAACTGCAATTTCTCATGGGGTTTAGAGTGGACAGAATTCAATGTGTCAAGAGAATAATAAATTAAGAATATAGTTGTGGTATTTCATGAATATCCTAACTCAAAAACTATAGAAATTCAATAAGGCAGATATTTAACAGTTTTACTGTTGGGAGACATAAGTCTATTCCAGGAAATTTTCAAGAAGTTGTGACGTTGCATTTAGTGCCATGGGACCTTTGTACATCACCTGTTGGTCCGCAAATCTCAGTATGAGTAGGCATTACTCTACTTAAGCTTAAATTTACGATTTCTTTATAAATTATCCCTTAATGATGAAATTATAGATTTGGGTGATTTGAAGTGGCAAAATTCCACGCTTTTGGGTAGAGATCTCTAGGTAACGAAAACAAAACTTCGAAATGTTTTTAGAGTGCCTTGGACACAATTTATTTTAGTGCTTCTTTCTGCAGGCAGTCCTCAGGGAGCTGGTTCAAAGTCTCGCCGGTCGGTGGTGCATGGTGGCTGCAGCATATCGCCCGCTCTCTTTGTTCGAGGAACAGCAGCTGAAAGTACAGCCTGATAGGACACCTTGATATTTCGCTGCCCTTGTCTCAGCAAGGGGAATGCTGCCTGCTTTGGAGGAGCACACAGTGGTCTGGCCTGCCTATGTCCAGAGGGCACTGGTCAAACCACACATGAACTTATCAAAGGCCAGTGGAGAGTGGCATATTTGACATACCTCCCTAAATGCCGTGCTCACCCCGGGAGCTGCAATCCACAGGGCGGCCCTCCTGTCTTGACCTTCCAGGACTTTAATTTCGGTAAGGTCACTGAAGGCCAGACCTGCTCAGGATTCCTGCCTCTACAGTGCTTCACCCCTGAAGCATGTTCTCTTCCTCAGAATTTGTGGACAGAGGCGGCATCAGATAAGGAGTGAAAACGTCTAGGGAAAAGTATCCTGGTACAGTTTGCCAATAGTCGATTCGTACAAATGCACAATACCTTTTGGGGTATGTGCATAAACCTGCTGCTGATTGTTTAGAGGATCCGCAGCCAAAGTGAATTCAAACACAAACACAATAAAAAAAAATCATTATAATTTTTAAATCACACAAACATCCATTCTCTGCCATCCAGGTGACAGGATTCGTACACCAGACTCAGGACATAGGATGACATTTTATGAACATACAAACTTTGAAACTGAATGCAAATTACACCATATTCAATTTTCGACCAAGGTAGTGGGATTCTTTTAACAAACACTGAGAGCTTCCTTTGTAAATTTATCTTAGTTTGATACAGCAGTTGTGTTTGGTGAGACATTTTAATGAGAATATGCTCTGCCGTTAACTTTTCTATTTGCTAATTATGGTTCTGATTAAAGTGATATATGATGCAGTTTTAAGCTTGTTGTGATAACCTAAATGTGATGATGGAATTATGCATCGATTCAACGTATCCCCTGTTCTGTGACATGTAAAGCATGACTAAGTGCATTATCCAACTTCATAACACTGAGGTTACTGGTAATGTCCCTTAGAATCACTTTGTGCTGGGATATTATTCTATACGATGCCAGCATGGCAAGTGGCATCTGATTTTTGAAGCAGATGAAATGTGTCTCTACTTTGGAGAACAGTCGGCTTTTAAAAGCTGTTTTTCGGTCCTGGAAAGCGGTGCAATGCTTGATGAATCCTGGACGTTCTTAGCGCTTCATCATTTGTTTTATTACAGCGCGTTAGAAGACATTAGAGACTTTGGTGGGGCGCTGTGACTTATAAAGAGTAGCAGAGATGTGGTGCTCTGTGATTCTGAGATTCACATTTCGATACTACTATCAGATGTAAAGTATCTTCTGCGTAATCTTTGGGTAGAACTTGCGACTTCATACCAGGACAATTGTATTTAAATCAAATAGTTGCAGCAGTGCAGGTGTCTGCTTAGGTTATATTCAGTCACTAGTGCTGTCCAAGAGAGCAAGCTATATGTGGCATAAATATCGTCCATCAGGTGTGTAACAATGTGCTAAGTCACAGAAGAGCTCAGTGACAAGATACCCTTCCGGGTAATAGTGCGCTCTACAAATCTGCATAACATAACGGGGGTTTTACCATCAGTGGCTTGCGATAGCCTTATTAATTTACAGTTGGGGTACCTTTTTTTCATAATCTTTAGAAGTATTTAGTTGATTGTGAGGTCTGCAGATGAGAGATTGGGGGTAGACTTTGCAGCATGCGTGGTGGTGTTCAAACTATTTTTCTTTGATGGTCTGTGCCAGAGACTGGTTGTTCTGGCATGCTGAACTCCCATATATCGAGAAATAGTTTGAGGGTGATTGAAGTATTTGGAGTTTTGTAGGAGATGTGGTATTGAAGCTGAATTGAGACAGGACCACTAAAAATGGGGAAAGCTGGAGTGATTGCGAGAGGATGTCACCAGATGCATTTCAGAATGTCCTTTGTCAACTGTCAGGCTACTTTTTCAAGAGGCTGATCCAAACTGAGGCCGGGGAGAGTTACAAGAACTCTCCATTGGTGACCCGGCTACTTCATAGGGTGGCTGCAGTTAATTGTTGGCTGTTAGACCTGCGGTGTTCTTTGAAGTTTGTTGGTGGTTCCAACTTTGACTCTTCAAAGTTGGGACCACCAACAGACTCCGACGCAGACAAGACATCAACTGAAAACTGATTTCACTCACACAATTCTCTAATTGTGTAAATTAAATGAGTTTTCTGTTGATGTCTTGAGGCTGTGGGGAGTCATGGTCTTCCAATTGTTTGAAGACTACCAGATCCTGGGAGAGCCGGAGTGCTCACTTTCCATGTAGGGAGTTCTAGAACCTTCTGATATGCAGGAGAAAGTTGGAGTCCCCTGCAACCCGGAGGTGTGTGTGGAAAGATGCTGTTATTGTCGTACCAAGTGTCAGATGCTGGTAACGGCGCTCCTACTTTCAGCAATTGTAAGCTTTCCATCCATCACTTATCTTTTATAAGTACCTGGAACAAATTAAACTCAAATGTTTAATTTGTAGCCTTTGAGAGGGCAGCTCAGATAATCCTGTGAACACGTGCAGTGAAGTTAATACTCACTTGTAAAAATTATTATAGCTGACCAGTGGCATCCATTCCTTATTACAGCCAAGTACTTCTTTCATGACTCACTTGTGAAGAGGAAAAAGAAGAAGAAATACTTTATTGAGACAATCTAGTCCATTAAAGTGCCAGGTGCCAGTTAAAAGTACATTAAAAGATCAGCTGCATAATACACAAATTTAGCTGTGTTTGTAAAAGTCCATTAAATGCCAAGTGCAGGTTAAAAGTACGTTTAGAGGAAGATCAGAAGCATAATACACATATTTGGCAGTGTTGAGAAAAAGAGAGTAAAAACATCAAAAATATATGTTTAGATAGTTTACAACTTAAAAATAAGTTAACATCTTGGGAGCAAGTGTATTAACACCGTATCATAATGGTCAGCGCCAGCCGTGGTCCATGCAGGTAACAGCTGTGGGGCGGGGGAGCCTCGAGCGGAGGGATTTCGAGGGATGATGCTAAGGGAAAATTAATAATTTTAAAACTTTTCCCTCTGCATCGTCCCTCGAAATCCCCTCCCCCCGCAAGCGGCCCCACTGCCCCACCACTGTTACCTGCATGGACCGCGGCTGGTCATCACAGATACCTAATAAAGTGGTATACATTCTGAACATTCCATTTGTTAGCCGACACTGAAAGATTTTAACAATGGGGCCTTTACTGTGGGCCATTAAATATGCTAACTCTATGTTGTTCTCATGTCTTTTGCCGCTATATTGAGCTAACGGACAGTGGACCACCTCATGGATGCATGATTCTCGACTTCACCATCGAGTCTGGCGGCCCTGCTGAACTGGAGACTTTAAACTTGTGAAGAGATAAAACATTTGTTGGTTTATAATATTGTCACACTATCCCAAGTTATAAAATAGCTGTTTTCAGTAACATCTTTCTACAGAGATATTTTTAAGACACACTTTACGAGAGGCCACTTAATTCAACGGGGCTTCTAATAGCAGTTACAGGCCCCTTCATGATTATGAGCTCTGCCTGAACACTCTCGATCTATTTACTTTCACTCCGAGGTTTTGGCTGCAGCTAAAACCTATTGAAGTCAACGAGAACATGAGGAATAACCGGGACTCAGATCCAGACATTCCCTGGTAATTCCTCATTACTCATTTGGCCCTCTGGGTTTAGCTTGCAATAAACGAGATTTTCCCCACCTCTGAGTTACCAGTTTCTACATTATAGGTGACTTTAGGGCTCGAGAATCCTGGTCTATTTACTAGGTCACTCATAATAAGTGCCGCAGGATTTATTTTCTAGGTTACAACCACGCCCTGCTCTCCAGTGTCCAATAGATAATTCTGCCACATTAGTTGTTGTAAAACAACTTGGAAGGAGCCCTAAAGGAGAGGGAAGCTATACAATGCAATCGCCGAGGAGGCTAAAATGATTACCTTGATGAGACAATTCATTGATTGGTGCCAGAATGTGTGTTTGATTTGTGGCAGAGTGTGTGCTTGATTTGTGGCAGAATGTGTGCTTGATTTGTGCCAGAGTGTGTGCTTGATTTGTGGCAGAGTGTGTGCTTGATTTGTTGCAGAGTGTGTGCTTCATTTGTGCCAGAGTGTGTGCTTCATTTGTGCCAGAATGTGTGCTTGATTTGTGCCAGACTGTGTGCTTGATTTGTGGCAGAGTGTGTGCTTGATTTGTTGCAGAGTGTGTGCTTGATTTGTGCCAGAGTGTGTGCTTGATTTGTTGCAGAGTGTGTGCTTGATTTGTGCCAGAGTGTGTGCTCGATTTATTGCAGAGTGTGTGCATGATTAGTGGCAGAGTGTGTGCTTGATTTGTTGCAGAGTGTGCCGTGGTGAGCCACAGGGCATCTCATAGTCAAGGATAATGCAGAGGCAGTGCTTTCACAGAGAATGTCCTGTGTGGCCCTTGTACCTCTCCCTAAAATAGTCAGGTTCAAGAATAGGGCAGTGTTGAAGCTGGTGGGCATGTTGGAAGAGTGGCTGGGGCATTTAGGGGCTGCTTAATCTACAAACTGCACTCACAGTAGCATCCAATGTTTTTTTTTTTACCTTCTTCATTCCCTTCACTTAGGAGGAGAGAAAAATAAAGCACCCCACATATAGGAGCAACATATTACATATGATGGGTGCTAAAAAACACAGAATGCCCACTAAACTGCATGCAAGAGGCAATATTGTACCATAGCAACCACGTTTTCAAATGTATTGATCTCCCTTTTAAAGTGTAGGAAAATGGAAAGGAATGGAATCAAGAGATAAATATTCATCGTTTGGGCAGAAATAGGAAACTTAAATATAATAATGTAATGTTAACTTTGAAACAGCCATGAGTAGTTTGGAGTTGATGTGCTGCAAAATAATTTAAGACAATTGTAGCACTTTCTGCGACGAGTCTGGTAGTACTTTTCGAAAATAATTCTCCCTATATTACCCCTAATTAATATGTCTCCTTCTTAACTACATGCAACTTGTTGCAAACAGTGCTTTCACACTGCACCCAAAGTGAAGGGGTCATCTAGACCCCAGTGTAAATGTCAGGTGCAACAGCACCCCATGGCAGTGCTTGGTTTGTAAAAAACATATAAGTGCCAGGGCCCAAAGTATTTGTCGGAAGTTCGCGGCTGGCACTGTTGGAGGCCTTAATATTAAAATGCAAGGCTCCACTGCCTAGATTCCACCTCATGCCTCCTTAATCCAAGACCAGACACTCCCTGTCTCTTCAACTCACTGTTGAAGGTTCTTTTCCTTCCCAGCTGTCTCCCTTTTACACTGTTTTCCCACGTTTCTATTCCTCCTTCTTTCCCCCTTTTGTGTTTGTTCTCGCTGGATTGAAATCTGTTGAGGAAAAATTAGTGCTGGTTCTCACAAAAGAGCGCCAAAAGGCCCAATCTGCAACTTGCAGCTGAAATCAAGCACTAACCCAAGGCAAATAACATGTGCCCTGATCAAGAGGTTTGCTTTTGTTTCAATTCATTCTTGTGCAGAAAATTAGGAACTGTTTTGCATCTGTTTTATGTGTGATATTTCTTTGTATATAACATTTTATGCACGTATTGATCACCAGCTATATTATAGTGGTAAGATTCTGGGCAAAATGGGAGTGAGTGCATTTGTACTAAGCTTTTTGGGCCGATGGAGTATCGGGCCGTTTGCGATCGCTAAAACAGCTTCAGGCATGTACTAAGCCTATTTTGCGAGTCAGTAACTTATTACCATCTCGCAAAATAGGGTTTGCGAGTCGCTATTAGGAAGGGGCATGCCTTCCTAATAGCGAGTCACAGGGGCATGTATGAATGTTTTGCGACCGCATTGCGGTCGCAAAACATTCATACTTTTCTGACTCCATAAAGGAGGTGGTAACTCATTCGTAAACAGGAAGGGGTCCCTAATGGACCCCTTCCCCTTTGTGAATGTGGGTGCAAAAAAATTTTAGGATCAGGCAGTGGTCACACAAACCACTGCCTACTCTTAAAAAGTGAAAATGAAACTTTTCATTTTTCTTTTATAAATGCATCCCGTTTTCCTTTAGGTAAAACGTCCTGCATTTAAAAAAACACAGCTTTATTTTAAACGCAATCACAGACATGGTGGTCTGCTGATTACATTTGCCTGCATGTTGGCCGTGCCACACATAGGGTAGGCACAGCATCATGAGTTGGTCCGTGCAGTTTCCCCAGATAGAATAACCCTCTCGAAATTCTAAGTTGTCCTGTGTTTCCGGACACATTGTTTTCACATTTAATCTTCTACATATTTGGCATTGACTGAGACCTCTAGTAAAGCAAAGAGTCTTTGCCAAATATCAGTACGCATAAATCCCTTTTGTACCACGGCCATCAACTTTGAATTGCAGCTGGTGTGAGGTGGTTAAATCAATTCAAAACTGTACAGCTATTGGTATCAATGTTGTGGTGCTTATAAGCACTTAGGATGTCCCAATATACCACCAGTCACTTGACAAAATCTTAAATTCCAAAATCTAGATAACTGAAAATATTAAATGTTCTGCTATTTGCACTCCATTCCTTATCCATGCATGCTCTGTTCTACTTTTGTAGTCCTAAGGATGTCCCCAAATATGTAAAGCACACAACCTAAACATACAGTGCAATGAGAAGGCTAACAGTCTGTAGAGGTAGTTCTTGAGTTTCTATCTCAAGTGACTGTGTAGAATGTCCAACACAGGGAGGAACATATTCCATAGTGCTGGCCAGGAGAATGAACAAGATTCCTCAGCATCGCTGACACCTGTCAGGATAGAAGATTTGGTGATTCATGGCTGATGGTTTTAGGCCTCCATCTTACTTTACACCAGTATGTTGGAACTTTGGCATGGATGGCCTCTTGGAGATAACTCGTTCGGTAATAGAGTGCACAGCAATACACCGAGGATTTAGCGAGTTTGTGTGTATTTCCTCATCCCATGGGAAAGGCAGCCAGTAAACCTTCTGAACCACCATCAACTAGTGAAACCATTTTACCAGGAGGAAAAAATCCACTGGTTCTTCTGGGAAATATTTTTGGATTCCAAAGGGGTAGCTACTGAGGGTGCACTGAGCCATAATTGTTGTATACTTTGCAGACTCCCTTGGACCCCTTCCTTAATCTTCAGTCCTGCAGAAACGTTCTTCTATGGCTGTTTCCCATTCATTCTTCTCTTAGTTTTTTTTTCTATTTTGTGTCATTTGCTTTTTTTTTTCAAAATGAAAATCAGACGAATTAGAAGCACTGAAAAACGTCACTTCTTAAACAACCGATGCATTTTATCATTAGGCACTGGCTTCTTGATATCACTGTGAAAGAACAAAATTTGAGGAACCGTTCCCTCCCTCCCATCTGTCACCACCTTGGGAAGTGGGAGGGTGAGGAAGGAAAGACGATGCGACCATTGGGAAGATCGAGCGGATAAGGATCACGTGAGAGCACGCTTCGCCAGAGGAAGAGTGGTAATGCAGTCTGACAGACATCTCACAAGGGGATCAGAGTCAGACTCAAGCAGACCTTGTCCAAGACATTCCCAGCCAGCACGATTTTCCTGAGGCACTTGATTGCGAGGAATCCATCCCCAAGCACCCTCCCAGAGGATCCCTTATTTGCATAGATCACATTTTTCAGAAATTCCTTAAACATTATTATTGCAGCAAATAAAATCTAACTTTTCCAAGAGACAGTTTGGTAGCCTATAATGATGGTATCAGAAATGCATGGCCTGGTATTGTCTCGGTAGGTCATTATGTCTCGAGGACTGCTCCTGGGAGTTGTGGTTTCCAACGGTGCTTTGTGATTGCTTAAGTTTATTTGCTGTTCGCTTGGCAGAATAAAGAGAAAATTCATTTTATTCCAAGCTTCGTGGGGGCATTCAATTTACTAATTTCATCGATCTACTTCTTCTCTCTTGTTTGTGCATTTATGTTTTCCAATTTTGGGGGATTTGCTTTGCAATCTCTTGCTTTGTTTTTGGGTGTCTTTGAGCATCAAGAATGTGTTTAAGAAAGAGGCACTGCAGACCTTGGGACTTGTGGCGATGAAAGTGCCTTCCTCTAAAACTGTCTGGCATTTTTTGATGATTATTTCTTCTCTTTTGCATTTTGACTTCGTTTTTTAATTTTTTTTTTTTTTTTTTGCTTTTTTTTTGAAAAACCTTTATTTTATATCAGTGACACAGCTATTCAGCCGACATCCCGGAGGTACGGCAGCTTTAGAAGTTCAACACATGCTTGCGTTCACATATCACTGACAGGAGAGCCAAAGGTTTTATTTTGCACAAACATAAATACAACCCTAAACACAAGCAAGGCGAAAGGTACCGTAAGCACCAAGAGAGGTTCCCGTCAGGGGGGACGAGCCCCATCACGTCCAACAGGCACTGATCTATAGTAAGGGAAAGGAGGGAAAGGCAGAGACTCTAGAAACAATCACATATCAGCGGGAAAGTCAAAGCCGGAAAAGGACTAAGGGGAAAGTCGCTCCTCAGGCGGGTCCGGGTCGGGGGGCAAGCATATGTCCCCTCTGTACTGGTTCCATGGCCCCCACACAGCATGCCATTTCCGAGGGCGCCCCCTAGCACAATACACTGTCTTCTCCCTAAACATGCTCCAGTCCATGTTTTCCATCCACGCTGTCAATGTGGGCGGCCTATTGGAGCCCCACAGCCGAGCGATATCGCGCTTAGCTACCATGTTCCCCGGGGTCACCCACTGAGTCTGTGCCGCGTTGTGGTCAGTAGGACTCCAGACATTCAGGAGACAACAGCGCGCCTCAGGCTGCATAACAATTCCTGTCACCTCCCCCATCACCTCGTGGACTTGCCTCCAGAACTCCATAATCGCACCGCATTCCCAAATAATATGGAGGAAGGTACCCACCAAACCACAGCCTCTCTTACATAGGCCCTCCTCAGAGAAACCCATGTGAACCAACCTGGGCCCCGTCACGTAGACCCTATGGAGTATTTTAAGCTGCACCAGCCTCAGGCGCGCGGGGATAGCGACCTCTTTGGGAGAAGAAACTGCGTACTGCCAATCCTCATCATCTAGTTCAAGGCCGTCCCTCATCCATTGGGCGCGCAACCCTAGGAGAAGATCCGCCCGAACATTGATAAGCTTCTTATAGATGAGCGAAATCGTGCTCTCAGGCATGTGACCATCCAGGATCCGATCCTCCAACGGAGAGGACTCGGGCACCTTCTCCCCCTCCACAAGGACTGACCGCAAGGCGTGGCGCACTTGTGCATATCGGAAGAACTCCGTGCTCCCCAGCTCGTATTCCTTCTGCAGCTCCTCGAACGACTTTATCCTACCCTTAACCAAAAGGTCTCCAACCCTGGATATGCCGATCAAATCCCATTTCTCGAACCCTTTTGTGCGCCAAAGCTTCCCCAGAATCTCAGAGTCAAACAGAGGGGTGGCAAGGGTAAGCTTACCCCTCCAGCCCAGCGAGTCCGTCGCCACCTTCCACACATGGACGGCCACTCTGGTGGGCCCCGTGAGGGTGGGGTCCGACGATTTCGAATACAACGCTCTGTGGTAACCACCCCCACGGAGCAACCAGCGGTCCATGGCGAAGCCAGGGCTGAGCGCCGGACCATAGACACCATGGTTAATCGCGCTCAACTGGGTGGCCCAGTAATAACGTCGAATGTCTGGAAGCGCTATACCACCGTCATACCACGGAAGCGTCAACTTAGCGACTGCGATACGCAAACGCCCGTCCCATAAGAGCACGCGCTGGTGGCTTTCGATCTCACGGAAATAGCTGGCCGGGACCAGGTCAAGAGTATTCTGCAGGGCATAGAGGAAACGGGGAAGGGACATCATTTTAAACAGTGCAGCGCGGCCAAGGAGGGAGAGCGGCAATCGCCGCCAGCCCGCCACATCCCGCCGCAGGCGCGCCAAGGGAGGGAGCAAGTTCTTCTCGTAGCGCAAGATGGGGTCGGTGGAAATATAGATCCCCAAATACAAAAAGCCCTGCTGGGCTATCTGGATCGAACAGTTACGCGGAACAGGCGGGACATCCCCACACAGGACATACAAGTGTGACTTCCCCCAATTAATGACTAGGCCCGAGTTTCTACCGAAAGATGTCAAGACGTCACAAACCACTATCAGAGATTTCTTAGGCGAGGCAAGATATAACAGAATGTCGTCAGCGTAGAGTGAAATACGGTCTTCGTGGTCAGGCGACCAACGAAGCCCACGTATATCCGGGTGCCACCGTATCCACACCGCCAACGGCTCAAGAGCAAGGGCAAACAGCAACGGCGACAGGGGGCAACCCTGCCGGGTGCCTCTCCCGAGCTCGAAAGGTGCCGACGCCCGCCCGTTCACCACGACGCTTGCAAGAGGCCTCTCATAGAGCAGCCTCACCCACCCCACGAATCCAGGCCCGAAGCCGAATTTGGCCAGCACCGCCCACAAGTATGCCCACTCTACCGTGTCAAAGGCCATCGTGGCGTCGAGGGACGCCACAATAGCCGGCTCTCGTATCGTACCCGTCCTGGCAATCACTCCGTGGAGGCGTCTAAGGTTTAGTGCAGTGTTACGGTGCGGAATAAAGCCCGACTGATCCGGGTGGATCAAGTCACCAAGTACCCGGACCAGGCGGTTCGCGAGAATCTTGGCAAGGATTTTCGGCTCGGCGTTGAGGAGCGAGATCGGCCGGTAGGAACCACACCTATCCCGGGGCTTTCCGTCTTTAGGTATTACCACGATCGTCGCCAGCCGTTGATCGAGCGGAAGAAACCCGTTCCTCCGTGCCTCCACGAACATGGCGGTCAAGTGAGGAGCAAACTTATCCGGACAAAGCTTGTACAGCTCTATCGGCAGACCATTTGGGCCCGAAGCCTTGCCGGAGCGCAACGCACGGATAGCACCTGCCACTTCATCTACAGTGATATCACCATCGAGGTCTTCCCTATCAATGGCGGAAAGGCGGGGCAGAGCGATGTCACGCAGAAGATCACACGAGTCCTCAGTCGATCTATCCGAGACCGAGGCGTATACCGTACGAAAATAGTCTGAGAAACACCGGACTATACCGTCGGGATCAGTGACAACCTCTCCCCCATCCGTCAACAACTCCGGCACCACACGATTAACACGCTCCTTTTTGTCCAGCCATGCCAGCAATTTCCCGGCCTTATCACCAACATCATACAACCGCCCCTGCTGCTCCCTGTGAAGGGTCTTGGCGGCATTTGTCACCAGATCCCTATACTCCAATTGCTTCAGGCTCAAATTGTGCAGCGTGGACGTCTCAACATCCCCGTCTAAGGCCAACTCTAAAGCCGCTATCTCGTCCTCCACTTGTATCACCTCGGCGTCTCTCCGCCGCTTGGCGGCCACTACCAGGGACAAGGCTTCTCCTCTCAATACAGCCTTAGAAGCTTCCCACAAGGACACCGCGGAGTCAACTGAGCCCTGGTTTCTCGAAAATAGTGGTCAACTGTCTTCAGCAACGCGCTGCGCAGCTTGGGGTCCCGAAAGTACCAGGGGTTAACGGGAGCCACCCTGCCCCCCGCCACCCGGCCTATGTCCAGACGTGCCCACACCGGTGAATGATCTGATATGCCCCGTGCCATGTGCCTAACCTCAGTTACCAAAGAGGCGTGTGCCGCCAGAGTGAGCAGATAATCAATCTGGGAGAGACTCCCGTGGGCCCCGGAGTGGAAGGTGTATTGTCGCTGAGTGGGGTGCCGCAGCCTCCAACAATCTACCAGGCCAAAAGTATCAATAAAGTCGGGAAGCCACTTCTGAGCCCCCCCGGTGTCTCTGGGCGGGTACCTATCTAGCATTCCAGAACCAACCGCATTGAAGTCCCCTCCCACCACTAGCATCCCTTCGGGGAGTTCCAACAAGGCCTTGCCCAGATCAGCAAACGTGGAGGCCTGCAAGGCAGGAGGGACATAAACAGAAACCAAAACCAACGTTCTGCCCTCCCACCTCCCCGACACGGCCACAAAGCGCCCCCTATCATCAGCAATGGTGGAGTCAACCTCAAATGGTAGGGAAGCTCTGACAAGTATGCCCGCACCCCTGGATCCCGAGGAAAACCCAGAGTGAGCAATGAATTTGTAGCCCTTTCTGTTAAGTGCATAACACATATTCCCTATAAGGTGGGTCTCCTGCAGGAGGACCACATCTGGCAAGGTCCGTTTCAAAAATTGCAGGACTATCCCCCGTTTTATACGGTCCCCTAAGCCATTAACATTCCAGCTGAGTATGTTTAAGCCCCTATCCCCCATCCCTGAACACAAAGAGACCTCCCCCCCCCCAGAGAACCACAATCGGACAATCCTGACAGTCATTGCTACGCCTTGCAAGAAAAAGCAACAACCCCAACATCCTGAACCCCCCCCCCACCCTGCACCCCTGCGTCAGCTTACAAAGCCCCCCAACTTGCAGTGTGCCTGTCGCCCTACCAAAAACAAATCTACAAAAAGCACCCCAAGGGAGGAAAGAGCCCCTATCTTACCCCCGCCGCCCTCCCATTACTGCAATAAGGTGCGAGTCACTGTCCAGGGCCGAATCGAAGCAGGCCAGCACCGAAGGTATCACTTCTGTCCATCCCGGTCGCCTTCCACCCCATCCACGCTGTCCCTGCCGGGCTGTCGCCGAGGGAGTGCATCCAGCCAGTCCCCTGCCATGTCCGGCGATTCGAAGAAGAAAGTCCGATCCTCATATACCACACGCAGCTTAGCGGGGAAGAGCATGGCATACTTCAGGTCCATATCCCTAAGCCGCCGCTTCACCCCCAGGAAACTTTGCCTCTGTTTCTGCACCATCTGGGTGAAATCAGGGTAAAAGCTCACAGAGGCATTTTGAAAAGGCACCGGGCCTGTCACCCTCGATGCTTGCAGGATAGCGTCCCGATCTCGAAAGTGGAAGATCCGGGCGACAATCGGCCGCGGGGGGGCTCCCACCTTAGGCCGTCCGCCAGGCACTCGGTGAGCCCGCTCCACCGCGAAAAACTTGCCGAGGCCCTTTGGCGCAAGATGATTCACCACCAGGTCCTCGACGAGGAGGTCCACGGAGAGCTCATCCGAAGTTTCCGGGACCCCAATGATGCGCACATTATTGCGCCGGGCCCGACCTTCAAAGTCCTCGAGCCGGCGAGCGGAGAGGTCATTCGCGGTTCGTAGCTTGCGGACCTCAGCCTGGAGTTCCGAGACATCGTCCGCGAGGCCAGTAGTCTTGAGGTCCAGGGACTTGACCCGCTCATTGGTTTTCCCCAGATCCGCGCGAATCAAGTTGACATCGACCAAAATCATGTCCACCTTGTGCGCCAGGGTCTCGAACTGTCGCCCAATCGAAGATTGCATCCCATCTATCGCCCCCTTGATATCCTGCAATGATAACTCCGAGGCTGGGGATGAATCGGCCTTCTGTGCTTCCAGCGATTGTCCCGATCCACCAGGCGACCCCTTCTGCTGGGCATAGCGGTCCATATTGTTGGATTGGACATAGCCTCCCCGCCTGGTAGTCTTAGACTTCGACCTGTCTGCCTCCGATTTGGTCGACATCTCGGACAGCAGGACGGTCAGTCGCAAGAGGACGTCCCTCACTCAGGTAGAGGAGACAGGTACGACTAGGTCTTCAACAGCCAGTCAGGACCGGGTGGAGGTCTTCCAGACAACAGAGGATCTGTATGACGCACTCCCAACCCGGAGCAAACAAAGGGCGAGAAAGCGAAAGTGAAAGTGCCACGGCATCCGTCCGTCAGTTCACACCTCCCAAGGCCGCTGTTGTTCAATTAGTGGCCGGGCATCCTGCCAACGCAAGCCCCTGGCATCCTTCGGAGGTAGGCCGCAATCTTCCGCCATGCACAACTTCGGTCCCCGGTGGGCGATCTTGACCCGGACAACGTCAATCGCCCCAGCTGTGACTCATCTGCAGGATTCCGTGCATGAAAATCAGGATTTAGGACAGGATGAGTGCCGGAGGGCGCGAGGGTAGCGGGAGCTCAAGGCTCACGCGGCCATCTTGGTCAAGCGCTAAGCTCCTCCCCCCCGTTTTTTAATTTTTGATCTTCACTGACATTCCGTGGAGAAGGATAACTTCTTATGAGAGACATCCCATCATTCCATAGATTATCACGTTAAATCTACATAACTTTCCACTTCTAAATATGTCACGTACAGTTCAGGATATGTACATTGACTATGTTCAACTTTCGAAGGTTGATACGTTCGTTCTAGCAAAACGAATACTCTAGATTTTATGATTTCCTTAAAGTGTTTTTCAATACATAAAGACATGGCACTGTTCATCTTCTCCATACTGATATATTGTTTATTAGTGTGATGGCCTCGGAGTCACAGACTTTGGTTTTATACACTGTCAACTGTGGTGCCAAGTTACCAGAGTTCTAATCCCTGCTTTCTCACTTGAAAAAATTGAGGGATCCTGGGCAAATGCCAATAAATAGTGCCTCGGTTTCTTTTCTGTCGCAACTGACTAAGGTAAGGATTATTCAAATCACTCAATTGGGTGTTATTTAAACATAAGTCAAAATTGAAGCTTGGCTTGTGGAAACGATTCATAAAACCCATATTCACAATTGAAAATAATTGTCGTGCAAGAATCATCATTGAAATGTAGAATTTGTAACACTATTTCCATAAAGTCCCCTCCCTCATTACTAGTAGCATGGATTGATGTCCCCAGGTGGGTACTGCTTTGACCATTCGACCTTTCCTGGTATCTCACGGACTGGATTAACCGGCTTTGCAAGCTTCAAAAATGATGGTCCTGGACCTTGAGACACTGAACCTGGAGTGGAGCTGTGGGGGCAGTGGGCAGCTTCTGCTCATGCCCTATATCTAGAGTATAGGGGAAGCAGAAAATTCTCAACCCATCCACCGAGCATCCGACCCCACATTCCTCCCCCTGCATCTGAACTACAGGCAGGCCTCCAAAAAAAACCTACACTTATTTACCACCTATGCTAAGCAGGTGTTTCATGGGTGTGGAGTTGGCCCAATATTTCCCATGGAAGGGAGTAAAATGTGCAGGTTTGAAACCTGTAATCCTAGGCCCACATGGTATTCTCCATTCTGGGGAAATAACTTGTAATCTCTGGATTTAAGAGTAGAGATACCGTTCGGCATTGCAGCTTCCAGCCCTTCAGTATCCCCCGCACCTAAATCGAGTGAACTCGTAATAAGGGCGATATTGTATTACCAGGCTAGATAGCAGTCTTTATCCGACATCACAATTTATGATTCTGTATTCACTTCACCCAAGCCAGGTTCACAAATTCAGCATCTCTTACAGCACTCTGGAAGTAGGTGTAGCACATATTTGGAGCGTAGACACCTGGAACCCTGGTAATTTAGATTATTATGTTTTAGCACACCCTGTAGAGATCTGATGCAAAGGGTTGTTCACAGCTCTTTGCCCAGAAGAACCCCTTAAAAATGTCCCCATTCCGCAGGCCTCAAAATGAGCATGGTTGACGTGGGTATTTAGAATGCCGCTCATTTGAACTGTAGGAACCAAAGGGCATATTAACAAGGGCTTTATCTCCGCTTTTTTAATTTTAAAAGCCAAAAAAGCAGAGATAAAGCTATTAACAAGAGGGTGCTAACATGCATAATCGCATGTTAGCACCCTATTTCCCAACGCCTCCTTTGGCATCTCTAATGAGATGCAAAGTGGGCATTCCACACCTAAATAACGCGAGAAATGTCGCTAACCGACATTTCTCCAATTAGCAAGCTGCACGCTAAACAGCATAGCAATAAGAAAAGTAGCGCTAACCTCGGTTATCGCTACTTTCTTTACGCCTGCTTTCAGTCGTAATTAGCCATTACATCCAATGGAAGGTGGATATAATGGCAAAGTATGCCCTGCCCTATCATCAAGCTTTCGCCAAACATTGTGCGATTATCGCTGGATTTCCAGCGATAATCGCACTTTTGGCAGCTTGCGCTTGGAATTGTATCGCTTTTGAGATAAGCGTTGCTGATAGCATGCTATCTCAGCGATACAATCCAGCGTTAGCCGGCGATAATTATCCTCGCGCAAAGAGCGCTGAGCAATAATTATCGCCGGCCCTTGCTGATATGCCCCCAATTCACTTATTGGATTAGTATACATTCTGTTATTATCATTAGTATTGTTATATTTATGATTAGTAGTAGTAGTTGTAGTAGTAGCAGTAAAAGAGCAGCATTAATAGTTATAGCATCACTGATAATGATTACAATACTAATAAGCAAAGGGGAAGCTATGTATACCATGAAATGTTGTAAGTCCCAGGTGGTCCTTCATATGGACAGCCCGGTTGCCCGATGGGCGGAAGTTGGCAGCCAGCTCTCTACATAGTCCCTTGACAACCAAACCCAAAAGAATGAGATTTCATCTTTCGAATCACCATGGCCAGAGCATTACCACCCAGCGGGAAGCATCTCAACCCTTTCTACTCTCTGGACCTCACCAGCAAAATATCTTCACGTTCTTTTCGAGTTTTTCATACATCATTTTCATCATGATGAACTCTGTTTGCCCTAATTCTGAGGCATGTTAAATCCAGTAAGCCTGCTTCAACCTAGGAGAATAAAATAAAACATGATTACTTTTTTATTAGTTAATAATTCAGATAACAACCCTGTGGTATTTTATACGTCAGCTTGAGAGACAATTTATTGCTTTACAAGACTCGTTCTGATAAGTGGTTGCCTCATTCCAGGTCAGTGGCTGTATCAACATCTTTAGCAGTGGTATGCGCAGAATGGGAAATACTTTACCATAAGTGTAACACAAGCGGATGACCGGTGAGGTATGCTGGGTGTGCTGTGAAAAGGCATGCTATAAAGGGTGGTACATCGCTGGCAAATATTTGCTTAGTAAGACCTCGCATGACATTCAGTGAGCACTAACCTTCTGCTCTGAGGCTCTGAAGCATTAGTCAATTTTTATCATCAGCAGTTTCAAAATATGCTCAAATATTTAATAGTGTTCGCGGGGCAGACATCACCAGATATTGTCAGCAGTAGACATACCTTACATTCCACAAGGATGAACTCCTACCCCCCCCCCCACAGAAGCTAAGACAAAGGGGAATGTGTGTATGGTGGGATCATAACCTGGGTGACAGTGGGGTCAGTGGTGTAGCGTTAGGGGGGGAGGGGGAGGGCACAGGGGTGGTTGCCCAAGGAAAAAATTCTTAGGGGGCACAACATTTTAAAAGAAAAAAAAATCATATTACTGTTTCTTTTCCTTTTAACGGTGCATGTGTTAGGGGACACAGTACTTGCCTTGCCCAGGGTGCTGACTACCCATGCTCTGCCGCTAGGTGGGGTATGCACAACTCCAGGTGGAAAGTTTTACATCAAGTCAAGTCAAGTCAGGGACATTTGTATAGCGCACACATCACTCCAAGAGTCTCATGGCGCTTGCAGACGGCTCTGAAAGAATATTGGCTTAATGGGCGAATAGCCATGACTTCAACTTCTTACGAAAGCAGCCATGATCGGGGATGGTGCGTAAGTATGCGGGCATTTTATTCCAGGATGCCAGTGCGAGATAGGAGAAAGATCTGCCACCTTGTCTCGCGGTGAAAATTCTAAGGGGAGTAAGTAGTCAATCATTGCTGGATCTCAGCATCCTCTGTGGCTGATACCAACATAGTTTTTTTGACCAGTATCTTGGGCAGTTTCCATACAAGTGTTTATGTGTCAAGCAGAGGGTTTTAAAAAGAATTTGCTTTTTCACCGGAAGCCAGTGTAGGGCTTTTAGACAGGGGGCAGGAGAAGATCTGTGCGGAAGATCAAGGACCAGTCAGGCCGAGGTGTTCTGTAAAATTTGGAGCCTGTTTAGAAGGTTTAATATAATGTTCAATCTATCCTTGCTTGGACTGCCAACAATGAAGAGCCTTTAGCCCAACCTAAGGGAAAATTAAGTCTATGGGCCCTCTATGGAGTGAGTTGCGAAACATTGGAGTTCACAAGGGTGCCAAATAATCCATGGACGGTCTTAATTGTGGTAGGGTTTCATCATATCTAGCAGTTCCATATTTCGGTGGATAAGTGGTCCAAATATGAGATAACATGATTAATTCACATGAATCCAGCATCATGCAAAGCAACAAACCAGGAGCGAAAAGATTATTGCTTAGATATTTACTCCCTCAGGTCAGGAGTGCTGAAATGCATGGCCTCTGACCTCCTATAGCCCTATCTGTAATGGACTGTAGTGTACTGCGGTTAGGACTCAGCTACTTTGAAATGACTCTAGTTCCAGAGCACATTTGAAGCATTGCTTTGTGGTGGGCACCAAGGTTAGAGGTTAATTCAGTTTGTAGTGCTCATTTTTGGTTATTGGTATTAATCTCGTGCCCTCAAAATAATTATTCCATGCAGTTATTCTGTTTTTTTTGTGATAGATAAATTGATAGGAGTTAGGTGTAACTATTAGTGGGTGGGATACGTGAGTACATACAGAAGGTCGGTGGGCGAACATAAAGGCTATAGGAGATTAAGGATTGTTAGGTTGCAGGGATATAGTTTCAAAGATGGGGAAGCTGTGATCAATTACATGAGTGTGGTCAATTTACAAAGTACAATAATAAAGGAAAAGAAAGGCAGTCATGTGACTTTGCGCTACGCTCAGAGGGGAGGCACGCAGACGATGGTAAAGTGAATCATTCGATAGAAAGGAAAGAGAGGAAAACAATTGATAGTTTCTCCAATGATTCCTTAAAAGTGATAACTTTGATGATAAGATCAGAAGTGGGGAACTGATAATATGAATATATATGGCATGAGATGCTGGAGGGATATGTCAATGGAAGATGTGTGCCACCGTATGACGCTTGCTCATTCTAACATAGCGGAATTCCATCAAACATCTTCTTTAAGCTAACCAGAGCATTCACTTGGGAACGTATGAAGGTATTGGCGTCATAAAATGAACATTTGATTGCCTTTTTGTATACTTTGTAACGAGACCCTGGGCCTGTATTTTGTCATCTATTCTAAACTGTTTGTGGCCTTTCAGTTGCATGAGAAGTGATGTACAGCCATTGCAGGAATTCGAACGTGAAGCGTCAGTCGCACAACCAATGACGCCAGACGGAAATTTCCCAATCAGATAAAATGTGTGAAAGAAGGATGGGTCCGCCAGAGCCATTCACAAAATGTATGAACTTGGAAAAATGGATTAATGAAGCTTACAATGGTCTCTAGTAAAGAAAACAAAGAGCGTAAATGATCCAGGTACAATTGGAATCATGTCAAACATTATGTTAGGGTGCTGAGAGGGGGGGTATCATCAATTACAAAACAGCGTTTAAATAAGAATTGTCCAACATTCATTAAAGTAGTGACCTGCAACGTGGTCAGATTTAGTAAAAATATGTGTATTTCATCACTGCATTGAAACTGAAGCATTTTATTTAAACGTGCTATCCCGCCTGGGGGCAACATGCTTATCGATGCATAATGAGGTTGGTGTGCCAAACAACAGACACAGGGTCAGAGGATCCAGCACATGAGCTGTGGGCATGTTTGTGAATGTGGCCTATTTACTTTAATTACCAGCAGCACATATTTTCAGGGTAACAGGTCACTCTGTCCTCCCTTTGGCTACAGAGCACAGTCATCCTGATTAGGTGCACTAAATGGGAAACCTATCTTAAATATAAATGCATACATTAGTCTTATTGCCAATTTATTGAAAACCTACACAGTTTTAATTCAAACAAAGCTTGCAACGTTTGTCAAAAATTCTCACAATTCTTTCATTATGCAATCAAGGAAAAGCACCTGCTCTTTTCAGACAATCTCGCTGCCTGTTGGCTAGTAAAATTCCTAGTTCACGATATGTGGAAATTTTCACTAGGTGCTGAGAATTCCGTTTAAAACATGGATTATTTAAACTGGTGCTCGACCCAAATAAACCAGATAAAACCTCACTAAAGAAAGTCTCTAGAGGTACACTTGAACATAAATATAGAATTTAAGTTGGAGAAGTGACAGTAATTTGTGCACTATCTTACATATGATATAAAATCACCTATCATGACGAGTTGACTGTGTTCTTATACTAACAGGGATACTACCAGATTTGAAAATCTGTGGGGGATCTTCTAGATTCACGTTGTCTTTTTCTTTCAGTTAGTATGATCCTTTTGATATTACCTTTTACCACTACAGGTGGTTAAAGAAAGAGCTGCGAGAGTTTACAAGTTCAAGAGATGCGGAACTGCAGTAAGCCGGAGCTCCAAACTAGCTCAGAATGTGCAGTTTGTGTTTTCTCAGAGGATGTACCCAAAGGTTATGCTTCTAGAAAACAAGGGTTTGTTTGGGAGGAAAACAAGTTTGGCTGAACAAACTGGAATGTCCTTCGTTGGTGTTTGGCGACCAACAAATCCAGGATACATCGCTCATCAAAGATGTTGTTTGAGCTGCATGACAACATTTCTCTGTTTTTGGCTTTGAAGGTTCATCATCTCTTTGCTGCATCTCCTCAGTGTTAACACATCATTCCTCCACACATGGAAGTGTCTCCACACTGTTGCTTTTTGGATATCGTTAAGCAGCATCAAAAAGTGTTATGCAACACCTGTTGTGAAACAGAGCAACTTATGATATCGCTCCCTAACTGAATTTGTAAATTAGACATTTGCACAATACCAAGATGCTGCATATAACTGTTTTCTAGTTGGCTTATATCTGCCAGGGAGCACCACACCCAGAAGGTGGGATAAGTCTCACTACATATACAAATGATATCTGACTATTAAATGGTTGAGTAGCACTTTTCTGGAATGGTCAAATGGTTCAGAAAATTGCTGGATAGCTAACCTAGCTCACAGAATGTGTTAGCACTAGTTGGTAGCCATGCGGGTGTACAAATATGTTCGAAAACCCCTCACTTTCCTATGCAGTGGGCTAACTATGTCGATGAAAATAGTACTAAGCAATGCTCCTACGTGTTCTAGAATTAGACAAAGCACAAAGAGATATTATTTATACTGCCATGGGTGATCATATAGATTTAATGAAGCCTCCTATATTTTCACCAGGGACAAGGTTTGTACTGATCTCTCTGTTTGTTTAATTAATGTTCTCTCAGCATATCACCATCTGTTTATTAATCTTGGCTTGTCTGGAGCACCCAACAGTATTAAGTTAACAATATTGCACACAAAGATAATTGTAAAATGTGTTCTAATGCAAAACTAAGGAATACAGCAATCCACAGGAATGTACGTTCACACCCAAGGTACTGAAATACAGCCAGATATGTAATGCAGCTCATGTAACAGCAGCAAGACAGTGTTATCCTATATAAAAAACAAGGTACAAAGAGTACAATGTGGTACTCAAATATTTACTAGGTGTTCAGCTATTTTACATGTCATGTCTTGATATCGTTTCTTGGCAACAATAGACATGGCAGATACAGCCAACATGTGTTTCCTCAGATTGATTTCTACAGGGCTATCTGTGAGTTGCAGCGGTATATCGAAAGTAATAACCAGAAAAATGCAGAGAAAGACACTCTGTCACTTTCAGTAAACCACTTAAATATTTTAAGAAATCACATAAGTATGTTATGAAGTCCCAGTCGTGATTTGATGCACCACCAAGATGTAGACCTCCAAAAATGTGGAAAGTATAGACTTTTTTGTGCATAAAGTGGAAAGTAAGTACTTAGTTCGTGAGCCGCAGTCAGAGGTTCCACAAAAGTGTCAGTTTCACAGCACCAATATTCTGATCAGGGTGCAACAGTACTGGGACAATTTTTCACGTATCCACATCAGCAATAAGATTCAAGCAAATTGACAGCTGTATTGTTAATTTAATACTGTTGTGTGCTGCAGACAAGCCAAGATATTTGGATTTGATTTGATTTGATTTTGATTTGATTTGTGAATTTATAAAGCGCGCGATTGCCCATGGGCGTCTTGTCGCTGAATAGACTAAATGAAAACGAAGATTCTACCGCGACTAAGTTCTAACAGGAGGCAAACAGCCAGGTTTTTTCCTCTTTCCTGAATGAAAGCAGGGATGGGCTATTTTTGAACGAAATAGGGAGAAGATTCCAAGCCCTAGCTGCATGCAGCAAAAAGCTTCTCCCCCCACCTGACTTGCTTGTATTTCGGCACCTGAATCAGTTTTGCTTGGCTAGATCTCAGATTCCTGGATGGCTCATATAGTTTCAAGTGTGTTTTTAAAAACTGAGATCCCATCCCATGGAGGGCTTTATAGGCCAGACACACAGACTTAAATTGTATTCTTTTTAGGTCTCGCCTAGCAGTGCAGCGCATGCGCTGCTCGCTTTGCGAGGCATGCAGTACACACTATAGGTGAGGGAAGCCCTGCCCCCTCTCCCACCCACTTTTTCATTGGCTTGTGGCTTTGGCCTTTCTAAATGCTGCCTTCTGATTGGTTTGGAGGCTGCTAGTCCCTCCTTAAGATAGCCATGTCTCCTTCCATGGCTATTGGCCCCTTTACTGCATATTTCCTGCACTACTTTGTGTCCGTACCACCCCTCCCGCTGTCCGTGCCTTCTCTCCCGCCCCTCCCACTCCCGTTGTTCGTGCCTTAATCACGCCTGCACTCCCGCACGCATTTCCACATCTGACAAGCTGCCTTCATCTGATGCTGTTATTTATATTTATTTACTAATATTTATTCATAATTAAAGGATGCAGCCCAGATGCTTAAATGATGCAGCCCGAGGCTCAAACCCTGTTCTCCAGCTCCAGAGTCAGCAGCGTTACATGTTGAGCTAACTCCTCGCACCGTTGATTTGCTTAGTTTCAGATTCTACATTTTCCCATCTTAACCGTGTTTTTCAAATTGTATCTGTCTGCCTCTCCACGTGTATTTTTTAAAATTTGTCTCTCCCCACCCCCCCGCCGAGATCGCTGTTTATTGTTTTATAATTAAATTATGCTGCCCATGCCGAGGCGCGAAGCCTGTTCTCTACCTCCAAAGTCGGCAGCTTTTAAAGTAGCAGCCTCGCGAGAGCGCCATCCACTTTGTTATGTTAAAGAGGGGAAAGAGTTAGGCTGTTTTTACAGGCAGATCGCCATGCCATTGGGCATCATTGTTATCCTGTGTCACCATGCCGTGTTTTCAGGTCGGGGAGTTGCTGCAGAGGAAGCGAGGGGCCTCATGGCGGTATGCGGGGTCAGATCTATGGGGGGGGGGGTGCTCTTTTAAATAAAGGTCTTCCCCACGTTTGCATTTTGTATACTCAGTACCATTAACATGTAGGTTTTGGGTAACTGCAGGGAGTGGTTGTTACGTTTGATTTTTTTCCATGGATCTAGGTGGCTACAGAGCCTTCCAGGCGTTTGAAGGTGAGGTAAAATGTTTTCCAGGTCGTCTTGTGAGTTCGGTAGTATTCTGGGACGTGGAGAGGCGGATTAGCATTTTATGGTGCAGATTGGTGGGCCAATCGCACTCTTTGTGTCGCCGCCCCACGGATGGTTCGGACTTTGGTGCAGGAAACCAGGGTTCGAGCCTCGGGGTCGCGTCCACATCCTGTGATTCTGGGCAAATCACTTAATCTCCTGGTGCCTGAATGTGTAATGTAAATACGGTGCTATGTAAAGCGCTCCAATACCTTTGGGTCGAGTTCGCGCTATATAAATATGAAGAAAAAAAAAGCTGGTGTGTATTTCGCACCACTGACTGGGCTGTTCCTGTAAATCGGGCTTTCATAGATGTGCAGGATGAAAGGTGTCGTGGGCAGTTTAGGACACACCGGGCTCTGTTATGTGAGCGCGGGTTCGATATAGGAGTAAGTGGTGCCTTGCATCCTGTTTTCCCGGGCCTATTTGAGCCCCTTCCCCATTTGGCTTTGCCCTCGGTGAGCCAGCCAGAGGCTGTTTTCCTTATTCTTGCCTCCGCAGAACCTAAGGCAAAAGGGGAGGTGAAGGTAGCGGGCAGTGGGCACCGGTTGTGTCCTGAGGAAGCACTGAGCAAGAAAAGATGCCTGGTGTAGGCAAGTGTGAACGGAGACCATGTACCAGTGGTGACGCAGGCAGGCGCTAAGTACGGACCTAAGAAGCAGATTGTAGGCATCTTGGGGGTGGGGGTGAGGTGGAGCAGTCGCTCTTTGTCGCAGCGGCAGAAAATGGGGTAAGACGTCCGACAGTCGTGAGACACCTGTGATTTAGTCATGAGTGGTCAGAGAGGCAGGGGGCAGGCGCGGTTTGACAATGCAGTCACTGGTGGTAAGTGGCAGAGAACTGGTGCTAGGGAGCAAAGCAGAGAGTTCATAGTCAAAGGGGCAGGGGGGCAACAGTTCTTGGCAGTCAGTGGCGTGGAGGAGACAGCAGTGTTTGTTTATAATCGCGAAGCAGGGTCCACGTGAAGAGCCCTGTTTCCTGTGCCCCATTACCAGGCGCCTTGCTCAGGCTCACACAGGGAGTCTGTGGCAGAGCCGCGACAGTAGCTCAGTTATGTTCCTATGTTCTCTCCGTTGCACCGATCTGGTCTCTGCAAGGAGTTTGTTAACGCAGCTTTGTTCGGCATGTTTATTTTCAGGGGACTGTGTTTGTTTCCACTGGGTATCTCCCTTTTCAGATCCCTTCGTTGTGCCAGCAGCATCTAATTACAAACAAACATACTTACACGAGCGATCCCTAAAAAACACTTTACATATGGAAATTTAGATACAAAATACGTTGTGCCAGCAAAGAGTGTTTGCGCTATCAAGGCGACCAGCACCAAACTCCAGCTGAACAGTGTGTGCTAAACATGAAAACAACAATGCAAACTTTATTTTAAAATAGCCGAGAGGAAATGGGCCAGAGAGGCCGGCCTGTGTTGGCTATTGTGGTGCACTTAGTGCACAAGCACTGGTGGGCACAGATGGCATTTAAGAGAGAAGCTGAAAACAACAAGTTTACTCAAACATCTATTTGGCGCTGAGCAAGACCAGTGATTTCCTTCCGCTTTCTAAGCATTTATCTATTCATCAATGTATTCACTCTTCCACCTAGCTATACTTTATCCCCTCCGTCTTTTCAAGCATCCACCCATCCATCCTTCCATTCATCCATCTTTTCACTCAACCATCCATCCACCATTCATTCCTAATCTGTCTTCCAACAATTTCAAATCCAGAAGCGTAAACTACACCCCCCCCCCCGTTCTACTGAGGTCAGTATATTGGGTAGGAGTAACAACTTATTATTTACAGTGGCCCAAGGAGCCAAAATTGTCATAAAAAGCGCTATATAATAAATTGTCTTTAAACCGTGGATTAGCGATTACATTTTGAATGTCTCAGCCCTTCTAGTGCATCTGGTCTGTAATTTATTTAATTTGGCAGTATCAGAACTTTTAAGCAGAGGTGGTGTACTTTTACTAGTGCAATACTGATAGCTGATTGAAGTATCAGCAAAGATGCTCATATTTGAATGGGCGTGGAATGTTTATTCCTTGTAAACTTCAGCACCTGTTGATGTGTTATGGTGCTGTGTTCACAAGAGAGCTGACTGCAAGCGTCTCTCATGACAGATCAGTTGCAGCTCAGGTTGCAGCCATGCAAGCTTCTCCGACATACACAAAGCTGCCTGAGCCCACTGTGTTGTAACGAAGCATGCTACTCAATGTATTGTACCTGCTTTGTGTATGTCGGAGAAGCTTGCACGGCTGCTAACTAACCTGCAACTCATCCCTCACGAGAGAAGCATGCTGTATACATGTTGAAGAACAGTATATGTTTCAGCACCCAGGCTAAGGTGCTGCATAGCTAAATAAATATAAGGTCCCAAAGGCGAGACCGTTTGCATTGCAAATGCTTGTTTCCATTGGGAGCCAATGGAGGGTTCAGAATCTGTGTGCAACAGGCTCAAATCTGTGAATGTCCAGCACCAGCCTAGATTTGCCTTTGCTTTACATGAACTTCTTGGTAGCAGGGGTAGCAGGAGGGTAGTCTGTTGCAGTAAGGCTACTCAAAGACACAGCCAGTCAAATTAGAAGAATTTAGAGTGACATATTAATTTACTTTGCTGCTTTGATCACTCTCAGATAAATATTTACATCTCAAACATAAAGTGCATACACTATAAGGTTGAAAGTAACATTCAAAATCCACATGTCCATAAATGGCATAATCCAGGTTTGAATATTGATCACCTTCCCATAGACACATTAACACCTGCTGCACAGGGAGGAAAGCACCAGCACACCAGACAGAGGAAGATACAGCTATTACCAAACAGATCACATGTAAAATCTCTGGTCCCAATCGATTTGTAAATGCGTCTTACTTCTTATTGTGGCATTAGGATCAAAAGCCAGCACACTAAGCCACCTCTCCAGGGATGACATCTTGGAGCTGTAAACTTGGATGGTTGAAGACTGCACAGTAAGACCAGAGGTGTTCATAACTAATTACTAAGAGGCCAAAAGTAAGTTTTAGGGTATGACCGAAGTGGGAGGCAATCACAAATGCAAAGTAAAATTGAAACTATATATGTGTCCTCTTCTGAAAACTACTTAATGCAAGATAATTCGAAAGCATGTTTTCTTCCACAAAATCCTTAGCACATTCCCTAAAGATTTTGAATGTACTAGCAACAAATGTAATTTTAGTTAAGTAAACATCACCTACTACATTGATTCAAATTGCCAGGGTTGGAATACAAATACAACGGGGGAGAGGTGTTTTTTTTTAACTCAATACAATGGTGACTTTTAAAGTAGATATCACCTGTTACATGGGGTCAAAAAAGAGGTTTCAACTACCACTTAAAAGGGTAGTGTGGGATTCACCTCAAGAAACCTTTGAAACAGCTGGAAAATATTTTAACACACATTCCATCCAACACTCTTTTGTAAAAACTCTTTCCTTTAGCTCCACCATAAGCTCAGGTTTGATGGGCTCCAATGAGGCATCCTGAGCCATCAGTCTTAAGGCCTGTACCATTTAGTTTCACCAGGGACCTATGCATTTGATCTCTCCTCAGACATCCTGTCACTCCCCCATTATTTGCTATAATTACAAACAGTCTTTGAAGAGCATATTCTTACTTGCAGGGAAGCGTCTAACTTTGCCCAGGGTTTACCTTTTCATAGCTGTCAAAGTGACCCCAAGTCACATATGATATTTTTTCTAACCTAATCTAATACTTGGATTTGAGCCCATACTTAAATGAAACTACATCTCCAAGTACACAAAGGTTTGGTGACTAAGACGGTTGGCCTAGTTGAAAGTTTCACAGATGATGTGGGACTACCTGGTAACCATGCCTTACACCTTCTGTACGAGGTAAACTTACATAGCTGCTGACTGCAGTGTACCTTTCCATGTGAGCGGAGCCTAAACGACAGTGGTGGTCACTGTGATGTGACATCTCACTAGAAAGAGTTGTCATTCACCCTTCATCTTCATCCTGGGTGGAGTACAGATATTCCACCCATAGCACCGTTAGCCGGTGTTATGTCCTACTGTTGCTATGTGTATGGTCAACGGGAGTAGGATGTTCTATATGGAATATAGAACATTGGGAGTGGAGAAAGGCATGGAGGACCTTTGGTGTAGACGTGCAATATTCCCGGCTTCAGACAGTAAAGTTGTGTACTCAAGGATATGTCTATGTGTATTTGTGCACCACCATACACAACAACGTGGCGATGAGTCCCTGAAGCCCGCACCCACGCGGAGGATGATTTTAATGCTTAAACTCCGTGGAGCGACTATACAATATTTGACTGTCACCATACACATCAGCAAGTCTGCAGGCCCACCGATGACAGTCAGATGGGACCAGCAATTAACAAATTCATCTACCTGCTCTTTCTCTTGCACGGACAGCACACGGGGAGTAAAGTGATGTGCACTGTAGCATACCCACACTCTTGGGATCATGGTGCATATTTTCATTATACCAGTGTTCAGTTTGCTTCTGAGAAATGCCAGTACTTTCCCATTAAAAGTCTTATTAAGTTGCTTTTGGTACTCTGTCTTCCAAACAATGCAGGCACTCAGTACCTGTGCATTTAAAGCACTGAGAACAACAGATGTGCTCAATGACACTGCACACATATACTAATGAGAATAAGAATTAGGAAAATCAAAGGGAAGTGGTCAAACTAGGGATGCAATTACTCCCACCTTGCAGACAGTGTACACGTGAAGTATACATGAGTGACTAACTTTACACATCCTCCAGGCTCATAAGGGCGGATGCCCCAGTGGCTTTCTGTGCAAATGGCTAACAGCCCCAGAAAGGAATATGTTATTAGTTCAAACGCAAGATTGTCTGTCACCTATGGCATCAGCCCCCCCCCCCAACCCGACAGCTGTGCTGCCACATATGAAAATAATGAGCCAATCCCAAAAGTAATCAGCAATAAAATACAACTGCGGATCTCTGCACTCCAGTGGTGCATCAGAAATCCATGTTTTCAACTCAAATGCAGTTGTCAAACTCTACATAAAATAATAAAGAGGGGAAACTATAATGCGAAAGGCCTGATCCAAAACATGGCCTGCCAGTTTTTCTAAAGCTAGGACGTTGTTGCTGCACTCAGATCTTCTGAAAACGTTTCTATATATTTTATCCCCTCTTATACTCTGACCGTTTTTTTAGTTCACTCGCAAAGAAAATAAGTTGACAAAAGAAAGGCTGTGATGAAAAAAAGAAGCAAAGACAGCAAGTGTTCGCTTGGGAGGCAATCCAGTGCTAAATTAATCATTTACGTTTTAACAACGCCGACAAGACAAACTAAAGTGCCTTAAAACGTGTGTGCGTTTTGTCTTATGCGTGTTTCGGTTCTGCCACTTTCCGCTCTGCTACTTTGTTTACAATTCCATGATAAAACAGGTCAGCACCGTGAAATGAAAGTATCTGCTTTCACTCATTCAGGCTTCAAATAGCAGTGCAAGAATGAGAGTCTCAAAAAATGGCCTGGTATGTCGGTAGCGGCTGCCGCAATACTGAAGTGGGGGGCGAAACGGGGGAAAAATAAGGAGCTGATTTACAAGCCCCTTGCGCCACTTTTGCGTCACTTTTAACATGGGAAAAGTGACGCAAAAGTGGTGAAAGGGGCTTGTAAATCTGCCCCTAAATTTTTAAAAACTTACCTGAATACGCGGCCACTGGGGCACAAGCTCTCCACCCAATCCCGTCCCTGCTCTCATGCTATGAAAGCAGCACCAGGATTGGTCTGAGCGGTGTGGCTTGCTGCTCAGACAGTGCCTAGGCGCCTGTGATGTTTCTCCAACCCGGCTGTGCAACAAAGCAAGGTTGGAGAAACATAAGTGCGCGTGTCTCTTTGGCCGGCCTAAGTCGGCCAGCCAAACAGACATGCGCACTTACAGTGCGCCTATCACTTCTCCCTGCTATGCCCAGCCCGCCCCTCCTTACACTGCTGACATCGGCTCAATCAGTTAGCGGTCATTGTTTTTTCCGCTAGACTACTGACTGACTGACCAGTGGTGTGATGCTCCTCCACCATTACGAAGGAACGCCCCCCCTGTGGTAGGCCCATGTGGCAAAAGAACTTCATATATAGACCTTAGGGGCGGGAACACCACAATCATGTGCTTTTATGCTAAATGCCCAGAAAAGAAAATAAGTAAATTACTCCTGAGGAAAGGCAGAGAATGGCACAGAAATGGAAGTGATAAGGTTCTGCGAAGAGCATATGCAACACTCATAGTGAACAAAAAGCAAGAGTTCTGAAAAACATAAATGAGGTGAATTTAACCAAGCATCTACAATCAAAGATGCAAAGAAATTCTGGCAAATAAAGTCCTGGAGATCAGAGAGTAAAGAAAGATAAACAGACAATGAGATAACCCAAGACCAGCAGTTGACTTACTTTATTTGAACATTTAATAGAGCACTAACCATTGCTTCAAGGCGGCTTCCAACTTTTAAAGGTATCTTTATCAAGGAAGGCCAGATTAGTGGTTTTTCAACCTCCCAGTGCACAAATACATCATCAGAAGCTGAGGAATTTCAACAAACTAAAGATAGATTTTCCGTCTCAAAGCTAAAAAAAGACAGCATCTTACTTTTGGCCTCCCCTTGTTCCTACAGCAGAAGCTAAAAACGAAATATGTAAATGGGACTTGATGTCAGTAAATTATAAAGAAATGTGGCTCCTGTGGTTCTGTCATGGTAAAGAGTGAAATCATTAATTAACTGTATGAAGCTCATTGAGTGGCTGTATGACAGAGGCACGCATGACTGAACCACGCGTGCCTCTACAACGGCGTCCCAACCACGAATGCGTCTTAACCACACATTCCTTTACCACGCATGCCTTTACCACGCATGTCTTTACCATGCAATTGTGTTGTAAAGGCATGATTGGTAAAGGGCTATACCTCGCCACCCACTCTGAGGCCTAAAAGCTACCCCGCCCTTAAAACTACCCCTTCCCCCTCTTCCACACCCTGAGGCATAAAACCCTGCCCCCTACCATAAGCTAACCCGACCCCATCCTCCCAACCTGAGCCCTAAAACTTACCACTGCGCTGCCTTTAATACTACCTCTAACTCTTACACTGCCCTGAGGCCTAAAACCCTGCCCCCCCCCCCTTTAATCAAGCATTTGCAATGCAACAGGTCTCGCATCAGTTAGAGTTATAGCTATTGGCATTAAAATACAATTTTGTTAAATGTTTTTGTTTGTTGTGTAGTGAATTTATTTGCCAGATAAAGAGCTGCATGTATGTGTGGAGTAAGTATGTGTATTATAGCTTATGTTCAGTTAGTGCTGCTGGCAATAGGTGTATGTAACAGTAGTGTGCAGTGTTGAGGAGTTTTGCACTCGATCATTGTTGATATACTAGCATTAGTAGCATTAGCAAGGGTATCAATGATGTGGATTGATAGGTGTGTTATAGTATCAGTTGTAGACAGTGTTGTGTTGTAAGAAGTAGTAATGTGTTTGTGTATTTTAGTATATAGTATAGTATGTGTTTTTGAGCGTTGTAGGCATGAGTGTTGCATAAATAGCTGCAGTACAATTGTTTCGTATTTTCGTATTTTTTATTAGAGATTTTTGCAAGTTGCAACTAACTAAATAGTAGTAAATAGCTTTTGAATTATGTTTAGATACAGTTTTTATTATTTAGTGTTACATTAAATATGCTGAATTATTTCTGTAATACAGTACAGTGCACCTCTAGCACTTCAAAATCAAAAAAGGCAGCTTTGCTTTGTTTACTAACAAAATGACAAGCTACTAAAGGGTACTTATTTAGACTGAAGCTTTAGTTTATGGCTGTAAGGTAAAATGTCCTATTAGAAATAAATGGGCAGTATCCAGACACACACCGACTTAGTATAAAATTAGTTAAACCCGTATACAGTTCCAGAGTAGAAGGAACAGCACACTGCACTCTCACAGCACCCCAAAATCAAAAAGGCAGGTTTGCTTTGTTTGCCAACAAAACGACAAGACACTAAATCATACTCATTCAGACTAAAGCTTGACTTTAGCAGATGTATTTTAAAAAGTTTAAAATCGGACCAATTCTGCTAATGTATGGGGTGCCTTATTATTTTTAGGTGGTACCCTGCGTAAAGTGTCCAGCCTGTCGCAAACTAAGGAATGAGAGGGACAGTACCACCCGCGGTACACTTCTGGAGCCTCTATAACATGCTGTTCCTCACTGTGTCCCTAGAACCCCCTTCTGCGGATGTATGACGTAACAACGCGAGTCATTACAACGCGTTCAGTTACATCACGGTCGTTACAACGACTGCGATGTTACTACGCTATGCCATTACAACGCAAGTGTTTACATCGACTTGCGCTAGATGGCGTGCTAACATTAGAAAAGCGTAATTTACTATTCCAACTCCAGTCCACTTAACAGTAGGGAAGGTGTTGGGATAGTAAACTACACTATTTGTAATGTTAGCACGCCATCTAGCGCAAGTCGATGTAAAGACTTGCGTTGTAATGGCATCGCGTGGTTACATCGCGTTCGTTGTAACGACCGCGATGTAACAGCATCGCGGTGTACTGAATGCGATGTAAACGATGTTTCCCCCCTTCTGCACCAACACTTTGCTTTTGAATAAGTCACTACAAACAGTAAATGGTGCCATAGATAAGAATCACCAAGTTACCTTCCAGACAGTAATCAAAGCGCTGGACGGCATGTGTTTGCCTCATGTGAAGTCTGAAAGCAGACAAGCGTTTACATGGAGAGTTAACAACTGGTATACTACAGCACAAATGCTATGATCTAGAGGAGAACGGAGCGCCGTAGGTTGGAAAACTAGAATAGAAATAAGCCACTAAACATATTTCCCACAAACGTTAGAAGTCGCACACTAACAAACAGATATAAAGGTCTGAACTCCTGAAAGGGTAAGCAATATGTGCAGAAATTGTTGCTCCGTCAATATTTGTGTTCTGTTGATTTATGCTGACGAGACCCGTAATCTCCCTCTGGAGAAGGCAGTAATAGTGCAGCACATCTTGGCTAGAGTATATACAACAAAAGAAATTTAAAGTAGAAACATTAAGTTCAGTTTATTTGCATACTAAGGGCATTTCAATCTGATAATGAAAATGTGTAAACTCACAGATGTTTTCATGTGAGAAGCATTTCCTTCTGCAAAGGAGATTGCATTATAAAGTAAAGTAGGGAAAACTTTGGCTAAACTCTTGTAAGCAGTGTTTTCAGAAAAGAGAGAGTTTGTAAACAGTCCGGACACAATATGAATGACAGATATGGCTTTGACTAAGAAAGTGCGGTTATATTGATTGATCTAGGTTACACTGGCGCTTTCAGCCATATTTCTCATTCCGCCAGTTCCTCTAACCGCGACTTCAGAAAGTGAAAGCAATATGCACCGAAAAATGTAACGCCTAGGTTGGGTAAACGACATGCGCCTTAGAGAGCTAATAAGTAGGAAACCACAGCATAAACATTGCTTAAAAGCCACACACTAACATAACATATAAAACTCCCTACTGTTTGCGAGTGTAAATGCGAAATATGTATGTTAACGGTGGGTATAAAACAAAACGCTGATGTTGTATAAACAACATGCGCTATGGAAAGCTATAGTATAGAGCAGAACGCAGCGCCACTGTTTTGCGAGATGAAGATGCAAAACATGTTTGTGAGCGCCGCTGATTGAGGAGCATTTCCTTATAGAAAGGAGATTGCATTATGAAAGGCAAGTAATGAAAACTCCGCGTGAACACTTGTAAGCAGTGCTTTAAGAGAGAAAAAGAAGTTTGTAAACATCCCGGCCACAAAATGGAAGGCGGATATGGCTTTGACCAAGAAAGCGCGATTATATCGTTTGATGTTGAACACACGGGGAGCTGTAAGCGGGGCCACACAATAACAAAAGAAATAAAACACCCTGCTGTTTGCGGAAGTGAAAGTGAATTGTATATGGTAACGGCGGGTACAAAATAAAACGCTGAGCTTGTGGAAACAACATGCGCTATGGAGAGCTATAATATAGAGCAGAACGCAGCACCGCTGTTTTGCGAGAAAAAGATGCAAAACATGTTTGTGAGGAACGTTGTACCGCTGATTGAGGAGCATTCCCCATACAAAGGAGATTGCATTATGAAAGCCAAGAGTATAGAGCAGAACGCATGAGTGCCATATTTTAAAACATTGCAGCACTGTTCCAAAACATAATTCTGCAAAAGTGAAACCGAATTGTATATGGTAATGGCGGGTATAAAATAAAACGCTGAGGTTGTGGAAAAGACATGCGCTCTAAAGAGCTATAGTTTAGAGCAGAATGCATGAGTGCCGTATTTTACAACATGCAACACTGATGTGAAACACAATTCTAAAAACGTGCCGAATGCTGTATTTGAAAACATCGCACCACTGTTTCCTAAAACAAAGCAGCTTTGTTGCTATTGCCACTGAAAGAATATGCGCAAACAGAAATCGCCAGTCAGGTGGGCGAGGAAAAAGGGAGACAGGGAGGGAACAAACAAGCGTCACTACCAGTAAAAAGCGAGCTTTTATGATGTGCGCCAATAAAAAGCATGGGTGGAGCTTCCACCCCACTTCCAAAGAAGCCTGACAGAAAACCAACGCCTATAGATCTCGCAAGCGATCAGTGCATGCACTGCAACGCTAGGCGAGACGTAAAAGCAACTACTGATTGTGGAGGGTCTGTCTCCTTAATGTGGCCCCTCTGAAAAGCAGTTTGCTTTCCACAAAAATCCATAAATTTCATTTATGCAACCTTCCTAGACTATACCTCATGCATGGGTTGATTGAGTCAGTACCCAAACGCCTGATTCGGGCCACAGAAAAAAAACCTCTGATTGGAAGTTTAGTAATGAGATAAAGAAGGAGTTATCGGAGAAAATAAAATTAATGGAAAGTAATGTAGCCGTTATCTCCCCTTCCTCATCCCACTCCATATTCATTGAAGATATAACCAAGTGCCACGACGTTTGCATCATACCCACGCTACCACATAAAGACGTCCTGACTCACATCAGCAATGCATCATTAGACTAACAAATAAGCAAAAGGACAGGGTGCAAATAGAGATCCCAGACACAGCTGAGAACAGTGTACAAAGGAGTGAGGGCCAGCACTGTACATCGAAAGAGGCAGCATGCCCAACACTAAATAAGATGTGACCACAATTAATGGTAGGCATCATTGACCAAAGAACCCAGAGCAAGGGAAACCCTGCATGGCCTTGCAGAAGGCTCTAAAGCAAGATACAGAGCTAGTATTCCATGTGGCAATGGTCAACTAGATAAGCAAGAAAGCACTTCTGCAAGGGCTAGGGGCTGTATTACACAAGGTGCACTGGGGCGTAGTCGGCATCTGCGTCCGCTTTGCACGCCCTGGGCTCCTTTGATATTACAGAAGAGGCCACAGACACTTGTACGGCCCCTTCTGTAATACTGATAGCACTGGCACACATGAAGCGCCAGTGCTATCTTCAGAGGGCGTTCCCTCATTTGCATGGGGGTGTGCCGATGCAAATGAGGGGAATTCCCTTTAAAGGTGCAGGCGGGTTGCTGCCAGCACTGTGAATACACAGAATGCCTTTCAAGCAGCCGCTCCATTATTCGCAAGGGGGCAGGACATTCACCATAATGGAGCGCATTGTCCTGAATTGCCCTGGGTGCACCTTTAGAAAAAGTGTGCCCAGTGCAATCCAGGAAAATGCGCTGGCTACCCAACTCCCACATCATGCCAGGATATCAGGGGAAAAAGAGAGAATGGAGAAAAACAGCCAGAACGGTGGAATTTGAGGCATATTTACTAAGGACTTGAGTAGTCCCTACGTGATGCAGGTCATCTCAAGGCAACACAAGTCCTTATATGGGATTTACAAACCAACGCAAGGGGTGATTTGCTCAGCCTTGCGTGTCTTTGTAAAGAAATATAACGCAGTGTAGCAACTTAAACTGCATTGCATTACGTTTTGTTGTGATAGGCATTCCAGTGAGTGTTCACATGCCACCGCCCATGAAATTAGATGCAATCCCACACTTACTAAAAGCAGAAAACCTTGGATTGCTCCAAAATGGTACACCTCCCACAGAGAGGCGCAACAATGAGACATTTCTTTATTCTGCAGTAGACATAGAAAGAGGAATAAGCCTGAAAGTAATGTTTTTTGTGCAGGAAGGTATTCACAGTGCAAGGGTGTCAACCTCTCAATTTCACACAATGCGGCGCAGCAAGTTCCCTTGCAGTGTTCCGTTGCCTGAACTGTTAGGAAATCTGGCTCTTAGTCTGCAACATCAGAAAATGTCTTCATACAGGAAGGGAGGAAGGGGCCTGAATAAGGGCCATATTTGAGATGACTTAGCTAACAAGGCCTTCTAAATGAAAGGCTGCATGTACTGCAACCGTCAGATCCTGATGATGAGAATTCCTGGGTAACCCATGACTCTGCCTAATGGTGGACCACCACATCAACGCGGCCAGAGTCACACAGAATATCCAGGTTGAAAAGACTCCTCAAGCCCACAGCACTAAACCACCAATTCAACCTTTAATTCAGTGCTGGGGACATCCAGTGTTGGTCTAATCTGGCACTGGTGTAAACATCCACTGCCCTGCCTGGAAGAAAGCATGAGGGCGCGGCTCCTAAGGACCAGTAGCGGTCCGTGGAGGGAGTTCCGTGGGGCGGTGAGGCGGGGCGGGGAAATGTAAACACCGGACTATGGATGAACGGAGGTAAGTACACTTTTAAATAAATAAAACTAATTTCGTTGGGCGCGCTGCATCGCATTTTGTGATGCAGCGCGCGCAAAGGAATTTGTTTTATTTATTTAAATGTCTACTTACCTCCGTTCATCCATATTCCGGTGTTTACATTTCCCCACCCTGCCCCTCCCCCGCCCCGCCTCACCGCCCCACGGAACTCCCTCCACGGACCGCTACTGCTAAGGACTTCTATTCTATGCTCTACTGCCATCACTGACACTCAGGGTCGGACTGGCATAGACAATAGGCCAGACATTAAAATACAAGTGCCGCCCCCAAGTCAATCAAAAAGCCACAAGAGTGGATCACATCAGGGCAGTTTTGAACATGCTGTAGAGGTGTTATGGGAGAGTGAATGCATTTGTGCTTGCTGGAGTCAATGTTTGGGGTAACATCACAGATATCTATAATACGTACTGACCCACCAGACGATAAAAGAGGCCAACAAACACTCAAAAACTGACCTATATGACTAGCACTTCTGGTGCAGCCAGATTGCCATAAAGGCCATTGTGACTGTACTAACATTTAGCAATTTCTCCCCACCATAATGAATGGAGTCATGTGAGAGTTTAAAACTGGCCAAAGCTGGTTATACCGTCCCGAGGATAGGCAAGGACAAAAACAGGAGAGCCTGCCCTTTATGACCCATGCAGGGGTGGCCTAGGTAAGGGGCATATGTGACAATTAACGATCTTTGTTAAAAAGCAAATTATTACTAGATTAAATTGTAAACTTACCATATATGTAACTAAAGATACCAACGTGTGTAAGCATAAATAACAATGTATTCCTGTGAATAATTTTGTTATGTGTAAACATTGATACCTGTCATCAATAAAAAGAGTTATTAAAAAATAAAATAAAAAATAAAAAGCAATTTAATGTTAAGGAAGCAAATCCTCCACAATGAGTAAGTAACTGTACAAGCAAGGGCATGAGGAGATAATGGCTGGAACTTTGTGGACTCCACAGACCCACTGAGTCTCTGCGTCTATGGCCAGTGCTGGCAGGAACAAGTTCCAGATGACTGAAAAGAAAACCCGGAAGTACTGTTGCCAGTTTGAGGGATGTTCATTGCACAAAGCCTGAATGGATTGCACCCTTTTCTGACTCTTCATTCCAGATCTTCATTCCTCTTTGCTGAAGTCAGATAAAAGTATTACAGGAGCTCTCTCTCCCCTCCCCCCTTCACACTATGAGGCACAGGCCTGAGGGCACGAGGAACCCAACACAAGCCAGGAGCACAGGTGCTCAGTGCTGAGCCCTCTTGAGACATAGTGAGGGTAGTACCTGTCACAGGTGAGTTACACGGCTAGTGCCTCAATGCTCGGGTGCCTCATTGCCAGATCTCTCCAAATGGCAGGGTCTTGCTTTCTGTACAGCCCCAATTCATGATTGTCTTCTTGTTCAGGTGGTTTTAGTCCTGGTACTGTAGAGAGGGGTGGCCTGCATGTCCATGCACCGGGTGTCTGTATGCCAAACACTACACACACCGCTGAAGACCTAGGAAGGCAGCATCTTATCCCTACTGTATTGTTCCTGCCTATATAAAGTCGCTGCTTGCTTTCAGAGTTGACCTTTTCCCTGCCCTGTAAGTAATTGAATGTTCCTCCCCCGCCTGAGTACTCCCACATTACCTCCATTTCCAAGAAGTAGTGGTGTTATACGTTACAGAATATGCGGACTCCTTCAAAATACCACCAACCCTTTGTGTTACATGCATTTCACTTCTATATACTCTAAGTTAATCAAACTCTCCAAATTAATGACAATTTTTTATTAAGAATTTAAAAATGACGAGCCACTGATATGTTTTATAACTTACAGTCTTTGATATTTTTTAATAAAATTAAAGGGGGACTTATGGTTCCTAGCAACTTCCGAAGGTTGAACCTCTTGGCTGATTTTACCCGAATTTGAAATGTTGGTTTTTAGATGTGAAATATCTCAATTCCGATACTTTAGACGCCAAAGGCATCTCTTCGCTCCAAAATGGCCGTTCGCATTGTGGAAGGGCATATCCTAGTGACTCCTGCATTCTAAAGATAGTTATGATTCATAGGGGCGGCGTGCCAGCCCCTTTCCCGACAAAAACCCTAATTTGGCATTTAGAGGTACCTGGCGCGATAGGGGAGGCACGCTAAAGGGAAATATATGATTCCACAGCAATCCATCATCCTAGTAAGAACACGCGAGTAGTCGAGGAATGAGTGGGGCATAGCACACGTTTCTCACAATGTTAAGGCTGCAGGGTCAGAGATAATGCTGAATTTTTGTTCACAAATGCGTGGTATGCACATAACCTCTTATCTATGACATAGGCAGAATTTAAAAAAACATAAACACTGGCCACAATTGACTGAAGAGTATTACATGTGTATTTGAAATGTACATATGATTCACTTTCCAGTAGTTAGATTTAATGTTAAAATATATAGATTAAGATTACCCTCTGTGCAATAGGATGATGCTCTGTGTACAAAGAATGCTGCCTTCAAATTCCACATTTCTTGTCAACGTGAGTGCATAAATGTTGCAAGGATGCGCTGCACCCCATGCAAAATATAATTTTGCCACTTGACCGCTCCACTGTTACTTAGAAAAAAGGTAGTTATTTGGGCCTTTCCTTGTAACTTGCGCCACATACTAGTGGTGCTGTCTTATGACGCTTATTGAAGCACCAATTTTGGGAGAGTACTACCACCTGAATCGGGTGAGTTATCGCTTTTGATTCTTTGCATGGATTTACAAAATTCTGCTTAGAAAGGAAACATCTAACCTAAAAGGGGATTTTGAACATGTGCCCTTATGTTCCTCAAGATAAATATACTGATACAAAAGGTATAATATAACTGGTATTGGAAGCAGAATTAATATAGCATATGGTTGAACCTGACCCCCCTATCAGTCCAATAACCAACTGTGCAGTGTCACTGTAAGCTGAGAGCATAAGCCCTCCATGGCCTGTAATGGCCAGGGAGGGCTTCTGTTCGCAGCTTGCAGCAACATCTGCATGGACATGCCCTGACCCAAACGTTCAAGGTGCTTAGTAGATGGAGACTGTAAATGTGATGCTTCTGAAAAGTTCTCAGTAGAGCGTCCTTGTTCTTTAAGTTCTATACAGTTGCGTAAACAAAGTTCTATACAGTAGCGTAAATGTCTCAGACAAACAACTAATACATCTCAGAGCACTAGGCTGGCAGAAGGGATTGGAGATGTTAGGTAAAGGCCTGATAATACTCATGAGGGTCGGTACTCACTGGATTTTCGCAAACTTTTCTCCATAGTCCTCCTGTAGTTTGCTAATGCTGTCCAGGCCAAATAAGTCTGTCCAATTTGACTGGTTTCTTTTTTAATTGACTGTTTTCCAAGTTTTAGAGCATAAAAGAAATGTGCACCCTATGTTTTTGATCAATTCTTGTCATTTTCAAAGACAATGCATTTGTGACACCAATTTTGTTTGGCATGTCGGAGAGCAAAGAGGAGGGACACAGCCTCATGACACATTGTGCTGAACAGAGCTACAAAAATGGGTTCACAATGGTTTAGTGAAAATGAGTAAAGTTCAGAAGGTGTGCATTTCATATAGGTAGGTAAAAGTTCCAGTTTTTTACGTGTTTTAACTTTTTCGACTTTTTTTTAATCAATACATATTGCCATATATGCCACAACTACTTACACACACTACTCTATTTTATGGGGATTTTGTTTTAGAATAAAAGAAACAGACTAAGGAGCATATTTCCAAGCCCCTTGCGCCACTTTTGCATCATTTTTAACATGTGAAAAGTGACATAAGGGTGGCTCAAGGGGCGTGTAAATCTACCCCTAAGTAGTCTGTTTGAGTGACCCTGCAGATATTCAAACGCACCCGGTCGGTCCAACTCTGCTGACCAGCTATTTTATACAAATCTTTATTTTGTAGGGGGGGGAGGGGTGGGGGTAAATTATCCTTATTTCATTTATATATGTCCCCCAAGATCAAATAAAATAAATTGCTTCACTGTATTCCAAAAACACATTTACTTTAATCAGATATATGCTCAAGCACAGAAAATGCAACATTTCCAATTTCTGCTTAGTGCTTTGACACGAGCAATAGATAATCCAAGACAGTGTCTAATATCACTTTCTAAAAAGCAACAGCCAACGCGTGTTTCGCGGTATTCATCAAAAAACGCTTCTTCAGGGCTGTAAAGTACAAAAATACACAAGAAAAAAACACAAGTTAACACATAACAGGCCAAATCATGACATAAATATTAGACTAATTCAAAAAGTTTGGGTCACCTCTTAATTTCTAGCCTTAATGTGTATGCCTAAAGTACATTGTCATAAATAAAATGTATACATCAGTTTTCAAATCGAATCATAACTTTAGGTAACTGTATCAGATGTATCAATAAACATTGCACCATTGATTCATACACATAATGAAATCAGACTGCGTGGTAGTGGTTAGGATATGCAGTTTGGAGCCAGCTGAATTCATATTTGAACCCATCTGAGCGGAGAATAAAAGGGTTAGCTTTGGAATCTAAAAAAATGCTAAATGGGAATGGTTTAAGTTTTGGAAACTTAAATGCTGTGATGGCCATCTCTCTTTACGCAAACCGTTTTATTGAGGAATCTTTGCAGATATCTGCTTTAAACTTTGTAGCTATAAAAATATTTCTGTTACATGTGAGTGAAATTGAGGTGGCTGCTTCACTGATTCAACATTTGAGGAAAACGGGGCATGAAGATATAGGAAGGGATTCTACGTACCATAGAGCTGTACATTGATCATGTTGTGTAAAGTGCTCTAGAATAAACTTTTATTAGGTTAATCACTTTAGTGAAGGAGCTATATAGCTTTCTTTTGTAATTATTTCTTCAATAAATAATTTGAATTAGTGAGTTATGGTTTTGATCAGGGCCCGACTGGAAACGCAAACAGGCCCTGGCAATTGAGTCGGGCCGGCCGTGGGGGGAGGGGGCGTGCACGTTGAAAACACTGCAGCTGCTTTTGTTACAGGGGGCCTATGCTGCAAACCCGGCTCCCGATAACAGCAACGGCCCCCCAGGGGTCCAAAACCAGCCCCCACCCTGGCGGCCCACCAGGAAACGCCTGGTGCCCGCTATGGCCAGTCCGGCCCTGGTTTTGGTCCGTTTAAAATAATGTCAATCTCTGCACTGTAATGTACGTGACAGTAAAGATAGACGAAGGGCAGCGCTGTACTATATGCCCTCTCTCTTTAGAAACAAAATGCAGAAGGTTAAGTGTGAAATATGAATAATATTGGGGGAATACAATCTAGAAATCAGTGTAGTGATACTATAAATTTGAGAAGATTTACACAAATAAGTAAACTGAAGAATTAAGATGGCGGTCAATGCTGTTCAGGATTATGACATTGAGTCTGAATTCTTTGTATCAATCAGTCGTGTGCATGAATACTGATTTTTCTGATCTCAGTTATGATTCAGATTGAAAACTGATGTAATCATATTCATTATGGGAATGTGCTTTGTGCATGTAAATTAAGGCTGTGAATTATGAGGCAATCTTTGTGTATATATATACGTCTAATACATACGTCATGTTTTGTCTTGTTTTATGCTCATTTGTTTTTATAAGCATTTTTGTACTTCACAGCCCTGAAGAAATGCCCTTTGCTGAATACCACAAAACATGTGCGGGCTGTTGCTTTTTGGATCCAGGAGGATGTATGGGGTCATCTGTTGCTCCTGTTAAAACTAAGCAGAACTGAAAGTTGCTGCATTTTTGTACTTGAGGATATCATTGATTAAAGTAAATGTGTCTAGAATACAGTTGCATGATTTAAATTCTTTGATCCTTGGATCCTAGCGCCTTGAGACCCTCGCGGGTATGTAGTGCGCTTTGCAAATGCCATGATTGATTGATTGATTGATCCTTTTGATACACAGCTTGTAAGTGTTGGATTGATGGGTGCATTCACATTACTTTCTGCAAAACTTAAGCTGGTTAGTTTGAGTATAAGTGTTTATTTAAATTGTACCACATGCAAATACAGCAAAATGTACTATTTTGTGGGCTTAAAACAAGTTTACATTGAACGGCCTGAGACACTCATTGAAGCCTCATCAAAACTGACCAGTGCGTCTTCCATTTCCGTAGCGTACCTTACGCAGAGATGTTGCAAACATAAATGCCAACATACTTCTGCCTTCATTAGTAATCGTGTGAAATGTCTTGTCTGCAAAAGTACACGCCCTTTTTCTGGGACACATATGGATTCTATCAGAAAAAAAGCTACTCGAACTGTTGTCACTATCATTTTACATGGACGTAAGATGTAATGTACCCTGTGTTTGTACACGCTTTAATTAGGATCGATAATTGGTTATTATGTTTTAGGGGAGATGGAAGTGAAAACCTAAAATCACATGATTTCTGCTGCCGCTGGGCCACAGTGTACGAGTTTGCGTTCCAGCTAAACAACTAGTATAACCTACCTGACACCACTCTATGCCACTTACTTCACCCTGCTACAATCTACCCTACTCCACTCCAATCTACCCCAATATACACCCCTCCAAACTGCCCCACTCCAATCTCTTCCACTGAAATCCACCTAACTCCACTCCAATCTACCCCACTGTATTCCACCAAATCTACCCCACTCCAATCAACCCCACTCCACTCCACCCTACTCCACTCCTGTCTACCACACTCTACTCCACTCTACCCTAATCTACTCAAATCTACTCCACTCCAATTTACCCCAAACCACCCCACTCCAATCTACCCTACCTCACTCCACTCCTGTCTACCACAATCTACCCCAGTTCAATCTATGCTACTCCAATCTACCACACCTCTATAACCCATTCAATCTACCCCACTTCAATTTACCCCAATCCAATCTACCCCACTCCACCCCAATCTACCCCACTCAACTCTATCTACCCCACTCCACTCCAATCTACCCCACTCTACTCCGCTGCAATCTACCCCACAACAGTCTACTTCACTCTACCCCAATCTACAGCACTACAATCTTCCCCATTCTACCCTACTCTACCCCACCTCACTCTACACCAATCTACCCTATTCCACTCAACCCCAATCTACCCCAACCCACTCCATGCTGCTAACTTTCAGCCATGCTGAACAATACACATACGGGTGTACAGCATGGCTAAAACACATTGCCAAAGCCAATAGCTCTTGTATAGGCAAGACCCATGGGCTTTGCGATTGCATGTGTTTTTTTGTCCTGCGTCTGCCGCCTTTTTGTGGCGCACTCACAGCCTTTGACGGGCGAGGGAGGCAGGTCACATTCTCAGACCTAGCCGAGTCTTTGAAACCCACCCTACTTGACTAAGCTGCAATAAAGCAGGTGCGAGCGGCCTGCGCCGGGATCTTGGCCTTGTGCGTAAGAGCACGCATGCCAGCGAGGAATGCAGAGCGCCCTGTAATTTAGGAAGTTGGTTTCTCAGCTCTAGGGTCAGGCTCTGATCTGGAGCACGCGCCCTCGTTACCCGTCCCCTCCGAGCAGGTGTGTTCCAAGGTGGGCCCGGCCTGGTGACTCACAGGTGAGTCTTGAAGGATGGCACTTTGGTTGTACCTGAGTCAAGGGCTGGCACACTGATTCAGCGCCGCCGCGCCAGCCACCTTGGCTCTGCCTTACTGAGCAGATTATGAGAGAAGCGCTCAATGTTCTTCACAAAGAGACGCCTAAATCGTTTTAACTTCCCCTGACAAAAGAAACCACACTCTTTGACAGTTTTCTATTCAGAAGCAGAAGCAGCGCGGTCAGGACAGCTTGTGTGCGGTTCTGCCTCGGTACGCTGCGTGTCCTGGGAGAAAGCGCACGGTGCCAGCAGGTAGTCAGTCAGCTTAGTGCTTTATGTTTACCGACTGGGATAATCATATCCTTGTGACCACAACATGGGGAATTATTTATTATACAGATCGCCTATAAAAACAAGCACTGACGAAGCAAATATGTATGGCATCTATTTTACAACCTCAGCTAAAAAACGTTTGTTTTTTTTAAAGCTTCTTCAGCGAAAAAAGCTAACATCGATTCCTTTCTATATACAATGCATTTATGAGATATACAGTCTGATGCGTCATGATTCAGTTTTTTTAGATGCAAATAGTCCTTCAAACATTACGAAGCAAGCACGTCATAGGAAGGGAAATAATTGATAATGCAGCCAATAGCCTGAGGTGAGTGAGAAATACTCTTCTGGGTAAATCCAAAGCCCAGTGTATGCATATCAAAAAAGTTGGAGACACTAGGTTTGCAGACAGCTGTGTGGTCAGCCAGACCTAATAACTGCCTCTGTCAAAGATTCACCAAACACACACACACTTAACTAACCCACCTAATGAGGTTGACTCTTGGAGCCCAAATAGAGCGGTAAAGTGATACACGTAATTGCCCAATATCTGGATTAGGTGCTAAATGTATGTACTAGCTTTTTTTCTTCCACCATAAGAAAGGAAAACGTTTTTTTTACCTTATCAATTGCAACTATCGAAACAAGCTTCCTGTAAAACTATGTTTGCCCGCTCTCTCAGCCATGTTGGAACCTATGTCCATTCCACTTATGTCTAACTGTGTACTTCTTAACTAGAGGGATTTAGAAATATTCTTGATAGTGATTCCTACAGCGTGCTATTGCCCCCTTTTCAGCTTCCTTAGCGAAGAGCATCTCCATTAATATATCTAATTCATGCATCCCTCTACGAATCCGTCCCTCTACAAAGAAATATTTCTAGATGGTTTCAAGGACAGGTAGGAGGTGGCCCTAACAAACCCTCCTGTTTAGTGTTTTGACCCCCAGGAGGCTTAGAGTTAAGATTCTCAGTTATTTTCTTTCTAGAACATTACATTTCATCAATATAGTATTCTCCCAGTCCAGCGATATATCAACGTCCTCTGGAGTGCCCCAATGGTCAGTCCTAGAACCATTTGTTTTTAGAATTAACATGGGGTCGATGGAAGTACCACTGCGGGGCCATGGCTTATCCATCCATTGGTATTATATGGAATCCAACTTAGGTTAAGGTGCACACTCTTGACAGAACCCACTACCTAAGAAGCTCCATTGGTGTTTTTGAGGGGTGGCTGTCACAATGTTTTCTCAAATTCACTCTGCCATCAACAACTTCTGCCTCCTCCTTCGGGATTCCTTGATTTTGTCAGTGTACTGGAAAATGTTGTTGTGAGTCAAGACCATGCCTGGAGATTTTCTGGAGGGGGCGAGGCTGAAGAACACCAATAATACACTGCAGCACTCGGAGCACTGCAGGTCACTGGGCTCCAATCTGATCTTTAGGAGTTCATTTGGGTAGGCTGGTATATGCTGATCACACAGGAACACAACTATTTGAAGACAGAGACTTTGAATCCCATATGCCATTCAGGAGGTTCCGCAAGGCTTGGTGGTTGATGTATCAATAGCCACAGAGAGGTCCAAGAGACTTAAAGAGTCGGGGACCTCCACTGTCAATGGTCAGCAGTGTGTCGTCCACTGCCTGGATGGTGGCTGTCTCTTTGCTGTTCTGTTGTAAGATTCCTGACTGGTACTACAACAGGAAGATGGTGGCCTTGATTTGCCTATGTAGCTCTTTGACACTGCCTTGTCAGTGATACTGCTGAGGAAGGTGATTGGGCAGTAGCTGCTGGAGTTGGAGTTAAATTTGACTTTTTTCAGTTGTAGAAGAAAGTGCCTACATTTCCGTGTGCCCTGGAAAATTTCTTGTTTGAGGGACCAAGACTTTAGTGGTGCTCGACGAGTAATGCATTTCAATAGAGAGAATACGATATTGTCATCTTCACAGGATGTGATCTTAAGGGTGTAACGGAGAGCGGTCGGATTGGCATAGGTGAAGGCAGTGCAGCTTGTTCTTTGGGTGCCTTGCAGAGCATGATCAGTGAGGTGGCTGTTGATGTCCACATATCCTCGATGAGTGTCAAGATCTTGTCTATTTTTTTAAGAAAAAGTTGGGAACACGTCTTTGACTTTCGAGTGTTGCATTGGAAGATGAAAGCTGGCATTAGTACAATGCCTAATGACAATGAAGAACACTTTTATTTTATTTGTGGATGTGTTGATGGTGTTAGTGTATTAGAGTGGTTTATCCGAAGTGGTCAGCTTTTGGCATGACGAGCAGATTGCACAGCGTATATTGGCTACAGGTTAACACTAAATTTGTTTCTGCTTCTGGTTCAAATGCCCAAATCCAATCCCTACTTGCCTTTAGGCTGATCTTTAGTATTGGTAATCTTTCTATTTTACCTACCTACTCCTTATCACTTTTAAGCATAACACTTCACTAAAGTTCATTCTAGGCATGAAAGTGTCAGTGCATTATTCACATTTCTTTTTATTTGCACTGGTTACTCCTCCGCTTTGTGCTGTATAAATTCAGTTAGTATACCGGAGCAGAACAAAACCATTGTACAATATGAAAGGTTGACATTAAATAAAGACAGCCAGCCTTAAAATGAGGAAAAAACTTTTTAGCAGCTTCTACATCAATGCATCGGTGGAATCAACAGTAAAAAAACACTATTTAAAGCACTTTGTATTTTAGATTTTATGAAAAAGTAAGATGATTGGCGATATTTTAATTTAAGACGTCAGCTTATAGCCACTGGGGGTTAACAGAAAATTCCTGAACAGAACATTTTGCTCCATAGAAACTATTAATATGTGGACGAGCTTCGAGATGAAATACCCTGTGTCAGTACATGCGGTTTGTATTCGATGTATCACAATTTCGTTTTAAAATTTCTGAATGAATTTGTTCCTGCACATGGAGGCATATTATCAAGCACAGCGTTAAAATGATCGCCGCAGAGAATTCCAATAGAAGCCCATGTTCACACCAGGACATGGGCTTCTATGGAAATTCTCAAGGGCATATTATCAAGCCCATTATCGCCGCTTTAGCGGCAGTTTTCTGCCGCTAAAGCGGCGATAATTTTAACGCCATTTCTTGATAATATGGCCCATGTTTCTTACACACTTTTGAGCCTGGACAATGACCCTCTCATTGATTAGGTTAGATGTTGAGATTCACACATTGCATTAAAAAAGGAAAGCACAAAAGGAGAAGCTTGGACGGCCTGCAGGTAAGGTAGAAGGGGTGGAGTTTGTAACCATGCAGAACAGATTGAGGCATTCACGGGACTGGATGTCCTGAGGCAGAATATTCTTTAACATCACATGTTGCCATCACAAAGACATAGCCCTGGGAGGAACTTCAATCACTGCAAAATAATTTGAGTAATTTCCTTAATTCCACGTTACTCTTTGTCACCGAATTACTGATAATAACGAGCTTATTCCTGTTCAAGTAATTAAGAGTAATTTGGGAAAAGAAATCCTTCAGCAAGAGCGCATTTAGTGAGCAGCTGCTCACGCTGCTGTTTACGTTCTGTTACATTTAGCGTTTTATTCATAGTGCAAAATCCATCCTCTCGTCCATTTTGGAGGCAAGGGTGTATTTTGAGCTAAAAAAACTGGTGCTAAATGCCAGGAATAAATTGTAAGAAAATCCTTCCCCAAACGCTCGCTATTCGTGTCCAATTTGAACACGAGGGGGCATTTTTGCACTAAGAAAATAGCGTTTAATGCAAAATTCCTCTTTTTACATAAATCCATGTAATCTTTCTGTTTTTTGGGGTAATTCGCTGTGATTACTCTACATGAAATTACACGAGTTATGCCTACCCCTTCAAAGATCCTCTTCGTTCGTCTATTTATTAACACGTTTCTATTTTGTATATTGCTTTCACAGCCAAAGATGTTTCTTAGCACTCAAGGAGTGAGGCAGAGCACAGAGACATAAAGAGGTGAGGTGAGCCGTCAAGATATTTACAGTGTAGTGGAGGCAGAGCCAGACTGAGAACGCAAACTAGCCAAAGTAATTAAGTCTGACCGGCCTGGGTGGGGGGGGGGGGGGGTAGACTGTGCTGGTGGGAAACACTGCTGCTGCTTTTGTTACAGGGGGGCGATATTTCAGCACTGCTGCAAAACCAACCCCCAGTACCAGTAACAGCCCCCACCGGTTCAAAACCAGGCAGCCACCCTTCCGGCCCACCAGGAAAATGCCCGGTGCGTGCTAGGGCCAGTCCTGCCCTGAGTGGAGGACTTTGCTTTTGGAGTGTAGTGTTTTCCTCAAATCCATTAGGTCCTATCGGAAGCAGGAGAGAGGATTCAGGGTTGTCCACTTGCAGCATCTCCTCATTAAAATTAGTATTTAAGAGCACCTCTCAGATGTCTATCCTTGAGGGGATTCCTCAGAGCACTGGAAAGAAAAAAACCAGCGCCGATGAAGAAATCTTTTTCCTGAAGTCGTTTTTTCACAGAAAAAAAGGTATCACGAAAAGCCCCGGCAAAACTGGTGTGGAATCCTGTCATTCCATAAATGTCTTCTAAAAGAGTCCCAGAAAGCACATTGGAAATGTGCGATCTGGGATCCCCCGAGAGTGCGGATTTCAAATCTTTTTGTGCTGGAACCAAGAGGTTTTATCAGGGTAACAACAGAATGTTAGAACAGAACAGGGAAAACTGTGGCCAGCGAGTGACCTTTGCCCTTCTTGTCAAATGGAACTTAATTGCATATTCTTAAGGAGAGGTCAGCTTAACTGAAATTAGCCGTGCTCCTCTCAAACATAGCTCCTGGGCTGCACGGTTCGAGCTCGGTATTCACGCGCGTGCTCTCGGGATTGCCAGAGTATGGGACACGTAGGCAAACAAAAGCTCCAATCACAAAGGAGCTGTCAACAATGCCTGGCTAAAACTTCAACCACAGAGCAGGTTCCTCCCGCGCCAGATGGCAGCATCAGTTCATTTACGCAATATTAACCACATGTCAGCGGAGCGCCGGGCCTCTCCCGGAGACACGTTCTGTTCCTGGAGCTTTGTGATGGCACTGAAATACCTCTTGGCGCTGACTCCCTTCTGCTTTCCAGAAGCGATGTCAGGGGCCGGACCGGAACAGAAAACAGGCGCCAAATAAAAGTGCCACACTTAGTGAATTAGTTAGCTAAAAAAGCGGCCCTTGTTTGCAAATTGGGGCAGTTTTGAACTTGTATAGACACTCTGTATGAGTGTTTTACGAGGCTTGGAAAACTGCATGGATATGAGCTTGCTGCAGGCAATGTTTGTTTTAATATCGGGGAAATTAACGTTAAAACTTGCCCGGCAAATCATAAAACAGGCCCACAAACAGCCAACAAACGGCCCACACTGACTTGTCAGACCAGCGTTTTAGGCACTCTCTGATTGACCAATAGGCTAACCCGACCCTGTCGATGTATTGTTTTCCACATTTAAAATGGTACTTTCAATTTAGGCCCTACTATGGCAGAGCTGGCCTCCAGGGACACATGTGAAGTTTCCATAGAGACTAATGCCTTACAACCTACAATAGAAGTGTGTGTCTGCCAGGTGGGTCCCATGTAATGCAAGCGAGCCTGTGCATACTGACATAATATACACCTACCATGCCGGACTTTGGGCAGACTTTCCTTCATCTCTCCGTCGTATCTCCCTCCTACCCCTTTACCCTTACCCCCTTCCCCTCTACACTTCACTTATCTCATCTTCTGTGCTCTTGTAATGTTTTTCTAGCAACTGATATAACTTGTAACTGATGTAATTTTGTAATTTTGTGGAACCTCATGTAAAGCGCTCTGATACCTCCGGGTCTAGCCAGCGCTATATAAAACTCATCAAATAAAATAAAATAAAAATATAGAGGGTATAAGGTTCCTTCCATATTAGGAGCACTATGCAGTACCATACATGTATGTGCAGGTAAAAAGGTAGTGTGTACCTGAGCACAATTTATGAACTAGACAATTTGCTCATTTTAGTTACGATTTCCACTAGACACTGAGCTAATATGATAGCTATTTTGGTCATTCCTACTACAAGCAACATGTACTCTTTCTCAGGTAAAATTCTAAGTGCCCAAATATTTAGATCCATTCTTAAATTAATTATTTTGAAAAGCTTAAAAAACTCAGTTAATACAGTAATACGGGAGTCCATCATTCCTAAACAGGCCTGTTATTTAAATGGGAGCAATAAATCGCGGCTCATTAAATATTCCATAGTTTTTGTGTGGGTTTGTGCATGCTACGCATTGGAGGCCTGTCCTCCGATTCACAGCATACCAATCATTTAAATTATTTTTTACAGGGTTTCTCACAGAAGTGTTTAGTCCCCAGGGGTATTGATTTTAGACAGTGGAAAAATGTCATCACTCCTTCCCAAGGATATTTAGTCATCCAGTGGCATTTCCGGTGACTGCTCCACCCCCAGTTAATGCTTTCAATCTTTGTCTTTTCCCCTTCTGGGAATGTACATGGTTCAGTGACAGTCAACTGGGAGCCTTGCGAAGTGCACATCACAAGTAAAAGACCAGCTGCTGTGTCAGACACTTGTGGAACGCTTCCTGCTCATGAAGCCAAAGTGAAGCATGTAGTTTTAAATGGCCTTTGGTTATTGCTGAGTTACAGAGAGACTCTACGTTTACTTATTACTGTTTTATTTAGAACGTCATATTTTTGTGCCTTGCAAATAAATACCCACACATGTATTAGTTACATCCACTTCCTTAGGCTCCCACCACCGTGTAAAACACGCCTATGTATCGAAAGCACAATACTTATAGAAGAAGTATAGAATTACTATTCCTAACTCCACATCTACATACTGTTGCTTGAACATGAAATATCTTGAAACACAAGAGACAAGATGCATTTGGCAACACAGAAACAGTTTGTTTAATTAAACAGCGTGGCCGAGGGATTAGCCACAGGCATAGGATCTGAGGACTGTCTCAATTTGCAATCAGTCTAATACGGGTTTTAATACAGTTCATTGAATGCAATAAAATAGTTCAGGTGATCCTTTTTAGGTCTCGCCAGACCAGCGCATGCGCTGGTCTGGCGAGATTTATTGAGAGGGCTCCAAAAAGTGCTACCACTGTAGCCTAGAGCTACAGTGCATGTGCGCGGGCGTCTGCGTCGCGCTTGACCACGATTACTTTCACTTTTGCGGCCTCGATTACTTTCACGGCCGCACGGCTGCTTGGCATAGCCAGTAAGTCTTGCTTTTGGGACCTTATAAGTATTTAGTTATGCAACTGTTGCATGGCTAAACACTTATAAGGTCCCAAAGGCGAGACCTATTGGCTATGCCAATGCTTGTTTAGTAAGGAATGTGAACCTCTGTCTTTGGAGTCATAAATTTATGTATTGGATGAGGAATCCAGCTGGGCCTTGACCTTGCATGGACACAATGCGGCCAGTGGGTAACGTGTCCATCTGTCCAGCATGGGGAGCTCGTGATCACTGTGTGTACTGTGTTTGCTGCATCGATTGGCTATGTGTTCCTAACTTCACGTGGCATCTGACTCTATGGTTTTTGGGAATGCGTGCAGCCCTCTGGCGATGCGTGTGCTTTATTGGGACCAACCTCATTAGACTATTATGGTGTCGCTGCGCCTTTCTGTGGGATTGAGCTAGGATTTCATGTTTCGTTTTTATACATGAATTTATCATTATTCATTTTGACATCTACTTTTTCAATATTAAGAGTACCTTGAAAAATATAGATATTTATATATATATATATGTATACATATATATATATTTTTTCCAATGAAAATAGGTTCAAAATTAGTTGTAGTTAGGAAAAAGGAATGTATTATTTTTATACAACACAAACTTAAACTACGCAAACATTAGAATTTCTAATGATATAGTTATAACTTTAAGTCATATTTTGCACACTACCAAAAAATTAATATAACTCACGCACCTCCGTACACAGTGTTGTCAACTCATTAGCCAAAGTAAATGAACTATAATTAGCGCCTCTCCAGGGCACTGCTTATACCCTTTCCTATTAGATCACTTATGTTAAATAATAGCATTCATAATAAGACTCATGACATCTGAAATGACATCATTTTTGAGAACACTGTACATGGGAGAGGGACGAGGTTTAGAGATTGGAGCGGTATGGAATGTCATAGAGTTCAGTGGTGTGTCATACAGTGGCATGTCATAGAGTATCTTAGAGTAGAGAGGCATAGAGTGGGGTGGGATGGCATGTCGTAGAGTGGAGTGATGTGTAATACAGAGGAATGACATGGAGCGTGGCAGAGTGGAGTGGTGTAGAGTGGAAAGGTGTATCATACAGTGGAGTGGCATGTCATAGAGTGGGCTGGCGTGTCGTAGAGTAGAGTGGAGTGGCATGTCATAGAGTGTTGTATAGTGGAGTAGTGTGGCATAGAGTGGAGGGGCATAGAGTGGAGTAAAGTGTTATAGAGTGGAGTGGTATGTTGTACAGTAGAGAGGAGTGGCATGTCATAGAGTGGCATGTCGTACAGTGTCTAAGAGTGTAAGCCCATAAAGTGGAGTGCTGTACAATGGTGTGGCATGTTGTATAGTGAACTGGAGTGGTGTGTAGTAAAGTGGAGTGGCATGCCCTAGAGTGCATTGGAGTGGTGTGTCATAGAGCGGAGTAGAGTGGTATAGAGTAGAGGGGCATAGAGTGGAGCGGAGTGTTGTGGAGTGGCATAGAGGGAAGTGGTACATCGTAGAGTAGAGTGGAGTGGCATGTCATAAAGTGGCGTGTGGTAGAGTGTCTTAAAGTGGAAGGACATACAGTCGAGTAGCATTTACTGGAGTGGCATGTTTTAGAGTGTAGTGATGTGTCATAGAGTGGAGTGGCGTGTCATACAGTGGAGTGGAATGGAGTGTCATACAGGGAGTGGTGTGTCATAGAGGGGAGTGGCATGGAGTGACATAGAGTGGAGTGGAATGTCGCAGAGTGGAGTGGAGAGCTGTTTTATAGAGGAGCACAGTGGTGTACAGTGGCGGGGCATAAAGTACAGTAGAGTGTTGTAGAGTGGAGTGGCGTGTCATAGAGCAGAGTAGAGTGGTCTGTCATATAGTGTCTTAGAGTTGAAAGATTATTTGAGTGGATGTCTGAGTGAGTGAGTGGGTGTGTGAATGGCTCTATGGAGAAGTGAGTGGGTGTCTGAGTACTGGTATAGGTCTGTGAATGGGTATGTGAGTGGTTGTGTGGGTGTGTGAGTGGGCATATGAGAGGTTGTATGGAGTATGAGTGTTTCTATGGATGATGTCATCAGTGATGTCAGCAGTGATGCCATCAGTGATGTCATTTAAGATGTCATCACTGATGTCATCAGTGATCTTACTGACCATGTCATGATTGATGTAATATGTGAGGTCATAAGCAGTGCATTGCGGGGACGTAGCTCAGGTAACTATAACTGCTGAATTTCACTGGTTTTATACGAGTGAAATCTGAGCCTAACTATAACGTCCATTTAACCGTTGTTTTTTTCAGTGAACATATATATTTATATTGATAGATAGATAGATAGATAGATAGATAGATAGATAGATAGATAGATAGATAGATAGATAGATAGATAGATAGATAGATAGATAGATAGATAGATAGATAGATAGATAGATTTTTTCAAGGTACATAGATGTGGAATTATTTTTAAAAAATCTATGCTTACTTACCTTTCGATATTTCAGTTTCAATATTTTGTCCTGGATATTTCCAGGCCACAATATTCTGTCTTCAATATTCAGAGGACACACTCTGCAATTGCATGTTGTTAAGGGTGCAGAAATGTGATTTGCTATTTTGTATTGTAAATTTGTAAAGTTCACCAAATATCTGTATCTTGCTACTGACAAGCTCACAAATGTGAATAATAGCTTTAATCATGAAAAATAATGGTTCTGAGAAGAGTTATGAAGCAATTGCTTGTGCTTCTAATGGACAATGAGCAAAAGTTGAAAAGGTAGACTTCCGAGACTGAAATGGACCCCCAGCGCTCTCTTCATTCAAAGAATCCTTAAAAGGACATCACTTTAGGAGGAGCTTCGATTTCAACTGGGACTATGTGGCTGAAACCATTCACAGATCAAAGCAGATCTAAATTTGACAAATAAACATGGCAGAAGCTCTTATAACGGACTTTCTAGGTAATGTAGTATTCATAATCAAATTGTGGGAGTAGTGGTGTAAGAAGCAAGAGCATAGCACAGGGCTTGGGGTTTAACCTTTCATGGCACGTCCCTGAGCCAAGTGCTGCGAATGTTGTCGAGGCATCTTCCCTACGACATAAACTAGGTGACCTTTATTGGGATTGTAGGGGTCCTCCATCAACAGAGTACCACCAGCTGAATACTGAACCTGCTAGATTTAAAGCAGGGCATATTTGGAAGGCAAAGGTAAAGTCCATTGGCACAATCCAATCTAGATGTCACCAATGCCATGGTGGTGGCACCACTTTGTGGAGATGCCAGATATTTGAAGGTCCATTTTGGATTCTTTAGTTGAAACTTGCAGCCTTTTATGACAGAGCGAAAGGGAGGCAAAAAGAGAGGGTCCAGTTCTGAAGAGACCCCATATTCTTAACTATTGATAATGACTCACGGGCTGCAGATATTTACTAATCAGTGTTGGAGCCAAACAAAACACCTCTTATCAGCTGGGAAGTAGCTTACAACACTGAGGCACCTACATTTGCCAATGTCTAGCAAGCAAGTCACTATCCCTAAAGCCGGCTTTTGCGCAGACACCAAAGCCTTTGTTGGATTTGGGTGTCAACTGCATAATTATACATGGAATGATCAAAAGGGATGGTTGTAAACAAGACATAGAGAGGAGGAAGTAGTGACTTCTGGAGACACAAGTCAGAGAGAAATAAAGTGGAAGTGCCTTTAACTGTGAACAAGGTGTCAGGGAAGGTATCACTTTGCAAGGCTAGAACCAATGTGTCCAGTATTAAAGAGATGCACCTTGAGTGTGGTGTAGTCAATGCTGTCAAGTTCCAATGATAAATGCAATGGAAGGAGTGCCCTGTGAGTGTGGCAACCTGATGTCACCATTCAATGTCATTTTGTACCTCTTCTAGGACAAAGTACTCCTTGGACCGACTCTAATTAGAGTAGGTAGTTCTGTAAGTATTCCTTGTTCAAGATATTTTTCCAGCTTTGAGATGTTTGCAATAAGGAAAAATGTGGACAAGTTCTCATTTCCAGATTTGGTTTCTTGAGCAGGGATTTGACCAATGTGTTTGTGATGGCATCGTTGCACCGACAAGAAATGTACAAAAGGTAGCGAGAAAGGTGAGGTACTTTCAATAAATTTATACATTCAAGATATATTGGAATGCTTTTGAAGCAGGATCAAAAGGAAGCCTGAGTATTTCTTATGGGTAACCAGAGACATTTCTCCACTGAAGACATCAGATGAGGCTGTCGGAGAATCACACATATAGAGGTTGATATAGGTTAATGTTAATGAAACTTGTCGAGCACGCAAATACCCGAGGGTGTCTCGGCGCTATGAATGCAGTACACCCAGTCCGGTGATTCATTCTGAAATAGCCATGTTTTTAACTTCTTCCTGAAAATGGTAAGGGAGGTAGCCCCTCTAAGCTCAACAGGTAGCGTATTCCATAGTTTTGTTGTGCCGTATGATAAACTTCGGCCACCCCAACCTGTGGATCGTATTCTTGGCACTTTCATCAGTCTCGCGTCTGTACAGCGCAGTTGTCTGGACGGTTGGTACCAGGCAATGACCTAGTTCTGGACAGCTCTCTCCCTCCCATTGGGTTTGGAGCCAGCCCGACTAGAGGGACAAAAGGGATGCAGGCCCAGGTTTGAGTTTCATCTGCCAGTGACAAGGTAGTGTAGCGATCATCCATAGAGACAGGCATGAACGAGAGTTCCCTCACGTGTATCAGGCCCCTCCAACCAAAAGAATAGGACGGGAGCAGTGCACACACACACGCACTACAACTCCCATAACACCGCGGGGCAGGGCCGGGAAAAGAGCGGGAACCAGGAAAGAACCCGCCCCTATATAAGCTCCACCTTGGAACAAGGTGAGTGCTTGACAATCCGACCGGAACCAGAAGACTGCTTCGAGGCTTCGTTGTGGTTTACCTTCGCCTAGGATTCCCAGAGGACCGCGGACGCTTGCCTTCCCGCTACGAGCCGCCACAGACCCAGTGTTACCATTGGGACCTCAGCCCACCGCGGACGCTTGCCTTCCGGCTAGGAGCCGCCACAGACCCAGTGTTACCATTGGGACCTCAGCCCACCGCGGACGCTTGCCTTCCCGCTAGGACCAGCCGCACTTCCCGCCATCTACACCCACGCCCCTGCCGCAGCGCGGACGCCTTCCTTCCTGCTGGAGCTGTCGGCAGCGTGACCCAGGTATTCCAAAAGCGGACGCTTTCCTACCCGCTTCGGTATACGGAACCATCCCAAGCTGTACTCACGGACACTGACTCGACTACGGCCAACGGTGACAGGTAAGGGGCGCTAAGTGCGTGTTAACCAACGCCCTTTTAGACGCTCACATACCTGTTCCTTTGCCTAGCTTCACTGCAAAGCGGAGTACACGCTGTTCACTTTCGCATTGGCACGAAGCCATCGTATTTCCAAAGTACATTACCTTGACTCTCATCCCAGACATTGTGGCGCTGAGCAGCCACAGGGAGGAGTGGAACCCACTACGCCATAGCGTACCACACGACAGACTTGTGAGTAGTAGGATCCACCACTACTGATACTGTACTGTCTTGGTCATGTTCATTCCCAACAAGATACTTATGCTTATGTTTTAATCCCTCCGCAGTTACTCCCAGCCGTGTGGAACGGGAACTTCGCCCGACACTCACATCCGCTGTTTCCCGAGTTGCTATCTCTTCCCTGTTCCCCACGGTGCTTCCTTCCATACCAGTGACCATCCCTGGGTGGGAGGCAGTATCAGGGCGAATAGGGAGGCCTCTCTCCGCTGCTGTCGTCCCTGCTGGCTGTTTTCACAGGTTAGTGGCTCTCCTAATTACCTTGTGCTGCTGACAACCCGACAGGTAGGCATCCTTTAAAGCTCTGTTAGGGGCTGGGCACAGTCCCCAGGACATCCCGCTCAGGGAAGAAAGACACCTGACCACACCTACAGCCCTTGTCCACTTGTCTGGGAGCAATCCACATCTCATTCCAGGGGAGCCATCAAGGGTCTGGTGACAACTGGACACTTTCAGGAAAGCCTTTAGGTTTTGAGCAGAAAACAGACAACTTTCCGAAAGTGTCTGTTCCTTCTTAGTCATATAAAATCCAACCTTGGCATTAAATTGGATTTTAAGTCACTCTTAAAATTAATCCTTGAGCCATTTTTCCAGCTATTCTGAAACTAAATTTAGCATGTATTAAATGTAATAGTGTAAACCAGTGTTAGCCTATAGGAGAGCCAGCAATGCCACAGTGAAAAATCTTCACTGCCAGGGCATGTAAAACATTAAACATACATGTCCTACTTCTAAATAACATGCATCCTGCTCTATGGATAATTAAGGCCTAATTTTACTGTGACTTATAGTACTAAAAAGGAAGGTTTAGGCCTGTCAGAGGGTTTGTGGTCAGAGGTTGAAATGGCAGATCTAAAACTGAACCAGAAGGCTGCAGTGGCAAGCTTGGAGACATGTTTTAGTTTGTCATTTTAGCAGTAGCACAACATGTGCTGCAGTCCACAAGTGAAAGTTACCCTAGGTACACAGTGTGCCATATACTAGGGACTTATAGGTAAGTTAAATGTGCTAATCACATTTAACCAATTTTCACATATTTTAGGGGTCCCAGTTGACAGAGTCCAAAAATCAGCAATAAAGCGAACAAATGGGGGTGAAAAAAGAAGGTTGAGATGAATAGGCCTAGAAGACACTTGTGTGAGCTGAAGAAAAGCCGGACATAGGAAGCTGGAGTCACCTTCTTGAACAATAATACTGAAAAAGCAAGGCTAAGGGTAGAAGTCTACTGAAATGCAGAGGAATAAGAGGAAGGAAAACAAGCAAAAGGTTGCGAAGAAATCCAGGAGCAATGAGCCTGATGAACAACTACTCAAAGAGTGAAAGAGTCACTTACTTTTAGAGATCAGGAAACAGGGATTCGTATCCATATTGATTTGGAAATAATTTCAGTAACTTGCAGGGCAACAGCATTTTTAGATTGGGACAGATATTACCATCTCCAGTGACCCCACCAAGGTACCCTGGGAAGGAAAAGGCCTAGCAGGCCCATGCCGTAGTAAGCGTTGCCTGCAGGATGATCCCCGTGGAGAACAATGCCGCAAAGGTGTACCTGACCAGAATATCGGTCACCGACAGGTAAATCGTAAAGGGGAATGTGGCGACCCACCATGCATAAAAAGAAAGGTGTCTCAGCCTCCTGCAATATACTCTGTAGAATGGCGGACGGGACCGTGAATGAACCATGAATTGCTGCAGCGCAATGACACCAAGATACAGGCTGTAGATATAAAAAGATTGTTTCAAGCAGGGAAAATGTAATGCTGGTGCCCTCGACTACAGCACTTATTTACAGTATGAATGTGAGGTCTGCACTCATGATGATGAGCGGCTTTTTGACTTCCTGTGCCTTAGCTAGTGCAGAACAGAGGCATTAGGGCTGGTTGATGGTAATATTGCGTGGTCTGCCCCTCTACTCACCTAATAGCTAGGATTTCAGACTGGCACAATATCAGAAGATGCTGGCAGGATATGCCTAGTAGCTGTCCACATTGTTTACAAATTGCTTTTATGCTTTTCTTGGGAGTGCCTTCGTTTATTGGTATTGTTCAGTGTGTTTGAGCAAGAAAAGAGCAGTCAAGGGACAGGAGAATCATTATAAAGTAACCAGGAGCTACTGACGGGACTGTGCCAGGAAGGATGTTTGTATAGCACTAAGCTAGACATTACATCAACCCCCAAGTGGGAATGCTGCAGCAGAGAATGGCGACTGTCTTTTATTTCAGAATATCCGGAAAGAAAATATAGAGAACACTCGTTCATACCGGAGAGGTGTTCTGAGGGGACAGTTCAACAAAACATTAATTGGTAGGCTACCCAGATCACTCAGTGGCGTAATGTAACTTATGACAACGTGATAGTCGAATGGTGAGTAATTCTACAACCTAATGCATTTTGGGAGTTGTAGGCACTTCACATAACCCGTGGAACTAAAGCAATGTATATGGACCATATTAAAATATGTTATGGATATAGCCCCAAACATATCGACGAGCTTGCAAGGCAAGAAATCAGGTCTCTGATAGAGCTGCATTTATTTATACCTGGGTGACAAACAAAATCTCCATTCTGAGGTCCAAAGCCTGGAGTGGTGTGCTAATTTCACAACTAGTAAATACCACAGTCCGAGCTATTCGTATTTAACAGGTGTGCATATACCACCTGGGAGTGTCGGCACTCGTAATGAGGCCCTTAGCTTCCATCCACTATTCAGTATTTCCGCAGAAGAGTATTTATGGATGGTGGAAACAGCAGCAGGGGCTGAATGCACCCCTTCTTCAGCAGGTCTAGTCTAGGGGTCATCATCTCAGCTGCACTGAATACCTACTTTGCTTCACTGAAACTTTAGCACAGATTCAGTTCTGAGTTTTACTCAGTGTTTGATGGGAGATGGAGAAACAGTGGAACTATCTTTTAAACTACTACAAGCACAGGTGTAACAAACTAGGCAACCTACTGCCTGTGTGGGATGCGCCTGTACTGATAGAGCCTTGAGACTTTCATTACTCATTACTGACTGTTATCTCTTAGTAAAGCCGGTCAGCACAGGGGCCACCACTTCAGAGACCTCCCCTGACCCATGGTAGGTGGGAGTGTTCGCCCAGGACGTGAATAGCATTCACTTACCTGTAGGTTTGATTTTCCCGCTGTACCTGCTGGACTACAAGTACCATCAAGTAAAGAAAAAACAAGGTTGAATTCGTTATTCAGGCATAACTTTGGATAGGCTGAGATATGTAGGTTACCATGGAAAAAACCTATTCCCTCTTAATATCATTTTCAGGCATACAGTTAGTAAAATATATGCTGTTGGTCTCTTCCCATTGCTGCACTGGAACAGAACATACTATGAAATAAACCTCACAAAATCCCAAACAGCAGTTAAAAAAAGGAAACAAAATGCATTCACCAGGCATCAACTCCTCGCACTCCTTACCCCCTACATGAATGTACTTCTTCACGTAGTATAGATTTGATCAAATTGCAATAAGTAAAGAAACAGTGTAAACATAGAATGAGGCCCGAGGAGGGGGGACACATCGGTCTCGTCGTGGGAGACACATTCCTTCAGGTATCTCTCAATTGCCTCTATAGGTGCGCCCGTACCTGTAGTGAAAAGGGTCTTATTCCTAATGACTTACCTCCCTACTCTTGCTGCAAGCACCGGTTGGCGAAGTGTTTACAAGACATGAACAACCCGTTGAAATGCCACCCCTTACTTTCACTTTCATTTTTCCCAGTTGGCTGTACTGCTTCATGCCAGCCCATAGATTGATGCTGCTCTTGCTGTATGTGGTGACCAGCAGGCCCTGGCGTGTACACACCTTGCAGCACCTTTTGCTGGCTACGAAGCTAATGATAGGGCGCTAGCTTGTGCAATGTCTCCTACTCCCCTGCAACCACGGGCAGTCTCCAGGTGTTGGACAGCTGCTTGTAAACGCAGTATGCAACAGATTGGACAATTCCTCTTCCATCTTGTTTCTCAGAACACAAAAGAAACTCGTAACAACATGAAATATCAGTCTTGGCTCCTCCTCCGCCAAGGATGTCTCAAGCCCATTGAGTCCTCTACCAGTGACGCCACACTGCTGCCCAGTGGGAGGAGGTGCTCTGCAGCTCTGTGCTCTTTCAATAGATGTCAATCTGTAAATCTTGATAATTTAAAATTGGATAGGGCTCCCCTTATCTATTGATTAGATTCAACAAGCTGCTGCCTCCATCTCTCTTCTTTCCAACCTTCCCACTTGTTCCTGCTATTGTCCTCCCTTACACCTATTCACCCTGAAATTGAGATCTGTTTCTGGAAACGCGCAGAGCCCCTGGGCTTCCAGAGGATTTCTGTCCTCTTCTTACTCTTATGCAAACAAACGAACACACACACAATCAATCACATCCCCTCCCCATGTAACTGTGTGGTACGGGCCAATATTGCCATCAAGGGGTTCAGGCGACATTTCTAAACCGTGACGCCGAAGGCCAAGTGGTTTATTAATGTCACGCAGCAATGTAGAACCATATTACTCGTTGCTCATTCTGTATTTTTTAGTATTACATAATTTATTAATTTATTTGAGTTTGCTTTAGTAAGATTTAGAACATTGGTACATTATAATTTTAGTATTCATAGTTTGTCTGAGACTAGATATATCTGTCGATATTTCGAGAAATTTGTGTTTTTAGGAATAATGTGCTAATATTGAAAATGTATCTTATGCAAAAATGCATATTATTATAGGCCAAGTTTTAAATAGCAAGCACATTGTAAAGAAATTAAAAACACATATTCTAAAACGTGCTTTTCTTTTGTAGTATATTGACACTATAAAGTATGTTTAACCAGACAGATAAAGTAGGAAAATAAAGTGCTCCATAGAACAGTGTTTCCTGACAGGCTTGTGATGGTATGTTATTTTTTGTTAAGTGTAATTTATAGAATGCATGTACCCCATAAGCTTTCTTGGCGCTGAGGTAAAGAGAGGGGTTGTGCAGTCAAATACCCAATAAAAACAGATCAAGGTAGTTGGTATGCTTGCCTAAACAACCACATTTGAGAGCTTGTATACACTTCCCCAGACTGACCTTTTGTAAGAGGAAATGAGTTCTTTGTCACTTGAAAACCTGACACCGCCCATTCTTTTTTGTTTAATTTTGGAAACACCAACAAGTTCGTAGAGGACAAGTGAAGTTTCCGAACAGGAATATGTTTCTCAATTCTAGATTTTAGGAATAAAATACCTTCACCAGATAGAGCCTTACAAGTGATACGGCCAATTTGAAATATAATCCTTTGCTCCAGCAGAAACCAATGAAGATCTCCCAGCAGTGGATTAATGTGAGAATTTATAAATTGTTTAAATTTGTAATCTTCGCAATTGAGTTTTTGGGAGGCTGGTATATCAAAAATTGGCATCATCAAGTTGGGAGGTAACGAATACCCTGGCCAACTGGATTAAGGCCTCAGAATTGAGAAACCTAGCGATCTTCTTAATTCTCCTGAGATTCAGGAAGCAAGATGAAATTACAAATCCAATCTGGGGTTTTAAAGAAAGCTCATTATCTATGCCAGGATATTCAAAGTACGGCCCGAGGGCCACATGCGGCCCCCCTGACCTTTAATTGCGGGCCCATAGTGAACACCAGCACTGGTCTGTTGTTCACTTGACAGAGCATGAACATTCAGAAAGTTGTGAAACGGGTATACTTTATTTGCAGGTTAACTAAACTAAAGGTAAAGAAGCAAAGAATGTTTCCTAGACAACTTAACTTTAGCATGCATCTGCTTGCGTCCCCTTACGCACACCTTTCAACCCCCAAACCTGCTCTCATCGGTGCAGCCCTCAAGAATCCACAGACAGTACTTTGTGGCCCCCGGGAAATGCCTGCGAGTACCCATGATCTATCGTAACTCCCAGACTCTTAGTTGAGATTTTGAGGGAGTGGGAGTCCCCATTTCAATAGGCCAGGTAGTATGGTTCCAAAAGTATGTTTTATTATTCAGGATAGCAACCCCTGTTTTGTCACCATTAAGTTTAAGGACATTTTTGCTTATCCAATCCCAGATGAAATACATAATGTGTTGAAAGTTTATCTGAGATGCGAGGGAGCCATCTAGCCTAAAAACGTAGTTGTGAATTGTCTTCTTAGTTGTATATTTTACAATTCATGTTTCTTAGAGCCAGGATTAAAGGTCTGATATAGATGTTAAAGAGATGCGGGGATAAGGAAGAACTCTGCAGTACCGCACAATCCAATTGAGCTCAGGTGCCTTAAAAGGGCCCAGACAGACCGACTGTGTGCAATTCTCCCTGAAGGATTTCAGCGAATTAAAAGATGAGCTGCGAAACCCAGCACATTCAATCTGGTCCGTCAACAGTTTTTGGTAGACCGTATCGAAGGCTGCTGAGAGATCTAACAAAACCAAAGCAGTAGTCAGACCTTCATCGCACTCCTTCTACAGGTCATCCATTTCTGATAATGTACATGACTCAGGGAAGTGGGTGGACAAGAATCCAGATTGACACATATTTAAAAAATGAGAATCATCGAGGTGAGAGCAAAGAAGCTATGCCACGTGGGCTTCTAACTGTTTGGCCAGGAAAGGCAAGTGGGAGATAGGTCGGTATTTTTTTAACAATATAGGATTTTCGTCTGATTTCTTCTGTAGTGGGGTTACTACCGCATCCTTGAAGGACCTTAGTACACATCCTTGAGATAAGGAGGTGTTAAGTAAAGACAGAACTGGGCCTGAAATATCTGGGAGAGCCAATTTGAGGACTGTAGGAGGGCAAGGATCACTCAAGGAGCCAGACTTCACTTTAGACAGTAACTTGGTGAGGCTTTCTTTGCTGATAGAAGAGAAATTGGTTAAACTTGGTAATCTGGGTCTTCTGACACCATATGTAGCATTGTTTTCCCTACAAGGATACTGTACTTTATTTCTCTTATATTTCAGTGACGTATGAGTTCATCTCATTACAAAATTCTTGAGAAGGGGTAAACGAGACTGACAATCTGTCGGATATCGAAAGACTTGACACAATTCTAAAAAATGTCTATTATTTATTGGCAGATTGTAGTATTTTGTTTGTAAAAAATAGGACATTATATGCAATAATAGGGCCTTTTAGTCCTGCAAACACTTTTTTATAGAGTCTTGTTAATCAGGGGATGATCTCTGTATCATTTCTGCTCCGCTTGGTGGAGTTTCAACGTGCTTGATTTCAGTTCCGCAGAGAACTACAAGGAAGACTCAGGTCATCTTAAAGCCTTAGATATGCATAAAGGGGCATGTATATTACAGGCCTTAAGTAACCAAAGTATAAATTCCTTTTCTATTAGGTGAACATCTTGGCCAGGATTCGGTGTGGAAGCAAGAAGAGTAGCGTAAAAGCTTTCCATGTCCACTCGAGACCAGTTGTGGAAGTGTTTAAGCAGGTGGGGTTTAGTGTTGTGTTGCGGTCCCTCCAGGTTGAATTTAATGAAAACATTATCTGACCAGATGCCGAGGGTGACTGACAGGTTTGATAAGTAAAGATTCTCTGTCCAAACTTGGCCAAGTGTGTGTCTCTTACTATGAGCGGGTGTTTGCGCATATTGTTCTAGATTGAGGCCGTTTAAGAGGTCTGTGAAATCACAGGAATTCTGACATCTAATCTCTTCATTAGCCCAGTAGTTAAAATCACCTAAAATTAGACATTTTGCATGGTCTACTAGAATTGGGGGATGCTTCTGTGTTTACAATTTTTATTTTCATTCACGGAGATGGATTAATTGGCAAAGTTTGCATCAAGGATGGGCCTGTAAGGGTGAGTTTGCCCGGTGTGCTGATTAGTACAATGGGAGCAGCACTGTCATTGAGAAAGAACGAATTTACCAGTACTGAAAGGAAGAACAAATGATGTGTTGACCACACATTCAACCTTTTTATTTCTTATGGAAGACTAAATATCTTGAAAATGAATTCAGCACGGTAAATTCTGAGAAATAATTCAAAGTTAAAGCTTCTTTTCTGTAGAATAGGAGCTTTGAAACAACTGCCAAAAATGGAATGAGAAGTTAATGTGCAGTTATGGTTAAAAATTAAAACCGAAAACCATTAAAATTGCAAGTTATGGTTAGGAGCACAATTGTTAACTCACACAACAGCTATGCAAACCATAACTATCACACCAAATGCAATGCTTAAGTTATGATGTCACCCTTAATGAAAAAGATGCAATTAGAAATGTTGTAAAATCATCTTACATGTGAGATTACATATCACACATTAACCTTACCACTTTGGCAGAGACGACTATGAATGTACTATCATTAATTGGTTTGTGTTAGAAATTGGGTTACCTTTTGAGTGGGGCGGGAGTCCTGGTCAAGCAGCAACCACAATCCTAGTCAGGGTAAGGCACAAGCAAACCGCACAAGCGAACTGCTCTGTGCCAAGCTACCTCTTGGTAGCTTGGCACAGAGCAGTTCCTTAACTTAGAGGCAATATGTAAAGTATATGTGCAACACTTCAAACAGTAAAACTGTGAAAACACCACACAAAATGACCCCAAGGCAGGTTTGAAGAATAGAGCTTAATTTAATTAATAAAGCAAGACCAAAACAACAACAAACAAATCAGTAGAACTGAATCTATGAAGTTTTAAAGAATGAACCATAAAATAGCGCCTAAAAGCAGAAACTGGGTCAAAGTCATAAGTTCAGGTCGACCTCGATGGAGCGTGGGTCGGATAAAGCCCCAGATTAGTCCAGCAGAATATTTACCTTCTCAAGATTTATGCCACGGGTCCTGTTCGTGTTGGAGAGGGTCGCGTGGGACATGGAGAGCGTCGTGGGTGGTAGTCGGCATAGCGCGAAGAGCAGTCTAGGCGTCATGGACAGGCGGGCAGGTGCTTCGCGGTGGCGGTCCTCCACAGGTGATCAATGCTTGCTATGCAAAGAGATGTGCTGGTAACGGCTCACGCTGAATTTCGGTGCGAGACACGTGGTTCTGGTGTGAACAGGCCCATTATGTCAAGAATTCCTGTCATACAAGGGAAACACGCCCTTATGTAAACAGGAGAGCTGTTACATAACTCAAGGGAAACACGCCCTTATGTAAACAGGAGAGCTGTTACATAACTCAAGGGAAACACGCCCTTATGTAAACAGGAGAGCTGTTACATAACTCAAGGGAAACACGCCCTTATGTAAACAGGAGAGCTGTTACATAACTCAAGGAAAACACGCCCTATAAAGGGAGGAACCGGGAGGTACAAGGCTGTCGGATATTGTGTTTACACCGACGTACCTGCTTCGTGAAGAGCAGTGTTCCGGAGTGGTGCTCCAGTAAGGCAAGAACGGAGGTAGGTCGAGTCGTTACTCCCTGGGCCGTGTCTTGCCCAATCGTCACCTGTGAAGGACCCGGAAGCTCTACCGGTCAACCATTGAGCTTCGCTTTTTGACTCGGCTGAGTCCAAGCGCAGTGGCGCTTTTGCTGGTTGGAGTCGTAACTCCCAGCCCGACCAGAGACACAGGGACTGCCAGCTGTAACGCACACCAGGAGGTGTTTGCCGCGTTACAGACTCGGAAGTCCACAGGATCGATCGAGCGGCTGCTCTCGGTTCAGTCTTCTTGCTTGTGATTGGGGTATCGGTGACGCATCACCAGGAGGTGACTCCGCGTCCCGGTGCAGTCTGAGGAAGAGGTTGAGCGGCTGCTCCCTTCAGGTAGAGACCCCGGCTGGGTGTTTCCCTGACTCCTCGATTCTCCCCAACACTCTTCGTGCCCCTCACAGCCTACCGATTGGCATTGTCGGCCATTTCATTTCTGCCCTCTGTTGGCATACGCCGGGATCGGCGTATATGCAGAGGACGGTTAGGACCATCCGTGCTGTGGGCTGGTAACGTACTTAGCCTGGAGGATTCCAGTGACTATAACTTTTGTTTGTTCTTTGTATTTTATTTGCCTTCATTAAAAGAACTAACCCTTCACAAGTGGTTGCGTCCTCATTGTCGTGTCTGTTAAACGATCCTGAGACGTTCAGGGCGTTACAAAATATCCGACCTTAATAACACTAACTGTCTCCCGGTCGATAACAGACATGGCAACACTTGATGATGTGCTGGCTGCTTTAGCGGCCATGCAAGTTGAAGTGGCTGCCTCTAGGCAAGAAACAGCCGATGTAAAAGCCAGACTGGATGCTATCCAATTGGACCCGCTCACGCCCAGCACCTCCCTCACGAACCAGACCCCTGCGGTAGTAGTGGAAATGCCGGTAGCCATCCCCTTGGCAACACCAGAGAGGTACAGTGGGGATCCTAACACAGTGCAGGTATTCCTCACACAAGTGGCGCTACATTTATCGTGCAAACCAAAGGCGTTCCCCACGAGTCAGGCTCGTGTGGCTTTCCTTATATCCTATTTGGCTGGAAACGCGGCACAATGGGCCGTACCTCTGGTGAGCAGGGACGACCCCCTCTTATGTGATTGGGGTGCTTTTCGCGAGGAATTCCTGAAGGTATTCGACAGAAGGGCTGACTCGTACACGGCGGACCGTGAAATGCTTGAGTTGAGACAGGGATCCAACGACCTGGTGCAGTATCTCAACGCGTTCCGAAGGCTGGTTGCGGAAACCAAGTGGCCTGTTGCTAAACAGACGGCGCTCTTCCATCAAGGGCTGTGCGATGAGCTCAAGGACGCCGTGGCTCATATTGACCCTCAACCCAAGACATGTGAGGGCCAACCGGTCGGTAACAGCCGTGGTGGACATACCGGCGGAAAACTAGAGGACTCCAAGACCAGAGAAGGGGCATCTCGGAGTCACTCATCCATCCCTTCACTTTCCAACTCGGTCACTAAGGGACAACGACACCTGTTTATCACGGTGCACGTGGGAGTGCATGACCAGTGGATACCCGTTGTGGCCATGGTGGATTCAGGGGCCACTGGCATGTTTATGGACCACAACGAGGCATGCAGGCTAGGGCTAGTGCTTCTTCCCAAAGCAGTACCCGAAGACGTCTATGCGGTAGACGGAAGGCGATTGGTGACGGGGCCTATCGGACAGCACACGGGGGTCCTTCCGATGAGATATGGGAGGAACCATTTGGAACAAATCGATTTTAACATCATCCGAGCGCCCCAATATGGCGTCATATTGGGATTGCCGTGGCTACAGAAACACAACCCCTTTGTGGATTGGCCAACACATCGCATCGAAATGACGTCACCGTATTGCATCCTGCATTGTGGAATAAGAACGGAATCCCTTGACGCAGATGAGAGCGGGAGTCAGACGGTGGCTACAGCGGCAGAAAAAGATGTGGCTCTCCCCCAGGCTTATCACAGTTTTGAGGATGTATTTGATGAGGTGAAGGCGGAAGTGCTACCACCACATAGACAGTTTGACTGCCAGATCGACCTGGTGCCAGGGGCCAGCGTTCCCAGCGGCAGGCTGTATGCCCTGACGGAGCCTGAAAACGTGCATCTCCGGGGGTACCTGGATAAACTCCTCAAGCTAGGATTCATCCGCCCGTCCAAGTCTCCGGCCGCCTCGCCACTCTTCTTCATCCCGAAGGCTAATGGGGAGCTGAGAGCCTGTGTGGACTTTAGGGCATTGAATGCGATAACCATAAAAAATCGGTACCCCTTGCCTCTCATCAGTGTACTTCTGGAACAGGTCAAGAAAGCTCGTATCTACACCAAGTTGGATTTGAAAGGGGCATACCATCTGGTGCGCATGAGGGACGGAGACGAGTGGAAGACCGCCTTTAAGACCAGGTTCGGCCTTTTTGAGTACCTCGTCATGCCGTTCGGTCTGTGCAACGCCCCGGCAGCCTTTCAGTACTTTTTGAATGAGGTATTCAGAGAGGAGTTGGATATCTACGTGGTCGTATATATCGACGACATCCTCATCTATTCGTCCAGTGTGGAGGAGCACGTACACCACGTCAAAGCTGTGCTCCAAAAGCTGAGGGAAAACATGCTGTTTTGTAAACTCAGCAAGTGTGACTTCCACGTCACATCCGTGGAATTCCTCGGAGTGATGCTGAGTCCAGAGGGACAGGAGATGGCAGAACGAAAGATCAAGGCGGTGAAAGAATGGCCGGTGCCCCAAAGCGTGAAGGACGTTCAAAGTTTCATTGGCTTCGCCAACTTTTACAGGCGGTTTATAGATGGATTTTCAGGAGTGGTGGCCCCAATCACACAGCTACTGAGGAAGTCCAAGGAGTTTGTCTGGTCCCCTGAAGCGAACAAAGCCTTTGAGGCCCTGAAAAGCGCCTTTGGTAAGGCGCCGGTGTTGGCTCACCCTGATCCGGATCTCCCCTACGTGGTGGAAGCGGACGCGTCGGATGTGGCGCTGGGGGCTATCTTGTCCCAACGCAACCACGACACAGGGGTGCTTCATCCCGTTGCGTACATGTCCCGCAAACTCAACGACGCCGAACGCAACTACCATATTGCGGAGAAGGAGCTTCTCGCAATCAAGGACGCCTTCACCGAATGGAGGCATTGGTTGATGGGGGCAAGACATGTGGTATCGGTGTACACGGACCATCGGAACCTACAGTTCATGACGGCCACTAGACACCTTTCTCCCAGGCAGCTGCGGTGGATGATCTTCTTTGCGGGGTTCAACTTCCGCATCACATATCGGCCGGGGACGGAAAACCGGAAGGCGGACGCCCTGTCCCGTCAATCTGCAGTTAAGGAACCATTGCCTGCAACCGAGCGTTCCATCATTTCCCCGAGGATGGTATTGGGGGTTATCCAACCGGATACTTTCCTGAGGGGAATAAAGAGAGGGATCAGGTCATTCGCATGGCGGAGGTGGCTCCTCAGTCACAGAGAATGGCAGCTGAAGGACGGGATACCCCTGAAGGGCAGGTGCCTATTGATACCCACGCCTAGGCTAAGGAAACAAGCATTCATCTGGTGCCATGACTCTCCATGGGCAGGTCATTTGGGCTTTGAAAAAACGGTGGCTAGCATGGGACGGCATTTCTGGTGGCCAACCATGAGAGTGGATGTCAGGAGGTGGGGACAGGAGTGTCCTACGTGTGCTACCATGAAGGCCGACCATGGCCGAACCCAAGGGCTCTTACATCCACTTCCGACCCCGGATAGACCATGGGATAGCATATCACTGGACTTCGTGGTGGGCCTACCGGTAGACCAGGGGATGACGGCAATACTGGTGGTGGTGGATTACTTGACGAAAATGGGGCACTTCATCCCCTGCAAGAGAGTCCCTACGGCCGGGGAATTGGCGTCACTACTCCTAAAGAATGTGGTACGACTGCATGGATTACCTGGGGTGATCGTGTCGGACCGGGGGTCGCAGTTTACTGCGCAATTCTGGAAGACTTGGTGCACTGCGCTGCATGTTAAGACCGCCCTGTCCACCAGCTACCACCCTCAAACGGACGGCCAAACCGAGCGCCTGAACCAAACGCTCAAACAGTATCTGCGATGTTTTGTGGACCAGGGCAGGGAAGAATGGGTCGACTTGCTATGGGTTGCAGAGATAGCCTATAACAACGCCACTCACAGCTCCACACAGTCATCTCCGTTCTATAGCAACTATGGCCAACATCCCAGGTTCTTGCCATTTCTACATCCGTTCAGAGAGGACAGGATTCCCGCCACAGCGGACAGGGTGGCACACATAAAAGACACGTTGATGCGCTCAAGGGCTGTCCTAATAGAGGCCAAGAGAAGATACAAGGCTGCGGCAGATAGGAAGAGAAGGCCCGGGCCACTGTACCGCACTGGAGACTACGTCTGGATATCCACAAGAAACATGAGGTTTCGAAAGAACAGTGTGTTCCATCCCAAGTACATGGGCCCCTATCGAATTACCAAGTGTATGGGTCCCGTGAACGTGAAGGTGTGCTTGCCCCAGTCATTGCGGATACACCCTGTCTTTCATGTATCATTGCTCAAACCAGCACCCTCCAAGCCGTCTGGGACACCTAGGCCGGTATGCGTGGAGTCGGAGGTGGAGTATGAAGTGTCGGGCATACGGGCGTCCAAATGGCGCAGGGGGAAGCTGTGGTACCTGGTTGCGTGGAAAGGCTATGGCCCGGAGGAGCATTCATGGGAACCGGCTGAAGGGGTTCATGCTCCGCGCTTGGTCTCCTTGTTCCATCGGCGTTTTCCTGCCAGCGCTGGACCCGTGGGGAGCCGCTGAGAGGGAGGATGTACTGTCAAGAATTCCTGTCATACAAGGGAAACACGCCCTTATGTAAACAGGAGAGCTGTTACATAACTCAAGGGAAACACGCCCTTATGTAAACAGGAGAGCTGTTACATAACTCAAGGGAAACACGCCCTTATGTAAACAGGAGAGCTGTTACATAACTCAAGGGAAACACGCCCTTATGTAAACAGGAGAGCTGTTACATAACTCAAGGAAAACACGCCCTATAACGGGAGGAACCGGGAGGTACAAGGCTGTCGGATATTGTGTTTACACCGACGTACCTGCTTCGTGAAGAGCAGTGTTCCGGAGTGGTGCTCCAGTAAGGCAAGAACGGAGGTAGGTCGAGTCGTTACTCCCTGGGCCGTGTCTTGCCCCATCGTCACCTGTGAAGGACCCGGAAGCTCTACCGGTCAACCATTGAGCTTCGCTTTTTGACTCGGCTGAGTCCAAGCGCAGTGGCGCTTTTGCTGGTTGGAGTCGTAACTCCCAGCCCGACCAGAGACACAGGGACTGCCAGCTGTAACGCACACCAGGAGGTGTTTGCCGCGTTACAGACTCGGAAGTCCACAGGATCGATCGAGCGGCTGCTCTCGGTTCAGTCTTCTTGCTTGTGATTGGGGTATCGGTGACGCATCACCAGGAGGTGACTCCGCGTCCCGGTGCAGTCTGAGGAATAGGTTGAGCGGCTGCTCCCTTCAGGTAGAGACCCCGGCTGGGTGTTTCCCTGACTCCTCGATTCTCCCCAACACTCTTCGTGCCCCTCACAGCCTACCGATTGGCATTGTCGGCCATTTCATTTCTGCCCTCTGTTGGCATACGCCGGGATCGGCGTATATGCAGAGGACGGTTAGGACCATCCGTGCTGTGGGCTGGTAACGTACTTAGCCTGGAGGATTCCAGTGACTATAACTTTTGTTTGTTCTTTGTATTTTATTTGCCTTCATTAAAAGAACTAACCCTTCACAAGTGGTTGCGTCCTCATTGTCGTGTCTGTTAAACGATCCTGAGACGTTCAGGGCGTTACACATTACAAGCCAAGGATCCAGGACCTGAGTGGCACCAACAGGGGATCAGGAACTCGCTGAAGAAGGGTCCAGGAGCTGTTGTGGAGCCTTTTATGTCCCTGAGATTCATATCAGGAGTCCAGCAGACTAGCCCTATGAGTCACTCTTGGGACCTGGTTCAAGATGAAGCTGCAGGTCCTGTTCTTCTTCCACAGGTAAGAGGTCAGCAGGTGGCAGGTTGGCATAGCAGGGCAGCAGTTCCTTTAAAGCAGCAGTCCAGCAGACTGGCAGTCATTTTAGCAGCACAGCAGTCCAGGTCCAGAAGCATGTTGAAGAGTTGGTGTCTGAGGTCCTTCTTTTATATACTGTTGTGCCTTTGAAGTGGGAAGAAGCTTCTACAGGGATGCCTCTGAATTGCTCAGATCTCCTGCCTTGCCTGCCGTGGCTCCAGACTAACTACAGGGGATATGCAGCCATTTGTGTGGAGAGAGGACACAACTTATTCACGGGTAAGTGGGGCTGTGCCCAGCTTCTCCCTCCCCTCCTGCCAGTGATGGCCCATCAAGTCGCACCTAAGCTTCCACTGTGTGTGGCTATCTAGGAGGAATTCAAAAAGCCCAACTGTCAGCTACACCTAGTCAAATTACCAGTTACATGCTGCAGGAACCAAATGGCTAAGGCAAGAAAAAGCCAACTTTCTAAAAGGGGCATTTTCACAATTATAATATCTGACTTCACCATAAATTAGGATTTTAAATTAGGATTCCGGAGGCACAAACATGAACTTGTTATCTCTTCCCATTTGGAAATTACACTTATAAAATCTAATAAGGCAACTCCAATGTTATTCTGTGAGAGAGTTAGGCCTTGCAGTAGTGAAAAACAAATTTAAGAGTTTACTAACAGGATATACAAAACTTAAAAGTTCATGTCCTACTTTTTAAATGCATGGCACCTTGCCCTCTGGGCTGTGCAGGGCCTATCCTAGGGGTGACATATGTATTAAAAAGGATGGGTTGGGCTTGGCAAAAGGTTTGTTTTGAGAGGTCGAAATGGCAGTTTAAACTTCTCAAAAAAAGCTCTGCAATGGCAGGCCTGAGACATATTTAAAGGAGCACTTGAGTGGCCGACACAATCAGTGCTGCAGACCCACTAGGAGCATTTAATTCACAGGCCCTTGGCATATGTAGGGTCATTTTACTAGGGGCTTACAAGTAATTTAAATCTACCAATTGAGTATAAGCCAATGTTACCATAGTTTAGAGGAGTGAGCACAAGCACTTTACCGTTGGTTAGCACTGCAGTGGCAAAGTGCACAGAGTCCTAATGCCAATAAATACAAATTCATGTGCATGCTGTGGCAAATATTATTGTACTGTCTATTGAGCTTGTTTAATAAAAAGAGTTTAAAAATAAAAAAATAACGAATTCAGCAAAAAGTGGAGGAAAAAAGGTTAACAATCTGAGGGTGATCCTGCAAAGAGGGTCAGGTTAAACAGTTTATGTGTTTTCGTTTAATTATATTTCACATGTACGAGTTGTTAGTTATTAGTTTAAACATTGTGAGGTTAAAGTATTGCATTTGGTGTGAAAGCTCTGGTTTTAAAGGAGAATGGAGGAAAGTCAAGAAGAACGCTACTGATGCCTTTTGAGAAAGATAGAGAGAAGGAAACTTCATCCAGGGGGGAGACACTAGGAATAATGGAGTGCAGAGTGGTCCGATGGCATTGTGGTAGATAAGAGGCAGGGAATCTGGAAAGATATTTAATAATGTGCACTGAGCGAGAAGCCACAGAGTTATGAAGGAGAGACTGGATAACACGTCCGCAGAGGAGCTATTTATGAGTGCTGCAGGACAGTATGGGCAAGATGGATCCAGTATGGGGTAGAGGTTAATGTGGACAGAAAACAATCAGGGTGAGGTGCCAGGATGGAGGAGAGGGTTGGAGGAGAGAGTGGGTAGAGTCAGTTAGAGGAAAATCCAGGAAGAACTTGAGGGAAAGGAGACAGTAGGCAGTGAGGGGGTAAGCAAAGGTGAGCTGGAGGCCACAGTAGACAAGAGGCTGGGAGAGCGGAGTGGGGAATTAACATTAACCCCTGCTAAAGAAAACTCCCAATCATATTTTGTCACAGAAGGACAGTTACAAATGTATTGCTGACCCCTGCCAACAGAGCACTGCTCCAGGTCCCCATAGAAAGCCTCCATTTTCAGAACAATCCTGAAAATCAGTCTATTGAAAATGTACTCCAGCTCCTGCCCCTCTCCTGCATCAACTTCCAGTTATTCCCCATTATTAATCACACTCAGTCGCTTCCATCACCTGGCCTCCCCTAAAAGGCAGATCAAGTAAGGCCTTGGTGATAGAGACAGCAAGAATCTATAACTATAAATAAAATGTGCCCTGGACAGACTACTTATCAACTGGACCATTCCCATTGCTCTTGCTTTGGATGAGACGTACTCAGTAATGTGGAACCATAAACTGCATCACAATTTTCTACGTCATTTTTGTTAAAGGGAATAAACTGGCAAGCTAAGGACTAACAATGCCATCCTCGCCCTATCACAAAGGACCCCGGGGAGCCACATCTGCCTCCCTTTGGAATGTCTGCTATCACCTTGCAGCAACTGTAGTTGATAACTGGTGCAAAGCATTTCTGTATTTGCATGCTCCTATTCTCATGTGATCTTGCTGAAATCTCTCTACTTCATATTCGTTTTTTCATATTGACATATGCTACAAAAAAGTTATCATACATCACAGAAAGAAAAGCTTTGCACCTCTCAAACTTAAAAGTAGGAAAGTACAATGTTCTGAAAATTAAAGTTTGCACCCTGAAAATGTGGGTTTGGTGTCTTTAAAAACTAGAATGGGTGTTATTGACTCAGTGAATGGTAAAATAGAGTCATGTTTTCAAACGACTAGAAAATATGCTACTAATATCGAAGAGAATTCATTTTATACATATTTAATATGGATATCCTGAAAACCAGACTGGATTTTATAATTTAGTGAGATGGCAAACATGAAAACACACCCTCAAAAAATCATATTCATTGAAGTTTTACTGCTCTTGTTTCTTCGAAGAAGATCCGCAAATTTCCTGCAAGGTCTTTTGCAGAAGAAACGTGCTCTGAAAAGGATAGCGTGCTGCTGATTGTCCCATGAAAAAGGCCTTCTTGAGGAGTTTCAATGGCTTCCTTTGTGTCCGCGTTGCACCAGAAGGTCTTATCACCTCCTGTATTTATCTTACTATTTGTAATAAAAAAAAAAAGCGAGAGAAAAAAAAGTAAGACAGTTCTGCTGCCAATATGGCAATAACCGGGGTCTTTCTCATCTGAAAAGAAATCACACACATCCGAGCACTCGGAGCTCTTCGCATGTGTGGCCTGGAGGTTCCTTGGCAGGCGGCTCAGGTAGGAAGTTCAATGTTATTTTTTTTATATTTGAGCCCTTGGGTGGATTTCCTGGTTTTCTTTTTTAATCTTTTGTAGCAGCAGTGAAAGCCGTGACTAAGAGCGACAATGCTCGGCCCGCTTAAGTATTTCCTGCCTTGGGCTTGAATGTGCGCATTAAGGGCCGGCTTGGCGCTGCGTCAACGTTCCATCAATGGATCGGGGAAATACTGCCTGATGGGATGTGATAGGAACAACAGAGCGTCTTTTCTTTGCCGCGGAGGCAAAAAGGAGCCCAGCTACTATGGTGTACTGCTGGCAGGGGGAAATAATGTGTTAAGTGGCCACCCTAGGATCTGGCTGGGGGCAGACAATTTTTTTCATCTTGTGCTTTAGCAGATTCCTTCAGTCCATCAGGCCCCATTGCCTTTCTAGCTTCAGCACGGTTTAACATGCAGAAGCATAACACCCAAAAAAAAATCCTATATAGAGGTGTCATATTTTGTCTGCTTCCAAATATAATTTACCAATTACCATAATGTAATAGCCAGAAACAGAGAATGGGATCACCCCCCAAAATGAATACAGGCACTTTAGATTATCAATTAGTAAACACCATCCATGCACATGTCCACCTTCTTCCACTCCTTCACCAATAACTCTCATCTTTCCTCAAAATCATGCTTCTCTTTTTGGTATTAAACAGACTACCATCCCTCACTGTTGTCAATGGGGCTTGCCAGATAAGCAATATGTTTATATTCATATACATTATGGCGTCTGTGTGATTGTGGCTTTACATATATGGTCAACCCTCAGTTTTGGCTAACTTTTTGATGTGCTACAACTTTTTAGTGCCATTTGATGAATCTGCACAAAATTTGGCACTTGTTTTTCCTGTTTAGTCTCTGGGTTTAGTTAAAGGAGTTGGAACAGAAATTGTGTCTTCAATTTGAGCTTTGGTCGGAAAGTTTGCTCACAGCTAAAAACTACTGAAACAAATTGCACCAGATTTAACAATAAACTAGAAATTTACTCTGAAAAGTGGCTTTGAGTGGTTTGGTGTAAATCCGGTCAGTTATTTTTGAGATAACTGAGTTTCAAAAAGGTTGATGGTTAAAAGGGTTAATCAGTGTTAATCAGTCAGGGACTTTTGTATATCTTGCCCGATGATAATATGTTTGAAAACCAACAAATCCTATTGGCAGAGGCTGCATTGTACCCCTCTTCCAATGTGGTGTATGTGGATCCTCAGAGGATTCAAGGATCCAGGCTATTGGACTGACAGGCAGCAATTTAAAAGTTTTTTTGCCATAGCTATTACTGGATACCACACATCGAAAATTGTGTACTGAAAACAAAATGACATTGGGGTTTAAGAAGGCTGAGGCATCATCGCCTGCCCTCATGGAGGCTATGATGCCTCAAAATCATGTTTTTACTATGGGATATGTGAACACAAACTGGGAACTGCAGATTCAGGTATACACAGATAGATCAGTATTTTAAATCCTGCAAAAAGTAAAAAGTGAAAAATATTTCAAAATACAACTATTCATGGCAAAGACTGCATACAGTGAGCACTGTGGCCCAAGGATCTGGTGCATTGTGCCCAGAGATCATTGTGCAGGGATGAAAGCTTTGCACAACTGGTTCAGTGGCATAGTAGCTGGCACAGGGCTTCCACCCTGTGAAAGCAAGAAGGATTGGCTAAAGAGAGGTTGGGCGTTTGGCTTGTTCAAAAGCCAGACCCTTTGCTACTCCGAGCTTTGCACCAAAAAAGACTGTGCATTGCATGGGTTGGAGGCAGGAGATGTTTGGAGGAGTACCAGGCCAAAGACCAGGTCATGCTTCCAACCCTTAATGCACATGGTCATGTCCAGCATCAACCTTAACTTCCACAATACCACTAAATGTATTCACACAAAAAAGTCTCTTTGTATCATGTAGTTTCCTTGTACAGAATTCTCATGGAAATGCTGATGATTTCCAGAAAAGATACATTTTTAACAAATGGGTAGGCTTATTAGGTGCGGGCCTTCATGTATGTCATCTGGATGGAGAAAAAACCTCCATTTTGCTGAGGCTTGCTGCAATGTTTATATTAACACTCAAAAACATTTAGAACCTGTTGTCTAGGCGGATCTGCTGTATGGCACCTTCACATCCACAGTTGCAGGAGCATTGTTCACATCTATTTATGTGCTGCACAAATTATCATTCTGCAGAACTCCTAACTCTTCAGCTAAGTAGTAAAAACCTTTCAGATCACATTCCTGCAGGGTCCATTATAGATTACTACCTTCAATATCAACCTACAAACTGTCTAAAGGAAGAAACAGCCTAAAAATCTGGATCCACTCCCTAAATCTTTGTGTTAGGTCTCCTTTCTCACCCCGTTGTAATTGCGCGCCGCACTTTGCTGAGGCCGATGTTTTAGCTATTGGTATTTCAACCTGCCAAGAAGCTTTGACAGACTGTCTTCAAACTAACAGGCCGACGGGATTAGCACGATTGGCCAAGTTTGTAAACCCTGTGTACTTTACTATGAAGAGTCTGAATAAAAGGGCACTACAAGAAACATGCACTTTAATTACATAAATTTCGGATTTTCATCACTACTTTTTAATTAATGATTTTTATCATTTAAGCAGTCTTTTTTTCTTATTCTTATTCCTTACGTGGGATGGGATTTTATATTTGTAAATAATTTTGAACTTGTGTGTTACCTATTTGCTAATTGTACCAATTTTTATCAATTGAAGCAATAAATTCATTCATTCTTTCCTCTTCTGTAGGCAAAATATGAAGACCCACCCATTGTGTTTTTTCTGCCTCGGTACGTGTTGGTGGTACACTGGTTCTTTACAGGCACAATTCACCACCAAGTGATGCATTTGTTGAACTGCTGGCTGAAGCAAAGAGAATGAAGCATACCATTTTATATTTGTAAAACAGCCTATATCAGGATACTCAGTTTCACACCCAAAAAATCGGTGAATTAAGACTAAGCTGTTAAATCCTACAGTTCCATTCTATTTTTCAACCTCCTCAGTAAAAATAGGGACATAAACACAGAATGGCTACAGTACTATGTTTTGTTTTAATCTGTTTTTTGTAGGGCAACAGTTCTTAACCTTTTGACTTCTGTGGACCCCACTGAATAATTGAACCATCTGCCCAAGCAATTTCTATGACTTGAACCTCATAATAATACACAAAAATATTAAAACAAGTGCACACCAAACAATTGCTCAAATATTAAAATCTTTTAATTGACAATAAAATATAGAAAAAATGTCCAAGGTTACTTCTTTATGTGTATAACTTATTAATTTTAATTTATTAATTTTAATACTATTTTAATATTGTAAAACAGTCGTGGACTCCCAGGGTTCTTGGACCACAGGTTAACAACCACTGTGTAGGACACACTGCAACCAAAAAAGAGGGGATACACACCCCGTAAAATTGAGCAAAAGAACAAACGAATCGGCACACTGACCTTTCAGCCAGAGCATGGTCTTACCTGAGCTATGTGAGAGAACCTTTTGCTGTTTAGGGTTTGTTTAAGGGCTCTGAGAATGAACTGGAGATTTTATTCTTTATCATTTTATGTGAATACTCTCTGAAAGAAACCATAACAATATATGTAACAAGCATTGGCAAAGCCAATATGTCCCACCCATGGTCGAGCTAATGTCTTTAGCAATCGGGTGGGGGTGTCTAAGGGTGAAGGGTAGATGGAGGTGGATAAAGGGATGTTTAAATAAAACGCTATAATGCAGCCATCACTGGCTGCTTCATATCCCTTTTTTAGGTGGAAGAGCTAATATTGTTATGTTGGGACTATCAGCCGGTATAAGCAATAATGAAGTGTAACAGCCCTACACAACAATTTCGCTGTTTAGGGAAATGGCCAAACACAATTGCACACTCACTACTATACAGGCTTACTACTTCAGCATGCAAATTACCAACTACAGAGACTTGAGCGTGCCATAAACTCGCAACAAGTGGTGGGAGGGAGGGACCAAGTGCAAGCTCTGTTGAAGAGATTCCCATACGTGATACAATTAGAAACACACACTGGGACATCACATCATGCCGGATGGGGGTGACTCATGAAACTTAATTCCCTACCTGAACATGCCAACTCAGATCTAGAGGCCAATACATGGAGTCTGGGCCCCAAGAAGAAGAGGTGGCTAGAATCACTGGATAACTTTATTCAAACATCTGCAGTAACATGGGAGCAAACAAAAACTGCAGCTTCTGAAGGGCCTTGTGGGACAAGATGACCAGTGCTAATCACAATGTTCTCTACAAAGAAGACAAAGACACACTGTGCATATTTGTACCAAGAGCATCACACTTTCAACTCATCGTGCCAGGAGTCAGACGATTTCATGGAAGCTTTTGTAGCATGGTTAAAAACCCGACTGTAGAATTCTGGTTTCAATATAATCACAACTGAAGATGCAAGTAGACTGCAGGTGACTACGTTCTGCTCACAGCAACAGTGCAATGCGGTCTCCTCTTAAGGCCAATAGCAATGAAAGAGAAAACATCAAACGTCAAGTCAAGGAAGAACAAGAGACAGGGGTGCCAAGAGTGAACCTGGACGTCCAAACACTGATGGTCAAGCTGTGAAATCACAGGTGAGAGCAGTGTGTCATGGTGGGTGTCAGGTCTCACAGATACTTCAGGTGTTGAGCAGCGATGATTCAAATAATAGTGGCACGTAGAGCAGCATACCCAGAAGAGGAAAGGTGAAAACAAGTGGAAGTAAATCTATTAATTCTAACACAGCACATCAATGGGTTACTCACAAGAATCTGAACACCATTACGTCTGCAGTGACAGGGCAGTGTGACTATCGCAATAAACTCCATATTCAAAAGACTAGGGGGTACATTCACTAAATGTTCACCCAACGCAAGGCAGCAAGTAAAGTTGCTGTGCGGCATTGGGTGAATAGGAGAGAGCTGGAAGTGCCCTATCTACTAAGATATCTAAGATATCTTTAGCTCTCTACCTGCACAGGCGCACCTGAGGATTGTTTGGGTGAAAGAAGGGGTACCCTTCTGCACAAAAACCAATCATAAGAGGCAATGTCCTCTTTCTATGTGTGATGTAGAATGCATCACCCATCGAAAGGGGCAGTAATAAGAGAAATAAGCGTACCATTTTGGCGCAATTCCAGGTTTTCTGATTTCATGAAACCTGACATTGTGTCAAATTCCATGGGTGGATGTATGGCAATACCCATGTTTCCACCCAAGGACCGCCTACTACTGTGAAATGTAACGCAACACAGCACAAGCCACTGTGCTGCATTATATTTCCTTTACAAAGTCACGCAAGGCGGTGCCATCGCCCCTTTTGAGGCTTTGTGTCTCACACAAGGTCAATGCTAAACCTTAATATATCTGGCCCTAGACTCGTAGAAAGATACCAAACTGATGTCTCGTCACGTGGCGGGTATGATTGTGTTTTCTGTCATGGTCAGGATGACATGTCTGGATGACATTAAAACAATTCGCATGCAATTCACTGAGGTCCACAGCCTGGGCACAGACAACACTTCCAGCCCCAGGGAACTGGACATGAGGTGTGGGAGAAGCAGAAATATTCCAAAGTAGGACAGCACTGCACAGGGACTGCATGGGCGTGGAAAAGAGCCAGAGAAGATAAGGAACAATATACATAAGAGGGAATATCCAGCAAAGAATAGCGTAGTACCTTACTCTGTATAGTTTCTTCAGCTTTCACACGAAGATATAACACTACCCTGACGAAAGAAGTCATGCAAACAAAAAATCTCCTTCCACTTAATGGTGGAAGCTTGAAAATGACCTTTGTTTTACTCTGGGTTTGTCGTGAGGCAATATAGCACTGTGATTAATCAGACTTAACAGGCCAAGAAAGTGAGGCACCCTCCATGATGCCAGGCTTGCAAAGTCAGATATCGCAGAAGTAATGAGCCTTTAACGCAAACTATGCGCCAGAGGGCGGATGGCCGAGCTTTTATAAACATTACTGCCCACACACTGCTACTCAGACTGAACATAGCCGTCTCCAGGCTCGTCTAAGGGGCCGCGCCGGCAATGACGTCATCGTCATCAGCATGGAAGCACACAGTCCAGGAAATGAAGATGTGGGAGCGTCAGCAAAGGACCAGTCAATGAAAATAAATGCAGAGGATTGTATTGTGATCTACGTTTGCATTCCACGCAAGGACGTCACCTAAGATAATATTGAGTTGTTTTTTCTTCTGCAACAATATTTACATTCCTGTAGCTTCAATCTTTGCCATGAATAATAGTCAGACCAGTACAAAGCCTATTTACATTGCATTGAGGGAACATTGGCTTTTCTCACAAGCTAAACAGCAAACTGCTGTTTTGCAAATAATCTTAATAGCGACAAAAAATGTACTCCAGCGAAGGGCACTTTCGACCCTCCGGCACAAGAAAAATTGAAGATGCACGTACATCAGGGGAATAATTTTTCATCCTGCATAATCATGTTTTTTAAAAATATTTTTTAAATCAATCAGTAAATATAAATGGTTATTTTATCTGCCTCGGCCTCGAGTGTGAGTGCTCTAGAGGGTGTTGTGATATTTATTGCGCCCAGTAAAATCAGATATACCATGTTTTACCCCAAAAAATATGTATAACATGCAGATTTGTGTGCTTTTCCCTTGGATTTGGGAGGCATGCAGGCTTCCTACCCTAGCACGGGTTCTGGTCCTTCGTCTGAAGGATGCTGTTTTGATTCCAAAGCTATTGGAGTGTCTTGGCATCCTTAATGGGCAACCCTATACCTCATTGTGGCTAGGATCTAACCCTAAAGAATCAGGTCCTGGTTCATCCTGCTTGGGCCAGTGCTTCTGGTGGGTGCCTTTGGGCAAATGGTTGTGTTCAACACTAAAATACTTGCCCATGTTATGTTATGTTATGGAAACTTCTAAAGCGCACAATTACCCGGGGGTGTCTTGGCGCTGCGTTGGGGTGTTACACTGTAAAAGAGGAACAGAGGAGGCTATGCATTAAAGAGCCAAGTTTTGAAAAAGTTTCCTAAACCTCAGTAACATGGGGTGCTGCTTTAATATTTATGGGCAAGCTGTTCCAGAGCACTGCCGCTTCGGAGGAGAAACGACTGCCACTCCATTTGAGCCTCTTGAATCTAGGGCACAAGACCGTTAATGCATTTTTGGATCTTAGATCTCGATTGGGTATATACCAGACAAGAGATTGTTTAAGGTAACTGGGGCCGGAATCATGTAAGGCTTTGTAGGTAAGGCACAGAGCCTTGAATTTGATCCGGTTAGCCACAGTCAGCCAGTGCAGCTTTTTGATATAGGCTGAGACGGAATGGAATTTGGGTAAGTCGAGAATAAGCCTTGCTGCTGCGTTTTGAAAATTTTGTAATTTCTTTATATACTGTTTTTGGGTATTAAGTATAGGCCATTACAGTAGTCCAATTTAGAGAGGATTAATTGAGAAATTACTGTTTTTCTGGTGGTAAAGGGAATAAACAAGAGAATCTTCTTAATGATTCTCCGAGTATTAAAACAAGAGGATATGACCGAGCAGATATGTTTATTAAGGTTCAATTTCTTGTCAATTACTGTGCCCAGATTCTTTACTTTTTGGACCAGGATGGGAAGATTTCCCAGCTCCATAGGCCAACATGCTTGGCTCCAGAATTGGGGTTCGTTGCCAAATAGAATGACCTCGGTTTTCTCTGAATTCAACTTAAGGCAATGTTTGCCCATCCAGTTACTGACTGCTCTCATACAGTCGTGAAACTGGAAAGTATTGAATTCACCATCGTTTGATGCTGAGACAACAATCTGAATGTTGTCTACATATGAAGTGGGTGAGAACCCGAAAGATCTAATCAGAGAGGAGAGTTCAATGACATAAATATTGAAGAGTAATGGGCTCAGGGTGGATCCCTGGGGGACCCCACATGGGAGGGGAAAGGGCTTAGATGTAAAGTTTCCCAACCTAACTGAGTCTTCTCTCTCTGTTAAGAAATGCTGGAGTAGGTTAAGAGCTTTGTCAGTGATACCCAGTTTTTCAAGGCGGCCAATGAGGGTGGCATGGTCCACAGTATCGAACGCCACCGACAGGTCGAGAAGGATGAGTGCTGCAGACCCTCCTTTATCCAGAATAGATTTTATTTCATCTGTGGACTTGATTAGAGCAGTCTCCATGCTAAGCTCGGCCCTGAATCCAAATTGGGCAGAGTCCAATACCTGATTGTCCTGGATGAACTGTGTCAGCTGAGAGTTAATACGTTTTTCAACTATTTTCATAGGAAATGGCAGCCTCGAGGGTGATAGTTTGCTGGTTTACCCGTGTCCAAATTGGGTTTTTTAAGAAGTGGAAGAATGGAGGCCTTTTTCCACAGTTTAGGGAAAATCCTCCAACTAAACATCCCATTAAAGATGTTGGTGAGGTAAGAGGCGATAGGAATAGGAACCTTTTTGAGAATCGAAGGGGGGCAGGGATCTTGGGGTGATCCTGATTTGGTAGATTTGAGAAGGTTAAGCACCTCTGTTTCCGTAACAGGAGAAAATTGTCTGAGTTTGGGTTGGGGAATTTTAACCAAGGACTTAGGTTCAAGGGGAGAATATGGTACTGGGATAGGGCTGGTATTGAGATCTGTAAACCTAAAACGAGTAAACGGATTGTAGATTTGTTCTACCTTATTACAGAAATGGGAAGCCATATTCTCACAAAAAGCTAGAGTGTAGTTACTATCACTATTTTCAGGACGTTTGTTAAGATTGTTTATGACTTGGAAGAGATCTTTAGAGGAATTTTTAGCTGATTCAATTTGATGTATAAAATAGGCAGATTTTTCCTTTTTGATGGTAGCCTTGTAGCTAGCCAGGGACTGTTTGTAGACAGCTCTATCGGAAAGATTATAGTTTGATCTCCATTTTCTTTCAAGTCTTCTACAATTTTTTAAATGATGGAGAGATTCGTTAAACCAAGGTGCCGAATGTTTAGGATTAAAGGGCCTCTACACTTTTTGGGCACAGCTTTGGGAATTGAGGTAGATAGCCAATGTGAGTAACTTTCTGCAGCCTGTGTTGGATCAGGCCCTATGGCCTGATCCGCCTGAGAAAGGAGTTGATGTAAGATATTGAAATTGGTTTTGGCCCAGTGAAAGTGTAATGTGGATTAGGCTCTGATAACCTACTTTGAACCGGGGTGGGGGGGTCACCGTTAAATTTAATGTGATAGCCTTATGATCAGACCAAGTGAGTGGAAGAGAATCCTTAACTGAGATGAAAAGAAAGTTGGAAAAAATGGCATCTAGAATATGACCAGTACTGTGTGAGGGCTGCTGTATGTGTTGGGAAAGGTTAAAAGCTGTCATTAAGTTCAGAAAGGCTTCCGTATCAATATCCTCCTTGCAATCTAAATGGAAGTTAAAATCCCCAAGAACTGTGAAATTGCTATTACAGGCTTCGTCTTCAATCAGATTGGAAATAGACTGTAGTAGTCGCGTTTAGGGCCAGGGGGACGATATACAAGTAAACCTTTAAATGTGTAATTGTTAGTTAATTCCAGACTAAAAGAAAGCGATTCACAGTCTGGGTTGGGTATTGGGTGGGCTCTGCACTTAAGATGATTTTTAAAAATGATTCCCAAGCCTCCACCTCTTTTAATTAGCCTGTCTGCTCTTATCATAGAATAGCCTGGAGGGGTTGCTATCAATAGGTCCGGGCCAGAATGGCCGGTAGCCCTGGTTTCTGTTACAAAGAGAGCGGCTAGTTGTTCATTTTCAATAAATTCAGCCGTCTCATAGCCATGTTTGACAAGAGAAAGTGCATTCATCAGTGCCAAGCGGAAACCCAAGGACGTTGAGAGCTGGTTGTTTATTGAAAGAGGCTGATTACCCTTGGTTAGTAACTCACAACCAGGTACATGGAATCCGCAGTTATTGCACTGAAAATACAGGGAATCCCGGCTAAGATCCGCTCGAGAGCAGCAGTGGCCCTGTCTATTAAACGCATAAAGATCACTGTATGACCAGGTCATCCTGTCCTTTTTCTCAGTGGCAAATCATGGCCTTTAGACCCAAATTAAACAAATAAAGGCCTCATTTGGATAAGTGAGCATTTTCCTCCTGTTGTCCATTTGAGGTCCAGGGACTTAAAACAGCAACTTTGGATCCAAAGACTCTGATTAACTGGCAACAAGAGAACATTTTCTCTTGTAGCTGCCATTTTACAATGCAAGCCGGATTCTTGCATCTTAAAAAAAAATACCACTTAAGGGTGCAGCATGGTGCATATGCTGACCCGAAAGTTTAAGTAGGAGAATACCCTAATTGCCTCCACTCCCGAAAATGTGAAACAAAAAACATACAATTGTTCATGTCGCAGTGTTCATGAACCCCACAAAGGGTTTGCAGACCATGACAAGCCCAGGTTCCCTGCATTCACGATGTACAATTCACTGTTTCTGTACCACAACCACAGAGTATGAAAGAGAATCCAACATGGGTCCAAGAGTTCATAGTCTAGGGTCCTACTGCGGAGCCTGGGGGCTAAGGATGACAAATGGATGTGTTGAGTTTCAAGCCTCAACAAATAGTGCGAAGTCTATCGACATATTTAAGCATGTTAAAACTTTAAAACTAGATTTTGTCTCAATTAAAATGTCCACTTAGGTGTGGACTGAAACCAGAGTCAATTTTTGGAGTGCTGGGGGTGTACATCATGGACTTCCACTAAGCCAGAGATCTCTATGACTTGACTGTGGACTTGGCAGGCCAAGCAACTAGGCTGGTCTTCCTGTATAGTTTGCTCACATCCTGTGAGGTCCACTTATTATTTACCGAGTTGAAGAGAATTCTGAGATCTTCATTGGTTCACATTACATGTAACCTACTATGACACAAAAAGGGTCTGTTCCATATAGCAAGAGCAGCCATATCTACTATTTCCAGAGAGAAGAGCAGTTCCTACGCAGACACACTGCAGGTTTTGCCTTTTCTGCTCTGCCTGGTTCAGCAGACAATGATGATGCAGGACCATTAGCTTCTTCTCACCAAGAAGAGTGTATTAAGTGACCTTTGCAAGAGACACTTGGAAACTGTAGAGACCACCAAAGATTCCATAGTTTTATAAGGATCACGTACAAATTGTGCACCACGAGGCAAAGCTATAGAACCACTTCTCAAAATTTCTATGAGACCAGCACTAGGAGAAGACACAGGACAGAGGAAAGCCAGAAAATGTCCCTGAAAAGGTGCTGAAGTAACCTGGGGAGTAACCCTAGCTTTACATGTGCATGTGTCTTGTACTGCACACACTGCACAACCATCATTTGGTGTGATAAACAGAATATCAGGAATGGGAACGGAAAAATGGTGGTGCACTTTCATAAATATCACCAATGAACACAGACTTGATTTCCAGTTACAAAATGGCCATTTGCAACTAAGGTTCTAAGCTAAAAAAAAAACACCAACAATACTAAGTTAAAAATATACCAGAGTAAAAAACACCAAAACTAAAAAACAAAATTTTCTTTTTAGAAGGCCTGATCAGAGCTGGGTCTGGTGGCTTAGTGGACTCATTTGTCCACTGGAGGGTTCTGTGTTTGAAACTCATGGTCACAGGTTCAAATCCCAGTGGGTCCACTCAGCCTTTCATCCTTCTGAGGTCCATAAAATGAGTACTTTCGAGTTGGGTAAACATCTGTCATTCAACGCCATACAAATACATGTTATGGTGCTCAGGCCCTTCGGCCAATTTCTATAGCACACAGTCAAAGTCTGTGAGTGCAGTATGTTTGTCACCCAGTCGCGTTGGGCGCAGGACCTGGCTGAAGACTAGGCCCTATACCCAAATCACTGTGCACAGCAAAGGGCTGGAAATATTTCTAGGAAGTTGGATGAAGTATGTCATCAAAATAAACAGAACTTCACTGAAAAAATCTAAAGGTAAAGTGAAGTTATGGTTAGAAATTTTAACACCTTAACGTATGTTTAGAAAAAAACTGCGAAATCTGCTAAACAACAATTAAAGTAAAATTATAGTTACATAACAAAACACATAAACCATTGAAATTTGCCAGTTATGTTAGCTCCACAATCGATATCTTGTACAACCACCATGCAAACCGTAACAGGCTCACGATATGCAATGCCTATGACCTCACAATAGTTGTGGTCTCATCCCTAGTGTTAATGTTAATGGTGTATATATAATATAATCTGTGATACTGTTTGTAACAGTTCTAATAGCAATGGTCACATTAAGGGTGGGGTAATGAGCATTGCACTTACTGTGTGCATTATGATCTGCATGGCAGTAGCGGCCAACAGTCACACCCACAAGAAGTTATGTCTAACTGACCAATCAAATTCTTGCACTTTTGCCAACAATATTTTATCTGTGGTATTTTAGGGCCTGATTTAGATATCAGAGGATGGGTTACTCCGTCACAACGGTGACGGATATCCCCTCCGCTGAAATTGAATTTCCATATGATATTATGGGATCTATATTTGGGCAGATGGGATATCCGGCCCCGTTGTGACAGAGTAACCCGTCCGCCGAGATCTAAATTAGGTCCTTGGAAAGCTTCTACCCTTTTATCAGGACAAAAACATGCTTTCTGAACAAGGAGGTAGAGTTGGAAGCCCCAGACCTGAGGGAGCAGGCACCCTGTGGGAGGCTAGCTCATTATTGTTGAAAATAGTCCTGGAGGGAAGAGGTCAGATCGCCAATGGGAATGTTGGTTGTCTGCTGCACACCATCGGGGCTTGCATTTTTCTGTACTATGTGGTATCTTGAAAGCGAAGTCGTGGGTGATTTGTTGCTTGTAAGGCCGCTCTCTCTTGCTTTTTATTGATGAGCTCCATGTCGGGCGTGTGAGATTAGAAATGACACTCTGTTTATGAGCAGCTCTGGCTCCTATCTGGGGAGATGCTGTTTACATTCCTTCAGAACGAAGGCGGCTGCGTTCACTGCCAGGGCTCAGGGGCTGCTCCTCCTCCGTGGCTTGTTTATGGAAGCTCTTGTTGTAGTTCCTCGATATGACACACAAGGCGCTCTCCCGGCCCATGGTAAATTCGCATTGCTATTCAAGAATGTAATTATTGTTTTTGTTATTGTGAAATACCTTATTCGGTGTGGTTTTTACGTTTGGAAAACCCCCTAAAGTACTGTGATTGTGCATTTCATAGAACTCAGGTTAATCGTTCCTTTGTGTAATCCAGTGCTGCATAGTGTACTCAATAAAATGACGTGACTGCGCAACGTAAATAGTGTTTGCGTCATTGCGAGTGGCCTCTGATGAGAGATCCCGCTCCTCTCCTAATTCACCTGCGTCACCCGCAGTTTAGCGCCCTCGCACTGGCGCCAACTTGCTGGTGGGGATAGTTGGTGTGTGGCGGCAGAGGGTGAGAGGAGCACTGGGGGAGAGAAGGGGGCGGAGGGGGTGTTAAAAATACTGCATGTGGCAAGCAGTGTTTGCGGAATCACTGAAGCCAAGTGTCCCACTGCTGTGTGCATGAACTTAATGCAGATAGCCACATGTGCCCCTCTGAAGGTTCGGCCCGGGGCGTGCGACCGAGTCACCAGCGTCAGTAGTTGGCCATGCCTGCAAGTATCAAGGAGCACCTCATTGCCAAGAGAGGGCAGTGACACAATTGGCCTTATTCATTAATTAAAAAAACGTACAAGCGCAGGTGAACATTGAAATCTCAGCATAAACGTCCATTTACACTTTTTGCCTATTCACCAACATTCTCAATAGTACGCCAAGTTCTGCAATCCGGAACGTCTCTTTAAGACTGGGGTCACCCCAAGCACACTAAATTGACTTTTTAGACCTACTTTACCACATGTTCTGTTGTGGCTATATCGATCCACAATGATAATGCAAGGCATACAGGGCCTTATTTACAAGAAATTAACGCAGGGCGCAGAAAGCCATTTGGCTGTGCCGAGCTGCGTATTTCTCAAGGCACAGAGAAGTGTCATATTTACAACAATATGACGGATACCTGTGCTCTCCCCTGCGCTGGCGCACAATTGGCTGCCATGCACCAACGCAGGCACTCTTGCACCATGGTGATTCACCAATACACCTTGGTATATAATTAATTTAACACTCTAAAACTTTTTTTGAACACTCATAGTCACAGGATGATGTACTCAGTGATGTCATCACGGTGTCACTTGAGATGTCATCAGTAATGTCACTGACTATGTCATGAGTGATGTAATATGTGAGGTCATAAGCAGTGCATTACTGAGGAGCGAGTTATAGTTAGCTCACTAGCTATAATGGCTCAATTTCTCTGGTTTGGCACGAGTGAAACCTGAGCCTAACTATAACGTCTCTGTAACCTTTGGTTTTTTCAGTGAATTGCGAAAGTTTTTTTTATTCCATTTCCTGAGTCTAACGTCCATGTAACATTTGTTTTTTTCAGTGAATTTCTAAGGTTTTTAAATGATAATTCCTAACTATTACATCCCTGTAACCTTTGTTTTTTTCAGTGACTTTCTATAGATTTTTAACTAGTAGTTGCGTTTGCAGAGTGGTGGAGAAAAGGGGCTGGGCCTCCGACCAGCTCTCAGGAATCCCGCTATGTAGGACTTAGAAGAGGTACTAGGAGGGCTTTTTGGCCCCCAAGGTCCCTCAGGAGCAAGGAGGAGTTCATCTCCCAACCAGTAGTGCACCACAATGTGCGTTTGCAGAGTGGTGGAGAAAGGGAGCGTGGCCTCCGAAGACCTCTTATCAATTCCGCTGTGTGGGACTTACTGGAGATAACAGGAGGGGTAGTTGGCTCTCAAGGACGTCCCACCTGAAGTAAGTCCAACACAGCGGGATTGCTGAGACTTGGTAGGAGGCCACGCTCACTTTCTCCACTGCTCCTCAAACGCACCTCCTGGCATATTGGAACAGAGGCACAGCATATAGTGGTGTAGAGTGCAGTGGGGTGCAGTGGTCCAGAATAGATTAGAGTGGCATGAAGTGATGCAGAGTGTAGTTGCATAGAATGCATTGGCTTAGAGTTCGGTAGAGTGGAGTAGAGTTGAGTGGTGCGGAATAGAGTGCAGTAGCATAGAGTGAAGTGCCATAGAGTGCATTGGCATAGAGTGCAACGCATAGAGTAGAGTGTTGCAGAGTAGATTGCTGCAGAGAGCAGTGGTGTATAGTACAGTGGTGCAGGGTAGAATTGAGTGGCATAGAGTATAATGAAGTAGAGCACAATGGTGTAAAGTACTGTAGCATGCTGTGGCGTAGACTGCAGTGGTGCACAATAGATTGGTGTTGAGTTCAGTGGTAGCGATTGCAATCTTGCAGTGGTATAGTGCAGTGGTGTAGAGTAGAGTGGTGCAGAGATCAGTGGCACAGAGTACAGTGTTGCAGATTAGAATAGAATGGCATAGAGTGCATTGACATAGAGCACAATGATGTAGAGTGAAAGAGCATGCAGTAGTGTAGCGTGCAGTGGTGTAGTGTGCAGTGGCGTAGAGTGCAGTGGTACAGAGTAGTTGGTGTAGTTTCTTAGAGTGCATTGGTTTTGAGCAAAGTGGTGTTGAGATCATTGGTGTAGAGTGTAGTGGTTTAGAGTAGAGTGGCATAGAGCACAGTGGCATAGAGTAGAGTGGTCAGAGTTGAGTAGGGTGGCACAGAGTAGAGTGCAGTGGCGCAGAGTGGAATAGAGTGGCATATAGTGCAGTGGCATGGAGTGCAGTAGCCTAGAGTCGATTGCTTCAGAGTAGAGTGAAGTGGCATAGAGTTGAGTGGCGTAGGACAGAGTGAAGTGGAACAGGGCAAAGTGCAGTGGCATTGAGTTGTGGTGTAGAGTGCATTGGCATATATTAAAGTGGTGTAGAGTAGAGTGCAGTGGTGCAGAGTGCAATATAGTGGTGTAGAGTGCAGTGGCATAGAATGCAGTGGCGTAGAGTAAAGTGGCAGAGAGTGCAGTGTTGCATGGTTAGCTGTGGCAGAGGGCAGTGGTGTCTAGTAGAGTGGCATAGAGTGCATTGGCCTTGAGTGCAGTGGCCTATAAGAGTTGTGAGAGCAGTAGCGCAGAGTACAGTGGTGAAGAGTGGAATAGAGAGGTGTAGAATGCAGTGGGGTATAGTGTAGTGGTGTAAATGTGTTGCAGAGTAGAGAATAGTGGCATAGAGTGTAATGCTGCAGAGTAGATTGTCACAGGGTGCAGTGGCTTAGCGTGCATTAGTCTTGAGTAAAGTGGTATAGAGTGCAATGGCGTGGAGTGGAGAGCCGCAGAGTAGAGTGGCACAGATCAGAGTGGCGCCGAGTGCAGTGGCATAAAGTAGATTGTTTCAGAGTAGAGTGGAGTGGTGCACAGTAGAGAACAGTGGCGTAGAGAGGTGTAGAGTGCAGAGTAGATTAGAGTGGCATAGAGTGGATTTGCACTGAGTGGAGTGGTGCAGAATGGAATGGTGTAAAGTGCAGTGACAAAGAGTTAAGTGGTGCGTAGTAGAGTAGAAAGCATTGGTGTAGAGTAGAGAAGTGTAAAGTGAAGTGGAGTGCAGTGGTGAAGAATAAATTGGGGTGACATGGAGTGATACAGAGTGTAGCGGCATGTAGTGTATTGGCATAGAGTCCAGTAGAGTTGTGCAGAGTTGAATGGTAGGAGTAGAGTACAGTGGAGTAGAGTAGAGTAGAGTGTAGTGGCATAGAGCAGAGTGGTGCAGAGTAGAGTGGTGCAGAGATCAGTGGCTTAGAGTGCAGTGGCTTAGAGTAGAATAGAGCAGTATAGAGTGCAGTGACATAGAGCACAATGATGTAGAGTGGCACAGTATGCAGTGGCGTATAGTGCTTTGGTGCAGAGTAGAGTAGTGTTGAGTTCAGTAGCAGAGAGTGAAGCATTGCAGAGGCATAGAGTGCAGTGGTGCAGAAGAGAGTGGTGCAGAGTAGACTGGTGAAGAATGCAGTGGCATAGAATACAGTGGTGCAGAGTAGAAAAGAGTGGCGTAGAGTGTGTTGACAGAGAGCACAATGGTGTAGAGTGACTTAGCATGCAGTGGCATAGTATGCAGTGGTGAAGCTTGCAGTGGCGTGGAGTGCAGTGGTATAGAGTGTTGCGGAGTAGAGTGGCATAGAGTGCAGTGGTGTAGAGTAGTTGGCATAGAGTACAGTGGTTTAGAGTAGTGTGGCGTAGAGCGCAGTGACATAGCGTAAAGTGGTGCAGAGTAGAGTAGAATAGCATCGAGTGCAGTTATGTAGAGCGCAGTGGTGTAGAGTGCAGTGGCACAGAATGGAGTAGAGTGGTGTACACTGCAGTGACATAGAGTGCAGTCACGTAGAGTATATTGTTTCAGAGTACAGCGTAGAGTGGTGTGGTGCTGGATAGAGTGCAGTGCCATGTAGTAGTGATGTGGAGCAGTGCAGAGTAGAGTAGCATACAGTGGAATAGAGTGCAGTGGCATAGAGTAGAGTGGAGTGGAGTAGAGTAGAGTGTTGTGGCATTGAGTAGAGTGGCAGAGAGTGCAGTGTTGCAGAGTGGACTGATGTAGTGTGCAGTTGTGTATAGTAGTGTGGTATAGAGTGCATTGGCCTGTGGTGCAGTGGCAGAGTGGTGCAGAAAGTAGTGGTGTAGAGTACAGTGGCATAGAGTGCAGTAGTGTATATTGCAGGGCCATATAGTGCAATGATGTATAAAGTGTTGCAGAGTAGAGTATAGTTATGTAGAGTGTTTTGGTGTAGAGCACAATGGTGTAGAGTGGCATAGCATGCAGTGGTGTAGCGTGCAGTAGGGTAGAGTGCAGTTGGGTAGAGTGCAGTTGCACAGATTGGCGTAAAGTGCAATGGCATACAGTGCATTGATTTTGAGTAAAGTGATGCAGAGTAGAGTGGCTCATAGTAGAGTGGCGCAGGGTAGAGTGGTGCAGATTAGAGAAGAGTGGTGCAGCATGAAGTTGTGCCAAGTGCAGTGGTGTAGAATAGATTGTTTCAGGTAGTGGTGAACAGTAGGATGTTTCAGGTGATGCATGGTACAGTACAGTGGTGTAGAGTGGTGTAGATTGCAGAGTACATTAGAGTGGCATAGAGTGGATTGGCATAGAGTAGACTGCATTGCATAGAGTACAATGTCATAGAGTGCAGTGTTGTAGAGTAAAGTGAATAAGAGTGGAGTGGCGCAGAGTGGAGTTGTGTGGAGTTGTGTGGCAAAGAGTGCAGTGATGCTTAGTAGAGTAGAGTGCATTGGCATGGAGTAGAGCAGTGTAGAGTGAAGTGGTGTAGGAAACTGGCTCTATATATACTACACCAAAATGAGGTATAGTGTGTATAGAGTCCAGGTGACCCCAGAGGTAGGCAGAGGTTAAAGTTAGATAGAACCTTACTCTCTCATTGTGGTAGAGTGGTCGAGCAGTAAGGCAGTATCAGAGGACAGTGTGAAGCATTTGATGTACACACTCAGTCAGCAAATGAATTCACACACTCAAGAACTGAACTCTAGGCCAATTGCTTTTGTATAAAAATATATACTGTGGTTTTATTTTTAGAACCAAGCAAGTCTGGCACAGGTAAGCATCAATTACTTTACAGTAATCAGTTGCTAAATGTAGAACAGTTTGAAAATGAAATAGGAATTGTACTTTGTTTGATTTACAGGGGATGCAGTAGGTTCCAATACTTAGCAAAAACAGTACATTGAAATGAATAGTCTTTTTCAGTAATTTACAGGTAAGTTACTTTTTACATTACTTTTCTAACTCAGTGCTGGATACCTAGATTCAGCCCTGGGACATTTCCTGCAAACTGGTAAGTAAAAACGTTTTGGTTATTCGTGCGATTTTTAAAGAAAATTTTTAGATTTCAAAACTCCACACTTAGAAACTTTTTGGAAGAAAATTGTCTATGTTATCCTATGGAGGAAAAACAGGTTATTGGTTCACAGGTAAGTTATCGACTGTGGGAGTTAAGGTTCTGGGGTTAGACTCAGGGGTCCCCCAGGGTCAGTGATGCACTCTTGTTGCACCCTCAGCGGCACTTGGGCGGCCGGGTGCAGAGTTTTGAGGCCCAATGTTATACAATGGGGGATAGGGAGAATCCGTTGGTGGCTGCTGGCAAGCAGGCCACTGGGTTGTGGGAGCAAAGCTACTAGGGTATAGGTCGGGGAAAATGGGGAAACAAAGTAGCACAAAAGGTGCACCCTCAGCGGCACTGGGGCGGCCTGGTGCAGGGTGCTGTTTCGAGGTTGGGTGCCTTGTTGTTTTCAATGAAGAACCTGCAGTTTTCAAAAGCACTGCAGACAGGGTGACGAAGGACTTCTGGGTGCGACCACCACTTCGAGAGGTAAGTTGGGAAGTTAGAGGTTGGTTAGGCACCGTCGGTTTGGGCACACGAGGCCGTGGGGCATCGGGTGCAGGGGTGCCTTTTGGGGTTGGATCTTCTTATCAGCTCCGGGTTGCGGTTAGGGGGTCCTTCTGGATTTAGGCTGCAGGTGTCGGCTGGAGGCTTGAGGCTGGTCAGGGTTCGCTGGATCTCATGTCAGGATCTCCGGGGTGACCTCCTTGTGGTATTTTTCCACTCGAGCACGGGGCAGGTTCGGCGCGTGCAGAGTGGGCTGCATTTGAAGTCTCCGGCTGCTGCCAGAGGTTGCAGTTGAACAAATCCGGTGTTCACGGGAGAATCAGTCTTTGAAAGTGAAGGCAGGCAGGTCCTCCGGGGTTTTTGAGGTTGCTGGCTGCGGACACCCCGGGATTAAGCAGGAGCAGGTTTGAGGGGAGACAGGCCTGTAGAGCTGGGGCCAAGTCAGTGGGCATCTTCCTCTTGTTAGCTGGCTGCACAGCTGTTTGGTCCTTCTTCTTCTTCTTTTCTTCTTGTTGTTTTTTTTTTTTTTTTAAGTTTTCAACAAGCCTTTATTAACACAAAGAAGCAATACAGGTACAGTCGCCCTCCGGGCATATCACAACACAGGGGGGGAGCCCCTCGTGCAGGCAGTTGGGATTACTCTTACACAGCCATTTAGCCGACATCCCGGAGGACCGGCGGCGTTGCCACCTTCAATACGTTAGTAGCACCCAAGCCGTGCCCCAACCGCAGACAGGACCACGGAAGACCTCCCGCCCTAGGATAGTGTGGCAGTAGATCTTGTGGCCACACACGCACCCACTAGGGCACGCACCGCCGGCCTAGCCCCTGCAAGCTCCAGCCGTACCCCTAACCCCCCCCTCCCACCCCACCCATCACACATGCGCCGCCTTACCCCCATGTCTCTGTGATGTTACCCGCATCTGCCATCCTGGCAAACCCAGGCAAAGTGCCCTCCCGCAGTCAGTCTACATTCCCCCTGGCAGCACACTCACCCCTAATGTGGTCCCAACGGGAACCTGACCCTAGTCAAACCATGAGTTCGTCCGTCTACACTCTCCGCATGCAGCGCTCTCTACCATTCTGTGCTACTGAGTGCCTCCTGGGCGTTCCTCCCTGGCTTCCCGGCCATGCTCAGCATCCCCGGCCGCTGTCACACCTCCACTGGGTTCTACATTCAGTGTCCCCCCTGACTATCCACTGCAGGGTCTCCGGTCTTTAACGGCGCTCTATACAGCCCCCAAAAATTCTTGGGGCGGCTTTTAGGTGGTAGTAGTTCACTATATATCTCCGCCTGCGTACTACAATACAACAGGTCGCTAGCCCATCGCTTCGCAGTAGGCAGAGGTCCTCTCATCCAGCAAAGCGCCACCACTCTCCTGGCGATCAACAGAGCAATGTCCGCCAGGCGACGCAACGCCGGTCGGAGGGGTCGAGAGTACCTCAGCAACGCCAAAGCGGGGCTAGGAGGAATCTTAACCTCCAGTATCTTACTGAGCTCCCTGAACACCCCCGCCCAGAACCTGGCGACCCCCGGACAGCTCCAGGCCATATGCATGAAATCCGCCTCCGGATGGTGGCAGCGCTCACACTCCGCGGATGGGCGCAGCCCATACCTATGTAACCGCTGCGGGGTATAATATACACGCTGCAAGAATTTAAAATGCACCAATCTGTGCCGGCCGTTCAAGGACACCGTCTTAGTGCTGGCGCAGCAGTACTTCCACATATCGTCTGTGATCTCCATGTCCAGGTCCGTCTGCCATGCAGTTCTCACCGCTTTGCACCGGTGTGGCATACACTGGTCCCCCAGCTTTTTGAGCGTCGTGACCAGCTTGGCAGACGCCGCGGTCTTTATTACATAAGTGAGTTCCAGAACCTCCGGGGGTTCCACCATTCCCGGCCCCAATATGGTAGAGAGCGCACCCCGCACTCTGTGGAACTGAAAACGCTGCAGTGGCGTGGGAACCGGCGGCGCCGATCCGAGCTGGTCCCACGCCCTGGCCACCCCGTTAACGAATAGGTCCTCCATCCTTGAAATGCCCAGAGCGCTCAGCGCCTGTAACACACCCTTTTCTCTCAGCGGGGGGAGCCACACCGCCCACTCCACCGGTAACAACGGGGAGTACAAAATCGCGCAGCCCCGGGCCTTCGCCAACTCCCACCAGGCGTGCGTCGTGGCCTTAAGGGAGTCAAGACTGCCCACTCTGCGATCTACCTGCTGAAAGGCAATAGCCGGTAAGGGGAGCGGGTCTGCGAACAGTTTCTCCAGGGTCACATGGGGGACCCCCGGATCAGCATGAATCCATGTATGCAGATGCGCCGCCTGCGCTGTTCTGTAGTACCTTTCCAGGTCTGGAGCCCCCAGTCCCCCCTGTTCATACGGCAGCGTCAGCACCTCCCATCGGACTCTGGGCTGCTTGCCCCCCCAGGCTAGGGCAGTAAGCGTTTGGTTGAGCTGCTTGAAAAAGGCCTTAGATAACACAACCGGGATATAATTAAACAGGAACAGGAACCGCGGCAAGACCACCATTTTCATGATGGCTATTCGGCCCAGCAACGTCAGGGGGAGCCTATTCCACGTCTCCACATCCTCAACTAACTTGGTGTATGCCTCTCCGTAATTTTCCCGAAGGAGCACCTCCGGGTCCCTGTGCAGCTGAATCCCCAGGTACCTTATCGAGTCAGTGGTCCACTGCAGGGGGTACTCCATGGGAAACGGCTGCGTCACCGGCGACAAAGGGAACGCCAACGACTTACTCCAGTTAACCCGAAGGCCTGACAGCGCCCCGAACCGGACCACCTCCCTGAGAATGGAAGGGAGATTCACCTCCGGGTCCCTGACATACAGCAGCGTGTCGTCAGCATAGGTTGAGATGCCGATCTTATAAGTGGGAAAGCTGATGCCCTCGTGTCTATGGTATTCCCTGATAGCGCAAGCCAAGGGCTCCGCCACCAGGGCGTATAGGAGCGGGGAGAGGGGGCAGCCCTGCCTAGTTCCCCTGCCGATGTCGAATGCGTCCGTGACACGATCCCCAATCCGCAGCCTAGCAGTGGGGCGATAGTACAAAGCCCCCAACATCTGCAGGAAGGGCTCACCCAGCCCCAACTTACGGAGGACACACACCATGAATGGCCACTCTACGGAGTCAAATGCTTTTTCCATGTCCAGGAAAAGCGCCAGAGCCTTGCAATCCGGACGTACATGTTGCATGGCCCCCGTACCGTACGGATGTTGTACGTGAGGTTCCTCGATGGAATGAAGCCCGCCTGCTCCGGGGCCACCAGCTCCGGCACCAAGAGTGCCAGGCGCGTGGCCAAGACCTTAGCATACAGCTTAGCATCTACGTTAAGCAGAGAAAGGGGCCGGTACGACCCACATACATTAGGAGGTATCCCGGGTTTCAGGACCGTAACCAGAAGTGCCTCTCTCATGGTATCCGGCATACACCCCTCCTGGCATATCTCATCGAAAAGCGTGATCAGGTGGGGCAGGAGCACGTCCTGGAATGCTTTGTAGAAGGCCACCGTCAACCCATCCGCACCCGGCGCACTACTCGACCGCATGCCCCCCAGTGCCTCCCGTACCTCATCGTGTTGTATAGGCAGCATCAAATACTCCCTCTGCGAGTTCGACAAGAAGGGCATTTTGATGTAGCTGAGGTAATCATCTATTTCCTCCTCCATCCGTGACGACTTAGAGGAGTAGAGGTCTGCATAAAACGCTCTGAATTCAGCCACAATCTCCTCTTGGTCCGTGAGCACTGCGCCTGCAGGGGAGACCAGCTCCTCCACTACCAGGGGCCGTCTGCGATTACGCAGTAACTTTGCCAGCAAGGAGCCCGGGCGCTCACCCTCCCCATATGTACGGGCGGTTGCGTACTTGCCCATGTGTTGCACCTCTCTGTCTGCCTCGCTGTTGTATTCCGAGACCAACTCGCGAATTCTATCTTCGACCCCGGCTGCTGGGGATCGCAGTAGCTGCTTTTCAAGCTGTGTCAACTGCGTTTCAATGGTCCGCATTCGCTGTCGGATACACTTAAGGACACTAGAGTGCTTGGACATAGCTATGCCGCGTATGTACGCTTTGAAGGAATCCCAAAGCGTGTGGAAACTCTGTACCGAGCCCAGGTTCTTATCAAAGAAAGATGCAATGTCTTCCGCCAGCTCCCCCCTGAAGACCTCGTCCAGCAACGAATAAGGCGGCAGGCGCCAGGTGAACGGCGGAAGCCGCCTAATCGGAGAGTCCAAGATTAGGAGGAGGGGGTAGTGATCCGAAAGCGTACGGGGGAGCACTATGCACCCCTTAGACGCCGCCAGTAGTGAACGCGACACCAACCAGTAATCGATTCGAGTGTGCACGTCGTGGTGTGCGGAGTAGTGCGTGAAGCCTCCCTTCCCCGAGTGACCGTGTCTCCAGGCATCAACCAGGTCAAGCCTAGTCATCTCCGCCTGCATATGCACGGCCGCAGCCGCCGGGCACCTCACCGACCCCGATGAGCGGTCCAGCGACGGGTTGAATATAAAATTGAAGTCGCCCCCCCACACCATTCTCGCATGCTCGTATTGCCTACAAAGTGCGGCCAGCGTACCGTAGAACTCTGGGTCGTCAAAATTTGGGCCGTACACGTTAACCACCACTAGGTCATGTACACCTAGCCAGTAAGAAACGCCCGTGTGGATCAGCCTCAAGCACAGTAAGCTTCAATTTGGAGGTCGGGTTCACCCACGTGACCACCCCCCGGGAGTGTGTTGTAAAGCCGGTCGCCACGCTGTTGCCCGCCAAGCCGCGTGCAGAAAGCATTTTACTCCCTGTGGGAAGGTGTGTCTCCTGTATTAAGGCTAGGTCAATGTGGTGCCTGTGGAAATAGTTCAGCACTTTCCGGAGCTTACGGAAGTCATTCAGTCCTCGTACATTCCACGTCAGTGCTCTTAAAGTGCCAGGATTACCGTCACCAGTCACCGCTTCAGGGGCTGCCATCGCAACATCCACTCAACAGTCGTGCCAACAGGTGGAGTTTCACACATGAGAGCACCGACTGGGCCGCTCTCATACCTCCACATCCAGTATGCCAGAAACCAACCAATACACAGGTCTCGCAGCGCGTAGTGTGCCCAACCTCCCCACTTGTCAAAACCCCCCCCCCAACTGCTTCCCCCCCCACCCACAGCCGACCTCCCCCAACCTGGCCAGACAGGACCCCAATCCCACCCCCCACCCCTCAAAACCACAAACATCACTCAAGAACATTTCCCAAAGTAGCCCCAGCTGGGGCTACCAAAAGCCGCAGCGTGGGGGCAGAGAGAACCAGGCGCCAGGTACTCCCAATTAGATAGCGCCGCTGGGCAGTCGCGTACTCTCCCCACCTTGCCCTCGTGCACCACCCAACGTGTGCCGCCCCACCCGCACTACCCCCGGGGGACCGGGGAAGGACTCAGGGCACTCCCTCGAGGAACCAGGCCAGATGCTACGCAGCACAAGTCCGCTGGGGCCCCCCCGCCCGCCAGCCCCCCACCCGGGGAAACTCACGTCAGGGAAGCAAATAACATACCTCATCCCGGGGGGGGAAGAGTTCCCAAGGTCCCCAGGAGTCGGATCACTCATGCCAGCCTCAGAGCGGGCTCAACGTATTGCCGCACCTTAAAAGCACGCCACAGGGCCCCCAGACCACCCACTCGCCCACTATGTCAGAAAGGTCTCACCAGGAGGCTGCAGCAGTGTCTCCATGTATGGCCGCGCCACACTCAGCAAGGCGGGTAACTCCAAAGTCCCTTCCGCCGCCAGGCCATCAATCACCCCCCCGCCCGGCGAGCAAAAGCAATCTGCCCCGTCGTACCCAAAGTCCGACAGTTCATCTCGGGCTAGTCCTGCTCCTCCAGGCGGGAGGACTCCTCCGAGGTGTCATTTTGTCTCTGCTGACCGCTCCGCTGCTCCTTTGACCAGTCCTTCAAGGACCGATGCAGCTCCTTCGGGTCAGTAAAAAAGTGGGAACGGCCCTGTCTGTTGATCCGCAGTCGCGCAGGGTAGAGCATCGCGTAGTCCAGGCCCAGTTCCCTAAGCTGTTTTTTATATGGAGCAAATTGTCTGCGCTCTTCCTGCACCCTGGCCGTGAAGTCGGGGAAAATGGATATGTCCATGCCTTCATATTGGAGCGTGCCCTTTTCCCTGGCCACCCGCAGGGCCACATCGCGGTCTCTGTAATTCAACAGCTTTGCAATTATGGGCCTCGCTGGTGCCCCAGGTTTCGGGCGAGGCCCCAGCGAGCGGTGCGCCCTTTCGACTACAAACATGGGAGAGAACACGTCCTCCCCCAACAGGGCACGCAGAAGCTTCTCCACAAAGAGTTCCATCCTCCCGGTCTGCGTCGTCTCCGCGACCCCCGTGATACGGATGTTAGACCTCCTCGAGCGGGCCTCCAAATCCTCCGCTTTGTCCTGGATGACCTGCAACAGCCTGCTCATTTGCTTCCTATCCGCATCGCACTCCGTCTGCGCGTCGTCCACGTGGGACACTCTTTTTTCCGTCGTGTCGAGGCGCTCCGAATTCTTATCTACGCGCTCCGACATGTGGTCCATTCGGTAAGTGAGCGCGTCCAGCTTGGCGTTGATTGCAGTGAGACTGCCCTGGAGGCCCCTCTCCATCGCCACCAGCATTTCTCGAATATCCGCTTCCGCGGGGCCCCCCGTGGCAGAGCCGCCCGCCGCCGCCTCAGTCTTCTCCGCGGCCGGCCCCTTTGCCTTGCGGGGGTCGAAGGAAAGCTTGGGCTGGATCTTATCGGTTTTCACCATGGCTGCCGTCCGGGTCAAGCACTCCCCCAGGTCCGGGCTCCTCCAACTGACACTAGGGGCTATCAGACTCCGGTATACCTCGTCAGCCACCTCTCGAGCGGGCCTCACCTCCTGGCCCAGGCCGGCGGTGTCAGGAGAGGCGATCCCCGCAGGCAGACCCCATCCACGTCAGTATTCACCACAGCGGCAAATGCACCCGACCCCGGGACGCCGCACCGCGACTGGGCCCGGCCCCTCCACCACCTCCAGGCACCTCCAATATGCAGGCGAATGCGCGCCCGAGGGGGCTACTCCGGGCCCTTCATGCCACCCGGGGCGCCAAGCAGACTCGCCAGTGAGGATCCTCCAGCAATGGGGGGGGGAAGAGGGGCCAACGCGCCCACCGCTCCTCCAGATACCAGCACCAGGCGCCGTCCCCGCGCCCACCGCCGGTCACCCCGCTCAGCAAGGCCCCAGAGCAGCTCGCCCACCACACTGGCCCCGGGACGCTCCAGGGGGTTCTCCGTCCGGGCGCTCCGCGGCCGTCCTCGACAGGCGCCCCGCTCCCTGGTCCGAATCCACCAACGCCTCAGGGCTCCGCCTCGCCACCGAACCCAGGACGTCCGTCCCAGCCCGTACCTGGTCCAGGGGCTGCCGCTGCAAGGGTCTCAGGGTCGGGCACCGTCCGTCGGAGCCGTCCGCTCCGCAGTTTCGACCTCCGGCGGGGGGTCCAGATGCAGGCCCGGGGAATCGGGACCACTTTCGATCTTGCTGCCGCACGTCGCGGCACGCACGCCGGGGACGTCCCCAGGGGAGGCCGGGGACGCCGGGCCTGTCCGCAAGTCACAGCCTCAGCCCCCACAGCAACACACTCGGCCCCCTATCTAGTCGGGGGGGCCCCACCGGCAACACCGCTCCGAGGAGGGAGGATTCCCCCTTGTTCCCCACTAGGCAGCACCATTGGGCAGGATCATTGGGCGGATCTTGTGAGGGTTACAGCGACGAGCTCCGCACTCACGCGTCCACCATCGCTGCCGGCTAGCTCCGCCCCCCCTTCTTTTCTTCTTGTTGTTTTTGGATCTGAGGAAGAAAGGTTCAGGGTGCCCCCTAAATACTAGATTTAGGGACGTTACAGGTAGGTAAAGGGCAGGGACCAATGGGTCCCTACCCTGGGGTGGGTACACCCCCTATCGTGCCACCCTCCAGTGGGTGGGGGCAGGAGCCTGTCCCAGGTTGGTTGGGTCCCCCATCCTCAAGATGGCGGGGACTCGGAGTTGTGCTTCACCTCGCCTCCCCCACCTGAGGGGTGGAGTTGGCAGAGGTGGGCACACCTCTTTCCCTCACTTGTTTTTCCTGCCGGTTCTCCCACCCAAAGTGGGGGGCAGAACCAGTGGGGACCAGTTGCTGAAAGCAGCAAATGGTCTGGGGAGGCTCACAATGGTGGCATGCCTTTGAAGCTTCCCCTTCGGGAACCCTGCCCATCATGGGGGAGGAGGCTTGGCAC